>NC_143484.1:23087176-23746769 GCF_027475165.1 Benincasa hispida
CGTCGGAAGATTGCATAGAGTTTATTTGAGTTTCTTAATGTTATTATGTTGGATTTGAAGTTGGTGTTGAGGTAAATGTAGAGTTTTGTTAAAGAACTTAGAGATTAATTTCTCTATACTGAGCTTTTAATATTTTTCAACTTTTTCTTATTGTCTTATAATGTAGCATTTTCCTTCCTCGGAGGAATTTAGCTTAAGCTTCGATTAATTATGTGGATTATGAAAAATAAAGACCGTATAGTTTTTGGATTGTGATACGTTTGTGTGCTGCTTTTGTTGTCATTAAGTAGAAGCCCCAACTTTCTTTTCTCATGATTTGAAGGAGAGATTTCTGAATGGATTCGATTTAAAATCCAAAGATTATGAAATAGGCCATTGTCATCCGCAATAAAATAATATGCTTATTTAGTTGTATCAGTTTTTATTTATCACAGTATGAATTAATTTGTTCTATAATAATTTTTATGCATGAACAAATTAATTATCCCTACAAATCTTAACAAGAAAAGAGAAACTATTATCCAATTTGAGATTGATATATGGTAGATTATGATTAAGTTTAAGTTCTTTAAGATTAAGTTGAGTTTGAAGTTCTATATTGAGTTTGAGATTGATATATGGTATATGGAGTTTGAGATTAAAATGTGTAAATATAGGTTGATTATTTCAATTTGTTAATGTTCTTAAGTTGAGTTTTATGTTTTATATTAATTTTGAGATTAGTATATGATATGGTGAGCATTGAAACTATTTAAATTTGTATTTTATAGGTACCTCGAGATTTATGTTGAAAATGCATCTCTAGACGAGATAAATTATGTTGTAGATTTATATTGTACAGGTACTTTGTGGTTTTATGTTTTGTAGATATTATGTAATGTTGTTTTGGGGGTTAATAATTTGTGGATATTATGTTTACTAGTGGTTGTTTCTTTGACAAAATTTGTAAGCCTCAAACATATTTTGTGAATATTATTTAATATTTTATAGAACTGATTAGTTTGATCATTTTTTAGATTATTTGAGATTTATAAAATTCAAACATGTTTGATATTTCTAAAAGGAAACATTTAGTATTTAATAAATAAGGTAAAAAATATATTTCTGACGCCAAAAATATGTAGCCATCGGTAAATCTATGAATTTCTTAACTTCTTCCCAACGCTAGAATAGGTAATCGTTGCTAGAAAACTTACTTACACAACCCTAAAATAGGGTACTGTTAGGAAAAGTAATCTTTCGTAAAAACATCTATTTGGCATAGAGAGAAGTCAACTTCTGCTGACGCTAAAAAGAATCGTCGGTGGAAAGACCTTTTCACGAAGCTCAAAAACCATTCCAAGCATCAAGAAAAATACTTTACGCCGACAATTTCGTTTAGCATCAACAAAAATCTATTATCCTTGTTTTGTCGCGCAATCTTTGTTTCTCGACGACAAGTTTTTTTTCGTCGGCATAAGGTTTTTTCGACGAGGCTATCACGAAGATCATGTCGACAGTTTTTGGACTTCTCCGGATTGTTTTTTTTGTTTTTTTTTCCGAAAAAACCAAATTTCATGTAGTCAACCCATAATGGTGAGGACTGATAGCCAAAAGAAACCTACAAAATTGACAAAAGATATGTTATTAGTTAAAAGTATATGATCTTACTTACTAATGAAACAACCAAATAAATGCTTGAATTAATCACAAATATATCATTTTCAGTTTCGAACCATTCAACAAATATTATCCAACTGAATATCCAAATGGATTTTTTAAAAAAAATTTGGCCAAAAAAAAAAAAAAGAAAGAAGAAGAAGAAAAGAAAAGGGTTGATGCACGCATTTCAAAAGAAATGTATATAGAAGAAATATATGGAAAGAATTGTAATGGGGTTAGCAAAAAAGAATGAGTGTAATTGAAATTTTAGTACTTGTTATGTAATCCACAATCAAAGAATACAAAAAAAAAATGTAAAAAAATTAACATACAGATATATGTGGTTTACTAATGGTGTGTTAGTTGTATCCACAGATAGAGGGAGAACATTATTATTAAAGATAAGGACGGACCGAACACCGCAAACCGGTCGTTATTGGAGTCACCATTTCCGTAATTTCAAGTAATTGATCCGGGTCTCTTTTGAATCCATCTTTTCAGACTATATATATAAATAACTTCCCTTGGTTTATTAGAAAATCTTGGTAGGATTCCAGGAAAATCAGGCCTTTTTACTTACATACCAAACCTTTTACCTGTGGAATTGGTAACAAAAGATTCCCTTTTTATGTGGATTATGTGGAAAAGGCCCGTATCAATAATTATGATTTTACGCCGTTGCGCCTTGTTTTTGTTTGACCGGCCTATCCTCTTTCGAGAAGCAAGCTCCCTCCGGTTGTCCAGTCCCTGGGCGGCTCTCGGTTTTTGAGCATGTTGGGAGATTAGGCGGCAGTTGAAAGAGCTGCTCGAAAGCTTGACGAACAAGCGAAAAAAGAAAGCCCTAACTATTTATTTGAGTAAAGGGCTTTTCCCTTACTAGTCAAGTGGTAAGGTGGGGCGTATTCTTTGAAGAAAACAGACTTTAGGAAAGTGGTTCAGGTAGCTCAGCTGGTTAGAGCAAGGGACTGAAAATCCTTGTGTCAGTGGTTCGAATCCACTTCTAAGCAAAGGGTCCACAGATAAAGGGAGAACATTATTATTAAAGATAATGTTTTTTGAAAAAAAACAAAAAAACAAAAAGACACTTCTAAGGATTAGAGAGTTTATATAGTACACCACTTTAAATCCTAAGATCATCATCGTAAATAACTATAAATAAATCAATATATTAAATAAGAATTCAAGGCAACAAATAAATTCAAGACATTCAAGGTAGATTCATGTTCTTTCTTTCTTACATTCCAAGAGTACTACATGTTTAATCTCATCATATCTTACATCTCATTTTCAACCTTTCAATTTCTTTATTCTTTCGATCATCATCCGTTTTTTTTTTCCCCTCTTTCTCCATCATCATTATGTTCATATTTTGCAATTTTAACCTCATGCATTTATTCAATTTTTTTTTTCAAATTCTATTTGATTTTATCCGATTCTTTTTTAATTTTTATATATTAATAATATATTAGACATCCATCATTATATATATTTTTTTTTTTTGAAACATATCACTACATGTCATATATCATCTTTTTTGAAACATATCACTACATAGCAACCAATTTTGAAAAAAAAAATCAATAATATATCACATATAAATCAATGTTCAATTATATCAATAATATACAATAAAATATCAAATAACTTTCTAGTATATTAGTAGTATATAAATACATATCAAAAAAGAATATTAAAATTCCTAGTGTATCAACGATATATTAGATATAAGAAATGAGTGTATCAAACATCAATCAATAAATATTTGAAGTAACACATGAGTCTATTAGTTGTAGATCTAACAATAATCAACATTAAAAAAGTAATTTAGTTTGCAGTAAACCATGTGTGGTATTTCATCTTATAAGCATGGTTCCAAATATATCAACAGTATGTTAGATACAAAGCATGTGTGTATTAGACACCAATCTGTAGAAACTTGAAGTGAGACAAAAATGTATCAGTAATATATCTAACATCAATCAATATTTAATCACTAATTTATTTTGAAGTAAGACATGTGTTTCATTTTATAAGCATCATATTCCAAATATATCGATAGTATATCACATATAAGGTATGGGTGTATCAAACATCACTCAATAAATACTTGAGGTAAGATATTAGTGTATAGATAGTATATCTAATAATAATCAATATTAAAAGTGTATCAGTAATATATCTAACAACAATCAACATTCAAGTTAATGAACCGTGGTGATTTTTTATTTTTTATCATTTTTTTGCAAACATAAAAAGATGAAGACACGGGCCTAATTTGTATAGTTCATTTTGCTATACAATACAATATTCCATTTCAAGTATATTATTAATATATCAAGAGTATATCATTAAAACGATTATCTAACTATGAAGAATATAAGCTCATACATCAACATTCAAGAAGCTGTTTCACATTTCTTTAATCTTTACAGTTAGTTATTGTAACTACTTGTACCAGAAAATAGTATAAATACTCACCATTTACAAATTTTTAGATACAACAATTACATAGCTTCAAGAAAACTTGAAAGATCTGTAAAGAAAGAGTCTGTGACTTAGCTTCTTAATAAAACTCTCTCATTCCCATGGACGTAGGCTTCAATAGCCGAACCACGTACATCGCTAAGTATTTTTTCTTCTTCTCTTCTCATCGTCTACAAGATAGCTCAAGATAGCTCGATCGTTTACCATTTTCTTCATATCGTCTAGAAGATCGACCGATCGTCTATCTTTTCTTTCAGCAATCATCTACACGATTGAATGATCGTTTACCTTTTTCTTCTGCCATCGTCTACCCGATTGTAAGTCTGCTCCATCGTATACTCAAAGCAGTCGCACAGATCAAAAAAGAAAACCATTAGGGTTAGAAGAAAGTAAAAGAACTCAGAAGGCGAAGAACGAGAGAATAAGAAAGCTAGAAAGAGAAAGAAAATTTGATTTGCATTAATCACCCATCAGAAAAAGAAGTTCTTTTTCATTCTTTCATCAGACAAAGAGTAGTGGGATCGACCACGTGTAAGGCATCAGCTGGAAAATCGTGGGCTCTTCTCAACCAAGTCCTCTACCAACCAAAAGATTTGGGGCAAAGAACAGGGCTTTGGGTTTGGATCAGCAATAAAGGGCCTCACTTTATTTCATCATTTGGGCTTATTGTTTCTTTATTTTGTAGGAGCAGGCCCAACAAAGTGATATTAGAGCAACAGACATTCAAGATCTCAGTTCTTGGAGAATCAAGACACAAGTTTTCATCCAAAATGTCAGTAACAAGGTTCGAGGTGGAGAAATTCGATGGCAAAGAAGACTACAGACTGTGGAAGGCCAAGATCAAGGTGATACTCGGCCAGCAGAAAGCCCATAAAGCCATCCTTGATCCATCAACTCTCCCTGCCACAGTGACAGCCCAAGAAAAGGAGGACTGGGAGCTGGCAGCCTACGGTACGTTAGTTCTTAATCTAAGTGATAGTGTTCTTAGACAAGTTTTAGATCAAGAAACTGCATTTAGAATATGGGCTATGCTAAGAGAGTTGTATGCGACTAAAGACCTTCTTAGCAAACTGTATCTTAGGAAGAATTTCTTCACATTTAAAATGGATTCATCTAAAATACTAGCTGACAACTTAAATGAGTTCAAAAAGATAGTTAATGAATTTAAAACACTAGGAGAAAAACTTGGTGATGAAAACGAGGCCTATATTCTTCTAAACTCTTTGCCTGAACCGTATAAAGAAATTAATAATGCTCTAAAGTATGGAAGGGATAGTATAAGCACAGACACCATAATCTCAGACTTAGAACTAGAGAGCTTGAGCTACAAGTTAATAAAAAGGATAAACCTAGTGGTGAAGGTCTGTTTGTAAAAGGAAACTTCAAACAAAATCACTCTAAAGACAGAAAACCTCATAACCCAGAAGAAAATAAATCAAAACAGAAAATAAAATGTAAGTACTGTAAGAAGAAAGGACATCTAATAAAAGACTATTTTATTCTAAAGAGAAAGAACCAAGAGAAAGAGAAGGATTCAAAAGGCAAACAGCCCGAGGCATCTTTTGTAGAGCATTCATTCACCTACTCAGATGACTTAACCTCAACTTTAGACAAATCTAATCATGTAAACCCTCTAGGAAAACATGATTGGGTTTTAGTCTTCGGATGCACTTACCATACGACCTCAATGAAACCTTGGTTTAACACCTTTGAAATAGAAGGAGAAATGGTTTATATAAGAAACAACCAAGCCTGTAAAATTGAAGGCATTGGCTCTGTTTCCATGAAACTTAAAGATGGAACCATCAAACTTCTTAAGAATGTGAGATATGTTCCACTACTTAAGAGAAATCTAATCTCTTTAGGTACGTTGGATGCTATAGAGTGTGAATACAGGGGTAAAGGAGGAACTCTTGAAGTGCTAAAGGACTCTAAAGTAATACTAGTTGGGGAAAAAATAAATGACTTATTTGTGGTTAAAGGAGTTGAGATGATGACAGGAGCTTATGTAGCCACCACAAATGAGATCACAGGGGCTGATCTATGGCACAAAAAGGTTATCTCACATAAGTGCTAAAGGCCTAAAAGTCCTATGTAATCAAGGAATTCTCCCTAAAAGTCTTTCAAAAGATCTAACCTTTTGTGAACACTATGTTTTAGGGAAAGCCACAAGGCAAAGTTTTACTAAAGCACAATATACCACAAAAGCTATCCTAGACTACATACACTCTGACCTATGGGATCCAACTCCTACACCTAGCCTAAGTGGCTCAAAGTATTTACTTCTTTTATTGATGATTTCTCTAGGAAAAGTTGGATCTGCTTCCTTAAAACTAAAGATCAAGTGTTTGATAGGTTTAAAGAATGAAAACTCATGATAGAGAAACAAACTTCTAAAGAAATTAAATACCTTAGAACTGATAATGGACTGAAATTTTGTAGTGAAGAGTTCAATAAATTTTGTAAAGAAATAGGAATTACTAGGCATAGAACAGTTAGATTCACTCTTCAACAAAATGGAGTTGCTGAAAGACTAAATAGGATAGTCATGGAAAGAGTTAGATGTCTCCTATCAGATGCAATTCTAAGTGAAAATTACTGGGCAGAGGCTGCAAGCTACACAGTATACACCTTAAATAGGTGTCCACATTCTTCCCTAAATTTTTTGACTCCTGAACAAAAATGGACCACACATCCACCTAACCTAGATAACCTAAGGGTATTTGGATGTATTGGTTATATTCATCAAAATCAAGGAAAATTAAAATCTCTGGCAGTAAAGTGTATGCTTATAGGGTTTTCTGAGGGAGTAAAAGGATTTAAAATGTGGAACCCTATTGAAAAGAGATTTATTATAAGTAGAGATGTCACTTTCAGAGAAAAAGAAATGTTTATGCAAAAGGAAAGAACATCCTATGAAGTTCCTAACAGCCCTAATACGACTAGGATTGAGGTGGAGTCACCTAAGGTCTCTCCCACTGACCAAAACCCTCCTATAGATTTAGAACAAGACGAGGATGCCTCAAATGAGACCACAGGGAATACTGAAGCTGTACCTGACCTAAGTCAGTATTCCTTGGCTAGGGATAAACAAAGAAGAGTGATAGTTCCTCTATCTATGTATACTGAAAATAACTATATGAACCTAGTTCTAAATGCCACAATAGCTCCTAATGACCAAGAACCAACTACTTTTGAAGAGGCAGTGAACTGCCCTAATGCTAGGTCTTGGATTCAAGTTATGTGTGAAGAGATGGAGTCACTCACTGTCAATAATACCTGGACCCTAGCTTCTCTTCCTAAATTTTCTAAACCTATAGCTTCTAAATGGATATATAAACTAAAGGAAGGTTCTACTAAAGAGGAAAAGCCTAGGTACAAGGCAAGGTTAGTGGTTAAAGGATTTACTCAGAGAGAAGGAATAGACTACACTGAAATCTTTTCACCAGTAGTGAAACAAACCTCTATTAGGCTTCTTTTATCTATAGTTGCTCAGTATGACCTAGAACTAGATCAACTAGATGTTAAAACTGCCTTCCTACATGGAAACTTAGATGAGGTTATCTATATGGTTCAACCTAAAGGGTTTGGGAAAAAAGGTAAGGACGACCTATATTTTCTCAAACAAGTCAATATATGGTCTAAAACAATCCCCTAGATGCAGTATAGAAGGTTTAATGACTATATAGAGAGTATAGGTTTTCAAAGAAGTTCCTATGATATTTGTTCTTATATTAACTCTACTACCTGTAAGGACAAAGTCTACCTATTACTCTATGTTGATGATATGTTACTAGCAGGAAAGTCTAAGAAGGACTTAACTCATGTAAAAAATATCCTAAAGAGAGAATTTGACATGAAAGACTTGGGTCAGTTTAGAAAGATCCTTGGGATAGAAATTCAGAGGGACAAAAGATCCTCAACCCTAACCATAAGTCAACTAAGCTACTGTGAAAAGGTAATAAACAGATTCAATATGACTAATGCAAAACCAGTCACCATTCCTATTGCTACTCATTTTAAACTTTCCTTGGAGAACTCACCAAAAGAGATAGACATAGAACATTTGACTCATATGCAATCAATTCTATACAATTAAGCAGTAGGGAGTCTAATGTACTTAATGATATCTACTAGACTAGACTTATCATGCAACACTAGTTTAGTCAGTAGATACATGTCTAACCCTGGAAAAAGACACTGGGAAGTAAGAAAATGGATTTTAAGATATCTTATTTGGTCTAAACAGCCGAAATTAACATATCAAAGTACTAATGAATCAAATTTAGAGCTATATGGATATGTTGATTCAGATTTTGCAGGTGATCAAGACAAAAGAAGATCTCTAATAGGTTATCTACTCTTTTTTGGTCCTAACTTGTTGTTTTGGAAAGCTAATTTACAGTCAATCACAGCATTGTCAACCACATAAGCAGAGTACATGGCACTTTCATAAGCAATAAAGGAAGCACTGTGGTTAAAAGGATTGATGAAGGACTTTGGTATTAATCAAACAGTAGTTAAAATCTACTGTTATAACCAAAGTGTCATTCACCTTTCCAAAAATCCTTAGTATCATTCAAGGATCAAACATATAGACATCAAGTATCACTTGTTAAGAGACAGAATAGATAAAGGAGAAGTCGAGGTGCTAAAAGTTCATACCACCGAGAATGCAGCCGACATGCTTACCAAACCTATGAGTAAACTCAAGTTTGCTAATTGTCTTGGTCAGATCGAATTTCTGCTTCCTGAAAAGGGTGAAGACATGTTAAATCCAGAAGGAGAAGGGGTTGCATGTTGAGCTTAAGGTAGAGATTTGAAGAATCTAAGCTCATACATCAACATTCAAGAAGTTGTTTCACATTTATATAATCTTTACAGTTAGTTATTGTAACTACTTGTATCAGAAAATAGTATAAATACTCACCATTTACAAATTTTTAGATACAACAACTACATAGCTTCAAGAAAACTTGAAAGATCTATAAAGAAAGAGTTTGTGACTTAGCTTTTTAATAAAACTCTCTCCTTCTCGTGGACGTAGGCTTCAATAGCCGAATCACGTACATCGCTGAGCATTTTTTCTTCTTCTCTTCTCATCATCTACAAGATAGCTCAAGATAGCTCGATCGTTTACCATTTTCTTCATATCGTCTAAAAGATCGACCAATCGTCTACCTTTTCTTTTAGCAATCGTCTACATGATTGCATGATCGTTTACCTTTTTCTTCTTCCATCGTCTACCCGATTGCAAGTCTCCTCCATCGTATACTCAAAGTAGTCGCACAGATCAAACAAAAAAACCATTAGGGTTAGAAGAAAGTAAAAGAACTCAGAAGGCTAAGAACGAGAGAATCAGAAAGCTAGAGAGAGAAAGAAAAATTGTTTTGCAGTAATCACCCATTAGAAACAGAAGTTCTTTTTCATTTTTCCATCAGACAAAGAGCAGTGGGATCGACCACGTGTAAGGCATCAGCTGGAAAATCGTGGGCTCTTCTCAACCAAGTTCTCTACCAACCAAAAGATTTGGGGCAAAGAACAGGGCTCTCGGTTAGGATCAGCAGTAAAGGGCCTCTCTTCATTTCATCATTTGGGCTTATTGTTTTTTTATTTTGCAGGAGCAAGCCCAACAAACTAGGTGGTAGAAAAGTTGAGTACATCAACAATACATATTAAAATTTCAAGTACATCAACTAATTAACAAACAACAGTTGACAAGTATGTTAAAATTTCAAGTACATCGTCATGCTATCGAGCATCAATCAACAAGGATATTAGAAATTCCAGGTATATTAGCAAACTATTCAAACATCACTCAATCATGCATATTAAAGTTTATCTGGGTTGCATGCTGTCATATTTTTGTGGTTTCACTTAAGAATATTTTTGAAAATTTTGAATTTCTATTGGGCTTTTTCTTTCCTATATCTGCAAGCCCCCCATATATATCGGAGTAAACTTGAGAAATTTGCAATCTTTGCTGGGACACAACTTAAATTTTTTTATGAAAAAAAGAACTGATCATCTTCCTAAATACGCCCCAATTTTAGCCATCTCTTATAATTTTTTTTCAATAATTTGGCATAAATATTAACCAAACCTATATCCAATTCATTATGCCCAAGGACCATTCAAATGCCAGTCAACAACAACCACATAGAAACTCTATAAATAGTTGAGTGCTTCTCCATTTTGGTATTTTGGAACTAAAGTTTCAGACAAAACTTAGGATATTTGGGTGAGAGTATGAGTTGTCATGAGGTTGAGATATGAACTCAACTGTGTATTTGAGGACCAATTGTCGCCAATATTTTATACTCATGTCTTCTACCAGTGCACTCGATCATCATCACCATTGATGTCCCTATTGTCAATTCCAGCCACCAACTTCGACTGCCGACTCCGACCACCATCGATAGCCAATCACTACAAAAATAATAGATATGATAGCTAATGAGAAAGACTATAAAAGACCTTTTATAGCCTTTTTCGAAAGTTCTGACAACCCATGTTATTAAAAGTCTGGGACTTTTTATAGCATTTTTGTAGAGCAATATTGAATGCTTTAATAAAGTATGAATGTATAGCTTATTTACTTTGCCATAAAAATATTTAATAGTGTCTTTTATTAAAATTATAGCATGTTTATATAGCTAAAATAATATGCTATCTTTAACTTATAATAGCACCTTTCTAATGGTATAATATAGTATTTATAGCTTTAATCTTATGCTATAGTAAGGTTATTTAGTCTTTTCTAATAGCTATAATTACTATAATAATCTTTTGATAGCTTTTCTAATAGCTATAATTACTATAATAATCTTTTGATAGCAGTATTTTTTCACTATATAGATTTTGTTATAGCTTTGCTGTGAAACCTGGATCTCCATTTTCCTATTTAAGTAAGTGATTAAAGGGTTAATTAGGAGAAAGTTAAATCCTATGTTATGTAAATAATCTAATAATTTTACAATTGTCATAATAACTGTAATAATTGTCACCTTCTGTGAATCAACAATTAGTAAGAATGAATGTAAACTATAACGGTTAGGTATAATAGTTACGATAACCATACTTGATTCTGGAGTACGAGTAGAGAAGACCCTAAAAAGATAAAAAGAAGAGAAAACCTTGAAGACTTAAATCCTGAATAGTAAAGAAAGGATGGAAGAACTGAGGAAAATATAGAAAATTATTTGGGAAAATTCGTGTGGAAGTTGCACGGAGATAAACCATATTCACAGTAGCTAACGAGATTGGAGGAAGTTGGAGAGAATGGAGAGAGCGAGATTTGAGCGAGAGAATGGGAGAGAGCAAGACTGGTTAAGCGAAAGAATGGGAAAGAGCGAGACTGGCTGAGCGAGAGAATGGGAGAGAGCGACACTTCCGAGATCCAAGCTAGCGAGAAGGCTGGAGAGAGCGAGATCCTTAGCGAGAGTGGAGAAAACGAGAGTTTGAGCGAGATAGTTGGAGAGAGCGAGATTGTGAGTGAGAAAGTGGGAGAGAGAAGAGTGGAAAGAGCGAGACCAGCGAAAAAGGGGGAGAGAGCAAGAGCAGCCTGAATGCCTTATTTGAACGTCACGCCCACGCGATCGAAGAAAACCGCCTGTGCATCGAACGACCGGGAATTTATGTGTTGAACTTGGCCACGATCTTATAGATTATGCATTGAAAACCCTAAATTGAATACAAACAAAGCTTGAAGACGTAAGAGCAAACGTCAATTAAAATTTAGGTGTCCAATTAAGAGGAATTCTTAAACTCTAAGAAATTGTGTTGGATGCGTTTGGGAAGAACACATTGAACCAAGGTGAAGTCAGCCTACGTTGATAAAGGGAGGATTAACTATTTGGCCATGCAGCCAAGTAGGTGGTTCAACACCATAGGAGGTTTGGACGCCTATAAATAGAGCCGTTGGGATTTCATTTTCAAATCACAAATCATAAAATTCATAAAAAGAGGAGGAGAATAGAGTGCATTGGACAGTGAGGGTGGAGGAGAATGCATCAACTTGAGACGAGGAGATCTCCCAATCTACTCGAGTGTTTGATGTATTTCAAAGCCATCTGAAGATAAGAGAGTCTAGTGTTCATGGTGAGGCTGCTGGAGAAGAAGCTCTAAGGAATTTGGCTGGAGAATGAGAAAAAGACAGAGGGATCGAGCTATCGGGTAAGCCGGGCCAGTCTTGATGTTTGGATGATTTCGGCTAAACCATGAAAAGTTATAAGCTAAGATTTTATGGTAAGCTTCTTGAGACATTTTAGAATAGTTTTATAGAAGGAAGTATCTCAAAATAAGGTTTAGAACTATGAGTAATCTAAGCTGTAAATTGGATCTGGATTCTAGGGGTAAAAAGGGAGCCCGAGGTATAGAAGAGAACTATTAAAAGGGCTCCTAAACAATTAAGGTGAGTGTTATAGCTTTGATCATTAACACATAGTGTGAGTGTTATAGCTTTGATAATTAACACATAGTGTGAGTGTTATAGCTTTGATAATTAACACGTAGTGTGAGTGTTATAGCGTTATAGGTTCGATATATCGTGAGTGTTATAGTTTTGATAGTTAACATATGTCGTGAGTGTTAGGTGGCTTTGATAGTAAATGCATATTATGAGTATTCACTTAGCTTTATACTCTGATATTGGAATATATGCATCTGTAGATACAAAATACATACTTTTGGTGATAGGATGATTGCCATGATATTGTTTTTGTGTGACTATGGAAACTACGATTATGCCCGGGATGTGGTTAGCATGCTTAACAAAAGGTTCTTGGTGGGAAATAATGGTCGGCTTCGGTTGGCAGGAAATAATAGTCGGTGATGACCGACGAGAAATATGATCAAGTACCTAAGCATGACTAGCGGGATAAATAAAATGGTCGATATGCACATTGGTGGGAATTGGGGTCATAGGAAGGTTTCCATAGGTGATTGTATTGATTGATGATATGTTATGCATGCCACGTGTAGCATTTTGGAATAAAGGTTAATCATTGCATGAATAAATCCATGATCATGTATGGGTACACTGTGATTATTATTATGTGATTGATTTCCCAAAAATGATGATTTTCAAAATGATTTTCATCTTAAAAAGAACCACTCACTGGGCTTAGTAGCTCACACTCTTCAAAATGTTTTCTTAATCTCCCCCAGGTAGTGGAAGATGAGGAATTCTAGGGTGCTACTAAGGTCAAGGTCTGTCATGTGCCCCAATTACACTTCCAGAGGGTTTTTACGGTTGTCGTTGTAAACTTTGTTGTTAAGTCCTTAAGTTGTATAAACATTATATCATTGTCGTAATAAAAGATGGGCCTACTTAATCTGTTATAGTTATCTCCTTGACTTAATCATTCCACTGTGTATAAGTTATAATATGGTATCAGAGTTATTCCGCAAGAATCATTAGGCAGTAAGTGTCAGCTCAAGGGTTGATAACTGCTGCAGTCGCATCCCTCTCCTAGGCTGAAAAGGTGGTCTAGGGGCGGGGTGTGACATTTGCTCGTGACTATAAAATACCATGACTTTTATAACACATTAAATACTATAACATTCATTCATAATTGAAATTTTATAAATCTATTAACATTACAAAAAAAGAAAAGAAAACAATGTAATAATTTCCTAGAATAAAGTACACAAATGATACAAAATAAAGTCATGTATCTTTCATGTTTATTTTTACAAGTCAATAAAATATTTTGCAAGCCTTCTTTGATCATTTGTAATTTCTAAGATTTTTTTATCTCCCAATGGACATTTCTTTTAAGGGTTGATTTGTACCTTTTGATGGACACTAATTAAACAAAAAAACCATAGACACATATTAAATAAACAGACATAAAAAAAAAACTATTGAATTAATAGCACAAGCCATTTAGAAATCCACTACACCAAACCAAAACAACAAATTACATAGTTGAACATCTTAGACTTATAAACCAAACACATCTTTTTTAACACCTAAAACTCCAAAAAAAAAAAAAATGTAATTGAACGGGTGCTAACCCACTTTTGCTTCTTCTTCTTCTTCTTCTTCTTTTTCTTTTTTTTTTTTTTTTTTAATCAAAGTGACACTATATAATTATTAGGAGATTCTGTCATCAAATGATGCCTAATAACCCCACACTTGTTCAACCTATTTTGATGTACATGTCAATGAACACATCTTTAACAACTCAAGCAATATGAGCCACTAAGAGAGCCTTGGTAGGAAGATCAACAAAGTAGTCAAGAAAACAAAAACTAATAATGTGCTAAACAAAAATGAGACTAATATATTATAATATTAGAAAATTTGAACCATTCAAGTACTTTGATCATAGATGAAAAAGATCTTAAGATCTTAATAGATAGAACAACTACTCAAATTATTTCCTATCTGCAATTAAAAACAGAAAGAGTTGGATGTCAAATGGCAATGAATAGATAATGAAAGTAACCCCCCACTCCCCCAAAAACATTATAAAAAATCAAACAACTTGAGATGTCTGGTTTTCAGTTAGTTAATCTTAAAATGAATTGCAAAATAGAATAGCAAAAGTTCTTGTCTAAGTAAGTTTCAGGAACTCAATAACTTACATTGGCTCAATTTCAAAGGTTCAATAAATGTAGCAAGATCCATTGTCTCCATTATTTGAAATGTATCAATACCTACAAAGCACAAAGTATTTTAGTAGTAAAGCCTGCTTTAATCTTCTAAACATGCATTGATACATCGCTGATCTACTTGCTTCAATTTCTACCAAATTTCATATACTCAATGAGTAAAAGTTCCAAAAGAAAAAATCCATTCTTGTAAGTTTCTTAACCCAAAAAACATACCAAGATTCCATGTTTCTGACAAAATCATAACAGAGCCAACCTTCTAATGATAGGAAATTTGGGAAAGATATAAAATAATGCAAATACAATGATGAACAAGAAAAATAAGAAAGTTCCAATGTAGAAGACACATACTATTTGAAGAAGACATAGCATTTCAAAACATTAAGTTTCTCAACCTTTATACTATTCAAATTTAATTAAAAAAAAAAAAAAAAAAAAAACACCACTAGAACTAATGAAGTTTGGAAATTTATACACAAAAGATAAAATGGAAGCTGATAATAGAAGGATAATAAATTGATACATTGATTGTGTCCAGGATATTTCCTTTCATTTGCATACCCAATATTTCTGGCCCAACACACACGTCTTGAATTTATCATCAATCAACCAATCAACTCAAGCTTATTAATAGGTTGCTATCCTACCCACTCCATTCCTTAATGATATTCTATAATTATAACTTAGTCATTCATTCTATAATTATAATTTATATTTAAGAGAAAAATAGAATTGAATAATATAAAGAGAAGCAGAAGAAGATAATACTCATGAGGGCATCAAAAGTAAACAAAATTTGCTATGATGAGAATAAGAAGAAGAATAAGAAGAAGAACTCACCCCTTCCAAAACCTTGATAATGGTGGGTCAATTTATCATTGGTTTTCAAATACTGAGATTTTTAATTCCAAATCCATAAAAATCAATAAGAAATTAAACAAAAATCAGAAACAGGGAACACAAAATTGCTAAAGCTAGGGTTTGAATGAAGTTCAAGAAACTGGTGAAACAAAAAAATGGAGGAAAATTGAAGAAAAAGGAGATGAAAGATGTATCTTTTAGAATGGCGATTTTTTTACAAGCTTTTGAAGCATCGACGCTGTTGGGTCAGAGCGAAGCTTTAGAAACTGGATGAAGCTATATCTCTTAGAATGCTTTGGAGATGAAAAAGAGATGCGAACTCCCAAATTAGAGAGAAGGAGAAGATGGGAGAAGGTTTCTGCATGAAGAATATGGCAATGAGTTATTGGGTACTTTCAACGAGAGAGGGATAGGTATGCCGATGGGTGTTTACGCAAAGGACTGTGACTGCGACGATGGTCTCGAAATGAAAGAGAGGTAATTTATAGAGAAGATGGGCCAAGTGAAAAATTAGTGCGTGAAAATGACGATGGGCTACTTTTAAGGAAGGGAGATGACTGGTCTGCGTGAAAATGGAGAGAGTGAAAATTTTGGGGAAATTTTGAGTAATTGACAAAGCGCCAAATCTCTCGATTTTTTCTCCTGATATTTATAGCCCTAAATATAAAAGGCTATCCTAATATACTATTAAATGAGATATTTATTATTATGAACACGACCTCCACCAATTCTGATGATCATTATATTAAATTATCACTACTACAAATTTAAGCTTTATTGATTCATGAGTTTTTTTTTTGACGCTCGTGATATAAGGTTGTCAATAAAACTTTAATTTAGAGCTTAAAGATAACTATTCATTTCAAAATACATATATTTATGGTTATAAAATGTCAACAAATATTTATATTTAAGTAGATGCACAAGAGAAGTCAATAAGAACACATTTGTTGATACAAAATTACATAAGTTCCATAAAAATAGTGAAATCCCGGTTTTTTTTTTATTAGTTCATAGTATTTTATAGTTGTTTATTTATAGTAATTTGATATTAATAAAATCACTTTTTTCATATAATAAACCAAACAAACTTGTATATAAAAACACTTTTCAGAAAGAGTTGCCAAGCACATGAGTATTTTTATTTCAAATAATATTTATCAAAAGTGTTTAAATGACTTTTTCAAAAACATTTTTTTTTACAGGTTAATCGAAATAGAAGCTTGTATGAAGACAAAAAGATAAGCATGAACTAGAGTTTTGGAGGTAGAATAAAGTGCAAAACATATCTATCAGATAGAAAAATTAGATGGATATTTATGTGATTATTTTGTGTAAGTGAACTTGGTCATTTGTTGGCCCCATATCATGTATAATTCTTTTTGTATCATATAACTTGGTCGGAAAATGTGGTGTTTGTTACTAGTAATAGGACCATTATACTACAATTACATTTTGAGGATATTTCACTTACAATACAAATCCAATTTATTTTATTCCAACAAATTAAATATAATTTTGTCCAAGAAACATTACATGTAGAAATTTTGTAAAATGATTGCTTAAATTAAAAAAATAAAATTGAAATGCATGATCCGAAAGTAAACCCTGAACCTCATCTTCCAAAAGTCCCAACAATACATGTGTACTTTAAAAAAACAATAAAACAAAGGGAGATCCATAGTTAATTAAAAAAAATAAAATAATTTAATACAAAAGTTTGCTAACAAAAATAATCACCATAAAAAAAGATTATTTATGTTAGAAAAACTACACTAAAAACCCCTACAATATAAACTCAACTTAATACCTCAAACACCTCATGCACAGACAAATGAATTGCACAGACATATAAACGTATGGACTCAACTCAATGTTTCAAATAGCCCCTTACAGAGAACACACCTACCATTAGAAGACTCATTATGCTCTAAAGATTTAACGATCCTCGAATACTTGAATTCTTTGAAGATAAAAAACATTATTCTAAGACTTCAACTTCAGTAATGCATTCACACATCTTGCTCCAAGTGAAATGTAGACATTAAAGAGAGAATCAAGGAAAATTGCAATGGATGACAATTTAAAGATAGTATTTTGGATGTTTGGTTTCCATATTTGTGATTTTGCAAATATGAAAAATATTTGAGATATGAAATTTCGTATATTATTTATTTCAAAATTATCCTTATACAAATTTTAGCGTTTTTTTCTCCAAAAGTCCTCACAAGAGTTTTTTCCTCATATCCCGACTCTAACAGCCTTCCTTTGACCTCACTTCCTCCATCTTCGCTTTCACCTTCACTTTCCCAATTATATTGATCTACAAAGTTGAACACTATGATAGAAAAGTACAGTCTTTAATTATTTTTCATGGATCTAAGAGGCAAAGTTATCTTTTCTTCACCATTAGAAAAAAAGGTAAGTCAGGCCATAAACGAACAAAATTAGCAGTTTCTTCGATTTTTTTTGTAACATCCCAAATCTTTTATATAATTTAATTTTGGTTATTTGTAATAGTTGATAATTAGTTTGGATTTTTTAAGGTTGAATTGGATTATTGAGAAAGGATAATTCAATTTTAATATTTTCGTAGAAGGATTTTGAATTTAAATTTGATTAAAGGAAAATTTCGGATTTATGACTATTTATTTCAATTTTAATTTAATTTTGAAAGTTGAATTAACATTTGGATATTTAGATTTTTTTTTTGTTTGGAAAAGATAATTAATTTTATTTTCCCAAAAGGATTTGAGAGCTTAATTTTTAAAGGATTTGTGTTTTTGAATCCAAAAAAAGATTGTGGATATGGAACTGGAGGATTAGCAGGCATCGCCGCGACTTCTTCCAAACGCCGCCTCGTCCCGTCTGTTGCCATCCAAAGACACCACGTCATTTTCTTCTTCATGCCCGCCGTCCAACCGCCGGTAAGCTGCTATTGTCTTGCCGGAATCTTGTTTTGGGTGAGATTCTTGGTATTTTTTGCAGGTATTTGTTATGGTTCTTGAGTATCCATTAAGCTTTGGCTTGGGTTTTAATTTATCCATTATGTATGGACTATAGATTCAATATTTGAAAGTTTTTGGAACCTTGCTCATCGAGGAAGAAACCAATTTTATGTCGAAATTGTTACAGATTGGTTGGCCAACAAAATTGGGTTTTGGAAATAATTTTGGACGAAGGCACGTTTTCGATAAGTTAAATTTGGAAATATTTGGACCAATTTGGTTAATTGGATTTAGATCGCAAAGGATTAATTAAATTTTGGATTCATTATTCTAGGCCATGGTTGTTAAATTAAATTGTGGTTTATGTTATAGGGTTGATTCAAGTCTTACAAAAGTTTATATTATTTTCGTAGACTATTTTTTCTGTGACCAGATTTTGAGGTAAGTAATCTTACTATTGGGACCACACTGGTACCGGGTGACAAATTTAAGAATAATTATGAGGATTCTGAGACTGTTTGTATAGAGATGCATGAGGATAAATATGTTAATCTTGATTATGTTTGAAGCATGATCTGGGTGCAAGCATGAACTAAATTATTCTGTTTATATGATTTCCTAGATGAACATTGAGTATGATGATATATATTGGCATATTTGTGGGACTATATTTTATGATGCACATTACGTTTATGATAGTGATAGTTGTCCCTACCCACAATTAGATACCCACCAGACGTGGTGATCTTCTTAGAACTTCACCAAAGATTTTTGTTTCCTTTAGGATTCACCAGAGTTTTCTGTATTCTTCGGGATACACCAGAGGTGGTGATCTCCTTCATGATTTCACCAGTGGTTTTTGTTTCCTTCGAGATTCACTATAGGTGGTGATCTCCTTTGGGACTTCACCAGAGGTTTGTTGAGGTCTGTGGTACATCTAATCTACGATAGAGTGGGTTCAATTAACCACTAGTTAGTCATCCAATGGAAAGTAGATGTTTATTCACGTCCCACTAGAGAGTGACATCTAGAGGACATAGATGCTTAGCCTAACCCCAGTAGTGGAGTTACTTACTATGAATTGTATACACATTCTTTCTTATGTTTATTTTTAAGGTAAGGGTAAGAACATGCCGATGAGTGACAAGCGGAATCTGTGGTAGAGTTTTCAGCATTTTATGTTTTTAAAATTTTTAATCTTGGTTTGAACTTGAAGTTTTGAGTGTTTTTGCTTTTAAAAAAATTTCTAGTTATATTATGGTTTAAGGGTACCCTGTTAAATGGATTTCAGTTATTTAGTTTTAGTAAACTTATTTTATGCTAACTATTTGGTTTTAAATCATAAAAAGATGTCAATTTGAATTGTATGCATGCATATCTATAGTAACGACCTAGTTTAAGTCGTAAGGAACCGGGTCGTTACATTTTCCTCTTGATTTTTTATGTTAAATCATCAAGTTTTGTTCAATTAATTATAGATTTGGATCAATTGCAACAGAAATTTCGATTCTTGATGGATAGGAAGGATACCAATGGATCAAATCGGATTGAAAAAAGAACCCTAGTTTTGGATTGAGAAAATTTAATCAGGATCGAGGAGAAATAAATCGGTTTTTGTGAAATTAGTGTAAGATTTGAATGATTTTCATCGGTGAAAATGCGTTCTTGAGGAGTCTTTGATTTATTGTTTGTTATTTTGTGAAATTGAATAGATAATCAACAAAATTTTGAATCCTCTGTATTTTAGGCATTCTCGGTCCCCTCTCCAAGTTGCATTTCATAGTTAAAAAAAATATGACCTTATATATAGCATTTATTTCAATGTTGTGTTCAATTTCTTTGATTCTCTTCTAAGGTTCTTCGATTTTGAAGGATCTTTGATTTTGTTTGGCGATTTAGTTTATTTTTTTCAATTTCATAAGTTCTAGATTGCGAGGGATGAAATTAAGGGGATTTTGTCGGGACTTGAAGAGATTAAGGAGTGTAGATTCATTCATCAGTAGGGGTTTGTCTTAAGGTTTTCTCTAATTCATATTTTGGTTGAAGATTGATGAGTGTAGCTTATTTTGTGATTGTTATCTGATTATCATCTGATTGCTATTTGATATAAAGTAGTTTGTGATTTCTATCTTATTGTCATTTGATTGCTTTTGTGATACTAAATACTTTATGACTGTCATTTGATTGCTATATGATTTCTATTAAATGTCTTGTTAAAGTATATCGACATAGTAGTAGATTTAAGAAATGAGTTTATGTGACATCAATCACTAAATACATAAAATAAAACATCAATGAATCAACAGACAATCTAAGAATAATCCACATATAATCAATAGCTTATTTTTGAAATGATGAATGTATCACACATCAATCACTAAATACATGAACTAAAATATGAGTGAATCAACAACCAATCAATATGATAATATGCTACTTAATTCAATGCTTTTCTTGTTCCTTCTTGTTTTCTTTTCTTTTGTTTTTGGTTTTCTGGTTTGTTGAACTTTTTCCCTAGTTTTGTTGTTTTTTGGTTTGTTGAACTTTTTCCCTGTTTTTGTTGTTTTTTGGTTTGTTGAACTTTTTCCCTATTTTGGTTTAACTTTTTCCCAATCAATAACTTCTTCCTATTTTTGTTGTTTCATTGAAGTAAAAATAATAAAAAAAAAAAATTAGCAATAAGTATAAGAAAGTAATCGCAAAGTATTTAGTATCAAATAGAAATCAAATGACAATAAAAAAATAATTTGTATCTAATAGAAGATAATTATAAACTACTTAGTAATAGACAAAAAAATGTATGATAATCAAATGATAATCAGATTGCAACAAAAAGATTCATTAGTAATTGACAAAAAAATTGAAGGTAATCAGATTGTAATAGAAAACTACGTAGTAATTGATAAATAAATGTAAAGTAATGAAATGATATTAGAAATTACTTAGTAATTGACAAAAAATGTAAGGTCATCTCATATCAATCAATGTAATTTGCAAACAAATAACAATCAAGCAACAATCAAATAGCAAATTCATAAACCTAAGCTCAACTCAACAAAATACATTTATGCAAAAAAAAATCTTGTGTGAACAATTAGATATAAATTATTCACAATTATTTTAGGGCTATTTTTAAATATAGAAAATTAACCAAAATATTTACAAGATATAGCAAAATTTTAGAACTATCAATGATAGACGCTGATAGACACTGATAGACTTCTATCAGTGTCTATCAATATCACTGATAGAAGTCTATCAGTGTCTATTAGCGTCTATTATTGATAGTTCTAAAATTTTGTTATATATTGTAAATATTTAAAACAATTTTACCATTTGAAATAATTTTCCATTATTTCATATGAAAGGATTTTGTTTATTGATAAATAATTTTTACTTTATTGAAAAATGATCTAACCTAATTATGTATGCATTTTTATTTTTCTTCATAATAAACCTCCAAAGCGAATATAGTTCAAATATGAAATAAATGTATGGGGAAAGTTTATTAGAAATCCAAAGAATAGGGACCATGATTTTTTTACCTATTTTTCTTTTATGGTTTCTAATGTAAGGTAAAACGTGGTTTTTTTTTTTTCTAAATAAAAGACATTTCTTTTATAATATTTAAAAGAAAATCTAACTTATCCGTCTTATTTTTCAATCTCTCTCGATCTTTTGTATTTTATATATAGTTTGAGTTTACCATTTAAGATGTGTTCAAATCTATTGTTGCATCACTTTTTTCTTTAACTTTATTTAAAATAAAATGAAAAGAATAGGAAGGACAAAATTTTCATTTAAAAAACATAGTAGCCATGGACCTAGCTAGGTCATCAATAAATCACAAGTATAAAATCATCATGAATATTTACAACTAATCTCAATATTATTTTTTAATATTTATTGTTATGACCAACTTCTCAAAAATAAAAAATAATTAAAAATGTAATAATAAAATAAAATAATTGAGGCAATAACAATTATCATATAAAATCAATAGTTTGTTATTTCATCTCACTATTATTGAAGTAGCAAAAAAAAAAAAAAAGAGAGAGAGAGAGAGAGAAAATGACAATAATATGATGAAAACATATAGCATGTTAATCTCCTTCAACAAAACATTGCAGCATTGAGAGGGAATTTCTCCTCATTATAATAGAAAAAATAATCAATAATTTGAATATTGACATTTATTTTGGTCCCTATAGTTTTAAATATTGTCTATTTAGTCCTTAGATTTTGGATTTATTTTTTATTTGGTTTCGAAGTTTTAATATGTTACACTTTTAATCCTTAAATTTTGAGTTTGATTTCAATTTAGGTCATAGGTTTCAAAATATTACAATTTTACCCTTGAGGTTTGATTTTTGTTTCTATTAGGGTTCATATATAGGTATCTATTTCTATACTTTTAACCTCAATTTATTTTTATCAAATACTCACTTCAGTAGTCTTTTTTGTTAATGTATATTAATTAATTTAATATAAGTATCAAATGATGTTTTAAAATTAATTTTTAATAGTGATAAAAAGTTTATAAACCTTAATTTATTATTGTTCTTTCAATTCTTTAAAATTAATTAAAAAGCAGTAGAACTAAAGACTGAAAGTGAGTATTTAAAGAAAAATCGAGGTTAAAAAGACAAACCCCTATCATTGGTTTATAAGGGAGAACAACTATCTCCAATTATATAAGGCCTTTTGGGTGAAACCAAAAACAAAGCCACGAGAGTTATCTCTAGAAGGGACAATATCATACTGTCGTAGAGATATCTGAAAGTTCATTGTCCCTAGCACCAATATATCAAATTGAAATAAAATTGAAATTTCGAAGATAAAATTAGTAATATTTTGAAACATAGGGACTAAAACTGAAATCAAACTCAAAATTTAAGAATTAAAAGTGTACATTTTAGATTTATATAGAGACTAAATAAAAGCTAGACCAAAAAAAGATTTTTTTTTTTTTTTTTAAATAATGCTCTTATTTTATACTATAACTAAGGTCCCAAATATTGATGTCAATGGAAATATCGAGGTCCTGATTTTTTGGAAATATTGATGGAAGTTTTGGAAACACTTATGGATGAAAATTGTTATAATTAGTTAATAAAACTTTGGTTGTGACTTAATTAGATTATAATTTTCCATTTTTAATCATAATTTCTATAAAGTAAGACAGTATTTAGATGTTTGTTGTAAATTTCCGTATAAATGTTGATCCAAGAGTAGAAATTAAAAAAAAAATGGAAAATAATTACAAGAAATAATATAAAGTTCAGGAATTTTTGAGGTGAAATGATGTGAAAATGATAAATATTTTGGATGGTTAATTAAAGAAAAAAATCACATCAATTCAATTTTGAGGTGAAATGATGTGAAAATTTAATGAAAAAAGTTTAAATGAGTTAAAAATAAATATATGTTATTTTTTGTGATTTTTTCAAATATAATTTCTTTAGAAATGAAATTTTTTTTTTTTGGTAAAAAATAAAGCTAAAAATTTAAAAACAGATGGAAATAAAAAAAAAATAAATCATAAAAAAGACATAATCGTTTGTCGAATATTATATTAGCATGTGAACTATAAAATTATGGGCAATCATAACCATAAAATTGAAAATTTTGAACACAGTCGTAGTTAATTAAAAAAAAAATCAAAACTTTTTCAAAAATTATCTCAAAATTTCGTCAAAATGGGTGAATGAGAATGTTCTCGAAATTGGAAAAAAACAAAAATTCTCCCAATCAAAATGTTGAGGCCGGGCTCGAAATTTTAAACCATTACCATAACCATTTAGCTATTTATTTTTCGTATTTTTAAAAACGGTAATCGTCTTCTCACAACTTTTTTTCTCCAGGATCTTTATCCTTCTTAAAAAAAGCATTTAAATTCTTAGAGTTTAATTGAATAACATATACATGGATTATTCTCTTTCTATGATGTCACATACATACAATGACTCATCTGAAAGTAAAAACAAATCTCTATGGAAAACATTCTTTGCTATGATGTCACATACATATATTGAATAACATATACATGGATTATTCTCTTGCTATGATGTCACATACATATATAAAGGACCAAAGATTGTATGCTTTTGCAAAACATTCTTTTTCAGTTTTAGAAGAACAACATAAATTTAAAACCATAAAAAATGTCTGGTCTCTATGGAAAGTTAGAGGCTGATTTTGAAATCAAAGCCCCTGCTTCTAAATTTCATGAAATGTTCCATACAAAACCACACCATGTCTCCAATGCTTCTGGAGACAAAGTACAAGGTTGTGAGCTGCATGAGGGTGAATGGGGAAAAGTTGGTTCTGTTATCTATTGGAACTACTTTCATGGTTTGTATTTTCCATTTAACTTTTTTTTTTTTCCAATCCATCTTAATAAACACGTGCTAAATTACAAATTCGGTTCCTAAACTTTTATATTTGCATCTCAAAAAAGCCTCATACGTTAAAAAAGTCAAACGTGGAAGTTTAGAGACTTTGCTATTAGAAATATTTTGAATTTAAGGACTTATTTGATAAAAATTTGAAAGTTGTACTAAACTTGTAACTTATGAATGTATTGGTAAACTACAGAAGGAAAAGCTAAAGTAGCGAAGCAGGTAATTGAAGCTGTGGATGAGGAGAAGAATTTGATAGTTCTCAAAATGATTGAAGGAGACCTTATGAAGGATTATAAAAATTTCAAGTTTATAATGCAAGCTACTCCAAAGGGCAAAGGAAGTGTGGTTCATTGGACTTTGATTTATGAGAAGCTTCATGAAAACATTCCACATTCATATTCTATGTTAGAGTTTGTTGCTGCCATGTCCAAAGACATTGATGCATACCTCATGGGAGGCAATTAAGAACCTTCAAATCAAGATTTCTCCAATTCTCTAGAAGGGTCTTCCTGATTATCAAGTTTATTGAATCTTAATATATACTATGTGACAACTATATATGTTTGAATAAATGCTTGTACGGCATCTGTTCCCTTTGTGTGGTTATTCCAAGTAATAATCATGTTTCCTAAAGTATACTTCGAATATGAATCCATTATTAATAAAATTATGATTAGTAAATAAGAGTGTAATGTTTATTTTTTCGATCGATATATATGGTTGAGGAGAATTCAGGTTGTCAAAATTTTTCAATCAATATATGAAAAATCCTATGGGGTTGTTTGGGGCGCTGAGATGATATAGGATATTTGGAGTTCTGATGTCTGAGGAGTTCTGATATCTGTGTTTGGGTGTGTAAAGTTGTTATGTCTGAGTTCATATATCTGTGTTTAGGTGTGTAAAGTTCATATATCAGTCTATCTGATTTAGTTTTTGTACCTACTCTATAATAATTTGCATATATCAATACTATATATTTTTTGTAAATCTTATAATCTAATTATTGTATCTATCCTATTTGGAATAAAACATTCATTGCATTTTTTCTATTATTTCCAATCTCAAGATATGGTATACAGTTCAATATTATATTATTTATTCCAAACTTTTCATTAAAGAAAGGCAAATAGTTTTACAAAATAGTGTTAATCTAGACCGGATATGAAATTCCTTAAATTCATTCTACTGATAAAAAAAAATGACTTGATATGAAATTCATTAAATTCATCTCAAAAGATTTTACATAACTTGATTGGCTTATACATGACCTTACTTAGAAAAATTTGCATCCATCATTGGTAAATAAACTCAAATCCAATTAATTAATTGGTTGAGTCATTAATGAAGTGGTTGAATGGAAAGTGAAAATATGCAAGTGGAATAAAATCATCAAACAATTAGAACAGTCATTGATAAAATTAGCAAACAACCAGAATAGTAATTAATAAAGTTGGTGGACAGTTTAATAAATGAAGTAACAAATAATGCATAATATTGAAAGCGTGCAAAAAAAATTAATAAATAGGACTAACACAATTTAAGATTCACTGAGGCATTAGGATTAGAATAACACAGAACAATATTAAAAACGAAACAATAGGTTGCATGTTTGGAAATTTGAAATTAAACATGGATGGAAAATCAAAACAAGGCATGGAATTGAAAACAAAATTTGAAATTAAACATGGCTGGAAAATCAAATATGGTTGAAAAATCAAAACATGGCAGGATTAAAAAGGAAATTGAAAATTTGAAGAGAAAGACACATAACAAGACACAATATTAAAAACGAAACAAGAAACAGAACAGTATCATCAATAGGTTGCATGTTTAGAAAATTTAAACATGGTTGGTATTAGATATAAAACTGATTAGTTAGATATTAGTTATATGTTATTGATGTTTCTGTTATGCCTTTTTATGGTCTTTTTACGTTATGATATATAAATATATTTTCATCGAGGAATAAAAAGCATCGAGTTCAATTCTTCTATGATCGAGTATGAACAATATGATCGAGTATGATCGAGTATGATTGAGTATGTTCAAGTATGAAATAGAAGAAAAATGAAACGTGACATACGAAATGCAGAGGAAAATGAAACGTTGAGATACAAAACACATAAGGAAAATGGGTTCACAAACAATTCAAATCGGTTAGGATAATGGGTCCCCAAACACTGAGATGATATACCAACCTATGTTATATCATCTCATATTGGACCCCCAAACAACCCCTATAAGTTATTGTGTCAAAGGGTACATACTTTAATCTAGACATACTTCCAACAGATGTAGTGCATCTTATATTGATAAGCATTGAAAGAAAAAAAGTTTGGTTATATAGTTGTGTAACATGTGTTTAACTATCTTCATGTATTATAAGCTTTTGTCAATTTGTGTATTACTCTCAAACATAGCTTTTTGTGGATAAAGTATTGATTACTATTTCAGATGTCAATAGTTTAATTTTTTTATTGAATTTAATGTTAAATTATTTAGCATTAACAAATTTAATATTATATCAATTTGTTTATTAAATGATATAAAATATTAAATTTTCCTTTAGATCCATCAACTCAAATTTTTGGATCAATATGTGAGTTATTCTGGACGTGCCTACTCCCTCAGGCGCAAGCACGCACCTTTACTTGTGTGTTGATGCTTGAGGGCATTATGGCACCACAACACCTCCCTGATGATGTTGCTTTCTGCCTTTTGTGTTGCGACAGCTGCCTTCATTGGGGAGATTTTCTTCATTTTTTGCCCCCTTGAAGCTTGGATGCTGGTATGACTCCTAAATATTGCTCCAAAATTAACCTTGAAGGGCACATAAGATTCCAAAATGCATGATATGTTAGAGATCCTACAAATATAAACATTTAAGCTAATTAACTTTCGTAAACGTAGGAGATTAGAGGTATAAGGATAGCTCCTTTATGGAGTTATCACCAAAAAGAAGCCTCGCAATTGACACTGTCAAAAGCCTAATGAACTTGTCCTTGTGTTTGATGGTCATGATACGTGCAAGTGCAGACGTCAAATTAAAGTAAAGTTTAAAATTATTTCAGTCTGAGTATTGTCTTCTATGAAAATCGGGTGATCAATTCTTTTAGTTATTGTAGAAATCGTTCCAATTTTAGTTAAGGAGTGAAACGTGATGAATATATATTAATCTTAAGATAAGAAAATAAATCTAGTGATCAATCAGAAGAATTCAAACAAAGAGATTAATTAAGATATTCTAGGGTGTCGAATGATCTATTATCGATCACTACAAGAAAAATAGTTTTCAATGACAAGTAAAACGCGTTACTAAAAGCAAAAAAATGTCACTAAAAATATTAGCAACGTGTAGAGGGGCATCACTGTGAATGTCACAGTAGCCGCATAGTCAAAAGTTTTAGTGACATACTCACTGCACGCCGCTAAAATCTGATTTTTATTGATGCTAACATATTACTAAAAGTTTACTTTTAGCAACATATGTTTTGTCGCTAGTTGTATTATACAGTGACGTTCAAAATTCATCTCTAAAAGTTAAGTTTTAGCAACATATAAGATTGTTGCTAAAAGTGGATCAATGGTGATTGCAAGTATCTTTTGCAACATATATAAGTGTGGATTTGGGAGGAGAGGTGGGAAGATTGCATAGAGTTTATTTGAATTTGTTAATATTATTATGTTGGATTTAAAGTTGGTGTAGGGGTACATGTAGAGTTTTGTTAAAGAACTTGGAGATTAATTTCTCCCTGGCGAGCTTTTAATATTTTTCAACTTTTTCTTGTTGTCTTATAATGTAGCATTTGCCTTCCTGAGAAGAAATAAGCTTAAGATTTGATTAATTATGTAGATTATGGAAAATAAAGACCGTAGTTTTTGGATTGTGATACGATTGTGTGCTGCTTTTGTTGTCATTAGATAGAAGCCCCAACTTTCTTTGCGTATGATTTGAAAGGGGGATTTCTAAATGGATTGAGTTTAAAATCCAAAGGTTGTGAAGTAGGCCATTTTCATCGGCAATAAAACAATATGCTTATTTTGTTGTATCGATTTTTATTTATCATAGTTTCAATTAGTTTGTTCTATAGTGATTTTTATGCATGAACTAATTAATTATCTCTTCAAATCTTAACAATAAAAGAGACCAGTTTGAGATTGATATATGGCATATTATGTTTAAGTTTAAGTTGTTAATGTATAGTTATGTTTATGTTTAAGTCAAGTCTGAAGTTCTATATTGAGTTTGAGATCGATATATGGTATATTGAGTTTGAGAATAAAATGTGTAAATAAATGTTCGTTATTTCAATTTATCAATGTTCTTAAGTTGAGTTGGTTATTTCAATTTGTTAATGTTCTTAAGTTGCATTTTAAGTTTTATATTAATTTTGAGATTGGTATATAGTATATTGAGCATTGAAACTATTTAAATTTATATTTTATAGGTACCACGAGATTTATGTTGAATATGCATCTCGGGGCGAGGTAAGTTGGGTTCTAGATTTGTATTGTATAGGTACTTTGTGGTTTTATATTTTGTGGATATTATGTAATGTTGTTTCGGGGGTTAATAATTTGTGGATATTATATAATATATATGAATATTACTAGTGGTTATTTATTCTACGAAATTTATAATACTTAGACATGTTTTGTGAATATTATTTAATGTTTTATAGAACTAATTAATTTGATCATTTGTTAGATTATTTGAGATTTGTAAAATTCAAACATGTTTAATATTTGTAAAACAAAACATTTAGTATTTAATAAATAAGGTAAAATATATATTCGTGATGCCAAAAAATATGTAGCCGTCGGTAAATCTATGAATTTCTTAACTTTTTTCCTGACGCTAGAATAGGTGACTGTTGGTAGAAAATCTACTTTCGCGACCCTAAAATAAGGTACCGTTAGAAAAAGTGATCTTTCGTGATGGTAAAAACATCTATTTGGCGTCAGGAGAAGTCAACTTCTGCCGACGCTAAAAAGAATTGTCGACAAAAAGACCTTTTCCCGTTGGTTATGAACCTTTCCAAGCATCATGAGAAATACTTTATGTCTACGGTTTCGTTTAGCATCGAAAAAAAACTTTCATCCTTGTTTCGTCGCAAAATCTTTGTTTCCCAATGACAAGGTTTTTTTCATCGGCAGAAGCTTTTTCCGATGAGGCTATCCTGACGATCATGCTAATGGTTTTTGGACGTTTTCTTTTTTGTCGGAAAAAACCAAATTTCTTGTAGTGAATATATAAGGGTGAAGACTGCTAGCCAAAAAAAACCTACAAAATTGACAAAAGATATGTTATTAGTTAAAAGTATATGATCTTTTTTTTTTTAAAGGTATTGTAATTAAAGTGTGGGGTGGGAGAACCTCAAACCTCGAAGTCGATAGTACAAGCACTATGCTAGTTGAGCTACGCTCTTGTTGGCAAAAGTATAAGATCTTGTTTTTTCCTCAACGGTTTATCCTTTGCCAACAAGAGCGTAGCTCAATTGGCATAGAGTTCATATTATCAACCTCGTGTTTGAGGTTCAATTCTCCCACCCACACTTTAAAATTACAATATCTTTCATATATATATATATAGATGATCTTAATAATGAAACAACCAAATAAATGTTTGAATTAATTACAATTATATGATTTTCAGTTTCGAACCCATTCAACAAATAATATCCAAATGGATTTTTTTTTCTCAAATTCAGCAAAAGAAAAAAAATGGAAAAAATTAAGAAAAAGGGTTGATGCACGCCTTTCAAAAGAAATGTATATAGAAGAAATATATGAGAAGAATTGTAATGGGGGTAGCAAAAAGGAATGTGTTATTGAAATTTTAGTAGTTGTCACTTGATCCGCAATTAAAGAATATAAAAAAAAATGTAAAAAGAATCAATATATATATATATAATTTATTAACGGTATGTTAACTACGTTTATGGACAGAGAGATAATATTATTAAAGAGTTTATATAATGCACTACTTTAAATCCTAGAGTCATAATCATAAATAACTACAAATAAATAAATATGTTAAATACGATTTCATGGCAACTAAGCCATGCTAACAATACTAGATGTTTAACCTTACGAATATAGCAATAAAAGGTAGATTCGTGCTTCTTAATATTTTCAATGTTATTCTTTTCTTTTTGTTAATACTGACAACTTTCCTATTTTTATTTTTTTTTTTCACGAGCACCATTTTTTGCCTCTAAATACTTCATTAAATCTCATCTTATCTTACATCCATCACATCTCATTTTCAACCTTTCAATTTCTTTATTCTTTCAATCATCATCCATTTTTTTTTCCTCTCTCTCGATCATCATTAGGTTCATATTTTGCAATTTTATCCTCATTCATTTATTCATTTTTTTTTTCAAATTCTATTTACATATCATATATCAACACTTTTGAAACATATCACTACATATCAAACAATTTAAAAAAAAAAAATCAATAATATATCACATATCAATATATATACAATTAAATATCAAATAACTTTCAAGTATATCAATAGTATATAAGTACAAATCAAACAAGAATATTAAACATTCCAAATGTATCAACAATATATTAGATACAAGACATAAGTGTATCAAACATCAATCCATAAATATTTGAAGTAATACATGAGTCTATTAGCAGATCTAATAATAATCAACATTAAATAAGTAATTAAGTTTGAAGTAAACCATGTGTATTTCATTTTATAAACATGATTTCAAGTATATTACTAGTATGTTAGATACAAAGCATGTGTGTATTAGAGACCAATTTGTAGATACTTGAAGTAAGACAAAAATATATCAGTAATATATCTAACATCAATCAACATTTAATCACTAACTTATTTTGAAGTAAGAAATATATGTTTCATTTTATAAGCATGATATTCCAAATATATGGATAGTATATCACATATAAGTCATAGGTGTATCAAATATCAATCAATAAATACTTGAGGTAAGATATTAGTGTATCAATAGTATATCTAACAACAATCAACATTCAAGTTAATGGACTGTGATGATTTTTTATTTTTTACCATTTCTACAAACATAAAAAGACAAAGACACCTGCCTAATTTGTATAGCCCATTTTGCTATACAATACAATAAGCCATATTAAGTATATTATTAATGTATCAGTAGTATATCATTAACATAATTATCTAACTAGTTAGTAGAAAAGTTGTGAGTACATCAACAATACATATTAAAATTTCAAGTACATCGACTAATTAACAAACAACAGTTAATAAGTATGTTAAAATGTACATCGTCATGCTATAGAGCATCAATCAACAAGGATATTAAAAATTCCAGGTTTATCAGCAAACTATTCAAACATCACTCAACTATCATGCATATTAAAATTTATCTGGGTTGAATGCTGGAATGTTTTTGTGGTTTCACTTAAGAATATTTCTGAAAATTTTCAATTTCTGTTGGGGTTTTCCTTTCCTAGATCTGCAAGCCCCCCCATATATATGGGAGTAAACTTGAGAAATATGCAATCTTTGCTGGGACATAACTTACATTTTTTATGAAAAAAAGAACTGATCATCTTCCTAAATACGCCCCCAATTTTCGCCATTCCTTATAATTTTTCATCAATAATTTGTCATAAATATTAACCAAATCTATATCCAATTCATTAGGCCAAAGGACCATTCAAACGACCATTCAAACGTCGGTCAACAAAAGCCACATAGAAACTCTATAAATAGTTGAGTGCTTCTCCATTTTGGTGTTCTAGAACTAAAGTTTCAGAGAAAACTTGGGGAGTTTGGGGTGACAGTATAAGTTGTTGTGAGGTTGAGTTATGAACTCAATTGAGGACCAATTTTATGTTGCCGACCTTTTATACTCATGTCTACTATCAGTGCACTCGATCACCATCACCATTGATGTCCTTATTGTCAATTCCAGCCACCAACTCCGACGGCCAACTCCAACCACCATCGATTGCCAACCACTACAAAAATAATAGATATGATAGCTAAAGAAAAAGACTATAAAAGGCCTTTTATAGCCTTTTTCGAAAGTCCTGATAGTCCATATTATTAAAAGTCTAGGACATTTTATAACGTTTTTGTACAGCTATATTGGATGTTATAATAAAGTATGAAGGTATAGCTTATTTACTTTACTATAAAAACATTTAATAGTGTCTTTTATTAAAACTGTAGCATGTTTATATAGCTAAAATAATATGCTATCTTTAACTTATAATAGCATTTTTCTAATGGTATAATATAGTATTTATAGCTTTAATCTTATGTAGTAAGGTTATTTAGTCTTTTCTAATAGCTATAATTACTATAATAATCTTTTGATAGCATTTCTTTTTCAATATATAAATTTATTTATAGTTTTGCTCATGACTATAAAATACCATGACTTTTATAACACATTAATACCATGACTTTCATTCATAATTGAAATTTTATATATCTATTAACATTACAGAAAAAGAAAAGAAAACAATGTAATCATTTCCTAGAATAAAGTACACAAATGATACAAAATAAAGTAATGTATCTTTCATGTTTATTTTTACAAGTCAATAAAATATTTTGCAAGCATTCTTTATTCACTTGTAATTCCTATGATTTTTGATGTCTCAATGGACATTTCTTTTGAATGGTTATTTGTACCTTTTGATGGACATTAATTAAACAAAAAAACATAGACACATTAAATAGACGACATTAAAAAAAATCTATTGAATTAATAGTACAAGCCATTTAGAAATCCACTCACCAAATCAAAATAACAAATTACATAGTTGAACATCTTAGACTTATAAACCTAACACATCTTTTTGAACACCTAAAACTCCAAAAAAAGTGTAATTCAACGGATTAGGTCCACTTTTATTTTTATTTTTTGTTTTTTTAATCAAAGTGCCACTATATAATTATTAGGAGTTTCTAACTGGAATTACTATTCTATATATTCTGCATTATAATAATAAGTTGACACTTTGTCGCATCTCTTCGATAAAGATACAGTAATGATCATAGCGATCTCCTTTGGTATCTACTGGTACATTAGGATCCAATTGGTCATGAACATCGTAAGGTGCTGCTCTTCGCAAATCCTAACATACCCCTGGTTGGGATGGGTAGGCCCACCACTTCACTTTCACTTAGGCCTAGGCCAAGTCAGCGAGAGATGTTAAAATGTTCATAATAATCTTTCCACAAAACACAAGCCATGAAATGTAGGATAACAAGTCAACCTTTCATAAGTTGTACATGAACTAAACATATGAATCCAATTATTCAAAAATTGTAGAGAATTTACAAACACATTCCAACCTAAATATCTTAATGAGCAAGAGTCTATCTAGTACTCTTATTTAAACACTACTTATACATTTGGGCTCTTTCTATTTGGATTACTAAAACCAAAAGATGTAGTAATGCTTGATTTTAATTTTATGGGTAAAATAAATAACTTGGCGTCTACATGCATAAATGAGTTAGGGGAATAAGTGAATATCGTTCGGTTGGTGTAAATGTGACCATCTTGCTTGAGGTTGCTTTAGAATTTATTCCATGCCTACAAATATAATTACAAAACAAAAGTATACATGTAAACTTTTTTTAGCTTTCCTAAGATAATCAAAGAGGTAAAGATATGATTTTGCAATCATCATCTCCAACCAATTTTTTAAGCTTCCGTTAGAGGTAAATTTTGAATGTGAAACTTCAGTATCACATTTCATAAAATTAAGAAGTATTAAACAATAACCTATCTAGGAAGGGATCAGTCTAGAAATTCTGCCATCAAATGATGCCTAATAACCCCACACTTGTTCAACCTATTTTGATGTACATGTCAATGAACACATCTTTAACAACTCAAGCAATATGAGCCACTAAGAGAGCCTTGGTAGGAAGATCAACAAAGTAGTCAAGAAAACAAAAACTAATAATATGCTAAACAAAAATGAGACTAATACATTATAATATTAGAAAATTTGAACCATTCAAGTACTTTGATCATAGATGAAAAAGGATCTTAAGGTCTTAATAGATAGAACAACTACTCAAATTATTTCCTTTCTGCAATTGAAAACAGAGAGAGTTGGATGTCAAATGGCAATGAATAGATAATGAAAGCAACCGCCCACTCCCCCAAAAACATTATAAAAAATCAAACAACTTGAGATGTGTGGTTTTCAGTTAGTTAGTCCAAAAATGAATTGCAAAATAGAATAGCAAAAGTTCTTGTCTAAGTAAGTCTCAGGAACTCAATAACTTACATTGGCTCAATTTCAAAGGTTCAATAAATGTAGCAAGATCCATTGTCTCCATTATTTGAAATGTATCAATACCTACAAAGCACAAAGCATTTTAGTAGTGAAGCCTGCTTTAATCTTCTAAACATGCATTGATACATCGCTAATCTACTTACTTCAATTTCTACCAAATTTCATATACTCAATGGGTAAAAGTTCCAAAAAAAATAAAAAAATCCATTCTTGTACGTTTTTTAACCCAAAGAAATATAACAAGATTCCAAGTTCCTGACAAAATCATAACAGAGCCAACCTTCTAATGATAGGAAATTTGGTCAAGATATAAAATAATACAAATACAACGATGAACAAGAAAAATAAGAAAGTTCCACTGAAAAAGATACATACTATTTGAAGAAGACATAGCATTTCAAAACATTAAGGTTCTCAACCTTTATACTATTCAAATTTAATTATAAAAAATATACACACACCACTAGACAAAACTCATTCCCTTATTTTACCTATTGAGAAAGGATAATTCAATTTTAATATTTTCTCATAGAAGAATTTTGGAATTTAAATTTGGTTAAAGGAAAATTTCGAATTTATGACTATTTATTTTAATTTTAATTTAGTTTGAAAAATTGAATTAAAATTTGGATATTTAAATTTTTTTTGTTTGGAAAAGATAATTAAATTTATTTTCCCAAAAGGATTTGAGAGTTTAATTTTTAAAGGATTTGTGTTTTTAAATCAAAAAAAGATTGTGCATATGGAATTGGTTCTAAACGCTGCCTCGCCATGTCTGTTGCCATCTGAAGCCACCACGTCATTTTCTTCTTCACGGCCACCGTCCAACTGTCGGTGAACTGCTATTGTCTTGCCGGAATCTTGTTTTGGGTGAGAATCTTGGTATTTTTTGCGGGTGTTTGTTATAGTTCTTGAGTATCCATTAAGCTTTGGCTTGGATTTTTATTTATCCATTATGTTTGAACTATAGATTCAATATTTGAAAGTTTTTGGGACATTGCTCATCGAGGAAGAAACCAATTTTATGTCGAAAATTGTTAAAGGTTGGTTGGCCAACAAAATTGGGTTTTGGAAATAATTTTGGACCAAGGCACATTTTCGATAATTTAAATTTGGGAATATTTGGACCAATTTGATTAATTAGGTTTAGACCGCAAAGGATTAATTAAATTTTGGATTCATTATTCTAGGCCATGGTTATTAAGTTAAATTATGGTTTATGTTATAGGGTTGATTCAAGTCTTACAAAAGTTTTAAGAATATTATTTTCGTAGACTATTTTTTTGTGACCAAATTTTGAAGTAAGTAATCTTATTATTGGGACCACACTGGTGTCAGGTGACAAATTTAAGAATAATTATGAGGATTCTGAAACTGTTTGCATAGAGATGCATGAGGATAAATAAGTTGATCTTGATTATATTTGAAGCATGATCTGGGTGCAAGCATGAACTAAATTATTGTGTTTATATGATTTCCTAGATGAACATTGAGTATGATGATATGTATTTGCATATTTGTGGGATTATATTTTATGATGCACATTACGTTTATGATAGTGATAGTTGCCCCTACCCACAATTAGATACACACCAGACGTGGTGATCTCCTTCGGGACTTCACCAAAGGTTTTTGTTTCCTTTGGAATTCACAAAAGTTTTCTATTTTCTTTGGGATTCACTAGAGGTGGTGATCTCCTTCATGATTTCACAAGAGGTTTTTGTTTCCTTCGAGATTCACCAGAGGTTCGTGTTTCCTTTGGGGTTCACCAGAGGTGGTGATCTCTTTCGGGACTTCACCAGAGGTTTGTGTATCCTTCGGGATTCAACTGAGGATTGTGGTACATCTAATCTATAGTAGAGTGGATTCAATTAACCACTAGTTAGTCATCCAATGGAAAGTAAATGTTTATGCACGTCCCAATAGAGAGTGACATCTAGAGGACAATGCTTAACCTGACCCCAGTAGTGGGGTTACTTACTAAGTATTGTATACACATTTTTTCTTACGTTTATTTTTAAGGTAAGGGTAAGAACATGCCGGTGAGTGACATGCGGAATCCGTGGTAGAGTTTTCATCATTTTATGTTTTTAAAATTTTTAATCTTGGTTTAAACTTGAAGTTTTGAGTGTTTTTGCTTTTAAAAAAATTTCTAGTTATATTATGGTTTAAGGGTACCCTGTTAAATGGATTTCAGTTATTTAGTTTTAATAAAGTACTTATTTTATGCTAACTATTTGTTTTAAATCACGAAAGGATATCAATTTGAATTGTATGCATGTATATCTATAGTAACGACCTAGTTTAAGTCCTAAGGAACCGGGTCGTTACATTTTTCTCTTATTTTTTCATGTTAAAACATGAAGTTTTGTTTAATTAATCATAGATTTGGATCAATTTCAACAGAATTTTTCGATTCTTGATGGATGGGAAGGATACCAATGGATCAAATCGGAGTGAAGAAAGAACCCTAGTTTTGGATTGAGAAAATTTAATCAGGATCGAGGAGCAATAAATCGGTTTTTGTGAAATTAGTTTGAGATTTCAATGATTTTCATCGGTGAAAATGGATGAGAAACTAGCTTTTTTCTGCCACTTTTTACCTTCTGAGTCCTTACCTCCTGCATTCCTTCATCACCAACGTCTTTTCCCTTCACTAGTCCATCTCTCAACAATCTTTGTTCTACTACTTTTTATATCTTCTGCTTTCTTGATGAGTCTTTTATTGATTGTTTGTTATTTTGTGAAATTGAATAGATAATCAATGAAATTATGAATCCTCTGTATTTTAGGCATTCTCAGTCTCCTCTCCAAGTTGCATTTCATAGTTAAAAAAATATGACCTTATATATAGCATTTATTTCAATGTTGTGTTCAATTTCTTTGATTCTCTTCTAAGGTTCTTCGATTTTGAAGGATCTTTGATTTTGTTTTGCGATTTAGTTTATTTTGTTCAATTTCATAAGTTCTAGATTGCGAGTCGGGACTTGAAGAGATTGAGGAGTGTAGATTCATTCATCAGTAGGGGTTTGTCTTAAGATTTTCTTTAATTCATATTTTGGTTGAAGATTGATGAGTGTAGCTTATTTTGTGATTGTTATCTGATTGTCATCCGATTGCTATTTGATACAAAGTAGTTAGTGATTTCTATCTTATTGTCATTTGATTGCTTTTGTGATACTAAATACTTTATGACTGTCATTTGATTGCTATATGATTTCTGTTAAATGTCTTGTTAAAGTATATCGATATAGTAGTAGATTTAAGAAATGAGTTTATGTGACATCAATCACTAAATACATAAAATAAAACATCAATGAATCAACAGACAATCTAAGAATAATCAACATGTAATCAATAACTTATTTTTGAAGTGATGAATGTATCACACATCAATCACTAAATACATGAACTAAAATATGAGTGAATCAACAACCAATCAATATGATAATATGCTACTTAATTCAATGCTTTTCTTGTTCCTTCTTGTTTTCTTTTCTTTTGTTTTTTGTTTTCTGGTTTGTTGAACTTTTTCCCTAGTTTTGTTGTTTTTTGGTTTGTTGAACAACTTTTTCCCTGTTTTTGTTGTTTTTTGGTTTGTTGAACTTTTTCCCTATTTTTGTTTAACTTTTTCCCAATCAATAACTTCTTCCTATTTTTGTTGTTTCATTGAAGTAAAAATAAAAAATAAATTAGCAATAAGTATAAGAAAGTAATCACAAAGTATTTAGTATCAAATAGAAATCAAATGACAATAAAAAAAATAATTTGTATCCAATAGAAGATAATTAGAAACTACTTAGTAATAGACAAAAAAATGTATGATAATCAAATGATAATCAGATTGCAACAAAGAGGTTCATTAGTAATTGACAAAAAAAATTGAAGGTAATCAGATTGTAATAGAAAACTACGTAGTAATTGATAAATAAATGTAAAGTAATGAAATGATATTAGAAATTACTTAGTAATTGACAAAAAATGTAAGGTCATCTCATATCAAACAATGTCATTTGCAAACAAATAACAATCAAGCAATAATCAAATAGCAAATTCATAAACCTAAGCTCAACTCCACAAAATACATTTATGCAAAAAAATTCTTGTGTGAACAATTCGATATAAATTATTCACAATTATTTTAGGGCTGTTTTTAAATATAGAAAAAGTAACCAAAATATTTACAAGATATAACAAAATTTTAGGACTATCAATGCTGATAAAAGTCTATCAGTGTCTATCAGCGTCTATCATTGATAGCCCTAAAATTTTGCTATATTTTGTAAATATTTAAAACGGTTTTACTATTTCAAATAATTTTCCATTATTTCATACGAAAGGATTTTGTTTATTAATAAATAATTTTTCCTTTATTGAAAAATGATCTAACCTAATTATGTATGCATTTTTATTTTTCTTCATAATAAACCTCCAAAGCGAATATAGTTCAAATATGAAATAAATGTATGGGGAAAGTTTATTAGAAATCCAAAGAATAGGGACCATGATTTTTTTACCTATTTTTCTTTTATGGTTTCTAATGTAAGGTAAAACGTGGTTTTTTTTTTTTCTAAATAAAAGACATTTCTTTTATAATATTTAAAAGAAAATCTAACTTATCCGTCTTATTTTTCAATCTCTCTCGATCTTTTGTATTTTATATATAGTTTGAGTTTACCATTTAAGATGTGTTCAAATCTATTGTTGCATCACTTTTTTCTTTAACTTTATTTAAAATAAAATGAAAAGAATAGGAAGGACAAAATTTTCATTTAAAAAACATAGTAGCCATGGACCTAGCTAGGTCATCAATAAATCACAAGTATAAAATCATCATGAATATTTACAACTAATCTCAATATTATTTTTTAATATTTATTGTTATGACCAACTTCTCAAAAATAAAAAATAATTAAAAATGTAATAATAAAATAAAATAATTGAGGCAATAACAATTATCATATAAAATCAATAGTTTGTTATTTCATCTCACTATTATTGAAGTAGCAAAAAAAAAAAAAAAAGAGAGAGAGAGAGAGAGAAAATGACAATAATATGATGAAAACATATAGCATGTTAATCTCCTTCAACAAAACATTGCAGCATTGAGAGGGAATTTCTCCTCATTATAATAGAAAAAATAATCAATAATTTGAATATTGACATTTATTTTGGTCCCTATAGTTTTAAATATTGTCTATTTAGTCCTTAGATTTTGGATTTATTTTTTATTTGGTTTCGAAGTTTTAATATGTTACACTTTTAATCCTTAAATTTTGAGTTTGATTTCAATTTAGGTCATAGGTTTCAAAATATTACAATTTTACCCTTGAGGTTTGATTTTTGTTTCTATTAGGGTTCATATATAGGTATCTATTTCTATACTTTTAACCTCAATTTATTTTTATCAAATACTCACTTCAGTAGTCTTTTTTGTTAATGTATATTAATTAATTTAATATAAGTATCAAATGATGTTTTAAAATTAATTTTTAATAGTGATAAAAAGTTTATAAACCTTAATTTATTATTGTTCTTTCAATGCTTTAAAATTGATTAATATGTAGTAGAACTAAAAATTGAAAGTGAGTATTTAAAGAAAAATCGAGGTTAAAAAGAGTATCTTGAAATGCTTTAAAAGTCCCACATGATGATCATTGGTTTATAAGGGAGAACAACTATCTCCAATTATATAAGGCCTTTTGGGTGAACAAAAAACAAAGCCACGAGAGTTATCTCTAGAAGGGACAATATCATACTGTCGTAGAGATATCTGGAAGTTCATTGTCCCTAGCACCAAGATATCAAATTGAAATAAAACTGAAATCTCGAAGATCAAATTACTAATATTTTGAAACATAGGGACTAAAACCGAAATCAAACTCAAAATTTAAGAACTAAAAGTGTACATTTTAGATTTATATAGAGACTAAATAAAAGCTAGACCAAAAAAGAATTTTTTTTAAATAATGCTCTTATTTTATAATGAAGGTCCCAAATATTGATGTCAATGGAAATATCGAGGTCCTGATTCTTTGGAAATATTGATGGAAGTTTTGGAAACACTTGTGGATGAAAATTGTTATAATTAGTTAATAAAACTTTGGTTGTGACTTAATTAGATTATAAGTTACCATTTTTAATCATAATTTCTATAAAATAAGACAGCATTTACATGTCTGTTGTAAATTTCTGTATAAATGTTGATGCAAGAGTAGAAATTAAAAAAAAAAATGTTAAATAATTACAAGAAGTAATATAAAGTTTAGGAATTTTTGAGGTGAAATGATGTGAAAATGATGAATATTTTGGATGGTTAATTAAATAAAAAAATCACATCAATTCAATTTTTAGGTGAAATGATGTGAAAATTTAATGAAAAAAGTTTGAATGAGGTTAAAAATAAATATATGTTATTTTTTGTGATTTTTTCAAATATAATTTCTTTAGAAATGAAAGTTTTTTTTGGTCGAAAGTAAAGCTAAAAATTAAAAAATAGATGGAAATTAAAAGAAAATAATACATAAAAAAGACATAATTGTTTGTCGAAAATTATATTAGCATGTGAAGCTATAAAATTATGGGTAATTATAACCATAAAATTGAAAATTTTGAACACAGTCATAGTTAATTGAAAAAAAATCAAAATTTTCTCAAAATCTTAAAATGGCTAAATGGGAATATTCTCGAAATTTCGAAATTCCGTCAAAATTGGAAAAAAAAAAAAATTTCCCCCAATCAAAATTTAAACCATTTAGCTATTTATTTTTCGTATTTTTAAAAACGGTAATCGTCTTCTCACAACTTTTTTTTTCCAGGATCTTTATCCTTCTTAAAAATAGCATTTAAATTCTTAGAGTTTAATTGAATAACATATACATGGATTATTCTCTTTCTATGATGTCACATACATACAATGACTCATCTGAAAGTAAAAACAAATCTCTATGGAAAACATTCTTTGCTATGATGTCACATACATATATTGAATAACATATACATGGATTATTCTCTTGCTATGATGTCACATACATACATTGAATAACATATACATGGATTATTCTCTTGCTATGATGTCACATACATATATAAAGGACCAATGATTGTATGCTTTTGCAAAACATTCTTTTTCAGTTTTAGAAGAACAACATAAATTTAAAACCATAAAAAATGTCTGGTCTCTATGGAAAGTTAGAGGCTGATTTTGAAATCAAAGCCCCTGCTTCTAAATTTCATGAAATGTTCCATACAAAACCACACCATGTCTCCAATGCTTCTGGAGACAAAGTACAAGGTTGTGAGCTGCATGAGGGTGAATGGGGAAAAGTTGGTTCTGTTATCTATTGGAACTACTTTCATGGTTTGTATTTTCCATTTAACTTTTTTTTTTTTCCAATCCATCTTAATAAACACGTGCTAAATTACAAATTCGGTTCCTAAACTTTTATATTTGCATCTCAAAAAAGCCTCATACGTTAAAAAAGTCAAACGTGGAAGTTTAGAGACTTTGCTATTAGAAATATTTTGAATTTAAGGACTTATTTGATAAAAATTTGAAAGTTGTACTAAACTTGTAACTTATGAATGTATTGGTAAACTACAGAAGGAAAAGCTAAAGTAGCGAAGCAGGTAATTGAAGCTGTGGATGAGGAGAAGAATTTGATAGTTCTCAAAATGATTGAAGGAGACCTTATGAAGGATTATAAAAATTTCAAGTTTATAATGCAAGCTACTCCAAAGGGCAAAGGAAGTGTGGTTCATTGGACTTTGATTTATGAGAAGCTTCATGAAAACATTCCACATTCATATTCTATGTTAGAGTTTGTTGCTGCCATGTCCAAAGACATTGATGCATACCTCATGGGAGGCAATTAAGAACCTTCAAATCAAGATTTCTCCAATTCTCTAGAAGGGTCTTCCTGATTATCAAGTTTATTGAATCTTAATATATACTATGTGACAACTATATATGTTTGAATAAATGCTTGTACGGCATCTGTTCCCTTTGTGTGGTTATTCCAAGTAATAATCATGTTTCCTAAAGTATACTTCGAATATGAATCCATTATTAATAAAATTATGATTAGTAAATAAGAGTGTAATGTTTATTTTTTCGATCGATATATATGGTTGAGGAGAATTCAGGTTGTCAAAATTTTTCAATCAATATATGAAAAATCCTATGGAGTTGTTTGGGGCGCTGAGATGATATGTTTGAGTTCATATGTCTGTGTTTTTTGTGTGCAAAGTTCATATGTCAGTTCTATCTGATTTAGTTTTTGTACGTACTCTATAATAATTTGCATGTATCAATACTATATATTTTTTGAGTTCAACCTTATAATCTAATTATTGTATCCATCCTATTTGGAATAAAACATTGATTTCATTTTTTTCTATTATTTCCAATGTCTATGTATGGATGTGCAAAATTGTGATGTTTGAGTTCAATACTATATACAAAAACTAATTCTGATGTCTATGTATGGATGTGCAAAATTGTTATGTTTGAGTTCATATGTCTGTGTTTTTTGTGTGCAAAGTTCATATGTCAGTTCTATCTGATTTAGTTTTTGTACGTACTCTATAATAATTTGCATGTATCAATACTATATATTTTTTGTAAATCTTATAATCTAATTATTGTATCCATCCTATTTGGAATAAAACATTGATTTCATTTTTTTCTATTATTTCCAATTTCAAGATATGATATACTGTTCAATTTTATATTATTCATTCCAAACTTTTCATTAAAGAAAGCCAAATGGTTTTACAAAATAGTGTTAATTTAGACTGGATATGAAATTCCTTAAATTCATTCCACTGATAAAAAAAAATAGTCCGGATATAAAATTCATTAAATTCATCTCAAAAGACTTTACATAATTTGATTGGCTTATATATGACCATTTTACAACTTGCTTAGAAAAATTTGCATCTATCATTGGTAAATAAACTCAAATCCAATTAATTAATTGATTGAGTCAATAATGAAGTGGTTGAATGGGAAGTGAAAATACGCAAGTGGAATAAAATCATCAAACAATTAGAACAATAATTGATAAAATTAGCAAACAATCAAAACAATCATTACTAAAATTGGTGGACAGTTTAATAAATGAAGTAACAAATAATGTATAATATTGAAAACGTGCAAAAGAAATTAATAAATAGGACTAACAAAATTTAAGATTCATCGGGGTATTACGATTAGAATAACACAGAATAATATTAAAAACGAAACAATAAGTTGCATGTTTGGAAAAAATTGAAATTAAATATGGATGGAAAATCAAAACAAGGCATGAAATTGAAAACAAAAATTGAAATTAAACATGGCTGGAAAATCAAACATGGCTAAAAATCAAAATATGGCAGGATTAAAAATGAAATTGAAAGTTTGAAGAGAAAGACAGAGAACAAGACACAATATTAAAAACGAAACAAGAAACACAACAGTCTCACCAAAAGGTTGCATGTTTAGAAAATTTAAACATGGTTGGTATTAGATATAAAACTGATTAGTTAGATATTAATTATACCATTCTGTTATTGATGTTTATGTTATCCTTTTTATGGTCTTTTTACATTATGATGTATAAATATATCTTTATCGAGGAATAAAAAGCATCAAGTTCAATTCTTCTATGATCGAGTATGATCGAGTATGAATGATCAAGTATGATCGAGTATGTACAAGTATGAAGTGGAAGGAAAATGAAACGTGACATACGATATACGGAGGAAAATGAAACGGTGAGATACGAAACAACGAAGGAAAATGAGTCCACAAACAATTCAAATCGGTGAGATAGGATAATGGGTCCCCAAACACTGAGATGATATAGCAATCCATATTTTACCATCTCATATTGGGTCCTCAAACAACCCCTATAAGTTATTGTGTCAAAGGTATGTACTTTAAGCTAGACATACTTCCAACGAATGTAGTGCGTCTTATATTGATAAGCATTGAAAGAAAAAAAAGTTTGATTATATAGTTGTGTAACATGTGTTTAACTATCTTCAAGTATTATAAGCTTTTGTCAATTTTTGCATTACTCTGAAACGTAGCTTTTTATGGATAAAGTATCGATTACCATTTCAGATGTCAATAGTTCAATTTGTTTATTGAATTTAATGTTAAGTTATTTAGTATTAACAAATTTAATATTATATAAATTTGTTTATTACATGATATAAAATATTAAATTTTCCTTCAGACCCATCAACTCAAACTTTTGGATTAATATGTGACTTATTCTGGATGTGCCTACTCCCACAGGCGCAAGCGCGCACCCTTACGTGTGTGTTGATGCTTGATAGGCAATATGGCACCACAACACCTCCCTAATGAGGTTGCTCTCTGCCTTTGGCGTTGCGACACCTGGCCTTCATTGGGGGATTTTCTTCATTTCTTGTCCCTCGAAGCTTGGATGCTTGATATGACTCTTAAATATTGCTCCAAAATTAACCTTGAAGAGCACATAAGATTCCAAAATGCATGATATTTTAGAGATCCTACAAATATAAACATTTAAGCTAATCAACTTTCGTAAACGAAGGAGATTAGATACATAAGGATAGCTCCTTTCGGGAGTTATCACCAAAAATAAGTCTTGCAATTGACACTTGTCAAAAGCCTAATGAGCTTGTCCTCGTGTTTGATGGTCATGATACGTGCAAGTGCACACGTCAAATTAAAGTAGAATTTAAAATTGTTTAAGAGTGAGTATTGTCCTCTCTGAAAATCGGGTGATCAATTCTTTTAGCTATTGCAGAAATCGTTCCAATTTTATTTAAGGAGCAAAATATGATGAATATATATTAATCTTAAGACATGAAAATAAATCTAGTGATCAATCAGAAGAATTCAAACACAGAGATTAATTAAGATATTCTAGGATGTCGAATGATCTATTATCGATCACTACAAGAAAAATAGCTTTCAGTTACAAGTAAAACGCGTTACTAAAAGCAAGAAAATGCCACTAAGAATATTAGCAACGGATAGTGGGCATCGCTGTGAATGTCGTAGTAGCCGCATAGTCAAAAGTTTTAGTGACATACTCACTGCACACTGCTAAAATATGACTTTTACTTACACTAACGCGTTACTAAAAGTTTACTTTTAGCAACATATGTTTTGTCGCTAATTGTATTATACAGTGGCGTTCAAAATTCGTCAATAAAAGTTAAGTTTTAGTAAAATATAAGATTGTTGCTAAAAGTGAATCAATGGTGATTGAAGTATCTTTTGCAACATATATAAGTGTCGGTAAAAGTATTTCATTAATTAAAAAATAATATTTAATTTAATATATAAACCTGTTATCACTAGTACAAAACTAGGCTATAATGTTAGCCAAAAACCAAAATTATAAGGGTACTGATCGACATTGAAAAAGGTTAACTAACAAATATTTATATGGATATAATAAAAGTAATAAGAAATTTGTATACACAACTTTCAACAAGCATAATAATAACTAATTATTTGTTCCTCCACAAGCTATATTCAACTTACAAATATAAACAAAATTGGAAACTATAATAAGTACAAGATTCTAAAACCTTAAAATTACTTGTTGACCCTAAATAATTGTCCATTTGAGCTTAAATATTTCATGAAGTCCCATCGTCAGTTTCACCACACCTAGCTTTTTTCTAATAAATTCATCGGCTTGATCACACCCAACTTGAGCTCAAGCAAGCAAACTGAGCCTTTGATTCTTTAGTCTTTTTATAACTTGCTTCATACCTAGAATATTTTGTTTTTAGTCCCTAAAAAAAGAAAAACACTATTTAAAATTAGTCACATATTTTTCAACACTTAATATAATCCAATACATTAGAACAAACTAGAATTCTTTTGATAGAAAAGAATTCTAGCATTGGGTAGAATTAAGCGATCGTGTAGCAGAGCTCAGCGATCGTGTAATTGAGCTCAGCGATCGTGTAGCATTTGATAAGCAATCGTATAACATTTGGTAGGCGATCGTATAACATTGGGTAGGGGATCGTATAGCATTTTATTACCTAGCGATCGTATAGGGGAGCTCAGCGATCGTATTATTACGAAATCGACAATTAAAGAACACAAAAAAAAAAGGAACATAGAGATAGAGAAGCGAGATTTCAGTTTTTTATTATCAGACATATAATTTCCAGACTTAAATCGTGTAATAATTTAAGCGTACTTGGTTGTTCGAAGTGCCAACAAACAGATTCAAGACATTTCAACAAATGCTTGATAGGTACAATCTCAATTTTTTTATTATCAGACATATAATTTCCAGACATCATTAATTCCTGGACATTGTGAAAACCTCAATCCAAACAGCCCCTAAAAGTATTTTATAAAAATAAATCTTTTTTATACATTCACTGACAAGTCGGTATGTTGCTAAAATTTTTTAATATCCAGTGGCATTGTGACGTGGTTTTAAAATATGTTGGTAATAAAGATTTATTGCGACAGCTTTTTCAATACGTTGCTATAAATCATTTTTTACCGGCAAAAATTGCTTGCACCAGTAACTTTTCTTGTACTGGATCTTGCCAATTCAATTACCAATTAAATAGACGTTCAAGGGATTTTCGCATTCAAGTTACATGAATATAGAAACTAAATTCTTCATATAAAAGACACTTATTTAATAATAAATAAACGAAAATGTAACCTAAGTCCTACTTTTCAGTCTCTCTTTAATTTTTCCTTTATTGGATATTATGGAGTACCATTTTAAGATGTGTTGTTCCAAATGTATTGTATGATCACTTCATTGACAATATGAGCAATTCAGAAGTTTAATTTAAAGATTTTTTATATGGAAAATTCTCTGTGTCCTTGATCTTGGATTATTTTGTTAAGAGTTTTTAGCTTTAATTTTTGACTAATTTAACCTTATTACCATTAATTTTCAAGTTTTTGAAATATTTAATTCTTTATTTATTAACATCATCTTCGATTTTTTTACTTCATTTTTATTATTTATTAATTTCGATTGATATTCATTTAATATAAGATATTTCAAATTAATGTTTTCTTAGTTTTAGGATATTTCATTTATTTTCTTTCATACTCATCACCACTTTATTGAGATCTCAAGTATATGTCGAATATACTGGTAATGTATTGAAAAATATAAATACACATCGCATTTACCATAGTTTACTTTTTGGCTTGTTTATAAATATTGTGAAAAATGTAAATATAAATCATATATTTTATGATATTTAAGACGATACATCACACATTTATGAAATATAACTTAGTTTATTTCTATAAATTCAAACATATATCAAATATATCTTGTTTTGTCCTTCGAATCTCTTTCCCGATTCTTGCCTTCGCTTACAAGGGGAACAATTTTTTTACTTTTTGAGAAACTTTTCTTACTTGTGTGGGTTTTGAAAAAGTGTAATGCCTCAGACCCAGGATTCAGGCCAGAATTCTTTTGGGATATATACCCTAAAGCCTCGTAGTTAATTAGTTATTTGACATAATAGTTGATTATTTTAAATATACGATAATGAGTTGTCTATTATAGTAAAAATGCAAGGTTATTTCATAAGACTTAAAAAATATGTAGTTGACATACCCATGGATAATGTTCAAGTAATAACCTAATGGGGCTATAGTATATAGATAAGGTTGGGTGTCTTTTGCTGTAACACTATGGATACGACCCACTTTATTAGAGTTACAACCGATGTGACCCAAATCATTCGTGTAGAGATATGTGTGTATGTGTATACATATATATATATGTGTGTGTATGTGTGTGTGTGTGTGTGTATATAGCTCAAAAGAAAAGAATGAAAAAAATGAAACGATGAAAAATATAAATTTGTAATAGTTATGCATGACTAGGGGTAAAAAGAGTTGCCCTCGTTGTGATTAGTTAGAACATTGGTAAGAAAAGAGTGGGTATAGTTCCCTGCAATGAGTGTGGGAAAGGTAATGCCCCTAGATAAAAGGATTCGTCTGATTGGGAAGTTGGGAATTTAACTACACAGGATGAAATTCACTCCTTCCCCGAAGTAGGGGTAAGTAGATAAATTGCTCCCTTAAGGGTTGATTCCGAGTCTTGAACAATGTGGCGTCACACCTTCTTCTGGTCTAAGAGGGGTTTAGTCATAGTGGGACTATGATCTATTGTTCATCAGAGGAATCAGTGGTACATAAGAAGTTAGATATAACTACAGGGGCAAAACAGTAATCTGGCCCAGTTGTACTTACGAGTAATTTGAGAAGGGTCATCGTACTATTGATTGGTTATATTTAATAGACACATAAATATATTTGTAGTGCAAAGAATGCAGTTGTCAGTCTTTAGTGGAGTGTCCGACAGTTAACGGATGGTGGATAATGTAATTAAAGATTTTAATTAATTATTCACATACCATTTGAGCTTCAAGCTATAGGTCCATAAGGTCCCCTTGGTAGCTCAAAAGAATTTAGTTGAAAATCAATTTTTGGGTTAATTTGAATTGTTCAAATTAATAATAAGGAATTCAATTATATATGATATAATTAACATAATGTATTTGATATATTATACTTTAATTGAACGAATAAATATTTGAATGTGATTCAAATATATTTTTTATGAATGAGATTCATAGTTTGTTAAATTCAATATAAATATGATTTATATTAAATGCCATAAATAGAGAAAAAAGAACTATAGTTTATATTGTATATGATGCAATATTAAAGTATAGGTTATAAATCTAATATGATAAGTTGGTTATCATATTTATAATTTATTATTTTGAATAATAATCCCTTTTTCTCTCAAACCACTTTAGTGGGTGGTTATGCAGTTTTTTATGACATTTTGGAATAAAGGAAAAATGGTTTTGCTTTTCTGAGATACGATACAGACTTGTGAGTAATCTACACGACAAGGACAGAAGACTACACGGTTAAGAAGCTTCTATATGCGATAGTGTTTCTTCTTCAATCGTCTTCCTCCCCAGAACTCAAAATCCCTTATAACCAAAATATTCAGAGCCCACAACTCTTGGGTTCTCACCCCGAGTATACCGAAGGTTTTAAGTGGTGGTGTCTTCCTTTAGGTTTGTGAGATTCTTGAAGAAAGTCTTCAAGGTTGTTGTGTTCAATTTTGTGACAGGTCGAGGGATTTACGAGAAGAAGCATTCTTCAAAGGTATAATCTCTTGAACTATATTTCTTGTTTAAAAAGCATGCTGTAATTTTTCTTAGAATGCATAATTTGTATGTTTACTGTAAATTTGTGTTTTCAATCTGATCTGCTTCCGCTCATGGATCTCTTCATATCGAGTTCCTTCAAGTGTATCAATTAAATGGGCAGTGGGAGACAAAAGACTCTAAGTTGATTCCTTATAATAAATATATCCAAGAATTGGCCCAAGCTTTTGAGTCAATCACGTTCGAGCATGTCTCGTGCGAAAATAACCAGGTTGCTTGCATTGGCCACTTTATCTGCCATGTTTAATTTGGCTTATAATGAAGAAATTCAACCTATAAGTATTGAGAAGCGTGATTCACCGGCATACTGCATGACCATCGAGCAGGAACCTGACAGGAAGTGTTGGTACCATGACATTAAGCACTACATCACATGTCGAGAATATCCCTAGGAGCATCGAAAAATAGTAAGTGCACTATTAAAAAGTTGGCCATGAGTTTCTTTCTTAATGGAGAGGTGTTGTACAAGAGAAATTATGATATGAACCTCTTAAGATGTGTTGATGCTTCGGAGGCCAAGAGAATTCTAGAAGAAGTTCATGAACGAGTTTGTGGGACACACATAAATGGGCACATGATGGCAAGACAAGTTTTAGGTACTGGTTACTATTGGTTGACCATGGGATCAGATTGCATCAAATATGCAAGAAAATGCCACAAATGCCAGATATGCGCAGATAAAGTACATACTTGAGCTTCCCCTCTACATGTGCTAACGATACCATGGCCTTTCTCTGGGGTGGGGGGGGGGGGGGGGGGGGGGGGGACGGGGTTGTGGTTTGGAGGTTATCTCGCCCATTGAGGTCAAGGTGCCATCCCTTAAAGTAATTCAAGAAGTAGAGCTAGAAGAAGCATAGTCGACTCAAGCGATATATGAGCAGTTAAATCTCATAGAAGAAAGAAGAATGGTTGCGTTATGGCAAGGACAACTATATTAAAAGAAAATGACATGTGCATATGATAGAAAGGTTCGATGTCGTTGCTTCCAAGAGGGAGATTTGGTGTTAAAAAGGATCCTGCTATTTCAAAAAGATCATAGAGGAAAGTGGACTCCTAATTATGAAGGACTATATATGGTGAAAAAGGCATTCTCTGAGGAGGGGCCTTGATTCTGACAAATATAGATGAGAATGCTTCGCCCAACTCATTAAATGCAGATTTTGTAAAGAAATATTATGCATAGAAGGAGTAACTTCTACTCATGTTCTTGATTTTTCTAGACTTTCCTCTTAGAATTGTATTCTTGGTTCTTATGAGCCAACTCACTAAATCAAATCTGATCGGTAAATCTTTGAATATGTGCCTGGAAATATATTAAACTAATCGGTAATGGGGCTTTGTGGGTTGTTCTTGGTTTAAAAATACTGTGAACCTATGGTTTTTTTTTTTTGTTTGTTTTTTCCGTTTTCGATGTGTTCTATGGTTGAAGATAAGTAGAAAGAGTTTGTGAGCAAGATAAGTGGTAATGAAATCAGTAAAGCGATACTAGAGAGAGTGACACCAGAAAGGGTGGTCGTTTAGGGGTTTAGAAATACTGTGAACCTATGGTTTGTTTTTTTTTTGTTTGTTTCTCTGGTTTTCGATGTGTTCTTGGTTGAAGACGAGTAAAAAGAAAGAATTTGAGAAATATAAGTGAGAGTTACTAGAGAGAGCTACATCAGAGCGACACCAGAGAAAGCGATACCAGAGAGAGCGACACCGGAGAGAGCGATACCAGCGAAAGTGATACCAGTGAGATTTAAACAAAATGTTTTTTTACAATTTTTTTTTTTTTGTGAAGGAGTTTACTGATTGAATCTTTATTTCATGCAGAAGTGATTTAAAATAGTAACACGTTTTGGAATACCCGTAGCCAGCCAATTTCCCAATCAAGTAATGAGCTCGGCCCACATTGCTAATCCAAACAACATTGTGAAGGAGAAACATACCCCAAGGCAGTTAGACATGTTCAAGAGAACAGTTTTTGGGTGATTTGTAGACGTTGACATGGTGTTTAACAACCTAATTATCCATCATATGTTGCTGAGAGAAGTGAAGAGGACGAGATCTGACTCAATGTGATTCTCTGTTTATAGAAAGGTCGTCACTTTTTCGAAGGATGATTTTTTGTTGATGATTGGTTTGTGGCGATCCCCAACACGAGTTGATCAGAATGAGCAATCCTCATATGAACTAGCAATCAAGTATTTTGGTAATCGAGTGACGAAGGACGCCTTACATGTCCGTCTACTTCAAGAAAAATACAAGGAGTTGGAGTTTCGAAATGATGAGGATGCTGTGAAGATCACAATAGTCTACTATACTGAGGTAGCAATGATGGGAAAGAACAAATAGAAAAATGCACTGGACCTCAAATGCTTTAAGAACGTTCAAAACATAGGGTATTACAACAGTCTTGATTGGTGTACCATTATTTGGGAGAGGACACTAGATGCCCTAAAGATTGCATTGAATGATAAGAGTAGTCTATACAAGACGAAGGTGAAAAGAAATAATTACGTTGTGAAGTACTCTTTGCGTGGATTTCCACAAGCGTTCCAGGTAAATTTGCTTAACAAAATAATCGTTTTGTTTGAACTAACAGTACTATTGTTCTTAATATATGTTAAATTTTATTTAGTTATGGACGTACGAGATCCTAGCTGCATCGATAGCTGGGAACATTGCAGAGTGAAGGAGTAAGGTGGCTTTGCCTTGCATATTACGATGGTCATGCTCCCACTCATTGTCCTTCAAATTGACTCTATTTATTATTATGGTAAATCACTGTATCAAGATGTCAATCTGAGATCTTATTTCGATTCGATATGTCCAATGGTCATGCTCCCACTCATTGTCCTTCAAAATACTCGAGAAAGAGATATTCGAGTCTAACAATGTATGTTTACTCTATGCATAATATGTTTATTTGGTTGTTAAATTAACAATAACCACTTTACTGAGTAGTCAATGTAGATAAAGGTTAAAGAGGGTATTGTCATGACAGACGCTGAGAGAGAGTTTCGGGATACCCCAGTGAACAATGACCTATATTTGATCTGGTGCTGATGATGATAGTGCTGAAAGTGGCATCGATCGAGTAGTGGGGGTAGTTCTGAAAGTGAAAGTGATGGTGATAAACATCATGGAGATGACAATGATGAATGTGGAAGAGTGGAGGGAGGGGATGAACACGAGCATTCTGAGCACGAGGATACTGAATGTGGAAGTGTGCAAGGAGGGACATACACATCTAATGATGATATGTTCCATGATGTGGTGGGGGACATATGCGATGAGGACGAGTTGAACCCACCTGATGTCCAGCTTGCGAACTTTCATAGAGAGCGATTTATGGATAAGAAGTGTTCTAAATGTGCTGCCCGCAAGAAGGCAGCCAATCCCAACGATTCTATTTATTCGTACCTGTGACCATTGAGAGCTCACTATCGAGGTTGGATGGCCGTATATCGAGTTTAAATAGTCATATATCCAATATGGAGGAAAACATGACAGATATGAAAGGACAATTATCGGCCATCTTGTCACTGTTGCAGTCTATGTGCAAGGTTTGCATTTACTATCATTTTATGTCTTTACATATTTAGCTTTTACGTGTTCGTGAACTCATCATTTTACTTTACTAATTGAAGGGTTCCACGGTGAATGAGGAGACGACAAGGTCACCCATCCCATCTTGGGATTCCAATACCATTAATGTGACTGCCTCTGATACTCCCATCCCCCTTGTAGAGCCTCAAAATATCACCACTTCACCTACTTCTATGTCCCCTCTAGAGCCGATACCACCACAACATCACCAACTGATGTCAAACCTATAGAGGCCAACGTCCCACAAATAGAGCCCAACATGTCTGCCTTACTCACCATGCCACATACGGAGGCCGACATGTCTAACATCCTAGGGCCGACACTTTTGGTATTGTTACGACCACAGAAGAAGTTACACTAGTGAGTAATTTATTAATAAGTAATCTTTGTTATCTTTTTATATTTCTTAATGAGTAACTTTTTGTTACCTGTTTATGTAGGAATAAACTCGAAAGAACTACTCGTAAGAGGAAAGTTGTTGATAAATATACACCTCTAGCTCAAGTAAAGAAGAAAAATGTGGTTAAGCATCCTCTCCCAAGTGTAGCTACGTCGCTATCTAGAGCGATTGTCGCATACAACGTAGCACATGACGTTCCACACAATATCGTTATAGAAATGATGGGCTGGATCTCAGACGAGAATAATGACAACGAGGTTCGAGAGAATTTCTTTAAAGCACTTGCCAAGCAATTCTTCAAGGAATTGATTTCCCCGAGTTCGTGGGTCGAGTGTGATGTAAGTTTCCTAGACTTGACTTCTTTACAGTTGGATATCTTGTACTTTTATTGACATAGTAATTTTTTGTGCCGACCATAAATACTTTCTTTTATTTTATGAAAGAAAAATTTTACACTCGGCCTGACATGTCCATGCACAAGTTCGCCATTTTGCCAATTGGTGTAACGGTAAATTTTGATATATTTTTTCGTGCAGAGTCATTTTACTATGGTATATTTCGTTACTTAATGTCTCATTTTATTTGGCAGAGTCATCTTAATGCTTGTGGTGGGTATTTAAACGAATAAAGAATAAGACACTTCTGGAGGTTGCCTTACCATGGGAGGATGAAGATACATACAAGGACTATGTCACCGGTAAATTTGATGTCAAATGGGCAGATGTGGATGTCACACCCTGCCCCAGACCACCTTCTTAGCCTAGAGAAAGGTGTGACTGCAGCAGTTACCAACCCTTGGGCTGATACTTACTGCCTAATAACTCTTGTGGAATAACTCTGATACCAATTATAATTCATATGCAACGGGACGTCTTTAGGCCTACAATTTATTAACTTAGAAACTTAATATGTTTAAAGTATTTACAACATTAGATTTACAAGTCCCAAAACCCACAAACTCTAGTCCCTATATGAACAATAGTAACATGTGTACAATATTAACAATAACCACCTAGCAAACGGTTACAAGTCTTTTAGTCCTTTAGTGGCAGAGCAGATACTGAGCTGTCTTCAGAAGATTTGACCGCTACCTGTAGGGGGGAAAAAACAAAAATATTTGAAAACGGGGTGAGCTTACGCCCAGTGAGTGACTGAGAAAACATTGTAAATTCTCGTGCATAATTTTAGAAAATAGTTTTATCTGAAATATAAACTTTTGCAGCATAAATATTTTCCAAGCGTAAATTATATAAAGTTGTTTTAAACATAAAACAGTAAAATCATTTCTCAAATAAGAGTACCGTATAATTGGTAAAATAATCCCAACACCAACTACTAGTCCAGAGAGAACCTTTTTGCTCAATCTTTGACTTTATTCACCTGTGGCCACATTAGGTACTACTGCTCAGATACCTTCTCCTTGTACTTCAGTATCGAGCTACTAGGATACCTTCTCCAACGTACTTCAGTATCCCGTTGGCTTGGTACCTTCTCAAACGTACTTCCGTACCAATAGATACCTTATTCTTGTACTTCAGTATCTAGTTGGGTGGATGCCTTCTCCTTGTACTTCGGCATCGCATTTTACTAAAACTATTTATAAACAACTTTTCTCTTTAAAGCATGTATAGTATAACACATATACAACATTACTTTAAAGATGGTAACGCATGCTGGATAAAATCAACATATGTAAATAGTTTTTCAACAATATGCATGCGTTCAAATCACAATTCAAACTTGCTTGGAAACCACTTTATAAAACTAATAGGCATGAGAATTATTTTCGCAAACATGCTTTCTGTAAAACGTTTGTAATCAAAACAGTTTAAAAATGTTTTAGTTCGAAAACATTTTACCACTCACCTCGAACTCTTAGGAACTTTTCACTCTAGTAGCTCCTCAGGTCCCTTTTTCACCCCTAGAATCCAGATTCAATTTACAACTTAGATTACTTATAGTTTCGAACCTTATTTGGAAATACTTCCTTCTACAAACTTATTCTAAAATGTCTTAGAAATCTTACCCTAAACTTTCAGCTCCGAATTCCTCGTGGTTTGGACGGAATCTCAAAATCTTCAAGACTGATCTAACAGTCTGACCCTTTTGCTTTCTTCTCAACCTCCAACCCAGGTCCTTTAAGTCTTTTCCTCCGGCAGCCCTACTCTGAAAACTAGACTTCCAGACCTTTCAGATGGCTTTGAAATCACTCCAAACGCATGAGTATATTGGAAGATCTTCTCGTCTAAAGTTGACACATTCCTCTGAACGCTCACTGCCCTCTACTTTCTCTACGAAATTTATGATTTTTGTGTGATTTGAAAATGAAATCCCAACTCCCTATTTATAGGCATTCAAATTGCTCGTGGGATTGACAGCACCTACTTGGCTGCATGGCCAAATGTTTAATCCTCCCTTTATCAACGTAAGCTGACTTCACCTTGGTTCAATGTGTTCTTCCCCAAACGCATCCAACACAGTTTCCTAGGGTTTAAGAATGTCTCTTAATCGGACACCTAGATTTTAATTGACGTTTGCCCTTACGTCTTCAAGCTTTGTTTGTATTCAAATTAGGATTTTTAAATGCATACTTCACCCCAACGCGTCCAAATACATCGCCCAGAAGCTTGCTCAGCCGTTCAATGCATAGGCGAGGCGTGGGCGTGACGTTCGAATTGGACAAAGCAAGGCTAACGCATAGGCGCTCTCGCTCTTTTCGCTCTCAGCAGTGTCGCTCTCTCCACTCTCGACAGTGTCGCTCTCTCCCACTTTCTCGCTAGTCTCGTTCTTTTCACTCTCGCTCTCTCCAGCAATCTCGCTGGTTCTGCTCTCTTCAATCTTGCTCTCGCTCTCGCTCTCTCCAGCTTTAACTTTTCTCTCCTTTCTCGCTATCTCCAGCTTTCTCGCTGGTCTTGCTCTCTCCACTCTTGCTCTCTCCAGCTTTCTCGCTGGTCTCGCTCTCTCCCATCTTCTATCCAATCTCGCTCTCTCCCATTTCCTCTCTAATCTCGCTGGTCTCGATCTCAATGATCTCGCTCTCAACAATCTCGCTCTTAGCTACTGCGAACGTTGTTCTCCGTACACGTTTGCTCACCACTTTGATGATACTTTTACACGGATTTTCCAAATTTTTCCAAAGTAATTTCCCATATTTTTCCGTTTCACATAAGTTCCATAATTTTCTCAGTCCTTTAGCCATAACGCATTTCACATAACTTCTCTATATTTAGCCAAAATTTCACAAACTCAATTTCCATATTATTCCACACTAGCTCAACCTACTTATGATTTTTCCCCAACTTTCCCAACTCAATTCCATATTTTTTTTCTTTTCAAATCCCCATCCTTCTTTACCATTTCATACTAACTTTCTCATCAACCTACTCAACTTATTTATACAAATTTAAATAGAGACACATAATTAAGTGGAAAATTAAAACAATTTAAATAAGAAAACACACTTAAGTGTAAAATTGGGATTCGGGGTTCATAGTGGATTTCATTTATACAGCTACGAATATCAGTGAGCACTGGATGGTCCTTGCAATGGACATTAACAGAGGCCACATATTCGTGTTCGATTCAATTCCGTCATACACACTAATGACAAAGCTGGTGAATTGGCTCGTTGACTGTTACAGTACCATCCCTACTTCACTACTGTGACATGGATCGTTCAAAGCCGAACCTATCCACAGCCCGTTGGAAAATCTCGCGACCTATGAACATCGACATACAGCACGGGTCGCTTGATTGTGGCATCTTTGCAATAAAACTACTAGAACACCTAGTGACTGATGTTGACCTTCTGTAATCACTCAAGAGAAAATGAGTGAATATAGGATGCAGTTAGCATGTCAATTGTGGGCGAACACTTCATATTTTTTATTTTATAAAACATGTATTTTTTATTGTATTTTTTGTGTATGTAAAAACATGAATTTTTTATGTATGTAAAATATGTATTTTTTATGTATGTAAAACATGTATATGATAATTTTATCAAAGTTCAAAATTCAAAGTTCATAGTTCAATATTATACATTTTATCAAAACATGTATAATTAAGCTACTACTCTTTTCATTATATCAATGGTATATAAAACATTATCTCAAAGTTCAAGATTCAAAGTTCAAACATTGAGAGAGCGAGATTTTGAGAGAGAGCGAGACTTTGAAAAAATAGAAAGTATGTTACAAGATGAAGATTGCTATTATAGAAATACTCCAGCTTGTTATTGTTTTTTGTTTACAAGATGAAAGTATGAAGTATGAAGTATATTACAAGCATGAAAAAGTATGAAGTATGTTACAAGTATGAAAAACTAGAAAGTATGTTACAAGATGAAGTATGGTACAAGTATGACGTATGAAAAATTGATCAATGACATTTATAACACATACCAACAGACTGTTACAAGATAATATGAGAGTATGTTACAAGATGATGTATGTTACAAGTTAGTTATAATCTAAACTAGATGAGAGCTATTTGTGTCACATTTTCTGGCATTTTCAGCACGTCGCACGGTTGTGAGCAGTTCGTTACAATTTTGGCGATTATGCCCAAAATTCCCTCACCAACTTCATTTCATTTGTCTGCGAAATTCTCCTCTGGATGGCATTCTTCTCACTCTCTGTCGCCCGGCTTGTGCCACAAACTTTGAAGGAAGGATAGTCTTTTCTACATATCCAGAAGGTCTCTTTCATTCAGATATGTGGCCAAGTGAATTTATAGGCTCCGCATACGCAGTCATTAGAGAGTCCATTATACAAAATCGACTACAAAGACTCTGGATGGGTATATTTCGTTCCTTGGCAGCAACAATTGCAAGCGAACACGGGATACCAAGTAAGTTGAATTCCTTACACGTGCATTCCTTTGTGTAAAGATTGACAATACCGTCCAATCGATTATCTCGGACGTGGACCCGATAACAATCAATAGGCTCAACCCGATATTGTCTGCCCTTATCAGCCTCACTTACCAATCGGGTTTCATAGTAGTCAAAGTGCAATGTCGTTCTAGATACCCAGTAATTCCTCCGTTTGTAGAACCACGATTGGAGCATTCCTCTAACATGTTCAATCAAGCATACTATGGGCAATAGTCGATACTATTTAGTTAACGAATTGAAACACTTTGCACTGTTGGATGTCATATTATCATATCTTCATTTTATTTGGTAAACCTATGCCCACCTTTGAAGACCGATGTCTTCCAGATATTTTGTGACAACACCGTCTCAAAAACTACAAAGTTCGTCCCATTTTGTCTAGAACTCTGCCATGCGAAATGCCCTTATTGCATCTCTAAATATCCCAACAACCGTGCTAACCTTAAAGTTTGTAACAAGATTTTGTTTTATATGCCATGTGCACAATCCATGAAATGTCATGGGAAAAATACATGAATAGCATTGCTGATAAATACCATCCGATTAGACACAAACACCAGATTATCGGGTTCTCCAATACTGCATTTCAAGTTTGACATAAACCATTTCCATGATCGATCGGTTTTATTGTCCACTATTGTATATGCTAGTGGGTATAATTGATTGTTCCCATCCATAGAAACCACAACCAACATGGTGCCTTTGTATTTTCCTTTCAAGTCAACACATCAACAAATATCACAGGTCGACAGCTTGCGAAACCTCTAATACAAGGCCCCAATGCCATAGACATATACTTGAAATTCACCTCATCTTCAAGTTCTATCTCAAAGACTGTGCCTGGATTCTCTATTTTTAACGCTGCTCCATAAGCATGTAGTATGGAGTATGAGTATTCTGGAGTACCTCTAGTGAGATCATACATGGCTTTCCTTACACGCCACACTTTATCATAATTTATGTTCACACCATAATCTCTCTTCACATCCTCAACGATATGAGAAAGTTTATAAATACGTCCTATTCCCGTGAAGTTATCTTTAATCAACTGACCAACAACCGTAGCAGTTGCTTGTCTATGGCCGTGATTCAGAATTCCAATGGAACATGTGTGCGAACTATAGTACTTTGTAATCTTGAATATATCAGACCCTTCCATTTTCACTGCACGAAGGCTCCACTTACAAGTCTTTCCAATATATTTGACAGTGAACAGAGATTTGGTTGACTTCCTAACCTTAAATTCAAATTTTTTGTTGATGGAAAAAATAGATAATCTCATTTTCAAGACCTTTTTACTCAAAAATAGTAGACCAAATTTAACGTCCTTTGTCCCAAATGAAGAGGTACCAGGCATAATCAATTCTGCCTCATGACTTGAAGACACAGATGGTGGAACCATTGAAACTGCTGTAGAACGACGCATATTTCCATGATCACGATCCATTTCATTCAATCCTTTTGGTTGCTCATTAACATCCACTGAAGGACCACAACTTTGCTCTAGATGATCACAATCCATTTAATTGAATCTAGATGGTCTCTCATTACCAACAACTAAAGTACCTCCCAATTCTGAATTCAATCTTGCTGGATTATTGCGGTCGTTGTCTAGTGATAATATTGATGGTATAATGTTGGTAGACAATAGAATATCATCCTCTTCTTGATGAAACTGATATGATTCCTCGTATTGTCTGTCCACAGTCATATCATCATAACTCACATTTCCAAACCCCATTCTAATATTTTCGTTCTCATTCGATTTCAACATTACAGATAACTGAAGTCTACTAAGGTCTTCTCGGAAAAGAAGGAAGTAAATATCATCATTATTCTTTATGTATTGCGGAGGGGCTTCATATTCAAACTTATATTTAACTCTCAGTATAAGATCAAACTCTGAAGAACTGACATTTGTAACCCTGTAAATGTGAAATTTAAGTACTTCATACTTCAACGAAACAGGCACAATGATTCCTGTCAACTGTCCTCCAATATACGAATTTTCATTCTCATCCTAATCACCTCTATATCGAATAATTAGACATTTTTCTGTATTCCTACAAAGCAAGAGAACATTTCTCATTAAGTTGTACAAGCAATTGAAGTGTACTCTCGCTCACTCTTAATCTCGCTCTCTCTTAATATCGCTCTCTCTCTTAATCTCGCTCTATCTCGTAATCTCGCTCTCTCTTAATCTCGCTCTTTCTCTTAATCTCGCTCTCTCCCATAATCTCGCTCTCTCTCTTAATCTCGCTCTCTCTTAATTTCGCTCTTTCTCTTACTCTTGCTCTTTCTCACTCTCGTTCTATCTCTCGCTCTCTCTCTTACTCTTACTCTTTCTCACTATCGTTCTATCTTTCGCTCTCTCTCTCCCAATACAAAATTTCGTAATGCTACATTTCCAGAAATAATACAACAAAAATAATTAAACAGACTCAAAATAATGAAACACTTTTCTGAAAACCTGTTCCATTCTGAAAAAGCCTCGTCATGAAAATCCCTATTCGAAAAATCTCCATTCAATAAAACACCGTCGAAACGGAGTTTAGAGTTTAAAGAAATCATCATTGTATTGTGTTTAGGTATTATTGATTTGAGGCTTCCATCGTGAAAATTATCAAATCATTCGTACACTGACGAGCAATCACATCAAACTAGGGAATTTCAAGCGAGAGCGAGAGTGTGTAATCAGACGAGAGTGAGACTTACCTCGTGAGGCACTTGTGAAGACAATTTACGTAATTTGGTATGGCGATGATGTCAGAGGGTCAATTGACATTCTTTTTTAAAAATTGGTTTTTTGACATTTTAAACCCAAAAATTTAGTCATCCGTTCAAATTTTCCCAGTTTCATTAACCCTCATTCCACGACCTAAAACCCTGATTTTCTCTTCCAAAAAGCTCTAGAAGCCAAAAATTAGGGAGAGCAACAACCACCATTCTACACAAATCTTAGAGGAAGGGAGCAGCCCTCAAACCATTTCTTTTTCTTCTCCTCTTCCAACAGTAACTAAAGCCTTAATCCCCTTTCTCTTCCAAAAATGAAAAAAATATCCACTTCCAAGAATGATACAATGCAATGAGAACCCGCACTTAGTTGAAGGTTTCTGTTTTTTTTTTTTTTTTTCTTTTTTCCTCCTCTCTTACTCTCTAATTACCTGAAAAAGAAAGGAAGGTATTAAAGATTTTTTCTGCCAATATTATTGTTTTTGTTTCTTCATTTCTTTCGTTTTTTTTCTCTCGTATTATGTAGCTTTTACCTGTCCTTCATATATTTGTTATACATCTGTTGTGATTGCTATTTTTTTGTTTTATTTTTTATTTGTTTACTTCTTTTCTACCGTTTATCTCTTTCTTTTCTGTGTTATTTCTTCTAAGTTCTTTCGAATCCTGTTATTTAATAAAAGAAGGAAACTAAAGTATGTAAAAGAAAGAGATAAGATATAAAGAGAAGAAGGATTAACGTACCTTAGTGTGGAGGAGAAGAAGTCTTTTATTGTATTCTAGATGTTTTTGTTGAAAAGAAGTGCCAAAAAAAAGGAGGAAATCGAAGAAAAATTGAAATAGAAAGAGAGGGTTTGAGAGAAGAATGGAGTTTAAAAAAGAAAAGGAAAATGTAAGATAAAACGAGATGAACAGTAAGTAAATATATTAGCTTTAATTATTATTTTATTATTCTTCATTTGTTATTATTGTTTGTTAATATAAATATATACATGTGTTGCGTGGAGATGTGTTATGATATGATGGTGTAGAGAAGTCTACTCTTTCCTAACAAAGAATTAGTAAAATTATTATGTACTTTCTCATGTGTTGTCCCATCCATCAGCTATTGATATACACTTTCCTTTTTTAAAATCTTTATAATTTTATTTTTTTGCCTTTAATTAATGAATTCCAAAATTCTACTTTTTTTTTGTTTGTACTTCAATTTTTTTTTGTTTTATTTTCTTAGATTTAGATTTATGTTTTGGTACTTTATTTACATTTTTCTATTTTATATTTTAAGCGGTGCATTAAATCATTTCTTTTTAGAGTATTTAGTATATTGGCATTTGATAATATTATAAAATACTTGGCCTAATCCTTACTTCTACTTTAAAAGAATGACGAACGATAAAATTTAGAAAATTTGGGAGTTCGATTTTCTAAAAATCTTGGGATGAGGAATCGATTTGTTGGGAGTTTGAAATCAATCTCCATTATTTTTATTAAAATCTTACTATACTATTTTACACTACTTAATTTATTATTATGCTTATTTAATTATGTTTTTTTTTTTGCTTATATATGCTTATATTAAATTAATTTTATTTTCTAATTAATGTTTTCTTTATGTTTTCAAATCTTTTCTAAAACTTTTTTTTTTATAAAAAAAAAACTTTATTTAAATTACACCCTCGATGTGTTTTTGAACATTTAAAAAATTAATATATTATTTCAAAAAGTTTTCTAATGATTTATGTTTTAAGACGGTCGTTTTCTTTAAAAAAAAATTCCTACAACGGAATCTAGGAAATTTGGGAGTTCGATGGGCCACATCTTTGAGAGTCAAAGATTTGATCCCAAGAGAAAATGAATTTAATTAATATTTAAAAATTCTTGATTCTTCAATTCTAATATAGTCAAATTGATGGAATTTCTTCCACTTATTTTTTGGGATCATTACTTCAAATATTGAAGTAATGAGGGGTAAAATAAGACATTTATTTTAAAACTTTTCTTTCTAAAAGAATAATTTTAAAGAATATTTTCAATTCAAGATTTGAATTTTGGCCATATACAAATGACTCTTGAACTCAACTCTAGTCGTTGCAGACTATTTTTGTTTTTCTAATTAAAAATCCTTCATTTTACTTCGATGTCCAATTACATTGTAAAAAAGATTGGTGACGACATCTTTTTATTTTCTTTTAAAATTAACCTTTTTTTTAGGACATTAGCCACTCTAGGTCGTCTCGAACATGTGGCGACAATATTTATGATAATTAAATAAATGTATATTAAATAAGATTTAATATATGTTTATTTAATTAATGTGTCAATTAATTAAATATTTTTTATTTAATTAACTAGCGGGTACAAAGAGAAATTCTTGGAGAATGAACCTTCTCCACAAAAATATATCTTTATAGCCCATTTAGGGTAAGAAGTTTTTTACACAAGCCTCCACCTTCTCTCTAACTTCTCTTTAAAAATTCTCTACCATTTTCCTCCTCAAAATGAAAATAGCAAGGTAACTTTATTACTGGTGTATTTCTTCATTGGAGAAATTTGAGATCATTGATAACGGTGGAAGAGCAAAGCTAAAAGAATCTTCAAAGGTGAGTTTTGATTTCCTCTTTTCTTCCTCGTTTCTAGCATGCTTATAGTTTTGTTTTAATGTTTATCCTATAAATATATATTTTATTTTACTTTTTTTTTTTTACATAAAAGTCGAATGTCTAAATGTAAGGCGTTCATATGCCTCCACGAGAATTCAATTCATTCAATGAGTAATTTATAAATGATCAACACACTGTTCATTGGTTATTATCGAAAAATAGCTTATTACCCTAGGGGTATTTAGTAATTTTATGTACCCTAGGGCTTCCCATTATCTATTTATTTAGCCTATTCTCTTGTATTTTGGGTATCAATCAGTAATAAAATCAGTCTCTATCGTGGTTTTTTCTCTCTGATCTAGGGTTTTCCATGTAAACTTTGAGTTTTTTTCCTTCTCTCTTTTCAACATGGTATCAGAACATGGCGATAAAATCCTAGCCATCATCGATGAGAATAGACCAGAGTCTCCATCAGAAACTTCCATTAGAATTGGTGGAGCCGTAATGCCGACATCACCACAGTCATACGAGAAGCCGTTGAACAGTATCTCCATGTCGCACTGCCCAAAATCCTCCAATCGGTGTTGGATCTCAACCCTAGCCGACCCAGCTATAGTCGAACCGATCCAGTAAGTCGCGGCGATCCAGAGGCATCTAGCAATGCAGTAGTCGGTGGCGAACCCAGTGCAATAGCCGACCCATTCCGTGGTGCCTCAACTGGTCGGGTCATCCCGCGTGCAAATGGTGTAGCCCCTGAGTTCGGTCGATTTGTGTGCGCTAGTTTCCTTCCCGAGTGCACCGATGGTCGATTCTGCACAGCAAAACCCTCGTGCGATGATGAGCTCGTTAACCCAGCAGTCGACCGATTCGACTCAATCCAGTTGCGGCTTCAGTTCCCTAAATCTGGGTCGAGGGTCCACGGGGGATTGAGGTATTCCAGCCGCTACAATGGCTCATAGCCCAAATGATCTCCAACAATGTTTTGCCTATCTTCAACAATAGATTGCAGATTTCATAATGGTTCTTGGGACGAACTCTCAACCAGTCCAACCAGAATTCTCTGCCAACATACCAATATATTATGAGAACTTAGTAAATTCTTTCCCTTTTTTACCCACTACAAATATTCTATCTAGATCCATGGGAAATTCTGCAAGATTTATTACTGGAGAAAAGCTGAATGGCCAGAATTATTTTTCCCGGTCTCAATCCATCAGAATGGCCTTGGAAGAACGTTATAAATTTGGGTACTTGACTGGAGAGATACCTAAGCCCATACCAGGAGACCCTCAGGAACAAATCTGGAAAGGGGAAGACTCGCTGTTGAGATCTGTTCTGATTAATAGTATGGAACCTCAAATTGGCAGACCTTTACTCTATGCTGCAACTGCCATAGATATTTGGGATGTTGTGCAACAACTTTATTCAAAGAGGCAGAATGCATCCCGACTCTATACATTACAGAAATGGGCCCACAAATGCAAGCAGGGAACAATGGACGTAATGTTCTATTTCAATAAAATGTCCCTTTTGTGGCAAGAGATTGATCTGTGTAAGGAAATAGTCTGGAAGTGTGCACATGACAGAGCTCAGTATGCAAAAATTGAGGAACTTGATCATGTCTATGACTTCCTAGCTGGGCTAAATTCGAAGTTCGAAGTCGTTTAGAGTCAGATTCTGGGGCACCGTCCTATACCCTCTCTCATAGAAGTTTGCTAAAAAATACGTCTAGAGGAAGACATATCAAGTGCAATGAATAACCCAATAATTACCTCTACTGATGTTGCTGCCTTTGCCACTAAGTCCTCGATCTCTGACGGCGATAAGAAGCCTACTCCTCTATGAACAATGTAGAAAGTCGTGATCAGGAAACAGTTCCAAAAATTTCAGTCCGTTGTCTCTATGAGCAATGTAGCAATGTAGAAAGCCTACTTCTCTAGTTCCGAAAGTTGATACTAGAGACAACGATGAATAGTGATCAGGAAACAGTTCCGAAAAATGTGAATGATACTAGAGATGATGATTTGAAGGGGACCTCTTCAGGTGAAACCCAAGCAGAGGAGACTATCGATCACAGTGGGAAATTTGACAGTATGAAAGAGCATGATGTATTCTGATCTTCTGATAGCCCTGATGAAAGGCACTCAGTCATGTACAAAGTACCCTGTGCATAGTTACATGACGTATAGTAACTTGTCACCCGAGTTTAGGGCCTTTACCACTAGTCTAGATATAGGGATGGTACCGAGTAGCATACAGTTGGGTAAAATAGAACGTGGGATTAGACAACCCTACCCAAAAGGCACAAGACAGTTGGGTACAGATGGGTCTTTACTATAAAGTATAATTCTGATGGAACGATTGACCGATACAAGGCCAGGTTAGTTGCCAAAGGCTTTACTCAAACCTTTGGTGTGGATTACTCCGAGACATTCTCTCCCGTAGCTAAGCTCAATACTATCCAAGTATTACTGTCAGTTGTAGTGAACAAAGATTGACCCCTGCATCAACTAGATGTAAAGAAGGCATTTCTCAATGTGGAGCTTGAGAAGGAAGTCTACATGAGTCCTCCCCCTAGATTTGAAGAACAGTTCAAACACTGGGTATGCTGACTGAGGAAGTCGCTATATGAGTTGAAACAGTCTCCGAGGGCCTGATTTGACAAATTTACTACCTTTGTCAAAGGATAAAAATATACCCAATGGCACTCAGATCACACACTGTTTACAAAGAAGTCAACTTCAGGGAAGGTTGCAATTCTTATGGTGTATGTTGACGATATTGTGCTTTCTAGTGATGATGATGATGAAATTGTGAGACTTAAAGCAAAGATGACCAAAGAATTCATGATTAAAGACCTTGGGAAGTTAAGATATTTCCTCAGAATGGAAGTAGCTCGGTCAAAGGATGGGATTTCAGTGTCCCAATGGAAATACACTATTGATCTTTTAAAGGAAACAAGAATGACTGGGTGCAAACCTACTGACACCCCAGTATAATATAATTTAAAGCATAGTAATACAAGTAACAGTGCCCCTGTCAACAAAGAAAAGTATCAGCTGTTAGTTGAGAAATTGATCTACTTATCTCACACGAGATCTGATATATCATATGCAGTTAGTATTGTCAGTCAGTTTATGCAGGCTCCTTATAAGGAACACATGACATCAGTTGAACGCATCCTATGATATTTGAGAGGAAGACCTGATAAGGGGTTAATGTTCAAGAAGTATGATAAACGTTACATTGAAGCTTACACTGATTCTAACTAGGTAGGATCTGTTGTTGATAGAAGGTCAACATCTGGGTATTGCACATTTGTCTGGGGTCATTTAGTGACTTGAAGAAGAAAGAAATAGGGAGTTGTGGCCAGAAATAGCGCTGAGGCTGAGTATCGAGCCATGAGTTTAGGGATATGTGAAGAAATCTGGTTGATGAAAGTGTTGTCAGATCTTCATCAAGGTAGCGAGCTCTCAAAGAAACTGTTTTATAACAATAAGACAGCAATAAGTATTGCAAATAATCCAGTTCAGCATGACAGAACAAAACACGTTGAGATTGACGGGCAATTCATCAAAGAAAGACTAGACAATGGATGTATATGCATTCCTTATGTTCCCTCAAATCAGCAAATTGTAGACGTGCTCACAAAGGGGTTACTAAGTCAAAACTTTGATTATTGTGTTCGCAAGTTGGGCCTTATTGATATTTATGCCCCAACTTGAGGGGGAGTGTCGAAAAATAGCTTGTTACTCTAGGGGTATTTTAGTAATATTATGTACCCTAGGGCTTCCCATTGTCTATTTATTTGGCCTATTCTCTTGTACTTTGTGTATCAATTAATAATAAAAAAATCAGTCTCTATCGTGGTTTTTTCTCCCTGATTTAGGGTTTTCCACGTAAACCTTGAGTTCTTTTCCTTTTCTCTTTTTCAACAGTTATATCCAATGCACACAAAAATATATCCATAGCACAAAAAGTATAGTTGTCGGTCTTTAGTAGAGTGATCGACACCTAATGAAGGTTGATTAATTTAATTAAAAAGATTAACTAATTAGTCAAGTATCATTAGAGCTTCAATCTATAGGTTCATGAGGTCTCTTTATTAGCTCAATAAGGATTAATGAGAATCAAATTAATTTTGGATTAGTTTGAATTGTTTAACTTAATTAAATTGAATTAATTATATAAGAAATAATTAATATAATGTATATGATGCATTATAATATAAAGTTTTGATGAGAGAAATTGGTATTTGAATATGATTCAAATATTAATTATATGAATGTGATTCATATAAAAACTATAAGTTAAGTTTAATATGAATATGATTCATATTAATACTATAGGTTATATAAGAGAGTAATAAAGTATAGGTTATATTATATATGATATAATATAAACTATAAATTATATGGTATATATAATATAACATATAATTTATTATTTATATATATATATAGTTAGTTAGTTAATATATATTTATAATTCAAATTATTTGAATTTTGGAAATTAAAAAACGTGGGGGAGGGAGGGAGGGTTTGGTAACTCCTCTTAACCCCGTTCTCTCTCAAATGTGAAACATGGAGGGAGTTTAATTGGTGTTCAGTTTTCACCATTAAGTACTTCATCTTCTCGATCATCATCCATCTCTCTGTGAAATTTTCTCTTAACAAAAGTATTCCTCCCTTCACCAAAATTAACTCGTTCGTGTTCAGGAGAAAAAGTTTTGTTTGTGATACTTGTTGTGGAGAGGAAACTTGAAGAGTGTTGGTTCTTCAATGATGAGTTTTCAGTTTCCTTTTCTTCACCGTAAAAATCTTAATAAAAATATAGGCTTAGAGTTTATAATGTTTCTAGCAGTTTCCATCACTCTGCATTTAATGTTCTATAAAACAAAATTAGAGACACACGCATTCAATTTCTTCCCTTTCGCAGTATTCTAAAATCTTCAAAGGAAAATTGAGAGAAACAGTCAGGTTACTGACCAATAAAGAGAGAGCTCCGTCACATCTCTATGTCGACCAAGGTTATTTGTCTAATAGAAAGCGTTCTCCTGACATACAGTTTGATTCATATAAAAAGGCACTCTAGGCTAAAGTGTATGAGGGTCATCTAGAATGTGTAAGAATACGAGACTCGTCTCTTCATCGCTAGGCCAAGTAGGAGAATATGTTGGGTATAAAGTATATCTTAGGATACATGTCTCACCAGCTTTAGTGCAACTAGAAGATTGTTGGGACTTATGCTCTAAAACATTGTAGTTAGTTAGTTATTTAACATCATAGTTTATTATTTTAAATATGAAATAATGAATTATCCATTATAGTAAAAATCCAAGATTATTTTATGAGACTTGAATTGTATGTAGTTGATATACATGTAGATAATGTTCAAGTAATAACCTAAAAGGTCTATAATGTTGGGGTGTATGTTCTAAAGCTTTGTAGTTTTATGTTAGTTGAATCAATGGTTGATTGGTTTTATATTACTTGTGCAATGAACCATTAATCTAAGATCTCATGTTATATAATGTAACTTAAACTTGTATGTGGAGACGTACAAGTGGATCATATTTAAATGATAACTTAAATGGTTTTGAAATTGGCTGAGAATTTATCACTTTAAAGTGTTTAAAGTTGTAATTGTCTGGTGTTTTGGGCATTTATTTCATGCAATTGTGTCTATATTTATCTGTGTCGTTCGTGATGTAGTTTTAGCTTTGAATCGGTGATTTTTTGGGCAAGAACGAAGAAAATCAGATGAACGGGCGAAGTAGAGCAAACTTTCTACCTTACAGCGTCACAACGCTCTTGTCGCAGTGTTGCAACACTGCAGTAACATAAAAGCTAGGGTTGCAACGCTAGAACGCTCCGGATGGTCAGTGCATGCAACAGGAAAGCACCAAATTGTGGGTTCGAGCCTCCCTACAGGTTTCTTTGCAGTTTTTTTTAATTATTAATTATTTATTGTATTTTCATTAACTAAATAATAACCGTTATATTAATTTAATTAATGTTGAGGATGTCAATTTCGGTCAAATATTGCTGTTTTATTTAATTATACATATGATGTATGATTTTAATTATTTATATGTCATATTGTATGTCATATAGTAAAAATCCCACCATAGGATAAACATAAAATCATGCATAATTTTAATATAAAAGTTATATTATATAGTTACATTATTAAGCTGAGCACGCTCATGGATTTTAATATAAGGGTTATATTTAAATGCATGTTTAATATAGTTTCATTAATTAATATAAGAGTTATATTTATTAATGAAAGCATGTTCATGCATCATATTTATAATAGTTATAATATATGATGGCATGACTTTATGGTATGCATGTATTAATTTTAATATAAGAGTTATATTAAAGTAATGTATGTTTACTATATGATTTTCATTAATGTCTTAACATAAGAGTTATATTATGTTTATTTAATGAAAATGAAAATGCATGAAGCATGACATTACTTTAGAAATATAATTGTTATATTTTTATATATGTCATTAGATGCAAGGCTAAGGTTTTAATTGTTTTATTAAACTTTATAATAGTTATAATTTAAATGAAATTAGAATTAAAATCTATAATCAAGTGTTTAATATAATTAGACAATAATGTTATAAGTGTTTAATAAACAGGAATCAACATTGTTAAACTATCCAATATAATTGTTATACTGGGCCAAGTTAACAAATCACTTCGATAAATTTATTAGCCTAGTTTACATAAGTTATGAACCCTCTTTTGTAAAACAATCGGTGGGAAGAAAATAATGTATATGATACTTCAATTTTCTATTCACGTTTCTCCCTACAAGTTCACACCATGAGACTATTGTCACACCCCCTCCCAGGCCTTACACCCCTAAGACCGGGAAGGGAGCGTGAGAGTGATTATAACCCTTTCAAGACAATATTTGTACTAACTATTGTTTTCGATATTTATTATAATTACAATGGGTTTACAACTTTTACCTATTTATCTATACATGTAATCAATAGGTTTTCACTATCCCACCTATTAATCTATACCACCATTTAAAAGGTTACAATACTCCACCTATTTATCTATATAATGTAATTTAATTGTATTTTCAATACTTTTTAACACATGATCTGAGTCGTGCCCCGAGAGTTTACCGAGCTTTTAGTTGATGGGGTGGGTGGTGGACTCTTTGTTGAACGCTCCGCTCCGCTACCTAGGAGGGGGGTGTTTAGGAAAACAATTTGAAAAGTGTGAGCTACTAAGCCCAGTGAGTGGTTCTTTTAAAGATGAAAATCATTTTGAAAATCATCATTTTGGGAAACCAATCACATGTTGGCACTCACACTGAACTTAAGTACAATCAATGGCATAATCACGCAGCTACTAATTTGAATTCCAACATCAACACACAGCAATAATACTCTATCATCAAACAATACAATCACCTATAGAAACCTTCCTATGACCCCAATTCCCGCCAATGTGCACATCGACCATTTTATTTATCCCGCTAGTCATGCTTAGGTACTTGACCATATATCCCGTCGGTCGTCACCGACTATAATTTCCCGCCGACCGAAGCCGACCAATTTTCTCGCCAAGCACCTTTTTTTTAAGCATGCTAACCACATCCCTGGCATAATCGCAGTTTTCACAGTCACACACAAACAATATCATGGCTTTATAGTATTTACGATGCACTTCTCTTCTAACTTAAGTAAATATTCACAATGGACTCTACTGTAATTTCTGACTAACAAAGCACGTATCATTCACCAAATATACTGAATTTACCTAACTATCATGCTAACAAATGATGCTCTGGAGTGACATACATTCACCACGCATACTAACCTAGCAAAATTATCATGCTAGTAGGGATGATATTTTCTCATGCAACATAATACGCACAACATCTACTGAGTTACTAAAAACAATGTAACGCTCACAACATATGTTAACTATAAAGCTATAACGCTCACGACATATGTTAACTATCAAAACTATAACACTCACACTATATGTTAATTATCAAAGCTATAACACTCACACTATGTGTTAATTATCAAAGCTATAACACTACATCTACTGAGTTACTAAAAACAATGTAACGCTCACAACATATGTTAACTATAAAGCTATAACGCTTACGACATATGTTAACTATCAAAACTATAACACTCATACTATGTGTTAATTATCAAAGCTATAACACTCACACTATGTGTTAATTATCAAAGCTATAACACTACATCTACTGAGTTACTAAAAACAATGTAACGCTCACAACATTTGTTAACTATAAAGCTATAACGCTCACGACATATGTTAACTATCAAAACTATAACACTCACACTATGTGTTAATTATCAAAGCTATAACACTCACACTATGTGTTAATTATCAAAGCTATAACACTCACAACATCTACTGAGTTACTAAAAGCAATGTCACACTCACTGCTTGCGACACATGGATTCCACTTTTCTTTTTAATTTTTAACTTAACCCGTACACTGATAAATTTTCACCTCCCAATCTCCCAATGAACAGTCTCCGTACCAAAGGTATCCAAATTCTTCCCACTTTCAAATTATTAATTTCAGCCTCCCAAGCCTTCCAATGAACAGTTTCCAAACAAAAAGTTATCTAATTTCCTTTGTCCCCCGAATTCGCTAGCTTCCAACTCCTTTATTAATCTTCCCCGATTCTGCTTACTTATTCATAGCTATATATTCTATTGTTGGATAATTATTAATAAATTCCTTAATTTATCACATTTTCCCCCAAATTCCACCTAACTTCCTCTTAATTTAATTTATATTTTTCATTATATTTTCTTTTATTTTCAGTATTTTATTTTTCCCTTCTTTTTGAGTTAGGGTTAGGGTTTTACATCTATACTTGGCCTCGAGGCACCTTGAGTGTCCCTCTGCAGATGGTATTAGATCAATATCAAGATGAATGGAAAGAGTGTTTATAGTAAGTGGGAGTGGGACGTGTGACAACACATCCCTCTGTCTCTCTCATTAGTTTGAAGTAAAGTTTCTTGCACATCCTCGTGGCACCTTGAGTGTCCCCCTACAAATGGCATTGTTGCATGATGCTTTATTCAAACTCTAGAAATAGATAAGATTACCTTAGTTTCATGTCCCAATCGGTTTTTCCCTACGGTTGGCTCATTGGGGTGGAATTATAGAATCTAAAATGAGGGACTACACTTACAAGAAATGTTAAACAATTTTAACAATTTTTGGACCAAACAATTATGACTGATAGTTACAGTAACAAGAAGTTGTTCATCTATTGGTTGAGATTGTCTCAATCTAGTGAAGGAATGATTGACTTCCATACGATGACTTTTGTTTTGACACACTAGAGTATTATAGCAATAGAAATTTTGCATTTATATGAATAAGATTCATATTCAAATTCATAGGTTCTTATTTAAATTTCTTTGTTGAATTAGAATGGATAATTGATTGCATGTAATCGATTAACATATTTTATATGATTCAAAGTTATGTCTAGTTCTCTAAAAGTTTTATTTACTAATATAAGTCAAGTTTTGATGAATTTATTACATCGAAAATTTCATCAACACATATATAGCAGTGCAAGTTAGTCTTTTAATTTAGAAAATGTTCTCAAAAGAATTGTTGTCATGAAATGAAGTGTTTATGAATAAACTTTGCAATGATAGCTTGTTTATGAATAAACTTTGCAACGATAGCTTACTGTAATTGTCTACATAACATGTAATGTGTATGAATAAAAACATGACAAAACACATTGTATTTTAGAGTCATGACAAGCTAAATGATCTACAAAGTTAAGTATCATTGGGGTTCCAAGAAAATTATAATGAGTAGAACTAATTAGGAAAAAGTTTCCTAATTAGTTTGGGATGTCAATTGTTGAGGAATTTTGGAAATGTCTCGAAAAGAGGAAAAATTAGAACAAGTAGATATAATTTACTAAGTTCATGGTGGAGAATAAAAATTCACACCTTGATAGCTGAATAATGATTCACTATCAGAATTTTTCTTCATTATAATTAGAATATAAATCTTGGCAAATGCATATTTAAGTGGAATAGTTATACTAATTGGCAACAAGATGCTCAACTCAGTTAAATTAGTGGGAGGCATCAAATGTTATTTAATTTTGCTGAATATGGTGCTTAAGAGAAATTTAATTTCTCTAAGCTTTATTACTAAATATTTCATAGTGTATGATAGTTAGTGATAAGGCATATTTTTCAAAAGTTGTTTTTGAAAAAATGTTTAGCTTTAATTAAATGCATTTTTGTGCGTTAAAATTTAATGATGTTTATTTATGCTAGGAATGATACTTTTATCCCATGAGAGACATTCAATTTCTCCAAGGAAAATTACTAAAATATTTCATAACGTATGAATAGTTTCGGTAATTAGACATGTTTTCAAAAGAAATTTTGAAAATACAGCATTAAATATACACTTGTGTGTTAAACGTTAACACATTTATTACTCAACCGTGAGAGTATAAGGATTAATGAATCCAGAAATAAAGACAAATTTTATTCTCCTGAAGTATATATGACTATGGTTTCTTAAAAATGACAGTTACGGGTAATACTCTAAAAGTTAGAGTTAAATTCTTATTACCTGTCAAACGCCTTGCTTCTCATCCAGATGTTTCATTAAACCTTATTAGATAAGGTTATGTAGCCAATGTTAGTTCAACTTTATTTCTTTGACCCAAGTGGACCTATTTTAGAAAGCATAAGTTTGAGTTCATAGATAATCCATTAATATGATTGATGAATGTTTATGAATAAATGCATCTTGTTCCAATTCAACTCATATCTTATTTTCTTTGAAATGTTCAAAAAAGAAAAAAAAAAATTAGACTAAAGTTTAAATCACTTAGGCAAACGTATTATGACATTATGATTTGATTATAATTAGTATCGGATATTTTATATACTAAGCCTAATTTACAAAGATGAGATGAGATTTCACTTGGAGCATTCAATATAAATTGTGTGACATTTAGTTGCAAGAGAAATATGGACTTGTTCAACTTAGTACATTTTAAGTTCTTTGTTGAACTAAGTCCTAATATTTTTAAATTATACTGGTGTCTAACTCCTAAGATAATGCGATGTAGATTGCATTATTTTGAATGTTATTTTTGCCAACATATTTGCGAAACAATGTTGTATCATGGAACTGTTATAAAACTTATTTATGACATTTCAGGTTTTGGGTAAATTGAGACACTTGTGTCAATACAAATCCTTACTGAAAGTAATGTTCAAAAGATACCTAAGTAGTTCTTTGGACATTCCAAAGTAAAATGATGTGTTTGTGTGACAAATACTGGTTTATTTGGAAAGTTGAAGAGTGCAGATTATGTTGATGAATTTATTTCAAGTACAACCACGTAATGCGAACAAGTGTTGTTGACTATTTGTTTCATTTGAACGTCAATTTCTAATTATCATATAGAAGTTTTTATGGTAATGGGAGAGAGTTAGGAGATAACTTGACCTTTACGACAAGGCTTACCTAAAGTCTTTATTGTCATATAAAATGACAAAAATGATAACTTATGAATCGTTCAGTAGTGGGAGAGCATTTATGAATCTTTTAGTAGTGGGAGAGCCATGCGATGACTCAACCTACGCTATGACCTATTGGAAGTCAAAGTTGTCATACTAGATGACAAGTATTGAAAGAAGTTGACAAACATTATTAAATTCGTAATTATGAGATAAAGTATTGTACTTAATCTCAATAAACTTTTTGTAGACTTTCATTGATGAGGTTACCTCATAGCATATGCAGGGGTCTACCAAAGGAAAACTTGAAAGTGTAGTATTTTGAGATGTAGAAAAATAAGACTCTTGACATCAGGTGAAAAACCACGCTAGAGCTGTTGGGAGAAAATAGACTATGAGTCAATTTTCTACCTAGTTTTATAGCAGAGTCTTAGTGCATTCATTATTGCATATGAGACGTGTAAAAATGAATACCTTCTTTTATGAAAAGGAGTTCAAAGAATCTGTAGAGTTTCAAGTAAAATTTTGATATAGTATCATATTTAATGACTTTAAACGATGACATTATTCTTGTACAAACAAGAAAATGAAATGTGGATATTTATCTATTCTATATTGATATTTTCTCATTATGAATGAAGTGAAAATCGATATACAAGTTTTGACTATTCAACCAACAAATAGTTGATTTGAAGTGATTTTGTATATTAAAAGTCCACATACAAATGTTTAGGACATGTCATTTAATTTGTCTCATGCATCTTACGTTTACATAATAATTGTTTAATGTTCGATGTGATTGTCAAAGACGGAATGGTAATGTACCAATCTATAATGACATTGTTATGTCTAAGGAAAATGTATCCTAAGAATCTCAAATGTTGAGGGGATATCAATTTTACATAAGACTTCATTAACATTTAATATACAATTAGTTGGTTCAATCGGAAAATTCGATGGTATGACCATTGAGTGTTGAAAATTAAAACTTACGAATAATGAAACTTCAATGTATATATATTTTTAGATTTTTTTTTTATGAGTTACACTGTTTCTTATTGGATTTAGAGAAATCTATGTTTTATTCTAGAGGGTCTCTATTGGACTGAGAAGCAATAATTTTCCTATGTTCAAGGTGTCTTGAGATATTTGAAAACAGTTTCAGATATAACTTAATCTATTCACTTTATGTGATAACATGATTCAAGGATTGGGTTGGAAACCATATGTAAACACCAAGTGGAAGGAATAACATGGAATGTGGGTGCATCTTGTTCGTGAACATATGGTTCTTGTTAACATAACTCTTTGTTTGTATAAAAGAATTCTTTAGGCTAAAGTGTGAGAGGATCTCTTAGACTATCCAGGACTACGAGACATGTCTCTAGTGTGCTAGGGCAAGTGGGAGAGCATGTAGAATATAGTGTATGCCCTAAGATACAGGTCTCACTGGCTCATAATTCCCTAGCTTTAGTGCAAGTGGGAGATTGTTGGGGTGTATGCCCTAAAGTCTTGTAGTTTTATGTTAGTTGAATAAGTGGTTGATTGATTTTATATTACTTGTGCAATAATCTATTAACCTAAGATCCAAGGTTATATGATGTAACTTAAACATGTATGTGGAGATATACAGGTGGATCATGTTTAAGTGATTACTTAAATAGTTTGTAGTATATGGATAAGGTTGGGTGCCTTATCCTGGTAAACACTACTAATACGACTCGCTTTGTAGTTGTTACAATTGTTGTAAAGTGCTATAATTTATTTCATCCTCATCATTCTTGTGGAGACATATGAGCGGGGGTATCTAATACAAAAGAGTTTGTATAAAGACTAGACCACGAAATGTTAAGTCTCTCTTTATAACGCTTTTGCTAGAAGAGACTTACATTTCACCTGGATGACCATAGGTGACTTGACCTTAATCTTGTGTGAGTTGTGAACTCCTACCTATGAGGGTGATCCTTTGATTTGTATGGTGAGAGTGGCCAGATTCGTCTACTCAATAAACCTACCATTTTGAGGATTCATCTGATTGGGGAGCTGGGAACACAAACACACAAGAAGGAATTCACTCCTTCCCTATAGTTAGGGGAAGAAGATAAATTGCTCCCTTAAGGGTTGATTCCGGGGCTTGAACAATGAGGCATCTCACTCTATCCTGGCCTGAGAAAGGTTTGGTCATAGTTAGATTATGACTAATTATTCATTAGAGGGATCGGTGGTATTTAAGAAGTTAGATGTAGCTACAAGGGTAAAATGGTAATTATACCCTATTGTACTTACGAGCAATTTGTGAAGGGTCAACGCACTATTGACTGGTTATATCAAATGGACACATAAATATATCTATAGTGCGAAGAGTTCAACTGTCAGTCTTTAGTGGAGTGACCGCACAACAAGAAAAACCACCTTTCTTGACGTTTTGCAATTTTAAATACTTGGTGTTTTTAAGAAAAAACTGTCAAGAAATAGGTGAGAAAAAAAGGTCAATAATTGATTTTAAAAAGCGGGGGTTGTGCATTTTTCCTGGAAAGTACAGTACTTGATGTTTAAAAAATGTCAAGTTCAATTAATGGATCGTTGACGTTTTAAAAACATCAAGAATTGTATAATATACAAGGTAGTGTTGCAACGCTACGTATTTTGACAAAAAAATGAAAAACGTGTAAGCCTTACGCACGAAGCGTCGGGTTTTGATGGGAAAATTGTGCGCCTCTTGAACAGCATTGCGACACTCTTTTAGTAGCGTCACGACGCTATCAAACAAATTTAAAAGAAATTCAAGCAGTCAATTTGCAATCCCTTTGATTTTTTGCGCAATACACTTGAAATCTTCTTGGTTTTTCAATTCCCTTTGATGCATCCTTGTTATTTAATCAATTTTAAAGAGATTCTCCATTGAGGTAAGTAGATTTGAGGCATGAACTTTCAAAGCTAGGGCTTATCTTGATTTTTCTAGTTTAGATTGGGTTTATGTCTTGATTATCTTGGTTTGATTAGGCTTAATTTTGATTTTCTTGTTTAGATTAGGCTTAATCTTGTTTAAATTAGGTTTAATTCTTGATTTTCTTGGTTTGAGGCATGAAGTTTCAAAGTTAGGGCCTCATTTTCTTGTATATTCTTGAATCTCATAATAAACTCTTGTTTCATATTGTTCTTGAATGAGATTGAAGTTTAGAGAACTTGGCAATAATCCCAACTTTGCCAAAGTTAGGGCTCTAATTTTAGAGAACTTGCAAGAACTTGCCACTTTTCTTTAATTAACTACTTGCCAAAGTTATATATGCCAATGTGTCTAGTTTATTAGGGCTTTATGAACTAAGTAATGCTTTGCCAAACTTGGGTTCAATTTTTAGTTAATGGAATTAATATATGTTTAGCACATTAGAGCACGTGCACACCTTGGGTTCAATTTTTTGAGATGTGATTACACCTTGGGTTCAATGTTTTTAGATGTGTTTGTCTTTGTTCTCTGATTTGCCTTGAGGTTCTCTAATTTGTCTTACTTTCTTGAGGTTGGAATGTTGTAGAGCTAGAAATGACAAGTTGTATGTTTTAGGAACTTGTTTGTTTTCCACAACTTGTTTTATGAAGTTGATCATTGTTTATCATCTTTTCTTACTGGATTTACAATCATGGATGCATAAGAGTAGATTATCCAAAGATTATGAATTGGGTGTGGAAAACTTCATAAAATTTGGATTTTCTAATACAATAGCTCCTATATTCGTTGTCCTTGTTTGAAATGTGGGAATTGTAAAAAGCATAGTAGCTAGGATTTAGAGATCATTTATATGTCAATGGGATTGATGAAAGTTATAAAATTTGGTTTTGGGATAGGGAAAAATATCCTAACTCATCATTTTGTGGAGAATCTTCTAAGTTTGACATCCAAATGTATGAAAAGATTGGTGTTGGAAGTTTAAAAGAAATGATTGAAGTTGCTCACGAGGAATATTCAAGAGATCTGAATGGATTTGAGAAGTTGCTTAATGATGCTGAAAAACCATTATACCAAGGGTGCAAAAAATAAAAAACTAAGTTGTCTACATTAGTCAAATTGTATAATTTAAAAGTTAGATGAGGATGGAGTGATACTAGTTTTTCAGAACTACTCAAAACCTTAAAGGAAATTTTGCCCACTAGCAATGAGCTCCCAAATTCAATGTATGAAGCAAATAAAACTTTAGGTGCACTAGGAATGGAATATGAGAAGATTCGTGCATGACCTAATGTTTGTTGATGCAATTGACTATCATGAATGTGGTGAATCAAGGTGGAAAAATGGGAAGGATACAAAATGTGGGAAAAAACAAATACCTTCAAAAGTTATATGGTACTTTCCACCAATTCCACGATTCAAAAGGCTTTTTAGAAGTCTTGACAAATAGGGCAATTGTGATGTTTTAATCTTAAAAGAATATTAAAAAAAGCTAGAAGAAAACCTTATGGAGAATAGTAAAGGCAAGTATAAATTAACAATGACTACTTATTCATCATATTAAGTAGACATCTAGTGTGTAAGGATTACTTCATTCTTATTTACTGATTTTTTCTCTATAGTGTCCTCTACAAGTTGGGGGCACCGAATGTGGATACCGCGTCATGAGGTATATGAGGGATATTGTGACCAAAAGAAGCATTGCTATCTCATATTTGGTATGTTATCGTTATTTCAACATTTCAAATAACATAGAGAAAAATAGAATCCATTATAATATTTGGCTTTTATGTTTATGATTGGTACAAGGAAACCGTACTCACAAATCGAGTTAGATGAGGTGCAGATAGAGTTGGCTGAATTTTTAGGTTGTTACATGTGATCGTGGTTGGTCATTTTGGATGTGTTTATTCCGATTGATGAATTTCTAGATTTACTTCATATCCATATAGGTGTAAATATCTTTTGGTATTGTTCAAATATGCAGGGGGATAGTTCTGGATTGGTACATGTGAGGGTAGATGGTTTTGTTGGTAGAAGTTTTATGGAAATGTATTTTTTTGAAACTATTCATATTTTTTTTACTGTTATAATTATGTTCCTTATATTGTTTTGGGAGTGTCCATATGAGTTGATTGTTAGAATTATGTTCCTTAGATTGAATATATTGACAATGTTAAAGAAGTTAAGTTTTTATAAAGAGATATTGGTGGTTTTTTGTTGATATTTAAGTTTGTCAATGCGTGTATATTGTTTATTTTATGATGAATGTATGTCATATATATACCAAATGTGATTGTTGGATCAAAATGCAGGAGCAATTAAAGGTAAAAACGTCAACATTGTAGATTTTTCTAAAAAAATTCACAAGCAAATTTTTTGACCATTTTTAAATATCAAGTTCACAAAATTTCTTGACCTTTTTTCCTTGTCAAGAATGCCCATATTCTTGACATTTCAAAAATGTCAAGTGTGTATTTCTTGATGTTTTTTAAATGTCAAGTTCACAAAATTTCTTGACATTTTTCCTTGTCAAGAATGCCCATATTCTTGACATTTCAAACATGTCAAGTGTTGTGTTTCTTGACGTTTTTTAAATTTCAAGTGTCACTTTTCTTGACGTTTTTAAAACATCAAGAAAATCGACATTTTTTATATTGGTTTCCTTGACGTTTTTAAAAACGTCAAGAGAAGTCATTCTTGACATTTAAAACGTCAAGAAACACTGTTTTTGTAGTAGTGCCGACATAATATTGATTAATTTGATTTACAAAGTTTAATAAATTAATCTCGTATCATTGGAACATCGATCTATAGGTCTACAAGGTCCCCTCGTTGGCTCAATAAGGACTAATGGGAATCAAATTAATTTTGGTATTATTTAAATTGTTAAAATAAATTAAAGAGAATTAATTGTATAGGATACAGTTAAATAATGTACATTGATATATTATATAATATAATGTTTGTTGATACATTTTTATGAGAGAAATAAATGTCTGAATATGATTCAAATATTAATTATATGAATATAATTCATATAAAAACTATATGTTAAAATTTAGTTTGAATATTATTCATATTTATATAGTTTTATGAGAAAAATAAATGTTTGAATATGATTCAAATAATAATTATATGAATATGATTCATATAAAAACTATATGTTAGAATTTCATGTGAATATGATTCATATTAAATTTACGAGAGAAATAAATATTTGAATATGATTCAAATATTGATTATGTGAATATAAAATTAACATTAATATGATTCATAATAAATTTATACAGTTTGATGAGGGGGGTTGTTATTTGAATGTGATTCAAATATTAAATTATATGGATGTGATTTATATAAAAACAATATGTTATATTATATGTGATGTAAAATAAACTATAGGTTATACATTATATGTGATATAATATATAGTTTAACATTTGTATATATTAAGTTAGTTATATATGTATTTATTAAAAAAAATCAAATTTTGAATTTGAATTTATCAAAAATAAAGGGAGGGAGTTATATCTCTCTCGCCTCTTATTCTCTCCCAAATCTCATGTAACAAATTAGAAGAGAAAGAAAACTCTCTCTTTCTCGTCCGATTCTTTCTCTCTTTGTGATTTTTACAGAAAAGAATTTTTATTCTTTAAAAAATCTCTTCTTCTTCCCTCAAACCAAGATTGAGTGCAAGGCCACAACTCTGCACGATTCTCGTCTCTAGGAATAATAAGGAAGACCCCTTGGTGGTGTCTGTTCCTGTTCGTTGAGTTTGTGGATGTCGAGTACATGAGATCGGGAGAAGACGACTCAAATTGGAGAGGAACGTGAAAAATTGATCTTCAATGGTGAGTGATTTCTTAATCCCTCTTCTCCATTTTCACTATAGTAGTATGCTTGAATTAATAATGTTTACCAATGGTTTCCGTTACTCTGTATTTTGTATGTTCTGTAAAATAAATTTAGAGATCATTGCATCTAATTGCTTTTGCTGCGGGAAATTCCAATCCCTTCATATATTATATGGATAAGATTGGGTGCCTTATCCTAGTAACACTATGGATACGATCTACTTTGTAAGAGTTACAAACGATGTGATCCAAATCGTTCATGTGGAGATATGCATGTAGCGGTATCCTATACAATGAGTTTTTATATGACTGGACCGCAAAATACTTAATTTCTCTTTCTAATAGGGTTGAGTCCCCGCGGGTATCCACCTTGATTGGGCTTTGGAATCCCCAATTTGAACGAGGATGGGGATCAAACCGGGGACACAAATTGGGTCCCCTATCAGGGACAGGGAGGGTATCCCCACCTCAAATATATTTTATTAATACTTCTAATATATATATATATATATATATATATATATATAGTAGCTAAAGCTATTGTTTTCTATTTTTTATGTTCTTAATTTCAGTTTATATTCTAATTGACTTTTAATTTTATATCAAATTTATAATTAAAAAAGTCAAATTTTAATTATTAATTTAAATAAATAAAAAAAATAATACGACTAATTTCTTATCTAAAATATTCATAATTTCAATATAAAGACAAAATTTTAATTGATTTTAAATAAATAAATAATTCAAGTAAAAAATATTAATGGGGAATTTTGCCCCCTAGGACCCAATCCCCGAACTGGAATTCCCCAACCCCGACTCTGACTCTCCAAAACGGAGAATGGGGTGGGGACGGGGATTACAAACCTTTGTGGGGACAGGGATGGGGGGCTCATCACCAACCCTCCCGCCCCATTGTCAACCCTACTTTGTAACATCATTGATGAAAGAGATTAATATTTCATAGGTTAGCCATATGTAACTCGACCTCAATCCTGAGTGAGTTATGAACTCTTGACTATGAAGACTTGTCCTTTAATTTATATAGGTGAGAGTGATCTGAGTCGCCGACTCAATAAACCTACCATTTTGGGGATGAGACCGATGGGTAATTGGGAACATAATTACACAAGATGGAATTTACTCCTTTCAACCTTTAGGAGAAGTAGATAAGTTATTCCCTTAAGGTTGATATCGAGTCTTGAACAAAGGGTACCCACCCTTTCACTGACTCAAGAAGAACTTGGTTTATGGTCCTCTCCTATTCCTTCACAAGATGCCTATTTTTTAATGCCAATTTCAGTAATACTGGCTTTGCTTCTTATTTATATTATGAAAAGAGACGAGGTACTCCATTTGCTTATCTAAAATTTGAAATGTGAACTAATAAACTTATGTACCGTAAAGGATGTCGGTTCTAACAATCAAAACTAGTACAACCAACAATTATCAATCGATTTCCCATGTAGGAAGAAAGACTTTCATTAGAGGAATTAGTGACTCTTAAGGAGTAAGAGGTAATTATATGGTTAAAATGGTAATGTGACCCAACTGTAATTATGAAAAACTCATGAAGGATCCACTTACTTGTGATGGTTAAATCCATGAATGCAACATGGTCTACAGTGTTAAGAATCTAACTATGGGTTTTTAGTGGAGTGACCTGAATGTTAATTAATTTGATTAAAGAGTTTAATTAATTAACTTTAGATCATTGGAGCTTATAATCTGTAGGTCCATTAGGTCCCTCTGCTACATAACAACGCATAAATAGGGACCAATAATTTTGAAAGAAGTAGAAATGTTCAAATTAATTAAGGGAACAATGTTAATTGTATATGATACAATTGATATAGTACATATAGATATGTTATAATACAATATTAAATTTGAATGAGATTTACAATTAAACTATATAATAAAAAGGAGATTTAATGTATTTGAATAAGATTCAGATAATAATTAATATGAATTAGATTCATATTAAAATAATATGAATGAGATTCATATCCAAATTATAGGTTAAAAATTAATGTGAATTAGGTTCATACTAAAGCTATAGGTTATAAGAGAGATGCGCACACTACAAGAACTTTGGGCTTTAATGTTGGTTGGAAAAAATAAAATCGGATGTATAATGTCGGGTTTTTTGTAAAAAAAAAAAAGATATTTAATGTCGATTTTAACCGACATTGAAGATAAGCTACAATGTTGATTTAAAACCGACATTAAAGGTCTACATTTAATTTCTTTTACTTTATCAAAAAATATCTCTTTCATTTCACTACCAAACCTTCTCTCTCTTTTCACTTATCTCTTACCAAACCTTCTTTTCTCCTTAGTCGTGCGAATCACCAACGTTGGCGTTGTTCTGATCGTTTTCGTCACCAGTGTTTTTTGGGTCTCTGCCGTCGTGGGCGTTCTTCCATTGGTTGGTCATTGTCGTGGGTGTTCTTTCGGTGGTTGGTCATCATCGTGGGCATTCTTCGAGAATGTTGTTTGGATCTCGGTGGTTGGATCTATAGATTTAGGTCATTGTCCGATGGATCTGTAGATTTGGGTCGTCGTCCGGTTGTTTGGATCTCTCTCTTCTCCATGGATATATTGATTTAGTTGAGCTCTTTCGGTGGAAGTCAGTGGTGGAGTTCGCCGTCCATAGATTCCGGTGGGTCGTCACCGGTGTGGTGGAGTTCGTCGTCCATAAATTCTGTCAGTAGTGGAGTTCCCTGTAAAACCCAAATCCTAATAACTTTAAGTAAGAGTAAGTAATGTGATGTCTTCTAATGAGCTAAATGAAACCATGTCTTAGGAAGGGTAGAAGATGTAAGCAAGAAGAAATAGGCCCTTAGGTAGCTAAGTGTAAAAGTAGGACAAAACTCGGCTAGGCTAAAAAAGGTAATGCTTGATGATGGAATGCATAATAAGCATATGAATGAGACCATGCCATCTAATGAGGTATGGTGCTGGAGTAATATTATGAGTGAAGTTAGCAAAAGGAAATCTGCTAAATTCTAGCTTCATCGCCTATAGTGTGCCAGGTGGCACAAGCAGAGTCATGCTGGATTTTGGGCGGTAATATAAGTATGAAGGTTGAGTTCATTGGGTCGGTTTGGACAAATTACTTAGGCTATTTTTGTAATTTTTAGTGGCATTCGAAAGCTCTGTGTGTTTATTTTTGTAGCTGGGCCGCTGGAAGGAAAACTCGTCGGAATAAGGCCGGAAGGGCAAAATAAAGACGAAGGGTTCGTTTCTCGGGTGAATCTAGCCCATCAGTGAAGAATTGAAGCTCCAAGACGAATTACGAAGCGTTTTGAGTTAAAATATGAGGAAATATTTTTAACTTAGTTATAAACAACCTTGAATTTTGAACTAGAAATTGTTGAACAAGCAGGCAGCTGTTTGAATTAGGGTCAATGATGAAGTTTTGAATCTCTAGAGTAAACGACGAGGAATTTTGAGCTGAAATTTTAAAGTAATATTGCTAACTCAATTCTAAACATGTTTGTAGAAAGAAGTTTCTTCGAAAGAGGGCTGGATTTTGAGTTATGAATTTTTTAAGTTGTAACAGAGAAGCTATACATAAGCAGATAGCTGCTTGGGAAGAACAAGCAAACAACTCATAAGAAGAAAGAAGATCTCGCTAATGAAGGAAATCTCACTAATTTTATGCTGAAGATCTCACTAATGAAGAAAATCTCGCTAATTTTGTGATGAGGATCTCGCTCTAGAAGTGAATCTCGCTAGAAATTAGGCTGAATCTCGCTGGTAAGGTTATTATCGCTAGAATGACAGTTTGCCAAGAAATGCTTGATCTCGCTCATGAGGATCTCGTTGATCTCGCTCATGAGGATCTTGCTGATCTCACTCATGAGGATCTCGCTAGTAAAGTTCTCTTTGTTGATGAAAGTTCCTTTAGTAAATGAACTATTTGAGATATTTTGCTAAGAATTCTGAGTAGTTTAACTGGGAATTATGTCCTTTCAAGCCAAGAAGAGCTAGGAGAGGCGTATAACCCGTTAAGAGGCCAACGAACTGTGAGTGACTATGTGATGACTTACTATTTTAATTATTTACAAACTATGATTTCTTGAAGATATTTCCTATGCTAAGTGTTTAAATGGATTGCCAAGCGACATATTTGTGAAACTGTTCCTCATGTTAAGTAAAGCATCCATGGAGTTGACATGATTTAGATATGTTATCTTGTCTAAATATTATCAGTATTTTTAATTAACTCCATTTTTATGATGAACCAGTATGATGGATGAACTAGTATGATGATTTGAGTACTAAGCCTTAGTGTTCAACTAAATGTTTATGACAGATACTGAAGGACAATGAGAAGGTATCCTTTCAACTAAATGTTTATAACTAGTTATATGACGGGTACTGAAGAACAATGAGAAGGTATCCTTTCAACTAAATGTTTATAACTAGTTATATAATGGATACTGAAGGACAATGTGAAGGTTTCCTCTTCTCCTTGGAACTATAGATTTCAGTGGTTCAGCTCGTCGTCTGTCTAGCTTGTTTCGATCATGAAGGTGAGTTGTCGGTGTTAGATCTATAGATTTAGTTGTGGGCTTTTCCGATCCGATCGTCTATTTACTTGATCTACTCGTCAGTTTTCTAATCCAGTCGTCGGCGTTGTACTTTCGCCATGCCGTCTCAACTCTGTTCGCAAGGTCCAATGCTCGCCGACATTTTGATCTTCAAGTTTTGGTTTGGATCTCTTCAAGCTTGTGGGTTGTTCGCTTGGAAAGGCAAAATTTTCTTTTCATATGTATTTTCAATTTAATAATTTAAAGTTATTTCATTCATTTTATTTTTATTCTAATGATTAAGCTACTTGAAATTTTGAAATGCTGGAATTAAATTAGTTGAAGAATATATACTTGGTTGGTAGTCTTGCTTGCTGTGGTTCAAGTGTATATCAAAATCATTTTCTTTCAATTATATATAAACTAATTTGGTCATTCTTAGTTGATTAAGCTTGATTGGTGTGGTTCAAGTGTTATTTCATTCATTTTATTTTATTTCAATGATTAAGCTTCTTGAAATTTGTTAATGTTGGAATCAAATTAGTTAAAGAATATGTACTTGGTTGATAGTCTTGCTTGGTGTGGTTTAAGTGTATATTAGAACAAATTTGTTAATTTTTTAAATCTTATTGTTGATTATGGTTCAATTTACAAGCTTACGGTTATGTAATTTTTTCTTGTTATTGTTTGTCTTTTTCGTAGTTTAAGTTGCTATTTTACAATCATGGATAAGTCATGGATGAAAATGAATAAAATGTCAACTAAGTATGGTTTAGGAGTTGAGATGTTTATTAAAAATTGTCTAAAACATTCAAATATACCGAATGTCATGAGTTGTCCATGTTTGAAGTGCGTGAATGCAAAGATTCTAAATGTCAACACAATAAGAGATCACTTATTTTTTAATGGTATATATCAAAGTTATCAGACATGCATTTTTCATGGTGAATCATTACCAATTACGAGAAACAATGAAAATGTGTCTGTTAGTGAAAGAGACAAAGTTGATGAGGATGATGTTGATGTTGATGACACAATTGGAATGTTGAAGGCTGCACACAACTATTTTAATGAAAAAATCGATAATTTTGAAGAATTATCAAATGATGCAAAGAGACCATTATACCCAAATTATAAAACTTTTACCAAAATATCTACATTGGTAAAGTTACATAATTTGAAAGCTAAATTTGGATGGAGCGATAAGAGTTAGTCCTAATGAAATTCAAACTTTTACTTATGAAGCAAAAAAGATGTTGGGTACTCTTGGAATGAAGTACGAGAAGATTCATGCATGTAGCAACGATTGTTGCTTGTTTAGAAAAGAACTCTCTAATGCAAATATATGCCCCATTTGTGGTACGTCAAGATGGAAGCTTGATGAAAATTTAAAGGAAATGGCTAAAAATGTCCCAACAAAAGTCATGTAGTATTTCTCCCCAATTCTAAGTTTTGAAAGAATGTTTCGAAGCAAAGAAACATCAAGTTTATTGACGTGACATGCTAAAAAAAAAAAGATACATTGTTTATTAAAACATCCCAAAGATGTCCTATCGTGGAAAAAAAATAGACAATTTGTGGCCACAGTATTGGTCAAAACCTAGAAATCTTCATCTTGCTCTTTCGACAAATGGGGTAAATCCACATGGAGGTCTTAGTAGTAGATATACTTGTTGGCCAGTGATGTTAGTGATGTATAATCTACCTCCATGGTTGTGCATGAAGCGAAATATTTTTATGTTGACTGTACTAATATCTGGTCCTAAATAACTGGGAAATGACATAGATGTTTATTTAGCTCCATTAGTAGATGATTTGAAAAAACTTTGGAAAGCTAGGGTGGAATGTTACGATGCATATGAAGAATAACATTTCATGCTTAAAGCTATTTTATTATGGACCATTAATGATTTTCCTACGTATGGTAACTTTATGGTTGTATGGTTAAAGAATATCATGCATGTCCAAATTGTCGAGAGAAAACTTCATCCACTTATTTACCAAAAGGGAAGAAGATGACATATCTCAGGCATCACAAGTTTCTACCACGCCATCATCCATATAGGAAACAAAAGAAACCTTTTAATGGCGCACAAGAATTAGAATTTGATCCAGAACCATTGAGTGGGGAAGAAATTCTTGTAGAAACAAGTAAGTATCAATATTCATTTGGTAAGAAAACTATCAAGAAAAAGAACAGTGGAGATAACCCTTAAACTAGAATTGACTAATTTGGACCAGTTAGTTCTTATTCCATATAACACAGGGTAAGTAAATACAAGTTCTTCTGTTATTTTTAATTTGCACTATACGCGTACTAATATTTCAAAATTGTTGCTTATTATAGTTACCGTCGAATATTGATTGTAACAAATCTTCAAGAAAATTGTGTTTATATTAGACTCTGTTCGAAGTAAGGTTCAAAAAGATTTTCATGGAGTTATAAATATATGGGTGTAACTGAATTTTCTTAGCTCTTAATTCAAGTATTTATGTTTGACTAATGTTTTCAAATTATTTAGTGGATTGAAAACATGGCAAGCCAAGCACGATCTCCAACACCATCAGTCTTCTCCAAAATGGAAACCTATAAAGGTAAATTTGCATCATTTTTTAACAATTTATGTTCACTCAAACATAAGATTAATTGTTTTCAACATATGCAGTGCACCCATCAGTTAGATTCTATAGGATGCGGGTACTATGTTAAAAAATATATACACGAAATAATGCATAATCCTACCACTCCCATTACTAGCCTCATACGTAAATTACTATTTTTTTTACATACTAGCTTTAATTTAATAAATGATGTAAACTTATGTTGAGTTTATCCTTTTTTTTTTCTTCTTGTAGTTCAATACAAAAAATGCATATACCCAAGGAGAGATTGACATAATTTGAACATAATGGACAAGTTTTGTTGGCCGATTTGTGGAAAGATGTACTTCTTTGTTTTTTTTTTATCTCAATAGAATATAAATGCTAGCTTAGAATGAATCTTGACAAGTTTTGAGTAAAATATGCAAGTTTAGAATGAATCTGAAGTATTAGTTTGTGGATAGACAAATTATTATCTAACCATGATCTTTTTATTGGAAGATTTATGTATAATTTTTTTGTTTATGGATATTTGGTGTAACTATTCATTGAAGTACTAATTGATATTTGTGAATAGGAGAAATAATTATTAATATTATAGAGGTGGTTGATATTTCTGTTTGTAGTTTTGGAGAGGTGGGTGGTTCCATATGAGTGTTGTATATGATAATTATAATTATGGAAGTGTGTTGTCGATATACAAATGTTGGTTAATGTGTTTATTTCATATTTGATAAGAACTTATAGAATGGATAGGAAATATTAATTCTTGTTTGTGGATAAATTATTATAGAAGTATACTTCATTGCAGGTAACTTTGTATTTAGTTTTGTGGTAGAGTGTATTGTTCTGTCTATTGTTATATTTCAGGTCTGAGTTCAGTGAATTTATAGGTGGAAGACAAATATTGTTGGCTTACCATGCAGAATATAACAAGCACGCATTACAATGAACAATTTTCTATAATTTTTTAATAAAAAATAATGAGACATTTCCTAACCCAACACGAGACATATAATGTCGTTTTTTACTTTTGACCGACATTAAAAATGGATTGGACAATAGCATTTTAAAAAAAGGGACAATAATTGAAAAAACGAACAATAATTATGGGCTTTAATGGCGGTTAGACATTAAAAAGTTTTAATGTCGGTTGGCAACCGACATTGAAGATCGTGTTATGAAAAGTCTTTAATGTCGATTTTAAACCGATATTGAAGATGGTATACAATGTCGGTTTGAAACTGACATTAAAGACAACCGATATGAAAGACCTTTTATAATATGATCTTCAATGTCAGTTGTCAACCAACATTAAAGCCTTTTGATGTCAGTTTCAAACTGACACTAAAGCACGTATTCTTTTAATGGCATTTGAATATGATTTAAATGTACCTTTAATTAAATATGAGACATTCAATTTAAAATCAATTAAATAATATGATTAATTAATTACTTAATTTAAATTAATTTCATTTTATTATATTAATTAAGTGGGAAGTGGATAGTTATTGAGCAATAACTCCCGTTTTCACGACGGGTGAGGAGAGAGAGAAGATTATTCTCTTGGTTGAAGGATCTCTGTAAAAGGGTTCTATAAACCTCTCTCTCTTGATCTCTCTCAATCTTGTTCACAGAGAAAGGAGCTTGTGAGTTTTCTTCAAGCACAAATTCCCTATTCTCCTTTCGAAAGGAGGTTCCCACCAACCTGTCTCTCGTCTAGAGAATAGTAGGAAAGATCCGATGGGGGCATTAGTGGTAGGGGTCGTGAAATTCATCATTATGTTGTTCCGTTCGAGAAGAAGAAATGTTGTTGTGGATTATGAGAAGAAATAGTTATTCAAAGATAAGTTTTTCTTCTTCCATATTGATAGAATAAACTAACAAGTAGTGGAAGAAATCAGAATCAATAAGCACTCAAATTACACTTAATTTGAGTTTAAAAGCATGCATCAAAATAGTTTTCTAAAGAAGGTTTCATCAATATATTACCTTTGATGAAAACTCTTTAATTCTAACTAAAATCCATGAATTAGATCTTCAAACTCACAGTACACCACCAAGAGGAGTTTTTTTTTTTTTTTTTTACTGATCTCTAGTTTGGAATGTTGTGGAAACCCAGAATTGAGATTAATTAGGGTGAAGCTGAAGTGGGTTTTTGGGGTGGAAGGAAGAGTTTAGAATTTTCTCAAAAATTCAAATTGCATGTCCCAAAATATGAGAAATTGAACATATTTATATGTTCAATACATGCAAGCATTAAGTATTAATACAACTTGACACTTCAAATTGCATTAATTCTTAGGCTTAGGTGTTGGTTTTAGTGAATTAATCCAACAAAAGTTGGATCAATTCACTAATTTTTTTCTTTTTTTAAAAAAAAAAATCATTTTTCAAAATAAAATTAAAAAATGATTTTATAAAATCAGCTTTAATTTTATTTACGAATTTCTAATTTTAAAAAGAAAACATTATTTAAATAATTAATTAAATAAAGTTAATTAATTAATTAAAATAGTAATTTAATATCAAATATTAAATTAATCAAACACCTAATTATACATGAACCCTATTCAGGCAATTCAATATTTAAATCAATTTTTAAATATTTTAAACTCTCCAATTTCATTAAAAGAATAAACGTATTAATTATATCAAATATAATCAATTAAACCCTAAATTGAATTTGAACAATATAAATTCAAAACCTTAATTTCGATTTAAACAGTTCAAATTTGCTTAATTCACCAATCCAAGATTTCACTTAAGAGCCAGTAGAGGTACCTTATGGATCTACAAATCATGAGCTCCAACGATTTATAATTAATTGATTTAAACTCTTTAAATTGAATTAATTGATTTTCGTTAACTACCGAGACATACCACTATAGCTCGATATTACACTATTTCTGTCAACTGTAACCATAATTACTAAGTCGATCATTCACAGGTCGTTCCTATTTAGATCTAGCTCAAAATTAGCTCAAAATTATCGTTTTACCCCTGTAAATACATTTTGCTCCTTAAGCTCCCACTGATCCTCCATTGAATAATTGGTTTATAGTCCAACTCATAAACCATAACCCTCTCGATCATGAGAATGCGAGGCCCCATTGATCAAGACCATGAATCAGCACTTAAGAGAACAACCTATCTGCTAACCCTAAGTCGGGTAGGAGTGAATTCCATCTTGTAGAACTATGTCCCCAGCCATCTATCCGATCTTATCCAAAAAAATAGAGGTTTATTGAGCAGTGTTGTTGGATTACTCTCACCTATGCAAATCAAATGATAATTCTGAATAAACAGAAGTTCATAGTTAGCTCAGAATTAAGATCGAGTTACCCTAGGTCATTAAATTTTAAATAGCCAATTTTAACAGTAAACGGCCGTTATAAAGAAAAGTGACTATTTCAAGGTCCGGTCTTATGCAAACTCATTGCATAGGATGCCCCCATTCACATGTATTCACATGAATGATTTTGGGATCACATCATTTGTATCAGTATACAAAATGGGCCTCATCCAATAGTGTCACAAGGATGAGGTACCCAATCTCATCCATATACTTATAGTCTATTTTGGCTATATACTAAAACTTGATCTCCTTTTATGTCACCACATAAAGTTAAAGTATTCATATTTATAGTCATGGATTCGTTTATTAGATTTTTATAATAGAATGCAATATCAATAACAAATGAATAAAATACTTAGTAATACTTTTATTGATAAATAAAATATGTTAACCATATTTACGAGCTGCGAGTTTTAAGACATTTCCGACACCAATAATATATGCTTAAGATGCTTAGCCTATATTTGTAACATTGTGAATGTTTTGTATATTTTTCTATTATGTTTATTAATTTTTTCGAAACAAAAGCAAAAGCAAATTGTAAAATTAGGTTAGACTTTTTGTGTAAAATAATAGGGGATTAGGCCATTCATGCTAAAATTGGAAATTTAGACAACAGATGTAAATGAGCCAATTTATTTAGGCTTTAGTTATCGAAAAGCATTTAATTTATTTAAAATAAAATTAAAAGAATAGTATGGTCTAAATTTTCTTTTAAAGTTTATAATAACCGTTGGCTACATCATCAATTTCTCTCTCTCTCTCTCTCTCTATATATATATAAAAGGAACTACATCATCAATAAATCACAAGTATAAAATAATTATGAATTATTTACAACTAATCTCAATATTATTTTTCAAATAATAATATTACTTGTTCTTTTCTTTTTTACTTCCAGAGAAACCAAACCTTTGATTTTATAGGATAATTGGTCTCTTATTATATGTTTTTTTTTATTATTACTTTTCATACATATTTATTTAAAAAGAAAAAAGATTAAAAACTAGCTAGATCATAAATAAGTCACAAGTATAAAATAATTATGAATTATTTACAACTAATCTCAAGATTAGTTTTCAAATAATAATATTACTTATTAAGATCAGATTCTCAAAAAAATAAAATAAAATAAAATTGGTTAAAAAGTAGGGAAATTCTTATAAATAAAAAAAATCCAAAAAATATTTGGACTTTATAGTGAAAATGGATTTTTTTAAATATAAAAGATATTTAAAAATATTTACACTATATAACAAAAAGTTAAAAAAATATAAATTTTTTTGAATTTTTTTTTTGTTATAAAATGTAAATATTTTAAAGATTTTTATATTTATAAGAATTTCCCTAGTAAAAAGTTCCAAAACTGTTTAAAAATATACAATTTAGTGGACAAAGTATCATATAAAATAAGTAGTTTGATTTCCCTTATTGAAGTAAAAAAATGACAAAAAGAAAAAAAATAAAAATAAAAAGAAAACAGAAAACAGAAAAAGCAAATCACAATAATGAACAAAACATAGCACTTTATTCTATTTCCACCAACCACTATATTCATCAATATTTTGAATATTGACACTGCCAACTCTATTGCCATATTTAATAATGTTTTTCTGTGCTCTAAATCATTCCTAATAAACATAACAGAAATATATATATATATATATATATATATTTATTGGGGTCTTTTTTTTCTTTTATACCAGAATCATTTGGCTATTTCTTTCTTCTTCTTCTTTTTTTTTTTAAATGTACTTGTTTTTCCAAAATTATATTTTTACGGCATAATCTTAATCATTAAGGACATGTTTGTGAGTAACTATAAAATTGTAAAAATTGTATTTTTACTACATGAAAGACATGCTTGTGAGTGATTATAAAATTGTTAAAATCACTTTTATTAATTTCAAAATCACTCCGAAAAATGTATTTAATAATTCAGAATCAATTTTTAGACGATGTGAAAATTGTTTTTAGGTGTAAAATTAAATAATAAATTAATTTAATTTGATCAAATACGTGTTTTAAAGTATTTTGAACATGATAAAAATGATTTGACATTTTAAAAAATCTCTACCGAACAGGAACTAATTCCCAAAACAACACATCGAAATTATTAAAGTTTTAGGGTCTAATTCTACATCCATTCTCTCTTACTATAATTTAGCATATATTGACTGATAATTTAAAACTAAGCCCTCACTACATATATAAAGGATCAAAGTTTAAAAGTAGAACATAAATTTAAAAGCAGCAAAAATGTGTTGTCTGTATGGAAAGTTGGAGGCTGATTTTGAAATAAAAGCTCCTGCTTCTAAATTTCATGAAATGTTTCATAAGAAACCACACCATCTAAACAATGCTTCTGGGGACAAAGTACAAGGCTGTGAGCTACATAAGGGTGAATGGGGCAAAGTTGGTTCTATCATCTATTGGAACTATTTTCATGGTTTGTTTCTATGACCATTAATTTCTTTTTTCTTTTTAATCTTAATGGAATTGAGGTTAATTTACAAATTTGAATTATTATTGAAAAATTATTTTAAATGATAAAATTATTAAAAATATTTACAAATAATAACAATATATCATATTTATTTATAAATATTTTTTTTGTTATTTTTTATATTTGAAACAGGTCAGGATTATTCCTAAACTTTTAAACCTAATTGCTAGTGTATAGGGACGAATTTAAATGTTGAGGATTAGATATATAATTTTTATTTAAAAGAATTAGAATATTCCATTATAGCTTAAACGCATGCACCGCCACTGTGCCGAACACTTTTTCTAAAAACTTTCTGCGTCCTTAAGAAGAGGGAGAGATCAATGAAACTGCAATATTTGAATAATAAACATAAAAAAACAATATTTTTATAATAAAGTTAAAAATTGAAAATATACTTCAAAAATGTCAAATTAATCTTTATATTTTTAATTCGGTATCTAACAAGTCACTAGTTATATTCAACCATTTTAAATTTAATAAATCTATTATACATAAAACTAAAATTGATATCTAATATAGTTTGATTAGTAAAGTCTATAGGGTTTTTTATTTTTATTTTTTTTAAATTAAGCCAGTAAATATAGGATACTTTTAAATTTCTTGTTTTTGTTATCTACTTTTTACAAATATTTTAAAAAATCAAGTCAAACTTTGAAAAACTACAAAAATCATTTTTAAAAATAGTTTTTGGAATTTTGCTAAAAAACCAACTTTTTTACCTAACAAAGATCAATGCAAGACATTGTGAGAGATTGAAAGAATTAATTTTCGAAAATCAAAAATTCAAAACAAAATATAGATTATCAAACGGTGACTAAATTTTTAAATATGTGTTTAATATGATTGGGAATCTTAAAAACAAGTTGTATGCATCAATGACCTATTAGAGACAAAATTGAAAGTTCAATGAACTATTCGATACAAAATTTAAATTTTAAGGATATTCATAGACACAAAATGAGAAATTTAGAGACCTTTTTGAAATATTTTAAAGTTAATGGACTTGTTTGATATAAACTCGAAAGTTAAAAGAACAAAATCACAGCATAAATATTAATTGATGTATTTTTAAACCACAGAAGGAAAAGCTATAGTAGCAAAGACAGTAATTGAAGCTGTGGATGAGGAGAAGAATTTAATAGCTTTCAAGACAATTGAAGGAGACGTTTTGGAGCAGTATAAAACATTCAAGTTTATAATGCAAGCTACTCCAAAGGACGAGGGAAAGGGAAGTGTGGTTCATTGGACTTTGATTTATGAGAAACTTCATGAAAACATTCCACATTCATATTCTATCTTAGAGTTTGCTGCTGAATTGTCCAGAGACATTGATGCACACCTCATGGAAGACAATTAAGATCCTTGAAATCAAGATTTCTCCAATTCTCTTGGAGGATTTTCCTCATTATGAAAGTATAATATTGAAGCTTATTATATATATACTTTGTAACAACTTTATATGTTTAAATAAATGCATGTATGGCATCCGTTCTCTTTGTTTTTATGCTATGTAATCAATTAATAGTCTAAAAGGTATATAGTAGATGAGTAAGGTTGGATGCTTTATCTTGGTAACATTATGGATATGACCCACTTTATAAATGTTACAAACGATGTAATCCAAATCGTTCATGTAGAGACATGTGAGTTGGGATATCCTATACAATAAGTTTGTATAAGATTGGACCACGAATAATTAATCTCTCTTTGTAACATCGTTGACTGTAGAGATCAATATTTCACAAGATGACCATATGTAATTCGATCTCAATTTTGAGTGACTTATGAACCCTTGTTTGTGAGGGCTCGTCCTTTGATTTATATAAATGAGAGTGGCTCGAGTTGTCTACTCAGTAAGCCTATTATCTTAGGGAACATAACTTCAGAAGAGCTGGAAACATAACTTCAGAAGATGAAATTCACTCTTTCCCTTTTAGGATAAGTAGATGAGTAAATTCTATTAAGTGCTGTTTCTGGGTCTTGAACAATGGGCCTCACATTCTCACTGATCCGAGAGAGACTTAGTTTATGGTTGAACCATAAACAAATTGTTCATTAGAAGATCAGTGGTATTTAAAGATAAAGAGGTAACGGTAAAACAGATATTTGACCTAACTATAATTATGAACAATACGAAGGATCGACTTACGTGTAATGGTTATATTATTGGACGCAACATGTTTTACATAGTGGTTTGAACCATAATTAATGAATGTTGATTAATTTAATTAAATAATTTAACTAAGTAATCTCATATCATTGAAGCTTATAACTGTATGTTTATTAGGTCCTTTGCTAGCTCACAACAGGTAAAACAAGGATAATTAGTTTTGAAAGAATTTGATTTTTTCAAACTGATTAACGAAATTTATGTTAATTGCGTAACATAGCATTAATATAATGTATATAGTTATATTATAATATAAACTAAATTTTGAATGAGATTCCAAATTAAACTATATAAATATGAGAGTATTAATGTTTGCATGAGATTCAAATATTAAATGAATATGAATTTGATTCATATTAAAACTATAGGTTAAAATTATTGTGAATGAAATTCATATTAAATCTATAGATTATGAGAGAGATGTGCATTTAAATATGATTCAAATGTATGTTTAATTAAATATGAGATATTTAACTAAGTTGATTAATTGATCAATTTATATTTAATTTTATAATTACGTAATTAAATTATAGGACATTTTTAAATATTAAAAAATATTTAAAAAAATTTACACTTTATAGTAAAAAGTTTCAAAAGTACAAAACACTTTTGGAACTTTTTGCTATAAAGTGTAAATACATTTTAGATATTTCTATTTATAAGAAATTTTCTTAAATATTATATTAAATTATATAATTATATAATTAAATCATAGGGAGTTTTTCAAAAATAGAAAAATAAGGAAAACTATTTACACATAATAACAAAATTATAATCTTTTTTTGTAGAGACCGATAGAGGCTGATAGAAGTCTATCTGTGTCTCTCGGTGATAGAAACTGATAGAAGTCTACCACTAATAGACGTTGATAGAAGTGTTTCCGCTGGTAGAAAAGGCAATGCTAACACCGCAGACAAAGGAAAGTGTTTCCACTACAACGAGGAAGGGCACTGGAAGAGAAACTGCCCTCAGTACCTTGCTGAGAAGGGACCTGTAACGACCGGATCCTTACATATCATGGTCCGACCGCTACGACATGCATGCTTAGACTTTTCTATTATGAGATGAGTTTTGGTAAAAATCTTAAGAGAACATATCTAAGATTTTATTAATTAGGTAGAAAACTATATAAAAAGTTTATTTTACAAAACACCATGATCCATAAAACACTAGCGTAGTGATACAAAAATGCATATGCCTATAATAATGAGTTTGATGGTTGGCCATTTGAGCGACGTCCAGTTCTGCCACCTACGCTGTGTCCTTACCTATAAAGTCTGTAAAAGTAGGATGAGTATATAATATACCCAGTAAGTAGTTCTTACATAGGGTAGTGACCAAATGCACAATTACATGCAATATGTTCTGAAAACATATGATTGGGACCGAAAACATATAATAACATGTGGTGGTCGGTTATACTTCTAACATAAATTTCTCCGCCCTGATAAGAAGATGAGGACTTAGGCGAAAACTAACCCATCTGATGATTAGCGGGTTATGCAGTCAGTAGGGCCAGAGTCGCATCCAACATCAACCATTAACATAAACGTAAGATTGGACTAGAGGGGTGCAACCATATATACCCTGTAAGTCCCTAGCATAATCTTGACATAGAATTGGGTCTAGAGGGGTGCAACCATACATGCCTTGCTAGCCCTAGAAGCATAACCTTTATCTAATTAAAATTTAATCTTATGAACAAACATAATGCATGAGGTCCATTGTCGATAAACGTATTCTAAACATGTAATGCAACATAACAATAATTATGCAACATATTAAAGGTACACTACCATGAAACACTTAAAGAGAGGATGAGATAAACTACTTACCTTGACTGCGATCCTAGTTATCCCTTATTATTCCTTATGGTTTAATCAGTAGAGCTTTTGCTCTTAAATCAGAAGGAAATTTGGGCAGCACTTCCCTTGCGTTTCTTCCTTCAACTAACAAAATTACTTCACCATTTTCACACGATTTTTACTACTGAGTTTTGTTTGAGAATGGGTTTAACTTCCAGCCCAAAGCCTCCTATTTATAGTTGTTTCTAACTCTTCTCTGTGTGACAACTCATCCTACAAATGGTTTCTTTAAAATTACTTAGGTTTAAGAATTTTTATTAGTAAGTCATTGGCAAATATTCAGATATTTAAAACGATTAGAAATCAATTAAGGCAAGTAGTTATTTAACCTCAGTGATAAGTTTAGAGCACTTGAAAAGTTCAGAGTGTACAAAACTTGTTAGGTAAAATAAAACCGAAATGCTTTGATTGGATCAAAAGTATAGAAAGTTTAAGATTTCTAGGTCTATTTGATAAAACATGAAATCCAGGGACAAACTTTCTAGTTGCCTTAGATTTTTTTCTCAACATCATATTGTATTATTTGTTTTCATAAAAATCTTGCACATATCAATAAACTGTTATTGAATTGAGACTGTAAACAAAAGATTTTTTAGACAAGTCATATACATCTTACTCAAAGTGTTGGGAGTACCTCGATGTAGTTGAAGGAATGTATGATTTCCTAGCCATTATTGAGAAACAAGTGTTGTGGGAATAAGATGCATTCCCCATACAGTTTAAATAAAAGGTCTATTGTACATTAACATGTTTACAACGATTTTCTCGGCTAAAGTGTTTGAGAATCACCTATAAGACTAGGAATACCAGGTTAATAACCCAGGGCAAGTGGGAGAAAAGTTGGGTACGGGATACTCAATGGTAAACCACGGGTATGGGATGCCCTAGTTTATTGTATTTCTCTGTAAAACTCAGAAACTCGATTTTATATGTTCGGATATATAAGTTACCATTGGAGTTTTAGTCCAAGTAGGAGTTTGTGGATTTTATGTCCTAAAACTCGTGGTTGTAAAGATTTAAACTTATTTCTGAAAATTCAATAAGTTGTTATTATATGTTTTCTTATTTCGTTTTAGAAATAAATCCAATAAACTAAAAGATCCATAACTATTACATGAATACTTGAACTTTATGTGGAGAAATAAAAGTGGATCAGGTTCGAGTAAATAGTCAAAATGATCTATAGTATATGAATAAGGTTAGGTGCCTTATTCTAGTAACACTATGGGATGCGGTTCGCTCTGTCCTTGTTACAAGGAGTTGTAAAGTGTTACAGACGATGTGATTCTAATTTGCACATGTTATGACATAAGTAGGGATGTCCTATGCAATGGGTTTGTACAAGAATAGACTACAAAATCAGTCACTCTTACTTTATAACGTTGTTTACTGTTTAATACTAACTATTTCAAAGCGATGACTTAGGTAACTTGACCTTAATCCTGAGCTAACTATGAACTCCTGTTTATTTGGAATTATCCTTATATTTGCATACGTGAGGGTTGACTCAATAGTGTCTGCTCAATAAACCTTAGTTTCAAGGGTATGACCGGGTAGATAGTTGGGGACATAGGGTGCAAGATGGAATACACTCTTACTCGTTTTTAGGGATAGTAAAGAGGTTTTTCCGTTAAGTGCTGACTCTGATCTTGAACAAGGGGCCCTACCGTCTCATTGGCCTAAGAGAGACTTGGTTTGTTGATTGGATCACAAACTAATTGTTCATTAGAGGATCAGTGAGACTTAAGGAACAAGATGTAATCTCGGGGGCAGACATTTGACCCAACCATTATTTCGAACAACCTGTGAAAGGTTAACTTACTAGTCATGGTTATATCGAATGGACATAATATATCTACAGCGAGGGGAGTGCAACTATGGGCTTTAGTAGAGTGGCCCATTAGTTAACGAATGAGGGTTAATTCCATGTAAAGAGTTTAGCCAATCAATCTCGGATTGTTGGAGCCCATGATCTGTAGGTCCACAAGGTCGCCATACTAGCTCGTAAATGGATTAGTCTTAGAATATCGTGATAAGTTAATTTAACGTTCAAACCAGAATTAAGAGAATTAGTAATTATATGTGATATAATTACTCATTTAATTTTATAATTGAACAGAATTGGAGAATTTAATTAATATTTAAATATGATTTAAATATTAAATTCATGTATAGTGAATTTATTCTTATATAGTTGTGTTCCCAGCTCCCCAATCAGACGAGTCCTCAAAATGGTAGGCATATTGAGTCGACAAATCTAGCTACTCTAACTCATGCAGATCAAAGGACCACCCTCACAGGCAGGATGTCACATCCCCTACCAAGCTTACCTCTTTTGCTCGGAAGAAGGTGTGAGGACGACAAATACCACCCTTTTGTGATACCTACTGTCCACTTACCCTCTTTTGCTTAGCAAACTCAATCTTAACCAAGGATAAAATTAACTTCGAGATTTCATACATTAGAAATTAAATTCATACAGTTTATCATGTTAACAAATAATTTTCCCAACCCAGTTTCAATTACTAAGTAAGAAGTTTATCTTGTGGTAGACATCATGTTCATGTAGCAACTCGAACTCTTCTGCTACCTGCGAAAGAGAAGCATAAAAAAAAGAATGAGCTATAAGCCGAGTGAGTGGTAACCAAATCACAGGGTCTCTTTGAACCCTAAAGAGCAAGAATCAATAACAACATAACAATACCATGAGGTTACTATTCAAACCTCAGGCTTTCACGTATCTGTTCCCTAATATCCCCACACACATGGTAGACAATTAGTGATATTTTCCTATGTGCACATAGCTCTACCTCGTGTGGGCTCAGAAACTAGACCCGTCGGTCCTCTAACCATGTTACTGGAGGTTCTTCTCATAGGTTTAGAAACTGGGCCTTTACAACCACCTGACCATTTGTACGAATCTTACCACATACTTAGAAACTAGGCCCTAGGAACCTGTGACCATCCCGTGCATTGTATTTTTCCATTACCATACAAACTAAAAATACATATATGGGAATTAACAACATTTAAGGAAATACTACTCACTATTTACTGATGGAATCTCCCTTCTTCCTGACCTTTTCTGGTTCTTAGCTCATAAATCTCGAGCCAACCAAACCAAATGAAACTTAAGCCTTGGAACAACCTACGACAGCAGCTGTCGTAGAGTTAATCTCTTGCAAAATCAATTGGATGCATGGACAATCCTTCCAACGCGTGGGCACTCTATCCAACGCAAGGAAACTCTCCTCCAATGCCTGGACTTATGTTGGACGTCTGGTCTTGCCCACTCAACACCCTAAATTTTTCTCATTTCCTCTCTCTTGAGGTTTGTTTGGGAGTTTGTTAGAATAGTGAGGTGAAGTAGGGCTTCTTCAAGGTATTTATATGCTCTTCAACCCTTCCTTTTGGTTTACATCTCCAGCCTTCATGCAACCCAAGTGTCTTCTCTAGGTAGAGCAACCGCATGGTTTTTTGCCATCACCTACTTGCATACAAACTTAGGTGTCTTCTCCCTGTATTGCCAACACATGGTCTTTGCCATCACCTACTTGTATTCAAACTTAGGTGTCTTTACCATGTAATGTCCAACACCTAACTCCTCCTCAAGGTGTCCTCCCAACACTTTACATGCTTCATATTCCACCTTGGGTGTCCACCTCCAGCTTTGATACTTCGCCAAATTTATCCTATGCTGCTACTTAATTTCCTAAGGTGTCCATCTCTGAGTTATCCATCTCCTCCTTAGAAATTTGGCCTAACTAGTGCATGCATAACCTAATTTGCTCGTCCACCAAGCATCCAATTTGTGCTCATTCATCATGCCATGCATCAAACTACCCCATTTTCCACCATCTATGCGTCTAACATGGCCCACTAAGGTGTGTGTCCAACGAGCTGTCCAACACTTAGTCAAATTCTCACCCCTGAACATACCCTGCATCCAACTCATCCCTAATTATTTAAGTTGGCTTAAATATGTGTCCAAGGTGGTTCTTCTTGCCCTAGCATGCATCCAACATAGTAATTTTAGGGTTTTTCTAAATTATGCTACAAGTTTAACTTCTTATTTCCAACACTTGGTCAAAAATCCACTTCTCTTGCTAGGCTATGCGTCCATTCTTACTTTAGCATGTGTTTAAGGCTCTTTTCAATTTCATTTATGCTTCCAGTTTTAGGACAACACATCCAAGGTTAGGCCCTTACTCTTCTCATACTTAGTTTACTCTTCACTTCCTCCATGGACTAAACTATGCATCCAACTCCTACCTCTAACACTTAGCCAATTTTCAGACCATGTTATAAGATTAAACTTCCTTTTTCAAGACCCAGACGCATGGCTCCTTTTCTCCTAAGTATTTAAGCACATTCGTCCCTTCTAAACGCTCAATTATGCTTCCAATCATCATTTCCAATACATAGCTAAATTTTGCTCCTTTTAGGTCAACTCATGCCCCTAAGATCTTCTAGGCTCAAAGCATAGTTTGAATACTTAGCCAAAATATTTGGCTCTCAACCTACTATGCTTTCAACACTCAGGAATTTTTCCAAGCACCAATGCATCCTTTGAAGCATAGTTAAGACATTTAGCCAAAATTTACCTCCAAGGCTTCAAGTATGAGTTCATCCTTCACCTCATGGGATCTTGTGGAAGCCTAGATGTTATAGAGGAGTTCACAACTCACTCGGAATTAAGGTCAAATCATCTATGGTCATCCTAGTGAAATATAAGTCTCTTCTAAAAGTGGTGTTATAAAGAGAGATTATTCATTTTGTGGTCTGGTCTTATACAAACTTTTTGTATCGGACACCCTTGCTCACATGTTTCCACGTGAATGATCAGAATCCGATCATTTGTAACACTTTACAACAATTGTAACAATTACAAAATGTTTTGTATCCGTAGTTCACCAAGATAAGGTGTCCAGCCTTATTCATTTACTACAAACCATTAAGGTTATTACTTAAACATGATCTACCTTTATATCTCCACACACATGTTTAAGCTTCATGAAATTACCTAGTATCTTAATTTATTGGTTTTGGTTAATGCAACTAAATGTCAAATAAAACAACACTTCATTTTGTTAAATAAATAATCTACTTGTACAAATAAAATTTACAAACTACAAGACCACGAGATTTCGGGCATGAACCCCAACAATCCCCCATTTGTCCTAAAGCTAGTGGAATGTACATGTACAAAGTACAGTACACAAAATAATAAGCTAGGGCATACACCATGCACCCAATAAAAATCTCCCGCTTGCCCTAGACTAGATGATACATGTCTCATAGACCCATACTCTCTAGGTGATCCTAAAATACTAGTCGTAAGAGCCTTCGTAAATGGATCGACAACATTGTGTTTGAGAGATTTTCATGACAATCACGTCCCCTTGATGCAAAATCTCCCGTATAAGATGATATTTGCAATCTATGTGTTTTCCTTGCTTGTGTCTTCTAAGCTCCCTAGAATTTGCAATAATAGTGATATTTGCACCACTATTATAACAATAAAGGGTGATGGGCTTTGACATGACTGGAACAACTTCTAGATCAGTCAAAAACTTAGCCATACAGCTTCCTTAGTAGCTTCACAAGTCGCTATATACTCTACCTCCATGGTAGAGTCAACAATGCAACCTTGCTTTGTGCTTCACCAAACTACAACTACTCCATTAAGAGTGAGCATCAATCCTGATGTGAATTTTCTTAAATCCTTATCAGTTTGAAAATCAGAGTCAGTGTATCTTGTAAGGATCAAATTCTTAGACCCATACACAAACATGTAGTCCCAAGTTCTCCAAAGATAATTGAGAATTACTATCTAGTGATCTAATCATGGATTAGACAAATATCTACTGGCAATCTCCATTGCATAGAAAATGTCAGATCTAGTATATAACATTACATATATTAGGCTACCAATAGCCGATACATAGGTGATTTATCTCATTTTCTCAACTTTTTAAGGTGTCTTGGGACACTTTTTGTTAGAAAAAATACCTCCATGTTTGAAAGATAACAAACCCATTTCTTTGAAATTCTGCATTGAGTATTTGACAAGTATCTTATCAATGTACGATGCCTGAAGCCAAGCTAGCCTTTTGTTCTTACAATACCTGATGATATGGATGCCTAGAATAAACTGTGCCTCTCCCAAATTTTTCATTGGGAATTGGGCCACTAACCACTGTTTAACATCAGACAGTAGACCTACATCATTCCTAATGAGTAGAATATTGTCCATGTACGACACTAAGAAAGCTACTGAGCTGTTGATGATTTTCTTGTAGACACAAAGATCATCAACATTCTAGTCAAAGCCATGAGATTTGATCACACTATCAAATCTTCTATTCCAAGACCGTGATGCTTGCTTCAATCCAGAAATGGATCAATTATGCTTTGAAACCATTTGCTCTTGACATTAGGAAATGACCCCTCTAATTTCTGTATAAAGATTGTCTCTTCAAGATTACCATTAAAATGTACTCTTGATGTTTATTTTTCAAATCTCATAGTCATAATATACGATAATGGACAAGAGTATTCAAATATACTTTAACATGGCAATAGATGAGGAAGTTTCTTCATAATCCACTCTCTCAACATCAGTATAACCCTTTGCCACTGGTCTAGCCTTAAAGATATGTACTTTACCATGAACACCCGTTTTCTCACCTGTAGATCCACTTGCAACCTATAGGTTTGACTTCATTGGGTTGATCGACAAGATCCTAGATTGAATTGAAATACATCGACTCCATTTCAAGATCCATAGCTTTGACTGATTCATTGTTGTCTATATCTTCAATTTCTTATTTATAAGACAATGGATGCTTAACGTCGCCATCTGATATGATGACCAGGGTCTCTATTGAACCTATATAATGAATAAGTGGGTTCGCAACCTTCCCACTAAGTCGAGATTCTCTCAACTATTGAGGTGGATTTTGTTCGACTAAATGAAACTATATCAACAACTCCTATCGATGTACTAGCCTCTTCAACAACTATTGTTAATGTTTTCATAGTTTCATTAGAAAGCTCGTTTGACACAATTTTATTACGGGACTTATGCTCTCAGATGTGGTTCTCTTCTAAAAATGTAGCATTTGTCAATACAAATACTTTGTTATCTATAGGATCATAGAAGTAACCACCCATCGTTTCGGGATTGCCTACAAATAGGCATATTTTTGGACGAGGTTCTAATTTCTTAGGATTTGCCTTAAGCACGTGTGCTGGGCAACCCTAGAACCTGAAATGGCATAAACTACCTTTACGACCATTCCATAATTCCAAAGATGTTTTAGAAACACTTTTGGTTGGAACAAAGTTCAAAATGTAAATTGCAATTATATTAATTTAAGCTCCAAGATCACATAATGTTTTAATAATTGCAATGTTGCCTAAATGACAACAAATAAAAAAACTCCCTAGATCCTTTAATATTTTAGAAAATTTCTTTTGTAGCATCGCACTACATTCTTCCGTCGAGGGCACCATCTCCTAGTCACTAGATCTTTTCTTCCTAGACAAAACATCCTTCATGGATCTAGCATATTTTGGCATTTTCTCCAATGCCTCTCCAACAGGGATATTAATTTGCGATTTCTTAAAGATATCTAAGAATTTAGAGAATTGTCCATCTACCTTCTTTTTCTGAAATCTTTGAAGATATGGAAGAGTATTAGGGACAAATAATAAAGAGTTGGAAGTACTACCTATTTATTAGGTAGATTTTCATCATTTTCTTTAAATGTAAGTTTCTTTTTTTCCAAGCTCATGGTCTATGGTGCTCTTCTTAAGTAGGCTCATCATCATTAACAACAATATATGTGTTCCATTCTTTGCCACTCCTAAAAGTTATTGCCTTGCATTCTTCTTTAGGATTTTTCTCAAGACAACTTGAGAACATGCCTTTTTGCATTGTGTGCACTGTATAGGCCACTTGATTCATTTGCATCTCCAAGTTTTGAATGAATTTGTCATGACTTTGCACAATAGCTATTATGATATGAATGGAATTCTCCAATGTAGTGGTTTTCTCTTTGGTTACATTGATAATGTACATTATCAACTCCTCTAAGGATGATTTATTGTCAGCATGAGAAAACACGAAGGGGCCAAAACGTTGATGTTTTTGCATAAGAAAAGTTTCTATGATTTCTCAAACCTTGGTTGTAATGTGTGCGAACTTGCTGTTGGCCTCTGTATTTTCTCTATCAACATGATTAGTTGTCTAAGTATCATGTGTGTCTCAAAGTATTGAGTTTTAGCTGCCTTAGCTACTGGAGAGGCTATGGATAGTGAATTATGTGCTTGACAATCTGTAGCGAATTTATTGAAATAATTAGTAATTGTGATCAATTGAGCTTTGATAACACTTACCTCATCAACTTCATATAGTCCTACTACTTTGTTGGTTTAAGCTCTTTCACTTGGCCAATTGTAGCTTGTATGGCCATGTCCTCTAAAATAGTATAAACCTCTGTAGCAAATTTTGAGAAAATAGATCCCTCAGCAGTGGCATCTAGAATAGCTTTAGTGTTGTTGTTCAATCTATCATAAAAGAATCGAATTTATAACCAACTTGCGTATCCATGTCGTGGGCATCTTTTAAAAAGATTCTTCTACCTTTCCCATTATTCAAATACTTGTTCATCCAGTTGTTGAGAAAAAGTAACAATTTCTTACATCAATTTAGAAGAATTTGTAGGAGGAAAATATTGTTCAAGAATGCTTGGGCTAGCTTATCCCAAGTAGTATTACTCTCCGATGGGATGGACTATAGCCAATCTTTAGCCTTATCCTGCAAAGAAAAAGGAAACCGTCTTTGTCTTATAGCATCATTAATGACTTCATTAATCTTAACTATTCCATAAATTTCAAGAAAAAATCTAAGATGCTTATGAGGATCTTTAGTGGGGTGTCATTTAACAGCATTCTCCCTAGCCATTTGAATCAAACCCGGTTACAACTCAAAATTATTAACATTAGTAGGTGCATTCATGATTCCGAGTTGAGAAATAGGGAGGAATGGTTGGAAGGAATCCTTAATTTCCTTATGCGCTTCCTCGGCCATCTCTTCTCTTGCTTCTTGATTGTTTCTAAGAATTCTCCCCAAAGTACGTTCAATTTGGGCTCAAAACTATTATTTTTAATCCTAGCAACAGTGCCAAAAACTTGATGTGATGCATGCAAGTGTACGTGGTCAAGTTATCGTAATTAAAATTGCATAAAGAGGTCGAGTATCGTCCTCAGAGATTAAACTAATTGTTTATCCTTAACTACTTTAGGACCAAATCGATTTTAGCTAAGGAACAAAAACCAAACTTTGAATGATTGTGAAAACAAAATAAAATTGACAAAGTGTGCATTTCAGAGTAATAGTGTTCTATGGTGTTGATTTCATTACAAACTTTATTAGGTAATATTTAGATTAATCATAGAATTTGAATGAACATATGCCTAAGTCTCAAAACTAAGATATTGATTATTTTCTTTAAAAAACAATATTTTCTCATGCAATCTTAAATGATAACTAACATCTTGAAATCAAATTAAGACTCATGGCTTTAAGCATCATCATCAACAACTTTTACTATTCTCCTAACTATTTGCATAAAAGGCTAACATCAATTCAATGTTATAAGTCTGATTAAATATGCAATCTATCGGTTTGAACTTTTAGTCTAATATTCATTAAATGCCAATCAAGATAAATAAAGCCCAATAACATTGAAAAGCATAAAGTTCTACAATATCCATGAAAAATTTTAAATACTAACTTAAATTCATATGTAAATTCACCAACACCCTAAAACTAGAGAATTTAGCCACTCGTGGCTCTCGAATACATACCTGCATACAAATTTGATAGCATAACCATAAAGATAAGTAGAGAACAAGAAAAGTGTACTCTCATGATGCTTCTCCTTTGATGAAATTCATCAATCTCTTCTCGATCGTCACCTCGGGATCACTCTCTCAAATTGTAGGGCCAAAAAACTCACTTTTTTTGGGTCTGAATTTCGTGGTAAGTGTGATACTTTGAGTGCTAAAGAGCATCCAAATATACAGTGAGAGAAACTTTGGATCCCAAGAACTTGCCAAAATTGATCTCTTTTTTTTTTTTTTGAAAGTTGGCACAGCGGCGCTCTCCACTTGATGACCCTGATGCGTTGTCTGCATTGCCGAAGAGTAGCTCTCCTTACGCAGAAATGCTCTCCTAGTGCTGCCCTGTTTTTAAGGTTTTCTTGATTTTTCTCACTTTTTCATTCGGTTGTGGCTCAGTTTGGTTTAGTTGACTTCTAATGCTTGTATTTATAATAATTCACTCTGAAAACCAATAGTAAAAAATTTAAATTCAATAAAAGAGACTCTAAATAAGAGACAAATAACGCACATCTATTAAATGTGTCATATGAGAATAGCGCTTCCGCTCAGTTTTATATTTTCAAGTTATTTAATTTTTTGATTTAGGAGTTGATGTTAAACAAAAATATTTAAGTTACGAATGTTATTTTTATAAATATATTTTTAGGGGATTCCAAACAAAAATTTTATCTATGTATTTATTTAATTACTTTATACATTGTTTTAATCATTTGTTTAATACAATTTTTTCTACGATTTAAATGTTTTGATTTTGAAGAAATGGCCCTAGTTAGCGATCTCGAAAAGTTGGGTCGTTTGATAGTGCTTAAAATGTGCTATGCCCCTTAGCTTAACTCGGGAATGTTCCTTAGTTTAATGAGTTTATTCGATGATTTTATAGGTCTCAGGCATCTAGGAGATAGAATGGAACATTAGAGTCGGGTTGGTGCTAAAACAAACCAAAACGGATCTCAAATGCATCAACAAGGAATGAGGAAGTCAAAATGACAAAAATGCCCCTAGAAGCCAAGCCTAGCTGCACTGATGCTTTTTTTTTTTTTTAATTCAGAAAATTGAAGGATCGCTACAATGCTACAGACTTTGATGGACATGTGCGCACACGTGCAACACCTGATGGAACGAACACATGTGCAGCGAAAGAAAAACGGATATAAAGTACTCTAATTAGATTAATTACAAAGATAAGCATGCAATTGAAACAAACAAAAGGGGTAAAAGAATGCAACATTTGTAGACTTTGAATCTTCTCCAAATTAGCTCCAATCTCCTTACGAACGATTCGTAGACCACCACAAGAGTCTACTATTCTTCGACCTTAGAACGGGATGGTGGAATCCAGTGAGTGGCTAATTTGTAGAATGGGAAAGGCTAAAAACTTTGAGAGAAATGGGATGAGATTATCATATAATCTAATCAGTTTCCACCAAGGCCAAGAGTTTTTAAAATTCATTAAACACTTCCTTTTAAAGACCATTTTCCACTAAGGCCAAGAGTTTTTAAGATTCATTAAACACTCCCTTTTAAAGACCATTACATGTAAAACATGCAACTTTGAGTTTGATGAGAATTTGACATTAAAAAATTCACTAACTCAAAGTGGGATTTAGTGGGATATGTGTTTTCAAATGAAAACAACACTTAACCATGCAAGAGTTGGCATTTTCCACTCACATTTCTCTCTCTTTATGTTTAGTTCACAATTAAACATTAGGTTAAATATCATATATATTTATCGCTTTGCTCCAAAACCCGAATTTGAACACTTCAAATTCGTCCGTAACGCTCTTTTAAGATTTAGTCCGATATGAACTAGTAGGGGGACCTCATGGACCTACAGATCATGGGCTCCAACGATCTACGATTAACCAGCTAAACTCTTTAACCTAATTAACTATCATTCATTAACTACCGGATCATTCCACTAAAGCCCAGTAGTTGCACTCCCCTCACTATAGATATATTATGTCCTTTTGATATAACCATGATTAGTAAGTTAATCCTTCACAGGTTGTTCATAATAACAGTTGGGTCAAAAGCTGTTTTACCCCCGAGATTGCATCTTGCTTCTTAAGTCCCATTGATCCTCTAATGAACGATTGGTTTGAGATCCAATCACTATACCGAGTCTCTCTCGGGCCAATGAGAGGATGTGGCCCCTTGTTCAAGACCCGGAGTCAGCACGTAAGGGTAAAATCTCTCTACTATCTTTTAAGAATGGGAGGAGTGAATTCCGTCTTGTATCCTATGTCCCCAACTATCTACCCAGTCTTACCCTTGAAATAGGAGTCTTATTGAGCCAGCGCTGTTGAGCCAACCCTCACTCATGAAAATCTAAAGATAATCCTGAATAAATAGGAGATCATAGTTACCTAGGTCATCACTTTGAAATAGCCAGTCTTAAACAGTAAACAACGTTATAAAGTAAGAGTGACTTAATTCTTGATCCAATCTTATGCAAACTCATTGCATATGATGCACCCCCTCCTCATGTCAATACATAAACGAATCAGGATTACTTCATTTGCAGCACTTCACAACAAATTGTAACAACTACAGAGTGGGCTGTATCTAATAGAATTACCAAAATAAGGCACCCAACCTTATTCATATACTATAGATCATTTTGACTATTTACTGAACTTGATCCACTCTTATGTCTCCACATATATCCACTCTCTTGTCTCCACAAAAGTTCATGTATTCATATAATAACAATAGATCTTTAGTTTATTGGACTTAAACTTTACAAGTACAATTCACATATTCAATAACAGTTTTATTGAATAAACATCAATAACATCTTTATTGATAATAGAATGTGTTTAGTATTACAAACTGTGAGTTTTAGGATATACAATCCAATAACATCGGGACACCGCTAGACGCTATGACACTGTGCTCAAACATGAGGGCCATTTTTTATACAACATCATGACATTGTTCCCTAGGCCCATAGGGCCGTGGCGATTTTAGTTAAAAAGCCCTAGCAGTCTGCATATTGATGGCAGAATTTTTTCCATATTTGCACACGTACAACTTCCATTTTCCTCTGTTCTTCATCTTGTTAATCAATTGGGACTTCATCAAACACATTTTCTAGGTTTTCTAGCATTATTATAGGCTAAGCTAAGATTATCTAGTTTGGGTGTAGAGGATTCTTTCTTTTTGTAAATTTTTGAGATTCTATTTTGATCTTCATTGTAATTTTGGCGTTTGAGAAACTTTTCATCTTGAGTTTATTCTTCAATTTATTATACTTGGGATTATCTGACAAATTAACAAAGAATTTTTTTATTGATCGCCTAAAATTATTACCAAATATATAATTATTAGGTCTTTAATCGCCGAGAGGCAAAAGATTAAGTTAGGTTATGTGTTGATTAGGGATTTCCATTCCACTAGCATTCTTTTAATCAATTTGGGTTAAAATTCATATTGAGCAATTAATTAGACGGTGGAAATTAGTTGTTTCTCTTAGTATTGCCCTAAAACTTAATGCTTATTAATTCACATGCTTAGGAGGTTTACTTCTATTTAGGATTCTAAATAAGATTTGTGTTAGCTAAAAATTTGATGTGGTAAATTTGATGTTATACACTTGTTATAATATATTAAAATAGCTTAAGAGGCCGAAGTATCGTTCTCAAGGATCCATCTAAAAATTGTTGTTTAACTATCTCATAATAGTGTTAATTTTAGCTAAGGAATCAAAATCAAGTTCGAATGTGTGAATAAAACAATAAAAGAAAGCAATAAAAGTGATTTGGAAATTCAAGAGTAAAACTGTTCTAGGGTATTAAATCCATTATTAGTTCATTAGATATACTCTAGTCAATTCATGGAATCATGTATAAACCTTATGCCTAAGTTTAGAATCTTAACTCAATATTACATCCTCTAAAAAATAACCTATTCTCATGTGACTTAAATGATAACTAATCTCTTGAAATCAAATTAAGAAACAAGGTATTAAGAATTGTCATCAATAACTTTCACTTTAACCAGACTATTTTCATGAAAGATTAATAATGATTTAATGATGTAGATCTAATTAAACATTCAATTTCTCAATCAAACGTTCAATCAAACAAACATCAATGGCCAATAGATAAAAATTAAGCACAACATCACTAAAAATCAATTAGTTCACCAAACATCCATGAAAAGACTAAATTTAACCTAAATTCACAACAACACCCTCAATACCCTAAAACTAACAAGTTTAGCCACTCAAAGCTTGCACAAACATACTTTCATACATGATTTCAAGCATAAGAATTAGAGAAAGAAAATGAACTGAAAAAGAATCCTCTCGAAAACTTTCTTGATATCTTGAATCCTCCAAGTTCGCTTCAATCGTCACCTCGAAAACTCGAACGGTCTTTTGTGATAATTTTCGTCATAAATTGTGTCTCTTGAGTGTTGAAGAGCTTCCAAATATATAGATGATGCAAACTTGGAGCCCAAGATATTACCAAAAATACATATCTTTATTTTAGGAAAGGCAACATTTCAACGCTTTAGTGCAACATTGCAACGCTGTCTGGATTTTTCGTAGCGTAAGGTTACGCTTGGAAGCACCATTGTGACGTTGGGCTGATGTTGTCGTAGTGTAATGCTATGCTCTAAGAAACACTGCAACGTTCTCAAGAATCATGCTCTCGGATCTTTAGTATAACGAGAAAGCATAGCTACACTATGCTTTACACTTCTCTGTTTTTCAACTCTTTTCTTCAATCTCTTTGATCCATTACTCAGATTTGACTTTTTTACCGTAGTTTTGATTCTTTTTAGCTCATTTTGACTATATTTGAATTCTCGATCATAAACTCTGAAAATCACTAGCAAACACGCCAAATCTCATAAAAATACATTAAAAACGGTCTTAAATCTAAGACAAATAACATTCCTTTTGTGTGTATCACAATTGGCTAAGCTTAAATTAGAATGTTTCATGTTTTCCTTTAAGGGACTGATTGATGATTAAGTGACAAAGATTGGGAAAGACCTTAATACCCAAGCAAGGTGCTTCATCCATTTGATATTTCACTCCGTGCAATCATCCCCCAAGCATTCAATTTTCACTTGGTGCACTCTCATTTTCATGCTTTTACATTGTAATTTGCAAATATTAAACAACAAACCCGCCCCTCGGGTTACCATAACTATAAGCAATTAATTGAGAAATCGATCGAGACCCCTTTTGTTAAACAACAGACGACACTAATACTACTGAGTAACTGTAGGCATAAAACCTTATTTTATTTAATTAAAAGGGTTCGACACCCCTTTTGTTAGATCATCATTACAATGTATCCCATTTATTAAGTGAAGTGTTCACATTAAAGAGAGAGAATCAGAGAATTGAGTGTCAGAGATTGAACCACACTTGCACAAACTACCGTAAGTCTAAGTTTAACTCAAGGAAATATATTTTTCCAAATAAAAATTATTTATAATTATTTTCTATGTTTCATACTTTTTTTTACACAAAAATGTCTATTTGGCTTACTTTAGAAAGAATTTTATGTTGGTTTTGAGAGTCGAAATGTAATCCGGAGTACTGGAAATAAGAGGAGTGTCGAAAAACTTGATTAATCGAAAACAAAATGAAAATGAGATTGTGAAACATGAAAACAATGAGAAAGAGGATGAGATTAAAAACTGTCGAAATGAAATGAGTTATGTATTACAAATCGATCCAAAACGCTCAATCCAAATAAGGATTTTTTATTATATTATATTACAATTTAATTTCATTATAGGTCATCAAACACACACTCAGAAAGCTTGTCCTTTCATTGAGGAGCGCTGTTTTCGAAATAGAACTGGATAGAATATAATTTGATGACATTGAATTTGTTTGTTTATTTATTATATTTTTTAAATTTTATTTATTTCTTCCCTTTTCAAAAAAGAAAAAGTAGAACATATATTAAAATGACCCTAACCTTCGATAAAGTTTAGAATTTTTTCACCAATAAATTTTTTAAATAGATATTGAAAAAAATCATGTTTTATTTATAATTTTTAAAACTTGTTATGCAATTTTATAAATCTAAATCCCGAAAGTGATAAAATTGTGATTTAGGGTTAAAATACCATTCTATTCCAAATTTGAGACTTATTATTTTAGTCTCTATATTTTTAAATGTCCAATTCTTATCTTCGTATATATTGTCAATAAATCCTAAAGTTAATTCATATTGTTGATAATTTTTTCAAACAACTTTTATCATCATGAACTAAATTTAAGTTTTATTAAAAATAAAGGGACTAAAATTGAATATTTCAAAATACATAGACTAAATTTATACAAATCCTTAAAGTATATGAACCATAGTTCTACTTTAACCTCCTTTCATTTATGATTTGTAATGTAGGTAAGAAGTGTTCTTTTTTTTTTTTTTTTTCTAGATAAAGAGCACTTATTTAATAATGAATAAAAGAAAATGTAACTTAAGTCCTATTTCTCAATCTCTCTCCCCTTTTAATTTTTCCTTTATAGTATGTCATGGTGTACCATTTAATGTGTTGTTTCAAATGGGTTGTATCACTTTGTTCGATGAACAATCGATGACAAGTTTAATTAGAGATTTTTATGCAAAAGATCTTTCGTACAACTTATAAATGTCTCAAATTTTAAATTATTTCGTTAAGAGTTTTTAGCTTTAATTTTAATCAATTTAACTTTTTCATCATTAGTTCATAATTTTTAAAATATTTAATTCTTTCTTTACTAATATAATTTTGACTTTTATCTTTTTTATTTATTAATTTTAGTTGATATTCATTTAAAGAATAATATTTCAAATTAATGTTTCTTCTATTTTAGAAGATTTTGTTTAACTTTTTCCACATTCCTAACTAAAAATCGGCTGACTCTCCATAAGATCTCAAATATATGAGGAATAAATTGGTAATATGCTCGAAAATGTAAATATATGAGTAAAAAAGACTCTTCTGATGCCTAAACCTTCGTCGAAAAATCTGTCGTCGGAAGATAGGGACTCTCCCGACGACGTAAGAGATGCGTCAAGAATTAGAAACAACTCCTGGCGATGTATACTAGTCGTCGGGAGATTGGAACTATCTCCCGACGGTTGGACGTTACCCGTCGGGAATTATAATCTCGACTGTGGGACGTTACCCATCAGGAGTTATAAGTTCGACGAGTTATTTATTCTTCGGGAGTTCCTAGGATCTCCCGACAGCCCTCGATGGTCGTCGGGAGATTTGGTATAAAACCCAGATCACGCAGAAGGAAGATCATCTGCCTTCTTCTTCCCCAAATCCCGAACCCCAGGCAAACTTGAGAGAGAGAGGTTGTTCTTTCGCCGCCGCTGTTGAGAGAGAGAGATGATTCGTTCGTCGCCACTGTTGAGAGAGAGAGAGATCATCCTTCATTGCCGCTATTGAGAGAGAGAGGCGTCGTCCGCCGCAGTCATTGTTGAGAGAGAGGTCGTCCTTCGCCACCGCTATTGAGAGGGAGATCATTGACCAGCTTTTTCGCTTGTTGGACTAGCTCCACCGTCCATTCAATCAACTCCATTGCCATCGGTAATGTCTTCTTTCGTCGTTTAGTTTCGCTGTTGATTTAGTTTCGCTATTTTGGATAGTTTTTACATATATGAAAGATATAAAATTTTCTCTAATAGTTTACATCTTGTGCACGATTCTACTAATAGTCATGTATTTTCATTCTAATTTAAATTCCGCTCTTCGAGTTAAAACTTAAATCAAAAGAATATTGAACATTTGATAAAAAAAATATTAAGCTTACAAACACATGAATGAGTTGTTGCATAGTAGACATAAACCATTTTTACTTAATATTGTAAATTTAAAAAGAAAAATACCTCTCCAATATTTTGTCATTAAACATTATGTAAAATTATCATATAATTATTCAATCTTGAATATAAAACTAGGAGTTTAATTTATTGTTGAGAACATGTGCATTTTCTTTAACAAAATTATATAGTAGTTGAAAACTTTTTTTTTATGAAAAAGAGATATTTTAAAAAGCAATTGATATTTTACTTGAGATGATAGGGATAAAGTATATACTGTGTTAATAGATATGCCTTGCTCAGAAAGGAGGAAGTCATTGTTTCTTTAAAAGAAAATTAATTAAATAATAAGTATATTCACAAAAGAAAAACTAATTAAATTATATGTATAGTCACGAAACCAACTTTCAAATTTGTATCTATTTGATTTTGGCATTTGAGGCTAGGATTATCATTAAAATATAATAACCACTTTTTGCTACAATAAAAACTATTTCAAAATCTCCAATTACCTACCGTCACCACTATTTCAAAACCCTAATTTGCTACAGTTTTCACTATTTACTACAATTTTTACTATTTTTTATTATTTGCTACAATGTTTACTATTTTCTTCTCAAACTAAAATAGTTTTCACTTGAAACATATACTATTATAACTCAAACTAAAATAATCTACACCCCAAATGCAAACTATCATAACCCAACTATAAAAACCTAGGAATATAATAACTAGCTCATTGCTTCAAACGCTCCCTAATACATTTTTAATACTGTATAATAAGTTTTTGAACTTTCAATTTTATGTCAAATAGGTCCTTGAATATTAAAAAGTGTCTAATAGATTCTTAAATTTTCTATTTTATGTTAATTAAATTTCTAAACTTTAAAACGTATCTAATAGATTTTAAACATTTAATTTTGTGTTCAATAGATCTCTAAAATTTTACATTTTGTATATAATAAGTTCTTAACCTTTTAACAAATCATTTAAAATTTACGTATCATGTCTTCTTTCGCCCTTTTTTTTCATTTAGTTTCGCCGCTTTATATAATTTTTACGTTTATGAAAGCTTAATTCTTTTTTCTTCAAAATCTTTATGAAATCAGAGTATATAAGTCATTACGGAACATGAATGTTAATAGTTATATGGCTATTTTATGATGCATTTCTGTTGATTAGTAGTAGGAGAGAATTGAAGACACAATGAAATGTTGTGGATGAAGAGAGAGAGTTGAGAAGACATTTCATTATTTTGTTGTTAATTAATTTAAGCGTCCTCCAAGATTTATGAGTAGTCGTTGTCCTTTGTCCTCTAATAAATTTCTCATTTGTTAATTATGCTTTTTGTTCTCTTGTTTTTTAAGATGTAAGTTTTTAACCACGGAGAAAGGAAAGAATATATAATGAGGTGAAGATTGCTATAGATAGATGATATCATTATGCCACCCTAAAATCCTATATGGTAATATATATTAATAACCAAATTAGTGAAATTGTATGTGTTCGAGATAAAGGTTTAAGGTGTTGCAATAATCCACTATAATTTCTTCTTCTTGTTCTTTTTTTTCCCGTTTCAAATAAATTTGATAACTTTTTAATCCAGTGCTAGCACATAGCTTGATTTATAACAAATAAGCTTATGTAGCCTGAGTCAATCACTTAATTGAAATATTTATAGCCTCATTTCGTGCTTGATTTATCCAGTCAACCACTTAATCATTTTATAGGACATAAAATGCAAAACTCCTTCAAAGAATTCAGAGCAGATTTTCACAAACATTACAGAAAATGTAGTAACCCTCAGCAAGCATCTGCCAACTTGTCTAGCCGGCTTAAAAATGGAACAGAAGATTGTTACTTTTTGTGTGACCACTTCGAGAGTGAAGTGTTTTAGGTTAGAATAGTTTAGGGCATGTATCATTTACTTCCTTTACTATTATAGAATATCTTTTTTTTTGTTCGAATGTAGGAAATTTTGGAGACGAATAGGAAGAATAGAGAGAAATTATCATTCAACTATGTAGGCAGATTGAAGTCGTTTCTGCAAATTCAATTAGAGCTGCAAGAAAAGGAATGTTGAGAAATAAGACGTATTGACCTATTCCGGGAAGCACACTCTAAAAGTGGCAAATTTGTGAATCAGACAGCTGAAGATGCACATGTAATCAATTTTTTTTTTTATTTTCGTCTTGTTTTTCATTTCTATATTCACTCGCTCATACTGACACACTTAATTAATATGTGCAGAATCAAATGGTAGAATTACAATCCAACCCCATTCGAGGAGGTTCCCAACCACTAACAGAGGAAGATATCAGTGAGATGGTTTTGGGTAGACGACCTAAATTTGTAAAAGGCCTAGGTTGGGGCCCTAAACCTAAGTCAAGAAAGGGTAGCATCTCATCGAGTTCGTCATCTACTCAAGGAACGGAAAGTAAGGAGGTGAGGGAATTGAAAGCCAATTTTGAACAATTTCAATCGAGGATTAAGGAACTTGAAGACTTTAAAAAATAAATGAGGAACATGCAAGACAAATGGAAGAAATGAAAAAAAAGGTTGAAGACATGATACGATCACAGAGAGGAGGACTATCGAATTAGGTATTATTATTTCATTATTTAGTTGTCTAATATGTTGCTATCCTGTAGTTATGATAGCAATGTAGTTATATCTTACTAGTAGCTTTATGATAAAGAATTGTTGGCTATCCTGCAGTTATGGTAGCCAAACAAGTGAATTTTGATGTGTTTTTTTGTCATTATTGGTGTTTTTGGATGTTTTTGTGTGTTTATGGATGTTTATGAAGTTTGGTTTAGATTGTTTTAAGGGGAAAGTTGGAGTTTTTTTGTGTGCTCGTTGATGTTTATGAAGTTTGAATGTTGTGGGGGTGGGTAGAGTTTGGTTAGAATCGTTTTGGAGTTAAACTTGGAGGTTTTTGTGTGTTTTTTTATGTTTATGAGCGTCGAGAATGTCGTGAAGGGTGGGTAGAGTTTGGTTATACTCATTTGTCATTAAACTTGGAGTTTTTGTGTGTTTATGGATGTTTATGAAGTTTGATATTGTGGGGGGTGGGTTGAGTTTGATTTAGATTGTTTTGGGGGGAAGTTGAAGTTTTTTGTGTGTTCGTTGATGTTTATGAAGTTTGAATGTTGTGGGGGTGGTTAGAGTTTGATTATAATCATTTTGGAGTTGAACTTGGAGGTTTTAGTGTGTTTTTGGATGTTTATGAGTGTCGGGAATGTCGTGGGGGGTGGGTAGAGTTTGGTTATACTGGTTTTGCCATTGAACTTGGAGTTTTTGTGTATTTGTGGATGTTTATGAAGTTTGAATATTATGGGGGGGAGGGGGGGGGGGGGTGAGGGGGGGTGAGGGTTAAGATTCGTGATACTCGTTTTGGAGTTAAACATGGAGTTTTTTGTTTGTTTATGGAAGTGTATAACATTTGAATGTTTTTGTTTTGTTGTAGGATACTGTTCGGAGATAAGGTTGGACAATTGTTAGAGATGCTATGTTATGTTGGAGATGTTATGTTCTAGACGTTGTTTTCATGTTTTTCTTTTGTGTATTTCTGAAGACATATTTCTTGAATTGTTTTCATATTGTTTCTTTCATGTATTTGTGAAAACATATTTTTCTTTTATGTAACTTTTCTCTATTTTAGCTAATAAAGAATAGTATGAATTTCGTTTGTTTGTTTTATTTGGAGTGAATATGTTTGAGTTAACTAATGATATTTTATAGGTTATTAAGATCAAATTAAAAAGAAATTAAATATTTAACAGTTGAAATTGAACCCAACCGTCGGGAGTTATAGGAACTACTGACGTAAGGAAGGGATCGTCGGGAGTTATTGGAACTCTTGATGCAGGGAAGGGATCGTCGAGAGTTACTGGAATTCCCAATGCAGAAAAAGGACCATCGGGATTTACATGAACTCCAGCGATGTAGGGACCGTCAGAAGTTATAGGAACTTCTGACGTGGGGAAAGAACCATCGGAAGTTGTCAGAACATCAATGACATATATTACCCATCAGTAGTTCTTATAACTCCTGATCCTGTACATTAGTCCTCGGGAGTTACTGAACAACTCACAACAGATTTCTCCCGACGAGCAGTACGTCATTGGGAGAGTATCTATAGACGCGTTTTCCACCATTTTCTAGTGATTTTAAGCATCGGGAAAGGTGTGATTTCTTGTAGTGTACCTGTTGGGATTGGTGTCCTAATTCTTCCGGATTCTCGGTGTTTTGTAAAGATGCACATTATTCAATGAATAAAATAATTGTTATTTAATTCTGGCATGTATTCATATCCAATAAACAAAGTTCCTTGGTTATCTTACGTGAACTTAAGCATGTATATGTGATATACAAGTGGATCATGCCTTAAGTGATAACCTAAATAGGTCTGTAGTATAAGGATGAAGGTGGGATTCCTGATCCTAGTGACACTACGGATACGATCTGCATTGTAGAGGTTCGCAAGTGTTGTAAACTACTATAGATGGTAGATTTTGACCATTCATGTAGAGACGTGGAGCGGAGGTGTCCTATACAAGGAGTTTGTATAAAACTTGGACCACGAGATGGCTAGACTCTGTATATAACGCTGTTGATACTAGAGACTTGCATCTCATCTAAACGGCCATAGGTGACACGACCTCAATCCTAATTGTTTTGAGAACTCCTGTCTTTGAGGGCAGTCCTTTGATTAGTATGGGTGAGAGTGGCCAGATTGCCAACTCAACATGACTACCTTTTTGGGGACTTGTTTGATCTGGGAGCTGGGAACTCAATCCATAAGATGGAATTCACTCCTTTCCCGAAGCAGGGATAAGTAGAGATACTGCTCCCTTAAGAGCTGATTCTGGGGCTTAAACATAGTGGCCAGAGCTTCTCTTTGGAAGAGAAGACTCAGTCATAGTAGGACTATGACTGATGTTCATTAGAGGGATTAGTAGTACTTGAGGAGACAAATATAACTACAGGGACATAACGGTTATTGGCCCAACTGTACTTACGAGCGATCTGTGAAGGGTTGTCGCACTGCTCATTGGTTAAGATAGACACATAATATATCTGTGGTAAGGAGATTTCAGCTGTCGGTCTTTAGTGAAGTGCCTGGCAGTTAACGGATGGTGGATCCCATGACTAAAGAGTTTAATCAGTTATTTACGTACCGTTGGAGCTTCGAGCTACAGGTCCATGAGGTCCCCTTGGTGGTTCAATGGATTCAGTTGAGGATCAGTTCTTGCTATTGATTTGAAATTTTCAAATTGATAAGAGGTATTTTGATTATATATGATATAATCGGGTTGATGTATGAGATACATCTAGTGGAGGATTGATGTAAATGAGATTTACATTAAGTACCATGGAAAAGAAAAAGAACTATGGTTTATATGTTTCATGAGATGAAATATTAAAACTATGGGTTATAAATATAGAATGATAAGTTGGTTATCATTTATGTTTATAATAATATTAATTATTGGATAATTAATTATTTTTCTTTTGAATAACCAAAATAGTGGGTGGTTGTTGATCATGGTAACCGTGAGTTTAAAAGGAAAATGGTTTTCCTATTTTCAAGAAGAAGTTTTTTTACAAAAGTTTGAAATTTTTTTTGAGTTTTCTCTCCACGCAAAAGAAACTCATGAAGTCGTCAAGTAATTACGGATTTACTAAACGACGGCTGGGCTAGCTAAACGATCGTGTAATATTTACTAAACGATCGCATAGTTTTGCTAGACGATCGCTGGCCCAAGGTAAACGATCGCGTAGTGTCTGTAGGCGACAGACCGAGCTAAAGGATGAGCTAAACACGCATAGCTTTTGTTAGACGATCGCATAGCTTTATCTAAACAATTGAGCATCGACTATACGATAGGTCTTTGCCATCTCCTACTTGCCCAGTCGTGTACGCGATCAGTGTTTCCTCCTTCGTCTGCCTTATACCAATTTCGAACAGAGCCTACTCTCTGGATTCTCACACCGAGAATTCCAAGGTCACTTTATTGGTGGTGTCTGACTCAATTCGTCACCGTCGAGGTTTTCTCGAGGCCATTCGTGGTATTGTGGAGGCCATTTGTGTTGCTGAGGAGTTCGTGACCGAGGAGATCGTTAAGGAAGAGCGTGAAGTATCGTGCTGTGTTTGTTGCGGTGTTGCGGTCGTGTAGATCGAGCGCTCGTGGTTGCTGTTGTTCGATCAGAGTCATGAAACGGAGCGTGGAGACGCATCCTCATATGTGCATAGAGTTTGATCTCTGTTCATTTTAGTTTATTCATGCTGTAATTTCTCTATTTGAATTGTATAACTGTTTGTATTGAAGTCGATTGTAAATGTATTATTCATTCATGATTGTAATTTGGAATAATCTTGTTCCGCTGCTCAAGGAAATCTCATAATCTGATTTCCTTCAATTGGTATCAGAGCCAGGTTCTCTGATATTCCAAATTACAGATCTGAATCGAACGCATTTTTCATTCGTGGTGGGATTCTGCATTTGTGATTAACCATTTTCTGCATTTATGGATGAATTTGATGAACGTTTCGGGTTTAAGTTGCTTTTTTGTTAAAGTTTTCAGTATTACAATGTGTTCATTGTAAGGGCCGCTGTGTTTTTGGGCGAAATTAACTTTTCAATTGAGTCTGTAATTCGAAAAGTACGAGTTCGTCGAGTCGTTCGTGATGAAGCTTCGGCGCATGGCAATGCAGTTCTCAACGAAGAAGAAGATCAAGTGTTGGTCGGATCGTGTAGCCTCAAGTAAACGATCGTTTAGATATTTTTTGTAGACAATCGTGTAGTATTTTCTAATCGATCGTTTAGCTAATGCTAAGCGATGGGGTAAATCGTTTACCATATCGCGTAGCGTTGGTTGGATATCTCGTAGGCGCTGGAGGTAGACGATCGTAGTGGGAGCATGCGATGCTCCTCATTTAGTAGAAGGCACGCGCTAGATGATCGTGTAGTTAGCAAGCTTCATTGCTTAGTTGCTACTTATGCGATACGAAAATGCTAGCTAAGCAATTGCGGAATGTCGGCATTTTGCAGAGCGCGCTAAGCGATCATGTACTTCAAGCTTCATCACTTCGTAAAGGTACACGATTGTGTAGTAATAACTAATCGATCATTTGGATTTTTCTAGACGATCGTATAGTGAATGCTAAACGATCGTTTAACTCTGGGAGCATAGGTAAGCGATAGAGCAAAGCGTATGTTTTATCGTGTAGACGATCGTGGGGTGCTTAGTACACGATGGTTGGAGAAGCGATGCTTTGTCGAGCAGTACAAGACCTGGTTTGCCTGTTTGAACCGGAAACTCCATATTTTTGTAATAGTTAGCTTTTCTTTTTGTATTTTAAGGCAATTTTACCCGGTTCATCAACTTTTATTGCTTATACATGTGATGTATGGTGCTTATACATCAAAGTATTTGTCATATAGTTAAAACCCACCATAGGTTGTGCAATTATCGTGCATCATGTATTATAAATGTTATAATATTGCATGAAGAAATTACTTGAAAGCATGCGCATGCATCGTGAAATATAAGAGTTATATTTTGCATGCATTCAGCATTATCATTCATCATCCTTTCATTATAATTGTTATAGTCTAAGGGTGAATAGAAGTTTGTTTTGCTTGTTTCATTATTGTTTTGTATAAGTGTTATATAAAAGAAGTAGCAATGAATGGACAATGCATTGAGCATGACACTTACGCTGTTTATAATCGTTATGAATGCCTTGCATGTGTTAGCTTAGTATTGTGGTTGTTTCCGTTTATAAGTGTTACAAAGGAAATTAGACCTAAAATCAATAATTCAAAGTTGCATGCGGACTTAGGGTGAACTCAAGTTTTTAAAAGGGTTTTAAAAATTGGAATGAGATAGACCTAAGTTCAATTGGTTCTAAAGAGTTTAGTAACCTAGATTAATCTTTTAAAATTGGTTTAATAGGATTAAATTGGTTGAAATAAAAGATTAAATTTATTGTAAACTTATATATAAGGGACCTTTTGTCTAAGGTGGGTTCTGGCTAGGATGGGATTCTTAAGTTGATCGAAACGTAACACCCCTACCAGGGAACCTACTTGGAAAGGTGAATTAGTTAAATTTTCAACAAGCATTCAACGATTTGGTCAAAGACTCCGTTAAAGAGTTTAATGGATGATGAACAAAAGTTGTTTGACTATCCAAGGTAAATGTTACTCTTCGGAAAACCTAAAAGTCACTTAGTTAAAATGCTTAGCCGTGTTTTTTCTAAGTAAGCTAAACCCTAGGTTATAAAATACTTAGTGGGAGGAAGAGGCATATTAGATATGTCTATGATTCCACTCACGTTTCTCCTTGTATGTTCACACCTCAAGATGGCCAGGATGCATCCCCCTTCGGATGGTGTTTGCATGAGTCAATATCAAGGTGGACGGAGAGAATATTTATAGCAAGTGGGTGAAGGGTGTGTGTCAACACGTCCTATGGTCTCTGTCATTGGTTCACACCGTGAGATCATTCTGTATGCCCTCGTAGTTCATAATGGATAGGGTCGCTTTAGGTTTTGGCCCAATCTCAATTCAGAGGAGGGATAACTGACCGTCCTTCGGCGGCTTTTGTCTTAAACCTTTGAAGCGTTATTGTGAAACTAGATGTCACATGGGGTTCATGTTAGTTTTACTAAAACCTTATTGGATGTTGTTTTATTTTACAATGGGTATTTGCTTAAATACTAACGTAGGTGAATATGTTTTTATTTTCAGCTACTTGTTAGTATTTCTGTTTAAAGTTTTTAAAAATGACCGATTATTTATAGTGGAAAGAATCGTGTGAAATGAATTTCGTGGCAAACAACCTCTATCCCACTACTCTCCAAAAGAGGAGACAAGACAGTAAATACGATTTATTGGTCTTGAAGACATGTCTGGTAGAGAATGATGATTCTGCCTGGATCCTTGATTCAGATGCTACCAATCATGTCAATTCCTCTTAACAAGGATTTAGTTCCTGGCAAACATTGCCACAAGGAGAGATGACTCTTCGAGTCGGTACTGGTGAGGTTGTTTCAGCTGTTGTTGTAGGCAGACTGAAGTTATTTGTTGACAAGAAACATTATCTGTTACTAGATAATGTTTTTGTAGTTCCTCATATTAAGAAAAAATTAATCTCAGTTGTTTTTGTAGTTCCTCATATTAAGAAAAACTTAATCTCAGTTGTTTTTGTAGTTCCTCATATTAAGAAAAACTTAATCTCAGTTTTTTGTCTCATTGAACAAGGCTACACCATCTTTTTTTCTGAGAATAAAGTTTTTATTTTCAAGAATGGAATGGAGATTGGTTATGGTTCAATGAAAAATAACTTATATGTACTAAGGTCGTTAGTCATAAAAGCCTTGTTTAACACTGAAATGTTCAGTTGGGCAGCAACAGCTGAAAGAGCAAAGGTTTTTCCAATGAAAAATGCCCATCTTTGGCATCTAAGGTTAGGTCACATCAACCTCAATAGGATTGAGAAGTTTGTGAAAAGTGGAATTCTAAAGAGTTTAGAAGAAAACTCCTTGTCGGTATGTGAATCATGCCTCGAAGGCAAGATGACCAAATCACCTTTTACTGGAAAAGGTTACAGAGCCAGGGAAGCCTTGGAGCTTATACATTCATACCTCTGTGGTCTGATGAATGTTAGAGCTCGAGGTAGGTATGAATATTTCATCTCTTTCATAGATGATTATTCAAGGTTTGGGTATCTCTTCCTAATGCAACGTAAGTCTAAAGCCCTTGACAAGTTCAAGGAGTATAAGGCTAAAGTTGAAAACTTGTTAGGTAAGAAGAGAAAAACACTACAATCTGATCGTGGTGGAGAGTATATGAACCTCCAATTCCAGAACTATATAATAGAACATGGGATTACGTCCCAACTCTCGACCCCTGGTACACCTCAACAAAATGGTGTATCAGACAGGAGAAATAGGGCTTTATTGGACATGGTTCGGTCTATGATGAGTTATGATCTTCTTCCAGACTCATTTTGAGGTTATGTAGTGTAGACTGCATGTTATATCTTGAACAACGTTCCCTCGAAAAGTATTTCTGAAACACCTTTTGAGTTATGGAGAGGCTTTAAAGGTAGTTTACGCCACTTCAGGATTTGGGGCTATCCGACACATGTGCTAGCAACTAACCCAAAAAAGTTGAAACCGCATTCAAAATTTTGCCTCTTTGTGCGCTACCCCAAGGAAACGAGAGGAGGATACTTCTATGATTTGAGTGAGAATAAAGTGTTTGTTTCCACTAATGTCATTTTCTTGGAAGAAGATCACATGAGGGATCATAAGCCACGAAGTAAGCTCGTTTTACGTGAGATCTCTAGTGAGACTAAGACTGCTGAGGGTTCAATAAGAGTTGTTGAACAGGCCAATAGATCAACAAGAGTTGTTGAGGTCGGAACATCTAGTCAACTATCTCAAGAGTTGAGACTGCCTCGACATAGTGGGAGGGTTATGAACCCATCGGATCGCTATATGGGTTTGACTGATGCCCAAAACATTATTACGAATGATGGGGTCGAGGATCCATTGTCTTTTAAGAAAGCAATGTAGGATGTTAACAAAGATGAATGGGTTATGCCATGAACTAGGAAATGGAGTCTATGTACTTCAATAATGTCTGAAAGCTTGTTAATCCACTTGATGGGGTAATACCTATTGGGTGTAAGTTGTTCTTTAAGCAAAAGAGAGGTGTAGATCGTTGGAGAAGCGATGCTTTGCCGAGCGGTACAAGACCTGGTTCGCCTGTTTGAACCGGAGACTCCGTATCTTTGTAACAGTTAGCTTTTCCTTTTGTATTTTAAGGCAATTTTATCCGATTCATCAACTCTTATTGCCTATACATGTGATGTATGGTGCTTATATATCAAAGTATTTGTCATATAGTTAAAACCCACCTTAGGTTGTGCAATTATCGTGCATCATGTATTATAAATGTTATAATATTGCATGAAGAAATTACTTGAAAGCATGCGCATGCATCATGAAATATAAGAGTTATATTTTGCATGCATTGAGCATTATCATGTATCATCTTTTTATTATAACTGTTATAGTCTAAGGGTGAATGGAAGCTTGTTTTGCTTGTTTCATTGTTGTTTTGTATAAGTGTTATATAAAAAAAGTAGAAATGAATGGACAATGCATTGAGCATGACACTTAGGTTGTTTATAATCGTTATGAATGCCTTGAATGTGTTAGCTTAGCATTGTGGTTGTTTTCGTTTATAATTGTTATAAAGGAAATTAGACCTAAAATCAATAATTCAGAGTTGCATGCGGACTTAGGATGAACTCAAGTTTTTAAAAAGGTTTTAAAAATTGGAATGAGATAGACCTAAGTTGAATTGTTCTAAAGAGTTTAGTAACCTAGATTAATCTTTTAAAATCGGTTTAATAGGATTAAATTGGTTGAAATAAAAGATTAAATTTGTTGTAAACCTATCTATAAGGGACCTTTTGTCTAAGGTGGGTTCTGGCTAAGCTTGGGTTCTTAAGTTGACGGAAATGTAACACCCCTACCTAGGAACCTACCTAGAATGATGAATTAGATAGATTTTTAACAAGCATGCGATGATTTGGTCAAAGACTCCGTTAAAGTGTTTAATGGATGATTATCAAAAGTTGTTTTACTATCCAAGGTAAATGCTACTGTTGGGAAAACTAAAAGTTACTTAGTTAAAATTCTTAGCCGTGTTTTTTCTAAGTAAGCTAAACCCTAGGTTATAAAATACTCGATGAGTGAACAATTTTTGGATTTTTGAGAACATTTTTACTTGTGTAAGTTTTTGGGAATTTCATAACTGTGAGTTGCTATTAATATTATTATATATATTGTAAATAGATATTGAAGGGTAAAGTCTAGAAAACGTAAATTGAGTTAGATTTTTATATAAATTAATAATTCATTAGACCATTTATGTTAAAAAAAAAAAAAAAAAAAAAATTGTGTGATTAACTTATTTGTTTAGCCTATATGTTGAAAGACCTTTAATTTATTTAAAATAAAATTAAAAGAATAGCAGGGTCTAAATTTTCTTTTAAAATTTATATTAGCCGCTGAGCTTAGCTAGATTATCAATAAATCACAAGTATAAAATAATTATGAATTATTTACAACTAATCTCAAGATTATTTTTCAAATAATGATATTACTTTGTGATTTTCTTTTTCCTTTTTGTATATTACTTTATTAGTGCTTTGATGTTAAATCTCCGATTTAATCGGGTACGAGGTCAAACCGGCAATTTAAATTGGGTCCTGATTAGGGATAGGACAAAGATGGGTGGGAATCCCCACCCTATCGCCAACCCCAAACCCCACCCCATCTCCACTCGAAATTTTTTAATTGTTGACGTTTATATCTACCTATATATATAATTACTGAAGCATTTCTTTCCAAATATAATAAATTGAATTTTTATTAAAATCATAATAAAAAGCACTTAATTATTAATTCAAACAAACATATCTAATAAAACTACTAACTTCTTATATTAAATTGCAATAATAAATTTACTTAATTTTAAATAATAATAATAATAAAATAATAAAATAAAAAATAGAGATTTTTACCTGCAGGGAAATAAATCCCCGAATTGAGATTCTCTGACCCTGACCCCCATGGGGACGGAGATGAGAAGTGCATTCTCGTCCCGTCCCAACCCAACTACGTTGCCATCCCTATCCTAGATGTAAGTGATACTGTAGTGAACTGGATTACCAAATCTTGTATATGTTGCTTATATCTTCACAATTTGTTTATCTTCTAACTTGTTATATTGGGATTATTGTAACATTGCATGTTGCTCTTGTTACATTGTGTGTTAGATAAACCTTCTTTCAAATTTCAATAAAAGAAATCAACTTATTGATTTTATAAGATAATTGGCATCTTATCTCCTAAATTATGTTATTTATTATTACTTTCTATGAATTATTTAAAACGAAAAAAAAAAAGGTATAAAAAGTACTAATGGTAGCTAGATCATCAATAAAAAAAAAAGGTATAAAAGTACTAGCTAGATCATCAATAAATGATGAGCATAAAATAATTATGAATTATTTACCACTAACCTCGAGATTATTTCATTTAAAAAAAATCATAACACAAAATAATAATAATATGTTCTTATTTTGTATCATAACAATTTGGCTATTTATTATTTTTAGTTTTGATTTTAAAAAGTGTACTCATTTTTCACAATTACTTTTTTTTTTTTTTTTTGCCACATAACCTTTTGCGAATGATTATAAAATTGTTAAAATTATTTTTGCTATTTTCAAATCTGAAATATACTTTAAACAATTCAAAACTAATTTTAATGATATAAAAATTGCCTTCAAAATATCAAATTTATTTTGATTAATTAAATATGTGTTTCAAAGTATTTTGGACATGACAAAGGTGATTTTGATAATTTAAAAATATCACTCCTGAACATGGACTAATACTCAAGGAATCACTTAAATTATTAAAATTTAGGGCTTAATTGTACATGCACTCTCTAAAATTTGGCGTACATTGACTGATCATTTAAAAAGTAAGCCCTGATTTGTACACATATATAGGACCAAAGTTTGTATGGTTTGGCAAAACATTCTCTTTGAGTTTTAAAAGTAGAACACAAATTTAAAAGCAGCAAAAATGTCTTGTCTCTATGGAAAGTTGGAGGCTGATTTTGAAATAAAAACTCCTGCTTCTAAATTTCATGAAATGCTTCATAAGAAACCACACCATCTAAACAATGCTTCTGGAGACAAAGTACAAGGCTGTGAGCTACATGAGGGTGAATGGGGCAAAGTTGGTTCTATCATCTATTGGAACTATTTTCATGGTTTGTTTCTATGACCTTTAATTTCTTTTTTCTTTTTAATCTTAATAGAATTGAAATTAATTTACAAATTTTATCTCTAGACTTTTTAAGAGTCCGTTTGGATTGACTTTCTAAGTGTTTATAAATACTTTTTTCTATACTTATAAATACTTGTTTAAATACTTAAGGTCCGTTTGATAACGTTCTCATTTTCTATTTCCTGTTTCCTGTTTCCTGTTTCCTGTTTCTTGTTTCTTATTTCCTATTTTTAAGAACTAGAAATAAGTAAGTTTGAGCCATTAGACGCCGAATCTAGATTTCAAATCCTGGTCCAAATCTTAGACTTGGGTGTTACATTCTATTAACTTAAAAAATATACCACACTTGTTATATAGGTTGACGACCTATTAAACACAAAATTGAAAGTCCAATTAATTATTAGATACAAAATTCAAATTTTAGAGATATTCATTTTGGACACGTAAAGTTTAAGACCTATATTAGACACAAAATTGAAAGTTTAGAGACCTTTTTAGAAATATTTAAAGTTTACGGACTTTCTTATTCAAACTTGAAAGTTGAAAAACTAAACTTTTCGTAACTGGATGTATTTCTAAACCACAGAAGGAAAGGCTAAAGTAGCAAAGACGGTAATTGAAGCTGTGGATGAGGAGAAGAATTTGATAGCTTTCAAGACAATTGAAGGAGACATTTTGGAGCAATATAAAACATTCGATTTTAAAATGCAAGCTACTCCGAAGGGTAAAGGAAGTGTGGTTCATTGGACTTTGCTTTATGAGAAACGTCATGAAAACATTCCACATTCATATTCTAGCTTAGAGTTTGCTGCTGAATTGTCCAGAGACATTGATGCACACCTCATGGAAGGCAATTAAGAAACTTGAAATCAAGATTTCTCCAATTCTCTAGGAGGATCTTCCTCATTATGAAAGTATATTGAATCTTATTATATATACCATGTAACAACTATATATGTTTAAATAAATGCTTGTATGGCATGTGTTCTCTTTGTGTATATGCTATGTAATAAATTCTCTCAAGTATACCTGGAATAATATGAATCGAATAAAGAAAAATTATGTTGAAATTGAAAATTTTTCCAATCGATGTATGTACATTAGCTAGTTGAGTTGTATTTATAAAATATTTAAATAATTTTAACTGCAATGATATACACTATGGGTGAAGAAAAAAAAGCAATGGAAAAAGTGTCGTAGAGAAAGAACCTCACGATTGGGTTTATGAATGAATTAATTGTGTGAATGCATACTACGTCTTCTTGTATTTAATCTTATTTGGAGAGTCTTTAGGATACGGTAAGAGCTTTTGTAGGCTCTATTATTAGGCTATTAGTACAGTATTTATACTCCTATATAGTTCTTTGTAGATACATACTTTGAAATATACCCGTGTACAGTATTTGGAGGTCGTCTAGCCAGTCCGTAGCAAATCCATTGCGTCTAAGCCGGCATTCGTTGCAGATCCGGTGAGTTCCGTATTTGGTCTACTAATTCAACCAAGCCGAGCTATACCGATTTCATCAAGACAAGCCAAGTCAATCTTGTAAAGCCGAGTCGAGTCGGTCCTGTCAAACCATGCTGAGCCGATCCTGTCAAGATAAGTTGAGCTGGTCCTATCAAGCCAAGTCAAGTGGGTCCTATCTGGCTGAGCCGATTCCATCCAAGTGAAGCCGCTGAGCCGGTTTCAGTCAAGCCAAGCATTTGAGTTCGTTTCTTCTCCTTCCGAGCTGCCAAGCCAAATGGAAAAAAATCATGTATTTCGTCCTATTGGTACTATTCTTGATGGGACAAATTATATTACTTGGGCTCATCAAATGAGGAGTTTCCTAATCGGTCGTAAATTATGGTGTACTATCACCGGTAATATTCTCCAGCCAGTCAAGATATCCACTAAGGACGATACTAAATTTGTTGAACGATTAGAGGAATGGGACAACAAAAACCATCAAATCATCACTTGGCTCGAAAATACATCTATATCGGCCATTCACGTTCAGTTTGATGTGTTTGATGATGCCAAGAGTTCATGAGATTTCCTATTTACCCGGTTTCAATCTGTTGGCTTAGCTCACTACTATCAACTACATAACACTCTGATTAATCTTAATCGGGAGATGAGGCAATCTGTTAATGACTACTTGGTCACGCTTCAGCTAGTCTGGACACAATTGGATCAAGCTAAAATTAGTACTGATCACCTTCGTCTTATTAAAGTTCTTATGGGGCTTTGTCTAGAATATGAATCGATCCGTGTTGCTTTGCTCCACCGTAGTCCTCTTTCGTCTCTAGATGCAGCAATTCAAGAAATTCTGTTTGAAAAAAAAACGTCTTGGCATTACTTCTTCTCGATAATCTAAGGTTGTACTCGTCAGCACTCATATGCCTGGTACTTCTAGAGCTTCCTTTTATAAAAATTGTAATCTTACTGGGCAAAAGTTTGCTGACTATCCAAAAGTCGAGTGTAGATATTGTCACAAATGAGGTCATATTCTAGACAACTCTTCTACACGACCACCACGACCACCGAGACATACTTCCAAGCCTCGATCTTTTAAACCTAGTCCTGCCTCTGCCTCTACTATTGTTACTGCGTCTTTTGCTGACTCTAAACCTTCCTTGTTGACTTTTCTAATGAGTGACTTATAAGACTTTCTTAAACAGGTATCCAATTCCTTCGTGCCTGTGGTCTCCCTAGGTAATAGATGGTTTCTTCATTTTGCTTGTTGCAACTATATGACATTTGATTTTCCTCTTTTGACTGCACCCACTCCTGCCAAATCTCTTCCTCCCAATTATGATGCTGATAGTAATTGTATGACCATATCCCATGTTGGCTCCATTGACATTTCCCTATTATAGCTTTCCAATACTTATTGTGTTCCAAATCTATCCTTTAGTCATGTCTTCGTCGGACAATTGTCTGACTTTGTTTAACTATATCTTTTTCTTCTACTGGATGTTAGGTTCAAGATCCACGGACGGGACAGGTGGTTGATACGGGCCACAAAGTTGGAAGATTGTTTGAGCTCATATCCTATCAGCTTCCTGTTTATTCTCTCTACCCTGTCATCGACTTTGCTATCTATCAGTGGCATCTTCATCTCGTTCATTCTTATTCTGAAAACCCTCGTCATTTAATCTCTAGTCATAATTTGAATAATTCCTCCAAGTTTGTGTCTTTTAACTGTTTGAATTGAAAACTTGCGAAGCAACCTGCATTGTCTTTTTCCTAGTTCAGATCTAACAATAGTCCTTTTGACTTATTTCATTCTGATATTTGGGACCCACTCCTATTTCCACTGTCAATGGGTATCACTACTTTGTTTTATTCAGTGATGATTACTCTCGGTTTACCAGGATATTGTTGGGATTGGTGTCCTAAATATCTTTAATCTCGTAGTTTTGTAAACTTTTTATAAAAATATTAACAATAAAATAAATGTTATTTTATAAGTATATACTCAATCCAATAAACTAAGATATGAGGTTATTTTCTGGAATTTAAACAAGTATATAGAGACATATAAGTGGATCTTGTTTAAATAATAACCTAAACGGTCTGTAGTAGATAGATAAGACTGGGTACCTTATTCTTATGACACTATGGATACGACCAGCTTTGTAGGTGTTACAAGTGCTATAAAGTGCTACAAATAATCTGATCCTGATTATTCATGTGGAGGCATGTGAGCGGGGGTATCCTATACAAAGGGTTTGTATAAGACCAGACCACGAAATGATTAGTCTCTTTATATAATGTCATTAATAATAGAGTCTTACATTTCACTATGATGATTTCACTATGATGACCATAGGTGACAAGATCTGAATCCTAAGTGAATTGTAAACTTCTGCTCATGAAGGCGATCCTTTGATTTGTATGAGTGAGAGTGACTAGATTGCCAACTCAACAAGCCTGCCATTTTGGTGTTTTATTTGACTAGGGAGCTGGGAACACAACTACACGAAACGGAATTCACTTCTTCCCCAGTGCATGAGCAAGTAGATAAATTACTCCCATAAGGGTTGATTCCGAGTCTTGAACATAGTGACTATATCCTCTCCTAGCCTGAGAGGGACTTGATCATAGTTGGACTATGACTTATTGTTCATTAGAGAGATCAATGGTACTTAAGGAGTTAGATGTAACTACATGGGAAAAACGATATTTTGGCCCAGTTGTACTTATGAGCAATTTGTGAAGGGTCATCGCTTTGTCGATTGGTTATATCCAATGAACACATAAATTTATCTATAGTGCAAAGAGTGCAACTGTCGGTCTTTAGTGGAATGACCGGCAGTTAACGAATATTGGGTAATTTAATTAAAGAGTTTAATTATTAATCTGAGTTTCGTTGAAGCTTTAATATACAGGTCCATAAGGTCTCCTTTGTAGTTCAACAGGGATTTAACTGAGAATTAATTTTAGATTAATTTGAAGTGTTTAAATTAATTGAGGGAATTAATTATATATGATATAATTAATATAATGTATTTTATACATTATATTATAAGGTAATATGAGAGGAATTTGAATATAATTCAAATACTAATTATATGAATGACATTCATGTAATTAATTTTAAGGGAAATTATTTTAAATAGTAAGACTGTTGAAATATTCACAAAATATAGCAAATTTTTCGAATTATCAATGATAGATGCTGATAGACACTCATAGACTTCTATCAGTGTCTATCAATATCAGTGATAGACATTGATAGAAGTCTATCAGTGTCTATCAGTGTTTATCATTGATAGTTCTCAAATTTTGCCATATTTTGTAAATATTTTGGTTTATTTTTCTATATTTAAAAATAGCCCTAATTTTAATATAAATATGATTTATATTAAATACCATAAATAAGTTGAGAAGAATCAAATATTTGAATATGATTCAAATATTATTTATATGAATGAGATTCATATAAGTGAATTTAATGTAAATGTGATTTATATTAAATGCCATGTATGGTTGAGAGAAAATACATCTATAGCTTATATTGTATTTGATACAATATGTAACTATAGATTATGTGTTATATGGGATATAACATATATTTTATATACATATAATATGGTTTTTATTATATGTATAAGTATTATTCATTTTATTTTATTAAATTAATATTAATTAATTAAATGGTGGGAGTTACAACTTTCTTCCCCTATTTTTTCTCTAAGCCAAATACGTGATGAGGGAGTTAGTGAAATGAAGGTGTTGGATTCATCTTCCTCCTTGGATTACTAAGAGAAAGGTTCTCTTTGAAAGAAAGGCATAGAGAAGAAAAGTTCTTCTCAGCCAAGAAAAGTTCTTCTCAGCCTTCTCTTCCTCTACATCTCCTTCCATTTTCTAAGGATTCAAGCAAAGCCCACAACTCTTGCTTGAATCTTTTGTCCCAAGCGAAAATGGAGGGTTCTCAAGTGGTGGTGTCCCTTTTGGAGAAGGAGATCTGTTCGTGACTTGTTCGAGGGATTCTTGAAGAGTAGACTTCAAAGGTAAGGGCTTCTAAAACCCTATGTTTTTCTTTATTTATTGCATACTATAATTTATGTAAATGCATATCTTATTCTTATTTTATTGTAAAACTTATATTCCATAAAAAAAATGGAAATTTGGGTCGATCTTACTTTCCTCACGAATTTCTCCTCATTTAGAGTTCCTTCGGATATATTTTCTTAAACACTGCTCTTCCCAGTCATGGTTTACACTCAGTTTTCTCGCACAATCAAGGTTTTGGATACAGATAACGCCTTGAAATATAAGGACTTCAGGCTCCTTTACTTTCTCAACGAACAAGGCACTCTTGTTCAGCGCTCTTGTCCTCATACCTCTCAACATAATGGGTGAACGGAGCGTACACATCTCACATCCTAGACTCCATACGGGCTCAACTTCTGTCTGCCTTTTGCCCTGCAAAGTTTTGAGGTGAAGTCGCTTTTACCTTTTTCTACACAATCAATCGCCTTCCATTACAATGCTTATATGGTACTTCTCTTGATTACTCTAACCTCAAGGTCTTTGGTTGTGCATGTTTTGTACTTCATTACCCTTATGAACATACCAAATTAGAACCACGTGCGCGTCTCTGTAGCTTTCTTGGCTATAGAACTAAACACAAAGGTTTTCGTTGTTGGGACCCTCTTTCTAATAGATTATGCATCTCCTACCATGTCACTTTTTGGAAGCATACTATGTTCTCTAGTCTCTCGATATTTCATGATTCTCTCTTAAGCCTCTTCCCTATGTTTCTAACAATTCTTTTTATCATTTTCCTTCTTCTGCATCTTCTGACGATTCTGAGCTTGAAGAGTCTGTGCCTTTCTCTATTGACCTTGATCAGACTTCTGTCTCACCTATGGAATCTGGACCTGTTCATGACCCTGCTTCTTTTGTTTGACGCTCCGCTAGGGTAAGGGCAACTTCTACTCACCTTCGAGATTTTCATTTCTTTTCTACTATCAGTTCCTTGGTTGAACCTACCTCTTTTCGTGAGGCGAATACTAATTCTCTATGGCAGCAAGCTACGAGCTGGGACTACATTTCACACATGGGACTACGTTGACTTACCCCCTAAAAAGAAACCCATTGGTTGAAAATGGGTCTACAAGATCAATACTCATTCTAACAGTTCTATTGAGCATTATAAAGCTCGGTTGGTAGCAAAAGGATATTCTCAAGAGTATGGAATCGATTACGAAAAGATCTTTGCACCTGTGGCACGAATGACATTTGTTCGGTGTCTCTTAGCAGTTGCTACAGCCAAACAGTGGCCACTTTTTCAAATGGATGTCAAGAATGTCTTCCTTAATGGGGGCTTATCTAGGAAGTATACATGCAACTGCCCCCAAGTGTCTCTTTTCCATCCCATAAGGTATGCCACCTCCTACGAGCATTGTATGGTTTGAAGCAAGTCCCTCCATCTTGGTTTGCATCTTTTAATTGCACTATCATTCAACTTGGATATACGCTTGATTCTCATGACATGACACTATTTACGCACAAGACAACTCATGGTATTGTTCTTCTTCTCCTGTATATTGATGATATGATTACTACTGGTGATGATCCTCATACTATTTCTTATGTACAACACTATCTTGGCGAACATTTTGAGATGGACTTGGGTTCACTTAGTTACTTTTTTGGCATTAAAGTATTGTTGAGCTCTGCTAGTTATTCGTTGTCTCAAGTAAAGTATGCCTCAGATCTTTTGATGCGCTCCGATATTATTGACTCTGCAACAACTTCAATGCCACACTATTGTTAACTTATTGGCAGTCTTATTTATCTGGCAGTCAGTCGTCGTGACATCACTTATGTTGTTCACATTGTTAGTCAGTTCATGGCTTCCTCTCGGACCATTCATTTTACTTTTGTTCTTCATATCCTTCGTTATGTCAAAAGTACTTTGGGACATGGACTTTAGTTTTATTCCCAATCTTCCCTGGTTTTATCAGGCTATTCTAATGCTGATTCTGCTGGTGATCCTACTGACCGGCGTTCTACCTCCAATTATTGTTTCTACCTCGGTGATTCTTTCATTTCTTGGCACAGTAAGAAATAGAGTATTGTTTCTGTTTCTAGTATGGAGTCTGAATATCGTGCTCTGGCTGATGCTACGTTAGAACTCTTATGGCTTCGTTGGATTCTTGTTGATATTGGAGTCCCTCAGTCGTCTGTCACCGTACTTCAATATGACAATTGTAGTGCCATCAATATTGCTCACAATGATATTTTTCATGAACGCACCAAACATATTGAGAATAATTGTCACTTTGTTCGTCATCATCTCCTGAGCAAAACTCTACTTTTATGCTCTGTTTCTACCGCTGAGCAACTCGCCGACATTTTCACCAAAGCTTTGTCTCCTGGTCGTTTTCTCCAACTACTTAACAAATTCAAGTTGATTCCATCCTTACCACCTTGAGTTTGAGGAGGGTGTGGATGTAAATTAGGTCTTCTTGTAATTAGTCTTATTTGGAGAGTCTTTAGAATATGGTTAGAGATTTTGTAGGCTCTATTCTTAGGCTGTTAATACAATATTTATATTCCTGTACAGTTCTTTGTAGATACATACTTTGAAATATACATAATCAACTAATTGAATGTAAAGAAAATTAAGCATGTAAATTCATGAATATAATAAGTTTCATTACTTTTGTCATAAATTTTTAGATAGTCATTGAATATCTTGATCGCTTTTAAAATATTTGTTAGAAGTTTGGAATTGGCTATATTTATTTGAGTTTATTTGGTCTTTGTTGTAAGAGTCGTCTTATTGGGTGTCTCAAAAATTATCTTACAAGATGTATCTCAAAATGCTAATCCTCTATATTATATTTTTTTTCTTGTCTGGAATGTCCTACGATTTTATTACTTTTGGATGTAAATGTATAAAAAAAACATTAATGAGTAAGTAAATGAGTAAGTTCCCTTAAGTGCTGACTCTAGGTCTTGAACAATGGGGTCTCACCTTCTCACTAACCCAATAGGGACTTAGTTTATGATTGGATCATAAACAAATTGTTCAATAGAGGATTAAAGATACTTAAGGATAAAGAGGTAATTATAGGGTAAAATGGACATTTGACCCACCTATAATTATGAACAACTCGTGAAGGATTGGATTATGTGTGATGGTTATATCTATGCACGCAACATGTTCTACAGAGCATAAGAGTGCAATTATGGGTCTGTAGTGGTGTGCTGCATAGTTAATGAATAATGATTAGTTTAGTTAAACTTTAATTAATTAATCTCTTATCATTGGAGCTTATAATCTGTATGTCCATAAGATCTCATTGCTAGCTCACAACTGATTAACAAAGACAAAAAATTTTAAAGAATAATTTGTATTGTTTAAATTAATTTAAGGAAACATGTATTAATTGTATATGAATTATATTGATATAAAGTATAATGTATATCGATACATTTTAAAATATAGTAACTATAAATATGATTTATAATGAAAAACGATATATTATGGGAGAACCAATATATTTGAATTTGATTCAAATATTAGATTAATATAAGTAGGATGTGTACTAAAACTATAGGTTAAGAGTTAAAATAAATTATATTCGTATTAAAACTATGGGTTATGAGGAAAATGTGCATTTGGATATGATTCAAATGTTTCATTAAATATATGATATTTAATTTAAATTTAATTTAATTAATTTACTTTAATTAAATTAAATTGATAAACTCCCTACCGGGGGGTGAGAGAGAAGGAAAGGGGAAGTTATTAAAACTCTATAACTAATTAATTTTGTTGGTTGCTCTCTATAAGACAGAAAAAACTCTCATGAATTTCCTTAGAAAAAATCTTATTTGTAAAAAAAAAAAAAAAAAAAAAAAACCATCTTCTCCCAAAACTCCCTCCTCTTTCTACTCTTTCAAAAGAAAAGGCTCTCCCAAGTCGATTCTTACCAAGGGAATAGACATGTAGAGCATTTCGAGGCTTCACTGTACGTGTAAGAAGAATTTGCTTTCCTATTCCTAAAGGAGAAGATTTGGAGATGTTTTTTTAGGAGTATATCAGTATACAGTGGAAGCAACAATGATTAAAAAACATTCTAATTCATTCATTTTGGCTATAACTAAAGTATGCTCATACAATAACAAGAGGGTTTGAAGAAATACCTTTGTAGAACCTTTAGAATCTCGATACTCAGCTGCAACTTCTCCAAATCTCGTTGTAAACCACCTCAAGATCTTCCCTACTATTCTCTTGTAGCATTAAATTGAGTTGTGGGAATCAAAATAGGCTTGAATGAAGGAACTTGAAGAAGAACTAATTGCAGCAACCCACTTGAAGAACAACTTCTTCGACTCGAATTTTTCAGCAAAAACTCTATTGATCCATGCCTTAATTCAACTTCCATCTTCTCTATTTATTCTAGAACTTTCATGCTTGGAATATTGAGGCCAAACTTAAGTGGGTTTAGTGTGAGCTAGTTCATGATAGTGGAGAAATCCCATTTTTCAAATTTGTGTTGTTTCCAAATGTTCCAATATCAAATTGATTTCCAAAATTCATTTTAATTTGAGAACTGAAAACTTTATTAATTTTACAAAAATTAATTTCATGAGTTAATTTTTCTGAAAAAAATCAATAAATAATTTAATTAATTCTAATTAATTTAATATCTAATATTAGATTAATTTTACACAAATTCCATATTCATGAATTTAATATTTAAATCATATTTAAATATTAATTAATTTTCCAATTTCGTTTAATTCTAAAATTAAACGTGTAATTATAACACATATAATTACTAATTCCCTTAATTCTAATTTGAATGTTTCGATTTAACTTATCACGACACTCTAAAATTAATCCATGTACGAGCTAGTAGAGGGACCTCGCGAACCTATAGATCATGGGCTCCAACGATCCGAGATTAATTGGCTAAACTCATTACACCGAATTAACCCCCATTAGTTAACTAATGGGTCACTACACTAAAGCTCATAGTTGCACTGCCATCACTATAGATATATTATGTCCCCTCGATATAACCATGATTAGTAAATTAACCCTTCATAGGTTGTTCGTAATAATGGTTGGATCAAATGTCTGTTTTACTCCCGAGATAACCTCTTATTCCTTAAGTCCCACTGATCCTATAATGAACAATTGATTTGTTATCCGATCAACAAATCGAGTCCCTCTCGGGCAAATGAGAGAGTGGGACCCCTTGTTCAAGACCCGGAGTCAGCACTTAAGAGAATAACCTCTCTACTATTCCTAAAAGCGGGTAAGAGTGAATTCCTTCTTGCACCCTATGTCCCCAGCTATCTACCCGGTCCTACCCTTGAAATGGAATCAGCGCATTCGATCGACTCTGCGATAACAACAAAATAGACATTTTGACGCAAGATAATGCATGATAAGATGTTAACGGGAATTTTCAGTGCTGACAGTGCAAGCTCATTTTTCCACATGAATCTTTAATCATATTGACGCATATTTTGCTCATCAACCCTTATAATTATAAGTAAGACTACAATAGCTTGTATTTCTACAAGCTATCAATCAACGTCAATGCTTGCTTCATGAGAAGGTTAAGTTGATCTTTGGGAAGCCTAATACATAACTACTTGAGACACTATAGGAAAAAAGGCCTACGATAGCTTCGAAAAAATTCTATCATAGGTCTTGATATCATTTCATGCGAAGTCGTAACAACCCATGTTAATAAAAGTCTTGGGCTTTTTATAGCATTTTTTAATTGCTATAAAAAGTCCAACCTTTTTTTAGCATTTTGTTAAATGCTATAAAAATTATTCTTTTATAGAGCTTGATTAGTTCTATGAAATGCTAGACTTTTTATAGCATTTTGTAGAAGCTATAAAGACAAGTTTTAAATAGCTAATTTGATCTTTGTAAAAAGAAAGATGGCATTTTGAAAAAGCTATAAAATTATTCGTGTCAAATGTTAATTTTTTTTTTCTTTTCATAGTTTTTATAAAATTTTATAGCTTTAATGAACAATTAAACTTTCATCTTTTATAGCTTATCATACATATGTTCATATTAATATTATTGTGTTTTATACTTCGCTATACACAAAAAGTCAAATAAAAATATATGTATAATCCACATAATCAAAATGTATATATTTAAACAAGCATTCATACAAGATTCATATTGACCAACAAAAAAGAGATATAGTTTGAGTATCAAATATTTGGAAATGAAACCAAACATACTCTATAAATTACAAAATATATTGATATCAAAATTCCAAATAACTCCAACTTAGTTGTATTAGTAGTCTAGACAATACCTGCATTATTGAGTCCTTCACCAATTGCATCTTCATTTCTAAGTTTGGCCTCCATAAAATGCATCATTTTTTTTTGCAAGTGTAACTTCTTACTGCTTGAAAAGAAAATAATTTGGTCTTCTTTAATAGTGTCTTTTTTGAAAATGAAACATAACAAACAATTAAATTTAACCCATATGAAAAGAAGAAATAAAAAAAAAAAAAAAAGACCTAAAAATTAGCATCCAAGATATTTGTCATTGTGTATCTTGCTTACCTTAGACACAAATTAAATGTACATTTAATTTGTATCTAAAACAACGAAAGAAAGCCATGAATAAACCATCTAAAATGTTCTTTAAAATAATTTTAACCTCATTTTTACCTTGGAAACCATGTAAAAAGTTCCTAAAAAAGTACCTAAATGATACACAGATACACAACTCTTCCGAGGCAAACCAAAACCTTCTAAATAAAACAATGAAATGACCAAATTTTAAAGAGCGCACCTACACACTTCAAGTAAGTTGACACCAATTTCGTTCACAAACTAATCCACCTATTGTTTACACAACAATGCACAATCTTAAGATAAGTTCTCACTCATTTCATTCAAACTCCACCTAATAGAAAAAATAACATAGTAACCTCTCTAATTTATAAGATCTCAATAGTATAAGAAAACACATAAACTTTCAATTGAAAATAAAACATCATTCATAAACCAACATGATAATATCCAATGAAGTATAAGAGTTCAAATGCACACAACTTGCTTCACTAGCTACAAGTACATAAAGGCAAAGAGCTATACATATATATCCCCAATCAGAAGGCATGATTCAATATAACATAACACTTTCAACTAGAGATGTGAGAGAGGGGGATGTAGATCACCTAAAACCATTGAAAAACTTAAATTTCTTAAATTACAATCAATATCACATAGATCCTAAGCAATGCCTAAATGACATTTTCACTCTCGAAACCTCATAAGTGTAATATAACTTAGAGAAATGAAATGACCATTAACTGTAATTCAAAGCAAAATTGGCATGAAGAAATAGGTACCTTAGACAAGATTTGTTTTCCTTATTCCCAAGACAGAACACTAGATATATTATCCCATTTGAATGGCACTCTAGTAGTGATATACAAAAAGATATAATAGTACAACTAGAATTATATATCATGATCGTAAAAAGAAACCTACTAATTAGTAGTTTAGTTAAAGATATTAATACATAATTGCACTTTCATGATGCAAAGTGAAACATATGTACATTTCTTCCTAATAAACAAACAAAAAAATCATATATCTCACAATGCACAAAAAAAATCTCTCCAATTCAATTAAGGAAAAAGGAAAAAAAAAAAAAAAAAGATGGAATCATTCTCACAAATTATGAACCTTAATGTTGGTACCTATAACACTATGATCAATCTCAGGTACCTATAACACTACGATCAATCTCATAAGTGGTGGTTATGAATGTACATGTGCTATTTTCCATATTCTTGTGCACAATTTCCATCCACTTGGATATTTGTCATTCCTCTCTATGCACTATCAACAACCTTCTTGTTTCAGTTCAACATGAATAAGTCGAGAATGAAGAAAAGTGTGACAAATATGCCTTTCTTGGAAAGTTCTCAAAAGCAAGGGCATTCGATTAAATATCAACTTAATCAAAAGAACCGAATACTAAAAAAAAATTGGTGAAGACCAGATTACAATCCATTGTAATCAAGAAGAGGAAAGCAAGGCAACAAAAAGATTATACCACAAAAAAATACAGAAGCAAGGGACATTAATAATAATTGTATATTAACTTGTACAAAAGCAGCAGTGGAACAAGAATTTTGTGGATAGAAGGAAATTGCAGAATAAGAATTCGTTTGAATGATGTTGCAAAGTTGACTAGTAACTACTTGTAGTGGAAAGTGTTTTTGCATCAGTTAGCTTCAATCTATTCTCATTAATTAGGATAGAAATGGCATTAATAAAAATTAAAACCACAATCTTAAAGGAGTGAAAAAGCACACCAAAAGTATCTTGAAAAGGTTTTTAACCTAATGTTATTTTGGTAAGGAAATATACTGTTAGCAAGCAGAGTAAAAACACATGATTACTAATTCAAGTCAAATATTTCAGTTGTGAAGTAAAAGCCAACTCACTCTAGATTAATCAGAAAGTATTAAAGCATAAATAGTTCGATCGTGAATCAACAACCAACTCCAAATTAATAGCCAACTCACTCTAGATTAGGAACCAACTCAAGATTATTTCAGATAAGATACAATACAAGTCAAACGAGAGTAACCTTTGGAAAATCAACATTCACCATTAAAATTTTAAATATAACCAAAAGAGAGAAGATTAATTACTAAACAGTCAATGTTGTCAAGTGCATAAGAGCATATATTAAATTAGACGGGGAGAAATGGAATAATATGATCATGGTTGAGAGAGGGGACAGAAAATCATCGAACCTTAGACATAGTTGGATATATTCAGACTATTATTTGGTTTTAGGAGAACATGGTTTTGGGAGAACCCGCCAGGTTGCACACTTGTCACACAAAACGAAGGTATGGCTTACATAAACTTTGATATTCAAATACGAACACTAAAGAACTATTCCCAGATAACAAATATTCCAAGTAGGTTCTTGGATGATATATCTAAACTTTAGGAATTAAAAGGTCTAAGGAGATTGAGACAAGTTTTGATAGTGGGCAAGAATGTGATACTAATACAATATCTAACTTCAAGGTCTCCAGTTAAAATATATTACACCTAGACCTAGAAGAATAATTGCAATTAACTGCAACTATTTTTTTCAGTTAAAAGAAACATGTGGAATGTAGGTTTGAAACCCTTTAAGAAAATTCTAATGTATAATTAAATATTTGATACATAATCTTACAAAATGATCTCGTTTAAACCTAAAAAACAAGTTATATATGGTCAAACGAATTCGCCAAATAATACAAAACTAGTTGGTCATATTGTATGTATTTATTCCATTAGATAACATTCATAATGTTTAATCCAACAGAAAAAATTCTACAGGCACCAAGCACAAGCATATTGAACACATGATTTCTATATGCATTATTGAGAATTTTTATGGTCATACTGGATGCAAGCTTATCTTGGATCTAAATGGAATGTTGAGCATTTGGATGAACATATAGAAAACAAAACCACCACTGCTAAAAGAAATAAAATTATGCAAATATCCCACTTCCAAATTTCTTATTTTAAGATATAAAACCCGAAAGAGAAAACATATCACATAATAAAAACATCTAAAAGCATCATAGAAGTACAAACATACATCTATCTTTTTGACTAGTCTTCCTTGAGTGCCATAGAGATATCTAAAGTATCATTGCACAACCATCTCGCAACACAGAGAAGATGATAAAGAGAGGGGTTAGGGATAAATTGATGGTGAAATCCTTTGGCCAAAATAAAAGCCCTAAATGGAGAAATGTGATTTCATGGCGGATTGACAACAATAGAAGGAGAAAAATAAGAAGGAATAAGAAAAGCCCTTAAACCATGAACGAATAATACAAATGGAGAAGAAAAATAGAGAAGCTCGGACTTGAATATTGTTAGCAGTAGAGGAGAAGAGAGGAAGAATCTACAAGAAAATAAATAAAGCAGAAAATTGGAAAATACAGGGTAAAGAGATTGGAAGATTTACCTCAATCAATTTCATGGTTATGAACCAAAACATAAAAGGTAGTCAACCTCTCGAACCTCGCTAGGTTGAAAGATGAAAACCTACGTCTATGAATTTATGTTCTCTTAATCCAAATGGATTTAAAAAAATGGGAAGCTGAAAAAAATGAATCTTTGGTCAAGGATGACTATGTAATCAATTTAACCAAAAGGAATCTATCTGGAACTGAAAAAAATGGGTTGAATATATTAGAAAAAAACGTGGAGGACAAATATGAAAAATGAGAGATATATTTTCCATTCAACTAAGCATGTCTTTATATAGGCTTACAAACGTAACTATAGGAATGCCAATGGTTACAAAAATCTCATAATTCACATAACTCCTATAACTTAAAAATATCATCAAATGCTCATAACTCACATAACTCCTATAACTTAAAAATCACTATTGGTTACAAAAAACTAAAGTTACAAAACTCAAAAGTCACACTACCACAAATAAAGTTTAATAATGACAAACGTTTCAACACTCCTCCTAAAACTTGATTTGTTACACCAAGTAAACTCCTCATTTTGATAAAAGTCTCCAACTTGAGGGGCTTTGTGAAAATGTCCGCCGCTTGGTCTTGTGACTTGACATATTTGAGTTCCACTTCTTTCTTCGTAATGCAATTCCGAATGTAGTGAAATCGAATATCAATGTGCTTGCTCCTCCCATGAAATACCGGATTTTTGGCTATGGCAGTGGCCGATTTGTTGTCAACAAAAATCTTCATTGGACCTTCCATTTGAAACTTCAGCTCCTTCACTAAGTTTCTTAGCCAAATTGCATGACATACACATGAAGTTGCTGCGACGTACTCTGTCTCGCATGTTGATAATGTGACTATGGGTTGCTTTTTGACATCCATGTGAACGCCGTTTCACCAATAAAAAATACAAACCCCGTAGTGCTCTTTCAATCATCCAAATCACTACTCCAATCACGATCACAATAACCAACAATATCAAAATTGCTAGAAGAGACAAAGGAAAGACCATACCCAATCGTCCTTTTGATACGAAGTATCCTTTTTGCCATTTTGCAATGTGTTGCTGTCGGTTGCTCCATAAATCGACTAAGAATTCTAACCGAATAAAGAATATTTGGTCTTGTACATGTCAAGTATCTCAAACTTCCAATCAAGCTTTTGAAATATGTAGAATTTACCTTCTCTCCTCCATCTTGCTTGGTGATTTTAACTCCACATTCCATCAGTGTTCCAACTGGATTAGCATCATTCATATTAAACTTCTTGAGCACTTCTTTAGCATAGCCCTCTTGGGATATAAAAATCCTATCTTCACCTTATTTGACGTCGATCCCAAGATAGTAACTCATGAGACCAATGTCCGTCATTTCAAACTCCTTTGCCACCTCTCTTTTGAACTCATCAAACATGCTAGGATTGTTTCCAGTAAATACTAAATCATCAACATATAAACAAATGATTAGTATGCTTTCACCTTGCATTTTGATGTAGAGGGTATGCTCATAAGGACACTTCATATACTTCTTCTCTTGAAAGTACTTGTCAATCTTTGAATTCCATGCTCTTGGTGCTTGCTTTAAACCATAAAATGCCTTCTTCAATCGAAGCACTTTATCTTCTTCACCCTTGACTTCATAACCCAATGGTTGTTCCACATAGACCTCTCCCTCAAGAATTCCGTTCAAGAATTCCGATTTGACATCTATTTGATGTATCTTCCAATGATTATGGGCTGCCAAAGCAATAATCAAACGAATAGTTTCAAGGCGAACAACAGGGGCAAATACCTCAACATAGTCGATGCCATGTCGTTGGCTATACCCTTTCACCACTAGTCTCGCCTTGTGCCTCTCAACATCGCCATTGACTTTTCTCTTTGTCTTGTATACCCACTTCACTCCGATCGGTTTGTGCCCTTTTGGAAGCTTGGTCAACTCCCATGTGTCATTTTTCTCTATCGCTCGAATTTCTTCATCTATTGTATCCTTCCATTTCTTGCTTGTAATGGTTTCTTGGAAACTAATGGGCTCACTATCACCAAAAAGACAATAGAGAATTATGTCATTTTGATTTTCATTTACCCCATTAAGTTCCCGTAGACTTTGAGTTCCTCTTGGGCCAATTTCGTTCTCCGAATCGTTGGATGAACCTTTAGATGATGATCGATCGGTTGAATGAGGTGGCACTGGAATGGGCAAATCTTCACCCATTTCATCCCTGGTCGGCTCTTTTTCATCGTCTTCTTCAAAATATGGAAGGAAATCATACTCCTCCTCTTGTATATTCCAATCTCAAGAGGCTTCCTCATCAAAAACAACATCACGACTAATAATTACCTTACCATTCAAAGGATTGTAAAGACGATAACCCTTTGAACTTGCATCATAGCCGATGAAGATGAGTTTCTTGCTTCGATCATCGAGCTTGGTCCTTTTTTCTTCTGACACATGAGCACATGCAATACTCCCAAACACCTTGAAGTGACCAATCCCGGGCTTTCTTCCATTCCATGCTTCTTAAGGCATCTTGTCAAGCACATTTTTGGTTGGTGCTCGATTTGTCAAATAAACCAAACAAGCTACGGCCTCCGCCCAAAATTCCCTCGGCATCTTCTTTGTCTTTAGCATGCTTCTTACCATGTTCAAGATTGTCCGATTCTTTCTCCCCACCACGCCATTTTGTTGCGGCGTCCTTGGGACTGTTAACGGACGTTGGATGCCTTTTTCATCACAAAATTGTTTGAACTCGTTTGATGTGAATTCACCACCTCGATCGGTTCTCATGACCTTGACTGTAAGGTTGCTTTCATTCTCCACACGTGCCTTAAATCTCTTGAAGATTTCAAATACTTCTGATTTTTCCTTCAAAAAATACATCCATGTTTTTCTAGAAAAATCATCAATAAAGAGAAAGAAATATTTACTTTTACCATGAGACTCTGGTTTGATCATTCCACACACATAGGCATGGATGAGTTCTAAAGGCTTCTTTACTCTTGTCATAGACTCGGAAAACTACTTCGATGATGTTTGCCAAGCAAACACCCTTCACACACTTGGTTTAGCTTGTGAATGTGTGGTAAACCTCGCAGCATCTTCTTCTTCGACAAATCTTCTAGACTTCCAAAATTGAGGTACCTGAATCGTAGATGCCATAACCAAGAGAGATCTTCATAACACGTCTTCAAGCAATTTGGAACATCATGATACTTTAGTAATAAGTCTCTCATGATTATCCCTCAAATACAAACAATTGTCCTACACTCAATATATTATTTTTTACATTGGGAATGTAATAAACATTTGTGATATATTGATTTTCTCCATTTTTTAACCGAATGAGAATTTTACCTATTCCTTTGATGGTGGCCAAAGAATTGTCTCCAAAGGCAATATTACCTTTCTCCATCTCGTTCAATTCTACAAATATCTCGCGTTTTCCACACATATGATTTGAGGCTCCTATGTCAAGATACCACATACTATCTTGACTCTCTTCTTCTCCCTTTGAAACCATAAATAAGGTTCCATTCTCCTCGATATAATTGGATTGCCCTTGATGGACTTTTGATGTGCTAGCGGTTGATCGGTCCTGATGCTTTCGATCAATCGACTCTGTTTGAGATGAGTAACACTCATTCGCATAATGTCCATATTTGTTACAATTATAACATTTTACCTAAGATTTATCTCTCCCGGTCCTTCCACCACGTCTTCTACGACCTCGACCTCCTCTTCCTCTTGAGAATTCAGACGAGTTTTGAGAAACATCGGTGTTGGCTTCACCTCTTTCACCATGGCCTCGACCACCACGACCTGTTCCACGTCCACGACTATTCTCCTCCTTGACTTTGAGTTGGAGAAGTTGTTCAACAATCTCTGTTTGCTCCATCCTTCTTTTCTTTTTCTCCTCATAGGCTTGTAATGAGCCTATAAATTGTTCAATTGTCATGTTCTCGAGATCCTGTGTCTCCTCGATCGTCGTGATGGTAATCTCGAACTTTATATTTAGACTTCGTAGAACCTTCTCCATTACACGAACATCGGTGATTTCTTCACCATTTCGTCTCAATTGGTTGACGACAGCCATTACTTTTGTATGATATTCCGCTATCACCTCCGTCTCCTTCATTTGTAAAGATTCAAACTCACCACGTAAGGTTTGCAACCGTACCTTTTCACACAATCAGCTCCTCTATGAGTCGATTGGAGCTTGTCCCATGCCGCATTGGACGTCTCCGCATTAGCGATGGTCTCAAACGTATCTTCGTCCACCAATTGATACAAGATATAAAGGGCCTTCTTGTCCTTCTTTCTTGTCTCCTTTAACGTATCTCTTTGCGCTTGATTGGCTCCAGCTTCTGCCTCTTGGAAACCGTTCTCCACGATCTCCAACACGTCTTGTGCTCCTAGTAACGCTTTTATCTTGATGGTCCAATTGTCATAGTTGAGTTTGGTAAGCATTGGTAGTTGAAGTGAAACTATCCCACCGTTGGCCATTTTTCTCTCAATATTTTCTACTAGCTCTGATACCACTATGTCAGAAAAAAAACGTGGAGGACAAATATGAAAAAAAAACGTGGAGGACAAATATGAAAAATAAGAGATATATTTTCCATTTAACTAAGCATGCCTTTATATAGGTTTACAAACATAAGCATAGGAATGCCAATGACAAAAACCTCATAACTCACATAATTCCTATAACTTAAAAATGTCATCAAATGCTCATAACTCACATAACTCCTATAATTTAAAAATCACTATTGGTTAGAAAAAACTAAAAGTTACAAAACCCAAAAGTCACACTAAATACCACAAATAAAGTTTAATAATGACAAACGTTTCAACAGAATAGCCATGGGAGAGAAGCATAGACCTAGAAATGGGAAATAGGGAGGGAAGAGGAAAGTGGGGCTTGTTGAACAAAAATTTGTGGAGCCTTATTAAATAGAAAAGATGTGGTAGCCTCCATGATGTCGTCCTTGTTGTCCTGTGCTGATCAATGATTCCCATCCTCGCTGCCGCATTGCCTTTCACTTTCATTCCCCTCATGAGCACATCGCGGCGAACAGAACTCATGAGAACCTAACCTTCTCATCAATGTTTAAGGTTAGGTTCTAAGAGAAGATGAGTGGGTAGGTTCTAAAAGAAGATGAGTGGGTTTCAATTTTTGAAAGTTAGGATTTGAGAGAAATGAGGGCTGAGATACGAGAGAGAATATTTGGGTTTTTTGGCGTGCAGGGACGAAGAAAAGGAAATAAAAGACAGAGAAAAAAGAAATTTACGTTTTTTGCACGTTTTGGATGGGATGAGGCTAGTGGCACACGTGGATACTTCTAAAAATTTTTTGCACGTCCCCAAATTTCAATTTTAACATTTTTTAACCTTTTTTTGGGGTGAGAATCCATAGCCAATTTTCAAAAGGACATATCCAAAATCTATTACAACTTATATTTGTTGTAGTGAGAAGGGATCTTCAAATTTAGGGAGCGGTTAAGTTCATCAAGTAAAGTGATTTTCACTCAAAGATGGAAATATTACGGTTGAAAGGGAGTCTTATATTGAGGGGGAACCTAAGTAATTACTTACTAATGTTCACATATTAGGGGGAACCTAAGTTTACTTGAGAGAAAGTCTCATACTTAGAGGAACCTAAGTTTACTTGAGAGAAGGTCTCACACTTAGAGGAGCCTAAAGTGATCATTCATTGAGTTGAGCTTTTCGTGTATTATTATATTTTCCGTCTATTTACAGATATGTACAATGCTTTAATTGTTTGACTTCATATTAGTAAAAGTATCTTTCATGAGCATACTATCTCCCAGACATAGGTGGAATTGTTAAATTGAGTTACTAAACTTTATGTCTTGTCTTTCAAAATTTATCTATTTGTTTTTCTGTTTGTTCTTACAATTGCTAGTACATTGTGTGACATCGTTATACAAAAATAACCTTAATTTCAAGATTTTCCTTCTTAAAATCAAAGATTTTATTATCCAAGGAAAATAAAAATCTATCCAACATGATTTTTGTGATAGCCTCCATATATTGGTGAGATTTTATAACTGGGACATGAATAAGAAAAATATAACTTAATTAATTCACAAATTAATATTAGTTAATTGTTACTAATTATATTAAATTTTTAATATATAAATATTGTTTCGACTTCGTAAAATTTAGGGGTAGTTGCAAACGTAGTAATCAGCCTAAAGTATTAACATATATAGCATCATCTAAAAGAATTTGTAAATATAATAAAATTTAGATCTTTCTCCCAGAGTCTACTAGTGATAGAGTGTATAGGTAACATAAATCTATAGGCGATAGATTCTATCAATAGATTCTATCAATGATATATTTTACTATCGATAATAATAGACTTCTATCAATGATAAATTCATATCAATGATAGACTTCTATCACAGGTTCCAAAATCTAACAGTGAAAAACTCAATATCTATCACTGATAGAAGTATATCATTGATAAACTTGTATCAACGATAGCGTGTATTATTGGCACTCTATTATGCCTAGACTCTACGAGTGGTAGGAGGTTTCAAAATGATATACTCTATCAGTGATATGAGGCATCACTAATAGACTCTATCTGTGATATGGGGTATCACTAATAGACTATATGCATGCCCAAAGGGTCCTATATATATGAAAGTGATATACATTGGAAATGATATGTATGACATTGATGCACGTTAAAGGAAAGGAAAAAAAAATGAGTTTGGAATGAGAAATTCAAGGTCCAACTAGCATCGAGTTTTCAGTTCATATTTTCATGTGTGTGGCCTGCTCCATAGTAGGGTTAGTTACTAAGTTTTTTTTTTAACTACTCACCCTTTTCTTAATTCGTTTTTAGACAAAGTTAGTAATGCATTGGCGCGTGACAAGGGGATCTATGATAGTGTCATGAGACCAGATTGAAAGCTTCAACTAAGTTTCATGAATTGTGCTAGTCATTTAATATGTTAAACATAAGAATTTTAAGTAGATTTCAATATGAAAATTTGTTGGTGATTATTTATTTTAGTATATTTTTAGTAGGTTTTATCTTATTTTGGATATTTATTTTATTGGTGATTATTTAGTTTAGTCAATTTGTTTACTTTAGATTTGTTCAAAGTTTTGTTTTAAATTTTTCATAAATGGTAGTTGTTGAATGAGAAATTTTTTGAACAATCACAAATTGTCTCGTCATTTACTAAATTAATGACAAAATTCCAAATCATCAAATTTGGGACCAATTAGAAGTTGACATGTGTCCGAAATTGAAATTATAGACAATTTTCGATGACACCACATGGTTTCATCATGACTATTGAATTAGATAAGATTAATTTGACCCAATTTGATATTATTATTTGGGTAACAAAGCCCAAAAATGGGTTGAATTTGACCCAGATGTCAAATCAAGCCCAAATTAAACTAATTGGTTCTAAAGGCCAGACCCATGGACCAACAAAACCCAAGTCCAACTAATCAGCCCCAAGGGTCGGGCCATGGACCAACCAAGCCAAGGCCCTTGAGGTTCACCAGACAACTCTATAAATAGAGGAGCTCTCCTCATTTGTTAGGTTAGCAACTCTACATTATAGAGGACCTAGAGAGAATTCTCCTAACAATCAAAAGACGCCCCAAGTCCTAAAGCTGATCGCACTTGAAAACTAAAGTCCTTTAAAGATACAAGCATTCTTCCAAGACTCCAAGTTCAATAACCTCCACACACTCCACTTTTGTACGTCCAGCGTACAAATTCAACCGAGAGAGAATAAGAGGATCAAGTACTAGAGATCGAACAACATAGCATCAACATAAACATCAACACCAACTCAAGTTCAACTCCACAAAACAAGTTTCTCCAGAAGACTCGTTTGAACACTAATCCTCCAAGAAGATCATCAACTTCAAGGCCAATCATCTAAGAAGATCAATAATTCAAAGGTTGATCATCCAAAAAGATCAACAAGCCCAAAGGTAGATCATCCAAGAAGATCAATAAGCTCAAGTCAATCATCCAAGAAGATCAACAAGCTCAAAAGTCGATCATCTAAGAAGGTCAACAAGCCCAAAAGTCAATCATGTAAGAAAATCAGCTAGTTTAAATATTAAAGTTTATTTTCAACGCATCATAGAATTATTGTTTTAGATATTGTACTTGCTATACTAAAATTAATACAAATACAAAGTTCACATGCCACAAGATAAGTTTCTCTGAAAACCTAGTGTGAACAAATTGGCACGTCCAGTGGGGTATCTCTACCTATAATCTCTCTCTCATCATCCAAGTCAACAAATCAACAAAGGCACAATCCAAAGCTACTGATACAAGTGACTCTTACATGAGGGCCTATCACCCACAGTCACTTAAAGAAGATTCTACATGAGCAAGAATAACGCTTTGTCACCACAGAGAAAATTTGGGAACAGTTGATGGAATTTCCTAAAGGTGGGATTGCCATTAGAGAAAATCCCTTGTTTGACAACTCTACTCCTGTTTCTAATTGATCAGAGAAAGAATCACACTTTCATATAGTGTCTATCATGATGACTGATGTAACGACTGAGTCGGTCATGACAGAGATGAAGAGGTAGATAAAATTCCTATGAAAGCTATAGAAAAACGATATCGTGAAATCACTGCCTTAAAAGAATAGATGCAGGATCATGAAGCTGCTTAGTCCAGTCAAACTACTACTATAAAGCCAATAACAAAGGGAAAATGGGTTGCAAGAAAACAAATAGCAACAATCAACTTTTGTTACCTCCTTTTCGGTCCAGCAACTGTAGGATATGATCACCGTTGGAAGGAAATTAGGGATGGGGTTGTGCACGAAATTATGCATTAGACATGGCTTAAGCTATGCGTTTATGCCCATGCGTCTAAGGTCATATGTTGGAATGAAAATGCTTTAATCTAGTATGCAATGACCACGCGTTCCTATCACAAGTTTCCTTACGCTCGCGCCAAGTATAACGCAAACGAAAGTTTCTCAAGTAATCCAAGGTCGAACACAGAGACTTGTCACTCAATAATGCTTGTGAAGCAATGCGTTTGAGGCGATGAAAAAAAAAATTAAAAAAAAAATCTAATGGATTTACACACTACTCCTCCTCCTAACTCAAATTGAGCAATAGAAGACTTACGATGAGAATAGATAGATACACAACAACCATTAACGCATAGTAATGTTTATTATCTTAAATCGCTTGAGTAATCCCAGCTCGTCATACTAATGCATCACACACCTCTCGGTGGTCAGCCGCATGACTATATCTCTATAGTGCATAGTTGCGTCGAGCATAAGATTGTGCTTATCTCTAAGAACAATGCATACTTTGCTTTAGTGCGTTCCATCTCTTACCTTCTCAGGCAGTTAGACGTGACTTTTTAACTTATAGACAAGCAATGCAACAACCCATAGACAAGCATTGCTATAGCCTTTCACCAAGCAAAGAGGATTAGCTCACTATACTCGCACAACAGACACCTCTCGGTGGATTGCTACATGCGTCCTTTCTCTAGGCTACACGATTAATTATGCGATCGTCTTTGATAAATAAACGATGAAGGTAAATGATGATAAAGATATAGATGATGAAGAATATGGCATTGAAGGAATCAAGAGATACATTGATTACAAAATGTCTTAATATCTTAAGCTAAAATGTATTACAATATAGAGGTTAGAAGAGAAATGAAGGACTCTGCGTCAAGGCTGCCAGTGTTGCCATGGATGAATTGTGGAGATGTCTCTCTCAAGCTTTATTGTCAGCGAAAGCTCCGGTCGTCGCTCCGTCTGGTTTGTGGAGGTGAAGAATTCTCACTGAAAATCTTGCTCAAGCTCTCCTGTGATCGCAAACCTCTGCCTTGAGGCAGATGTTCAGATGCTTTGAAATGAAGGTCCAAGCTGCTATTTATAGGGTTTAAACGCCGACAACTATCATGATTGCGTTATGTTTCATTGCTGGCTTTGTCTCGGTATGGGCAATGTCACATCGTCTTATCTTGTTGATACTCCTAAGGTATGGGTCCGAGCTTGATTCAGCTGAAGTATCAATGTGTTCTACCCATCTTGCGATCGTCCTTCTATTATGGTTGTCATTCCGTGGCCGCAATCTCTAATTGATGATCGCATTCACTTGATCACTGCAACTTCCATGCGATGGACGTATTCAATTACCGTAACTTCCATGCGATGGGCACATGCGACCACCGCAACTTCCATGCGATGGGCACACGCGATCACCGTAACTTCCATGCGATGGGCACATACGATAGCTCGGTTTTTAGCCATGCGTTTGTCTTTGCGGTCGCCTAGCTTCAGCGTATGCGTTTGTCTGCGATTGCTTATTTCCAACGCATGCGTTTAATTCTTGCGATAGCTACAAAAATAGACACTTTGGCATGGAGTAATGCATAATATTGGGGTCAGTGAGGATTTAGGTGCTGATCGATGCAAGGCTCAATTTTTCGCAAATTCTAAGTATTATCACTGCATTTTCTACTTATTAGCCCTCATAATTCTAAATAAAAGGCTTATAATAATGGCATTTCTGCCAGTTATCAATCACCAACTCCATCAGAGCTCAGTATAGAGGCCTGTCTCAGACTTCTTCTATGTACTAAGTCGTACACTAAGAGAATCGATAACCTGAGAATGCCTGTTAGGTACCAACCTCCAAAGTTCCAACAGTTTAATGGAAAAGGTAATCCAAAACAAAATATTGCTCACTTCATCGAAACCTGTACAAATGGAGGAACCAGAGGAGATCTGCTAGTCATGCAGTTCATTCGTACCTTGAAAGGAAATGCTTTCGATTAGTAAACTTATCTAAAGCCGGAAGCGATTGACAGTTGGGAACAATTGGAAAGAGACTTCCTCAACTGCTTTTATAGCACTAGGCGTATCGTCAGCATGATGAAGCTGACAAGCAACAAACAATGAAAGGAAGATTCAATCATCGACTACATCAACCGATGGAGAGCTCTAAGTCTGGTTTGCAAAGATAGGCTTACAGAGTTATTCGTAGTGGAGATGTGCACCCAAGGCATGCACAGGGAGCTTCTCTACATCCTATAAAGATAAAACTTCATACGTTTGAGAAGTTGGCAACATGTACTCGTGACATAGAGCTGAGCATCGCCAATAGGGGAGCTAAAGATTTTCTAGTATGTGATGGGTGAAAGCACAAAAATGAAACCAAAGGCACTGAAAAGATCGTGGATAATGCCACTAAAGAATATATGGTTATTCATGAAACCCCAATGAAATTTTCCTCTAAAGGAAAACAAACAAAATTTGAAAGAAAACACAATTAGGGCAAGAAGCGTCACCCAACTCTTAAAGAAAGATAGAAGAAGGTTTATCCATTCTCTGATTTTGATATTGCGGACATGCTAGAGCAACGGCTAGAGAATAAACTTATTCGGCTATCGAAATGCAAGCGATCGAAACAGATAGAAAAAGTAGATGATCCTAACTACTACAAGTATCATCGGGTCATTAACCACCTAGTGGAATTGTACTTCGTGTTGGCTCATTGGCTCGTGAAAAGAATATTGAGCTAGATATGGATGAAGTAGCTCAAACAAATCATGCCAGTTTGGAACCTTCGAGCCTATAGTTTTTTCATTCTAGCAAGAGATTGAAACGACGGGCTCTTAAAAGAAAGATGAGCCTGTTGAATATAACGACAAAAAATGGATTCTCATGACTCATCGAAAGAGAAGACAGCCAAATTCCACTAAAAAATATTTGTGCTTCTATTCAAGCTATAGAAGGAGGAACAAGACTCATCAAAAGAAAGGCAAAAAAATCTCATGGAAGCCTAAGCCTACTAAAGAAGAAGACAATGGCTTCTCTAAACTTCAATGGCCAGTAACTTTGACAGAATTTCTCAAAAGAAACTTCCTCGATAATCATCCAGATGAAGTATCAGAAGTTATTGCATGTCATGCTATCAGTATAGTGGAAGTTGACAACAATCGTATAACTACAAAAGAAGTCGATGATTCAAAAGAAATTGAGCAAAGAATTTCTGTCTTTAATCATATCAAGCCTTCAACTACTCGATCTTCAGTCTTCCAAAGATTGAGTATGGCCACGATAGAAGAAGAAAGTCAATGCGCAATGTCTATTGCAACTCGAACTTTAGCTTTCAAGAGGCTAAGTATCTTCACATCAAATAAAGATCAACCTTCAACATCTGCATTTGATCGTCTTAAGATGACAAGCGATCAACATAAAAGAAAGATGAAACCTTGAAGGTAAGATCATTTCATGAAAAAAAAACAACGAAGAGAAAATTCACAGTCGTGTCATTTCACACATGAAGAGGAAGTTGTCTATTGATATAAATACAAAAGGTTCATTAGTGGAGAAACCAAAGCTCATCATATTGTCGAATCCTACAAATGAAGAAGATGATCAAAGCCATGATAAAATAAGAGCTTCTGAAGTTTAAATGTAGAAGGTTCTCATCGCAAGGGGCTAAACTGCATGTTGCTTCTAGCTCGCGTGAGTTTAAAAGGTGAACGACCAAAAAAGTTATTTAACTATGCTATGACTTGATCCCTATCATTTTAAAGGATACATAGGCAACTTGAAGGAAACTTTGAGTTCTGTTCAGACAAAAAGAAGAAAAAGCAAAAAAAATATCCCTCCCCAACTTTATGGCTTGATCTCTTTCTTCAAGGGTACATAGGCAACTTAAAGAAATTTAAGTTCAATCCATGAAGAAGTGGCATAATCACCCTATGTGTGGCGATATAAAAGGGAAAAAATTGATGTTGTTCATCTCCACTGGGAAAACACAACAACTTGAAGATGTTCATCCCTACTGGGGACAACACAACAAATTGAAGATGTTCATCCCTACTAGGGATAACACAACAAATTGAAGATGTATGTTGTTTGCATGATACTACAGTGGTTGGATGTGTATAATAAGGTTATGCTAGAAAATTCAATCATCTTTTCGCTCACTTAAACAAAGAAGCAGTGTTAGACTCTTTATCTTTAGCTATAGATGTTCTTCAATATCAAGTTTAGAAGTTATTATGATGTTTCTTTAAATTCAAGTTCGAATGCTTGACCAATGCTTCTTCAAATTCAAGTTTTAAGGATTTTTCAATGCTTCATCAAATTTAAAGCTCAGAGGCTTCATTGGTGCTTCTCTATCTTCAAGTTCAGAGGTTTTATCGGTGCCCTCCATCTTTAAGTTCAGAGGCTTTGTTGGTGTTTCTTCTTCAAGTTCAGAGGTTTTATCGGTGCCCTCTATCTTTAAGTTCAGAGGCTTCGTTGGTGCTTCTCCATCTTCAAGTTCAGAGGCTTTGTCCGTGCTCTTCAATCTTTAAGTTCAGAGGCTTCGCCGATGCTTCTCCATCTTCTAGTTAAGAGGCTTCATCTGATGCTTCCCCATCTTCAAGTTTAGAGGCTCCGTTGATGCTTCTCCATCTTCAAGTTTAGAGGCTCCGTCGATGCTTCTCTATCTTCAAGCTCAGAGGCTTCATCGATGCTTCTCCATTTTCAAGTTTAGAGGCTTCATCGATGCTTTTCCATGTTAACGTTCAGAGGTTTCTTCGATGCCCCTCCATCTTCAAGTTCAAAGGCTTCATCGATACTTCTCAATCTTCAAGTTCAATAGCTTCTTCGGTGCTCCTCTATCTTCAAATTCAGAGGCTTCGTCGATACTCCTCCATTTTCAAGTTTAGAGGCTTCGTCAATGCTTTTCATCTTCAATTTCAGTGGTTTCATCGACACTCTTCCATTTTCAAGTTCGAAGGCTTTGTTGATGATCCTCTATCTTCAAGTTTAGAGGCTTCATCGATGCTCTTCCATCTTCAAGTTCAGAGGCCTCGTCGATGCTCTCCCATCTTCAAGTCCGAAGGCTTCACCATTTCCTCTTCGAAGTTAGGTTTGGATGCTTCACTCCTTCTTCAAAAAATTAGTGCAACTTTTTTCCTTCTCCAAAATGTTGGTGCAACTTTTCTCATTCTCCAAAATATTGGTGCGATTTTGCTTCCTCCCTAAAAATGTTAGTGTAACTTCACTTCTTCTACAAAATGTTGGTGCAGCTTCACCTCCTCTTAAAAAATGTTGGTATGGCTCTGCCTCATATGCTAGAAAAACTCTAATCCTCCTAGCTTCGCCTCATATACGATCTGGTCCACTCGACTCCACTCAAAAGCTTGATGGCATATTCTCCCCATCTTCAAAGCTTGATGGCATATCAACCTCTTCTTCAAAGCTCAATGGCATATTTGCCTTATCTTCACTGTCGGATGAAGAAGTGATGTAATAGGGTTGTTTAGACCTTTTCAGGGTCATCCCTATATTGATCAAATAGGGTTGTTAGACCTTTCCAGGTTCATCCCTATGTTGGTCAAGAAATGACGATTAAAGTTGTTTAGACTTTTCCGGGGTCATCCCTATGTTGATTAAATAGGGTCGTTAAACCTTTTTGGGGTCATTCCTATTTTAAGCAAGAAGTGATGTAATAGGGTTGTTTAGACCTTTTCGAGGTCATCTTTATGTTGATCAAATAGGGTTGTTAGGCCTTTCTGAGGTCATCCATATGTTGATCGAGAAGTGATGATGTAATAGGATTTTTTAGATCTTTTTAGGGCCATCCCTATGTTGATCGAGAAGTGATGTAGGGTTGTTTAGACCTTTTCGAAGTCATCTCTATGTTGATCAAGAAGCACGATGTAATAGGGTTGTTCAGACCGTTCTGGGCTCTTCCTTATGTTGATCAAGAAATGACAATATAATAGGGTATACCTTTCCAGGGTCATCCCTATGTGAATTAAATGGGGATTGTTAGACCTTTCTGGGGTCATCTCCATGTTGATCGAGATATAATAGGGCAGGCCTTTTCGAAGTCATCCCTATGTTGATCAAATGAGGGTTGTTAAACCTTTCTGAGGTCATTCGCATGTTGATCGAGAAGGGGCGATATAATACAGCAGACCTTTCCAAGGTCATCCTTATGTTGATCAAATGGGGGTTGTTAGACTTTTCTGAGGTCATCTCCAGGTTGATCAAGAAGTGGTTGTATAATAGGGTTATCTAGACATTTTCGGGGTCATCCCTATGTGTGTCAAGGAGATGGTCATGCAATGGGCCATTGCTGTAAACAAAAATAAATAATAGTGATAAAAAAACTCATCTTTTGCAAAAAAAAATACTGATGAATGGCAAAAAAGAAAAGGATTACTCCCTCGATTGAGTAAGTGTAGCTCCTATAAACCAAAAAAGGAAATCGGGGGGGTGGGGAAAGTATATGAGGAAAAAAACAAGAAAAAACAAGAAAAGGAAAAGAAAGCAGGAAAAAAAAAAAAAGCAACAAAAAGAAGGGGAAAAAAGAAAGATGTATGTGGTGAGCCCTATTTTTAGAGATCAAGATGGGCTCAAATTCCTAATATAAGTTGGGTTTCCTACAAAAATCTTATCTTTCTAAAAGATTTTCATAAGATTTGAATCAAAATATCTTATCTTTTAAATTTGAATTTAAGATTCTTGATGGGTTTGAATATATTAGCCTAACATCAAATGATATCAAAATCCATTTACATCAATTTTAAATTTGAGCATATTCCAAATTTTATCTCATATTCAAATCAAATTTAGCTTTTATCCTCAATCCAAATTAAATTGAGGGTAAAATCTCAAATTTATTTTAAATTAAAATTTGGTCATATTCCAAATTTTATCCAAATTGAAGTTGTTTAAATTTTATATTAAATTTCGAATAAAATGTCAAGTTAAAATTTGATCATATTCCAAATTTTGTCCCAAGTTCAAATCATTCAAATTTAGTCTTTTATCCTTGAAGCAAATTTTTTTTCATATTCCAAGTTTTATTGCAAATTCAAATCAAGTTTAACTTTTATCCTATTTCCAAATCAAATTGTGATAAAATCCTAAATTAAAATTTGGTCATATTCCAAATTTTATTAAAAAAAACAAATTGTTCAACTTTGAGATTAAATTGTATATAAAATCTCAAATTAAAATTCGGACAAATTCCAAATTTTATCCCAAATCTAAATCATCAAAATTTAGACTTTTTTCCTCAAGTCAATGTAAATTAAGGATAAATTCTCAAATTGATGTAAAATTTAAATTTTGGCATCTTCCAAATTTTATATCAAATTCATCCGATTTTAGGTTCTTATCACTATTTTCAAATCAAATTGGGGTAAAATCTCATATTAAAATTTGGCCATATTCCAAATTTTATCCTAAATTCGAGTTAAGCTTATGCACTAAATTCATAGTTTGACAAAATAAGTTGAGATCAAATTCAAGAACAAATATTTTTTAATTTTGATTCCAACTTTATATTTTTTAAGATTCATCCACTCATATATGTGCATAAATCTCGAAAATTGGGCATTTGTTGAATAAGAAATTTTAGACCAATAAAAAATTGCCACGTCGTTTACTAAATTAATGACGAAATTTCAAATCTTCAAATTTTGGACCAATTAGGAGTTGATATGTGTCCCAAATTGAAGGTGAAGATAAATTCCAATGACGCCACGTAGTTTCATCATGACAATTGAATCAAATAAGATTAATTTGACCCAATTTATATAATTATTTGGGTTAAAGTCCAACTAAGCCCAGAAATGGGTTTGACCCGGATGTCAAATCAAGCCCAAATCCAACTAATTGGGCCCAAAGGTCAGGCTATGAACTAACCAAGTCCAAGTCCAACTAATCAGACCCAAGGACCGGACCCGTGGACCAACCAAGCTCAAATCATGGAGAGACATTGTCTTGGTTTGAAATATAAGTTCTTATACTTCAAGAAAGATAATATAAGTTCTTATACTTCAATTACCACATAGGACTTTTATTAAATGTGGAGTATCAAAATGGGTGCCAATTTAGATCAACAAACCATCGCAGTGGATTCATAACCCTAATATCTTGGTCTTGAGTATATGTTTAAACAAGTTGAATTATGTTCAGATTGGCACAATTGTTTTTATTATTTGTTCTCATTTGAGTATAGTCATTATGATAAATTAAGATTCTATCCGGTAGTCATTTTATTTTATTTTTTGTTTTTTTAAAGTAACGTGTATAAATACTACTTCTATATATAAGTTTATTTGTTTTGTTAATTAATTTCTACTAAAGTTTTCAAAAACTAACCAATTTTGAAAATTAAGAAAAAGTAGTTTTCGAAAACTTTTTCTGTTTTAAGAACTTAATTAATAATTCAAGTGTTTTTTCAAGAAATATGAGAATCATGAAAGAAGAAAATAAAGATAAATAAAAAATAAAAAAATAAAATTATTACCTCATCAAATGACCGCATAGTGCATTAGATTAGCACGTTTGACTTCAAATCAATAGGTCGTGGATTCCACTTCCACTGTAGTCGCTTATTAAAAAGTTAAAATTGTTAAAAATGAGGACTAAAAAACTATATTATATAATTTTGAATTGATGTTAATGGGTAATTAGACTTGAAAAATCATGAATACTTGTATTAATAATTCATAGGTCTATTATTGATAAGTCATAACCAAGTGAATTAAAATTGCAATTAATATTTGGTCAAGGACAGAGGGGACAATGAAAATACGACTCTGTCATTTGCTTATACCAAATCTCGTGACATTTTTTTTTCCCATAATTATGTTTTTTTCTTTTTATTTTTTAATGCATTGAACTCCAACTAAACAAAGATGATCTCACAGTTTGTGCTCAAGATATATAACGCTCTTGGGTGCCAACGGAGAGAGTCAGTTCACACGACTTCCCTTCATAGTTAAGGCACTATCGATTGTATTTCCTCTAATTATGAATTATTTATACGTAATCTCAAAACATTATTTTCAAAGTGATAATGACATGATGAGACAAAATTAAGAATGGGCCATTTGCAATAATCTAAAAAAAGAATATTAAAATGGTAAAATTACCAATAGTTTTTTTTTTTCAATTTACAAATATAGCAAAAAAAATACTACATTTTATTTTTGTTTTTTATTATTTCAATTTTACCCTCTTTGATATATTAGCATATATATCAGTAGTATATTTGATATACTTTTTGCTTAGAGTATAATTTAAGTAACATACTTTTTATTTTGTATATCAGTGAATGGAGAGATCTTCAATCGATCAAAAAGCATTCATAATTTTTTATCATGAACTTTCACTACTATATAGTATCAGTAGTAAGACCAAATTGAAGCACACAGAGCCTAAGATAAAATCTCTCTAAGGCAAATTTATTTTTGGAAAGCAATAAAAAAGAAGGGATTTTGACCTGATAAACTAAAATGCATAAAATTAAAATGTAGAAAGGAGCGAAGGAACTCTAAACAAAGAGAACCCATGAGCGGAAACAAGATCTTTCCAAGTCTATTGTGACAGAATTAAAAGCATTCACAAACATACAGAATAGTTATGTACCTTAGAATAATTACAACATGCTTTCTTCGTTAAAAACAAAAGGAACGAGAGATATACCTTTGAAGCAACCTTTGTCTGTGAATCTCTCGCTCTCGTGATCACTGGAACAACAACCTCTCACTGTCGCTCAGATCATCTAGCCAATCTTTCGTTGTCACTTAGATCACGAAAAAATTTCTCCTCGAACACGATCCTTTCGACATAACCACTCGACAACCTTGGTATTCTCGAAGTGAGAATCCAGGAGATATGGGCTCTATTAGATTTGGTAGTGGGATGGAAGAAGGCAACAACCGAACTAAATGATTAAGTAAGTAGGAGAAGGTCTATCATATAGACACAGAAGATACTTGATCGTTCAGTAAATCTTGCTCTCCTGAGAATCATCTACATGATCGCTTAGTCTCTCGCTCAGATTGTTTACATGATCGTTTAGTAAATCTCACTCTAAACGATTGTTTAATAAATCTCTCGTTGTCATTTAGTCTCTCGCTATACACAATCGTTTAGAAATCTCGCTATACACAATCGGTTAGTAAATCTGTCGTTGTCGTTTAGTCTCTCGTGAGGCGTATCGTATACGCTCTCATGAGTAAACGATCAAATAGATTACTAATGAAGCGATTATTCACAAAATGAAAAACATATTTCATTTTATCCTTCTGTTATGAAAATTGATCATAACCTCCCATTTTCATGCACGGTTAAAAGAGAAAATTACCCACAATTATCATATAATAATAACTAACTTATCATAATATATTTATAACCTATAGTTTTAATATCACATCATATGTAACATTTAAACCATAGTTCTTTTCTCCTTTATTCAATATAAATCATATTTATATTACAATCCTCCAACTAATGTATCTCATACATCATATCAATTATATCACATATAATTGAACCTGTTTAATTATATCATATATAATCAAACTCCCTCTTGTCAATTTGAACACTTGAAACTGACCCAAAAATTGGTTCTCAATTTGAGTCCATTGAGCTACCAAGAGGATCTTATGGACTTGTAGCTTGAAGCTCCAACGGTACATGAATAGCTGACTAAACTCTTTAATCACGAGATCCACCATCTGTTAACTATCGGGCACTCCACTAAAGATCTACAGCTGCACTCTTCTTACTACAGATATATTTCTGTGTCCATCGAATATAACCAATCAATAGTACGATAGCCCTTCACAGATCGCTCGTAAGTATAGTTGGGCCAATTTACCTTTTTGTCCTTGTAATTACATCTATCTCCTTAAGTACCACTGATTTCTCTAATAAACAATACATCATAGTCTTACTATGAGTGGACACCTCTCGGGCCATGAGAAGGTGTGTGGCGCCACGTCGTTCAAGCCTCGGAATCAGCCCTTAAGGGAGCAATCTAGCTATTTACCCCTGCTTCAAGAATGAGTAAATTTCATCTTATGTAATTGAGTTCCCAGCTCCCCAATTAGACGAAACCCCAAAATAGTAGGCTTGAGTCGGCAATCTAGCTACTCACACCCATTCAAATCAAAGGATCGCCCTCATAGGTAAGAGTTCTCAACTCACTCAGGATTAAGGTCATGTTACTTATGGTCATCCTAGTGAAATGAAAATCTCTGTCATGAATGGTGTTATATAACGAGACTAAACACTTCGTGGTCCGGTCTTATACAAACTCTTTTGTATAGAACACCTCTGCTCGCATGTCTCCACATGAATGATCAGGATCAGACCATCTATAGTACTTTTTAAGATTTGTAACATTTACAAAGCAAGCCGTATCCATAGTTTCACCAGGATAAGGTTTCGTTCCTTTATCCATATACTACAGACCATTTAGGTTATCACTTAAGGCATGATCCACTTGTATGTCTCCACATACACGCTTAAGTTACAATGAAAACCAGGGATCTTAGTTTATTTGTTTGTGGTAAATGCAAATAAAATATCTCATATTTCATAGATAACAGTGAATAAAATATCTCATATTATTATATCGCAAGCATTTGTTCATACAGGTGTTTACAAGCTACAGGATCCTACGAGAGTTTAGGGCATCAACCCCAAAAATCTCCCACTTGTCCTAAAGTGAGTGGGTGTACAAGATAAAAACAAGTAAAAAACAATAAACTAGGTCACTAAGACCCAGTACAAAAAAATCTCCCACTTGCCCTAGCCCAGCTGCGGGCGATCCTATAAACCCAAGCTTTGAAGGTGACCTTAAAAAACTATAGCCGTGAGAGCCTTCGTAAACGAGTGAGCAACGTTGTGCTCTAAAGCGATCTTCTGACTATCATGTCCTCTCGATGCACTATCTCGCAGATGAGATGATACTTTTGCTCAACATATTTGTCGTGCTTGTGACTCCTACGCTCCCTAGAGTTCGCCACAGTACTACCATTATCACAATAAAAAGTGATGGGCCTGACATGTCTGGAACAATTTCCTGATCACTCAGGAACTTCCTGAGCCAAACGACCTCTTTAACAGCTTCACAAGCCGCTACATACTCGGCCTCCATCATCGAGTCTGTGATGTACTCCTGCTTAGTGCTTCGCTATACTAAAGCTCCTCCATTAAGAGTGAACACTGAGCCGGAAGTGGATTTCTGAGAATCCTTATCAATCTGAAAGTCAGACTTCGTGTATCTAGTAAGGATCAAATCCTTAGATCCATACACGAGCATGTAGTCCCTCGGTCTTCGAAGATACTTAAAGATGTTCTTGACGGTGGTCTAGTGACCCTGTCCTAGATTAGACTGATATCTACTGACTATCCCTACAGCGTAGCAGATGTCCAGTCGAGTACACATCATCGCATACATCAAACTGTCAACGACAGATGCATAGGTGACTCGTCTCATTTTCTCAACCTCTTGAGGTGTCTTAGGACATATTTTCTTAGACAATGTAACTCCATGCCAAAAAGACAGTAGGCCCTTTTTGGAGTTCTGCATCGATTACTTGAGCAACATCTTGTTAATGTACGATGCTTGAGACAGCGCGAGCACTTTGTTCTTTCGATCCTTAAAGATCTGAATACCAAGAACAAACTGAGCCTCTACCAAATCTTTCATTTGGAATTGGGTCGCTAGCCAGTTCTTAACTGAAGTCAATAAACCTACATCATTCCCTATGAGTAGGATATCGTCTACATACAACACTAGGAAAACTACTGAACTGTTGATGATTTTCTTGTAGACACAAGGATCATTAACGTTTTGGTCAAAGCTGTACCATTTGATCGCAGTATCAAACCGAATGTTCCAAGATTGAGATGCCTATTTCAGCCCATAAATGGAACAGTTCAGTTTGCAAACTCTTTGTTCTTGACATTGGGCTATGAATCCCTCAGGCTGCACCATATAAATGGTCTCCTCAAGATTACTATTAAGAAAGGTAGTCTTGACATCCATTTGCCATATCTCATAGTCATAATATGAGGCAATGGACAGGAGGATGCGGATAGACTTCAACATGGCAACAGGCGAGAAAGTCTCCTCATAGTCGACTTCCTTCACCTAGGTATAATCCTTTGCTACAAGTCTAGCCTTGAAGGTTTGTACATTCCCATCAGCACCTCGTTTCCTCTTGTAGATCCATTTACAACTGATAGGTTTTACCCCATCAAGATGATCTACAAGATCCCATATTGAGTTGGAATACATAGACTTCATCTTGAGATCCATGGCTTTGACCCATTCATTCCGATCAACATCCTCCATTTCCTTCTGATAAGATAACAGATCCTCAACCTCGCCATCGGCTACCATAGCCAGGATTTCAGGGAAATCCATATAGCGTATAAGCGGGTTCGCAACCCTCCCACTACGTCAAATTTCCCCCAACTCTTGAGGTGGATCGGACCTACGGATGAAGTTCCATCAACAACTCTTGCTGATGGAGTAGGCCTTTTAACAACTCATGTTGAAGTTTCAGTAGTTTCGTTGGAAAGTTCACGCAGCACGATCTTACTACGAGGACTATGCTCCCTCACATGATTCTCCTCCAGGAAAGTAGCGTTTATCGACATAAACACCTTGTTTTCCTTAGGATAATAAAATAAACCCCCTCGTGTACCTTTGGGGTAGCCTATAAATAGGCACAACCTCGAAGTGCTTCCAGTATCTTTGGATTAGCCACAAGCACATGTGCTAGGCAACCCCATATGCGGAAGTGACGCAAACTAACTTTACGCTCGTTCCAAAACTCCAAAGGTGTTTTGGCAACACTCTTGGAAGGAACGCAGTTGACGATATAAGCTGGAGTCTCTACTGCAAAACTCCAAAATGAGTCCGATAAGGAAGCGTAACTCATCATCTCCTATACACCATTTTACTAAGGTGTACCAGGCACTGAGAGTTGGGAAATGATTCCATGTTCTATCCTACAGTTCTGGAACTCAGAATAAAAAAACTCTCCATCCCGATCTGATCGAAATGTTTTAATCCGTCTATCGAATGCGTTAAACTTCAGTCTTGAACTCTTTGAACTTTTCAAAGGATCTTGACTTTCGTTGTCTCAAATGAACATACCCATACCGGGAGTAATCATCAATAAAAGTGAAATACTCATAGCCTCCCCTAGCTCGCACATTCATCAGACCACAAAGGTCGGAATGCACTAACTCAGGCTCTTTAGCTTGATAACCTTTTCTAGTAAAAGGTCTTTTAGTCATTTTGGCTTCAAGGCATGACTTGCACATAGGTAAAGAATTTTCCTCTAACTCACTTAGAAGTCCATTCTTCACCAACCACTTAATCCTATTGAGATTGATGTGTCATAATCGAATGTGCCAAAGGTGGGCATTTTCCTTAGGAGAAACCTTAAGTCATTCATGTTGAGTTATGACAGTTTTTAACATCTCTATGTTATGGAGGTAATTTGTTGCTAATGACCTTAGCACATACTAATTATTTTCCAGTTTTGCTGAACAAATCTCTACACCAACTTTCAAAATAAACACTTTATTCAATGAAAAGTGAAGAGTATATTTACATTCAATCAGACACTTTACAGAAATTAAGTTCAGCTTTAACTCGGGAACAACATAGACATCATTCAAAAGGATAATTTTCTTCTGTAAAATAAACTGGAGTCCTCCCACCGCCACAATGAAGATAACGTGTCTGGTGCCTACTCGCATCATCATCTCTTCAGCCTCAAGTTACCACCAGGATCTAATCCCCCTAAAAATAAGAACAAACATGATTAGTGGTCCTAGAGTCAATAATCTAGGTAGAATCATCATTCTCCATTAACAAGTTTTCAAAACTAATAAATCATATTTACTTTGTTTTGCCTTGGCCTTAGACTTCTTCTTCTCCTTCAACTAGCAAGGACAGTTCCGCTTCCAGTGCCTATCCTGGTTGCAACAAAAACACTTTACTTTGTCAACCAACACGGGTTGCCTTCCCCGCTGAACGACAGGATGTGAGTTAGCAGGCACTTTCCCCTTCCCCTTACCACCCTTCTTCTTATTCCACTTGAATGTGTTACAAGTGGAAAGTGTAGACTTTGTTCCTGAGGTCGAACCTCGATGGAACTTCTTTGATGATGAAGCAACATTTACCTCACAAACAATCTTCTCCTTACTTTTCAGCAAGGATTGGAATGTCTGCAACTCGTTGAGGAGAGCGGTAAGGATATAGTCAATTTTGTTCAGTATAGCATTATTGACAAAGTGCAGGAAGCTATCTGGCAACGAGTGTAGAATGATGCTAACTTGGCTGCCCTCATCGATGCGCGACTCTTTCATCTCCGCCACGTTAAAGTGGACCATCATGTTCAGAACGTGTTCACGAACAGATGTACCCTCCTCCATTTTAGAGTTGAAGATGCATTTGAGAGCTTCATGCTTGAGCTATCCAAACGGTTGTCCAAACATTCCCTGCAGGGACTCCATGATCTCAGGCGCCGAGACCATAAGCTCATGATTTTTGGCCAAAACGTTGTTTATACTGGCCAATATGTAAGCTCGGGCCTTCTCGTTTGCCCGTGTCCATCTCTCATAAGCCTCCCAAACATTTCGAGTGGTGTTCCAAGACGGCATATGAGGACACTTCTCCGTAAGGACGAATCTTAAGACATCGATGATTAAAATTGTAGTTATCGTGTTTTTCCAACTAGCGTAATTCTCGCCAGTCAACTTATCAACACTTAAAAGAGCTAATGTGGCTATAGCCATTTTTATGTTACTGAAAAAACATGAACAGACTTAATGCGTCTATGCATTACCACTTTTAACACCAATTTTAGTTTTAGAAAAATAGTTTCCATGTACCCGAAATGAAAAGATATCTATTTCGCAATGATGCCCTAGTGAGGTAGGACAAAAGTCACTGGTGGGGTGATCAAATTCCCTTTCAGTACAATGAGACATTCTCGACCATTAGACAGAAACAACTCTTGTAACTGACTCTAACATTCATCATTTTTCGGTCCATAATTATGAATTTTTAACAATTCCGCATAAGTGTAACCCTTCATCTTCGGTCATAGAGTCCCGCCCTAATGCACCCGCCGTAGGGAAAAAGCATATTAGGATAAGAGACTAAAGCGACTTTATCCTATACAAGAGATCAGATAAATAGTCGTGCAAAACTACCATCTTATAGGGGGACACTCTGAAGGTACCTTGAAACGATGCACAGAAACGTTATCCAACCAAATGAGAGAGAATGTGGGATATGTTGTCACACGTCCTGCTCCTACTTACTATGAACATTTTCTCCCTTCACCATGGTATTGATCTACCCAAACACCATCCTTTAGAAGGACACCACCAGGGTCCTTCGAGGCCGACGATAGATCTCACAGTGTGAACATAAAGGGAGAAACGTGAAGAAGTTTAAATGAAGTATTATATACCCCAAGTACCTCCCACTGAATGTTCTACTTAGGGGTTCATTAACTTAGACAACCCAACTACTGATTTTATTTAAGTGTGTTTAATTTGATAAAAAACAACTCTTGTCTTTGATATTAAACAAGTTCAAGTCAAGTCCATTAAACTCTTTAACGGACTATCCTTAAATTTCCATGCATGCATCAAATCTATCTAATTCACTTTTCCAGGTAGGTTCCCAGGTAGGGGTGTTTCGTTTCTATCAGCTTAAGTACCCCAGCCTAGACAAAACCTACCTTAGATAAAAGGTCCATTATAGATAGATTTGCTACATATTTAATCTTTTATTAGTCAATTTAATCCTATTAAACTGATTAAAAGTTAAACCTTAGGTTTCTAATCTCATTAGAACCATGATCTTAGGTTTATCTCCATCAAAATTTAAAACTCTTTTAAACATGATTCAAGCCTAAGATCGCATACATGTCTTTCTTATTGATTTTAGTTCTAATTTCTATGATAACTCTTATAAAAGAAACAACCAAAACCATTTCCATTGCTAAGCAAAACTAGATATCTATAACTCTTATAAATTTAACCTATGTTTCATGCTTCATACAATGTCCATTCATTACTATATACAACTCTTATATATTTGGCAATGAACTAAGTATACATGCTTCCATACACCCTTATACTATAACATTTATAATCTAGGTCTTGAGTATATATTTAAACAAGTTGAGCTATGTTCAGATTGGCATAATTTTTTTACTATTTGTTTTAATTTGCATATATTCATTATGATAAACTAAGATTCTGTCTGGTAACCATTTGATTTTTTATTTTTATTTTTTGAATATGAGGTATATGAACACTACTTCCACATTTAAGTTTCTTTGTTTTGTTAATTACTTTCTACTAAAGTTTTCAGAAACTAAACCAATTTTGAAAAGTAAGAAAAAGTAGTTTTTGAAAACTTATTTTGTTTTAAGAACTTAATTAATAATTCAAGTGCTTCTTCTAGAAATATGAGAAAGTAGGAAAGAAACATAAATAGAAAACTAAAAAAATACAATTATTACCTCATCCAATGATCGCATAGCGCAGTGGATTAGCGCGTTTGACTTCGGATCAAAAGGTCGTGGGTTTGACTCCCACTGTGGTCGCGTATTTAAAAAATTAAACTTGTTAACAAATGATTTCTAAAAATTATATTATATAATTATTTTGAAATGATGTTAATGGGTAATTAGAATTGAAAAATCGTGAAGATTTGGTATTAATAATTCATAGTTATGGATGGTGTGAGTCTTGAAACTTTATTTTCAAAGTGATAGTGACATGATGAGACAAAATTAAAAACAGGCCATTTACAATAATGTGAAAAAGGAATATTAAAATGGTAAATTTAGCAATAGTTTTTTTCAATTTACAAATATAGCAAAAAAAAAATACTAGATTTCATTTTTGTTTTTTATTATTTCAATTTCACCCTCTTTGATGTATCAACATATATATCAGTAGTATATTTGATATACTTTTTGTTATAGTATAATTTAAGTGACATACTTTATATTTGGTATATCAATGAATGGCAAGACCTTCAATCAATGACATACTTTATATTTGGTATATCAATGAATGGAGAGACCTTCAATCAATCAAATAGCATTTATAATTTTTTATCATGAACTTTCACTACTTGGTACTATGAGTAGTAAGACCAAATTGAAGCACATGGAGCCTAAGATAAAATGTCTCTAAGGTAAATTTATTCTTGGAAAGCAATAAAAAAGAGGGGATTTTCACATGATAAACTAAAATGCAAAAAAGTAAAATGTAAAAAAGAGGTCATCAGATATTAATGATTAATTGTGTTCTTAGACGGCGAATCGAGCATAGGAGGTCATCGAGATGTTACGAATGCAAAACAAGTAAAACAAAGCAAACTACACCAAAATAAGTCGATGACGAGGGGCAGTGCCATGACATCTCTGATGCACTTTCCGCAACGCGGTGGATAAGGGCCACACCTCTATGGCCCACTATAAATATGAGTCGATTTTTAGGGTTTTTAACATGCAAGGAGGAGAGGAAGATCCATCCATGAGCTATGAAGGTTCTCTTTAGTTTTCTTTATCTTTTTAGTTTTAGGCTGAATCTTTGGGATTGTAAATGGCTTGATGTTTTCAAGCCTTGATTACTTCTTGAACGTATGTAATCTTGATTATTATATTTTTTTTTTTTAGTTACTGGATTTTGATGAACCTATTGGTGTTGGCCTCAAATCTCGTGCGTTTCATAGTTTGTAAGTTTTGTATACGAAATATTTATTTAATAAAATAAAGTGTCATTTCATTTTATATTTAGTTTGCATTAACTCGATCCAACAAATTAAGGTCCATGGTTATTTTATGTAACTTAAACATTTATGTGGTTGACATACAAGTGGATCATGTTTAAATAATAACCTAAATAGTCTGTAGTACATGGATAAGATTGCGTACTTCATCTTGGTGACACTACGTATACACCCACTTTGTAATTGTTACAATAGTTGTAAAGTATTACAACGATTGAATCCTAATCATTCATGTGAAAACATGTAAACGCGAGTATCCTATATAAAGAGTTTGTATAAAACTAGACAACAAAGTGTTTAGTCTCTCTTTATAACGTCGCTACTTGAAGAGATTAACATTTTATTATAATGACCATAGGTGACTCGACCTTAGTCATGAGTCAGTTGTAAAGTTCTACCTATAAGGGAAATCCTTTGATCTGTATTGGTGAGAGTGGCCAGATTCACTAACTCAATAAGCCTACCATTTTGGAGATTTATCCGAATAGGGAGCTAAGAATATAGCTACATAAGATAAAATTCACTCCTCCCTGTTGTGAAGGTATGTAGATAAATTTCTCCCTTAATGGTTGATTCTAGGTCTTGAACAATGAGACGTCTCATCCTCTCATTGACCAGAGAGAGGTCTAATTGGTAGTTAGACTATAACTAATTGTTCATTGGAGGGGTCAATAGTACTTAAAGAGTTAGATGTAACTATAGGAATAGAATGATAATTTGACCCAGTTGTAGTTATGAGAAATTCGTGAGGGGTCGACTTACTGTTGATACATTATATCCATGGACATAGAAATATATCTACAATGTGAATAGTGTAGTTGTTGATCTATAGTGAAGTGATAGTCAGTTAATGAATGTTGATTAATTTAATTAAAAATTTTATTTAATTAATCTTGTATCATTGGATGTTCTAATCTCTAAATTCATATGGTTGCCTCGTTAGCTCATTAAGGATAAAACAAGGAATAATTAATTTTGAAATAATTTAAATTATTCAAATTATTTATAGGGAATTAAAGATACTAATTATATTAATGTGTTTAATATAAATTCTAATATATATATATTGATACATTATAATATTAATTAATTATAAATATGATTTATAATTATAACTATATAATATTTGAGAAATAAATATTTGAATGAGATTCAAATATTATTTATATAAATGAAATTTATATAAATATTATAGGGTAAAATTTAATGTGAATATGATTCATATTAAAACTAAATGTTATAAGAGATATGTGCATTTTAATGTAATTAAAATGTATATTATATGATAATATAATACATATTTAACAACTCCCACTACAGAGGAGTTATTCCTTCAAGATGGATGGGAATTAAAATAACTCCCTTCCTCCCTCATCCGATGGGTTTTGTCTTATGAAAAAAAAAAAAGAAAAAAAAAAGAAAAAAAAAAAGAAAAAAAGAGAAAGAAGTGAACAGTTTTCTTGATCTCTCGCCAAGTATAACGAGATCGCAAGTTTCTCGGGATGATCCAAGGTCGAACATAGGGACTTGCAACTAAAGGATACTTGTGAAATAATGTGTTTGAGGCGAGGAATAAAAATGAAAAGAAAGAAATAGATTAACTATGCGCTACTCATACTTCTAACTAAACAGACTGAGCAATTGAAATTTGACTATGAGAATCGTGATGAATGGAGAGTAAGGGTTGGGGGAGGAAATTTCACCAAGTCATTTAGTTGGTCGCAAGGATAATCCCACCTCGCCACAATGCATCACACACCTCTCTATGGTCAGCCACATGCTTATATCTCTATAATGCATGGTTACGTTGAGCATAAGATTATTCCTATCTCTGTGAACACTCCTTACTTTGCTTAGCGAGTTCTACTACTTACCCTCTCGGACAGTGGTTATAGCTACTCAGCTCATAGACAAGCATTGCAATAACCTTGCACTAAGCAAAGAGGGTTGTCATACTATACTCGCGTAACACACACTGATGCGTAAAATTATGTTATGTTATGGTGTGAGTTTGCGGTGATGTGTGTTATGCGGTGATCATGCAAGTTTTCCTATCAAGGCCCAAGTATAAGCCTTCTTAGGTTTCTTAGTAAGTCCAGGTTCGAACACAGGGACTACTAAGTAGATATGCGACAGACTCTTCCATTATATTGCGGTGGTAAATAAATGAAGTGGATGGTGTTTTGATTGAGATTTTTCCTATGCGACGGAGTTGAACGCAGAGTGATAAAAGCATAGAGTTACATTAAGTATGTGATGAAGGGGTTGAAAAGGAGTTTAGCTAACATTTCCTAAGATTGTGCACAAATTATACGATCATGCTACACACAAATATAAATACTACATTTCTCAATGTAGAATGCCATAATTTCTATTTCTAGGACGCATGCGATGCATATGCGAAAATGTCGATAGAACTTATTTCTAAGTTTCTATTCTTGCTTATGCGATCTAATCTGACTCTCTCAAGCCTAAATTCTATCTTTCGACTACTCTCTCAAGTATGCCCAAATGCACACATAAGACAAAGTGACCGCATACCACCAATCCTATTTCTAAGGCGCACGCGATGTGTAAATAACATATAGAACTTATGTCTAAGTTTCTACTCTTGCTCATATGACCTAATCTGACTCTTTCAAACATAGAATCTATCTTTAGACTACTTTCTCAAGTACATCCAAGGTGAATGATGCATGCATAAGACAAGATGATCGCATAAAATGTAAATCTTAAGTCATGCTAGCTAAGTACTTCTCAACCCATTCAGAAATTTAGCTACTCATGCATGGTATGGAGAGATTGAACATATAGTGAAATGAAGTTTCCATTTTCTGCAAATAAAGTACTGAATACAAAATAACAAATGAAATTGAGAGAACAAGCTCGGTAAGCAATGTCTTGCTTCCCGTGCCCTTTTACACTACTCTCTTATCACTTCAACTTTGTTCTCAATGTGGATTCTTGCTCTCACAAAGGTTGGCCCTCTCCCTTTTGTGCTGCTTTCTGACAGTCTCTCAATCTGCCCGGGAGTGATTTCTCCTGACTTTTTCTCGTCTCCTTGCTCTCTCCATCCTCTACGTATATGTATGAGTATGTGCATGAACAGACTAACAGACTAACTCAATTTCTCTCTGGTGATCTTCGATATTTATAGATTTCAAGATGAAGCAACTTTTCTTACAAAGATTGCAATGATGGGCGGCAGTAATTTCTCTAATCTGTTGCTCTGTTTAAAAGTCACCGAAAGTTCAATGTACTTGCTACAGTTTGGCTTTTAACGGCTTGTCACCTAAATTCGGAATCAACCGTTACCAGCTTTACGTCCCATCACGATTTATTATGTTGCTGCCTTGATGCGAGGTTTTTATGCAATCACCATTTGAGAAACTTCTTGCGGTCGCATGTCTTGCGATCTAAACTTCAAGCGCATTTGCCGTATTGTGCCTTTGGAACGCAATTTCATATGCGTCATCGCATTGTTCCTGCACAAAATAGGTAGATTAAATGCTTTTATGCAATGAGCACTCGTGATTGCAATTCCTTTCTATTTAATGCTTTCAGACATGATATTGCCTATTTTACCATCACATTCTCTCATTGTTTTACTTATTTGTGTTGTAATAACTTGTATTTCTACCAGTTATAACACATCTCTTGGTGGTTTACTACAAGCGTCATATCTCTATGTCACATGATTGAGTAAACGATAACTCTTCCAATCTGCACTTAACTCATTGTGATGAAAGTAAAAGGTGATGAAAATGATATTGAAGGAACTAAAGAGATGCATTGATTACAAAATGAATTAATATCTTAAGCCAAAATGTAATACAATACAGAGGAAAGAAGAGACGTGGAGGACCAGATGTAGGAAATCTCTTGCTTCCAACAAATGTATGTCAAGGCTATCGGTGGTGCCATGGATGGGTGGTGGAGTAGTTTCTCTCGAGCTCTATCTCCAGCGAAGCTCCGGTTGTCAATCGAAAAGGGTTGTGGGAATGAAAAACTCTCAAAGACTATCTGCTTATGCTCCCGTCTGTGATCATAGGAATCTGCCCAAGGTAGAAGTCCCGGATGCCTTGAATTTGGGCTCCAAGGCTCTCTTTATAGAGCTCAAACACCGACAAAATTGGTAATCCTGCGTTGAATCCCTGTCATTCTTTTCGCGATAGGGGGAATGTCATCATGACCTTATCTCTTTGATACTCCCGAGGTATGCATTCATGATTGTTTCTTCTGGAGTATCAATGCATCCCACCCATTTTGCGATCATCCTTTATCACATATATCACTCTAAAGTGGCAACATTCCATGCGAAAAACTTGCCTTCATGAAAATCAATGCATGCGATCAACTTTGTGATGGTCTGGGATCAACGCATGCATTCAATTCCTGCAATAACTACAAAATTGTACATTTTGACGTAAGATAACACATGATATAGGTTTAGCGGGAATATCCAGCATTGATTAATGCAAACTCGTTTTTCTACATGAATTCTTATCAATATGAACACATATTCTACTCATCAACCCTCATAATTCTAAGTAAAAGACTACAATAGCTTGTAGTTCTACAAGCTATCACCCCCCCCCCCCCAAGAACCCTCTTCCCTGTTTTGCGTAGAAGCCCCATCGTGCACCTCTTTTCTTTGCTAGATCTGATTGTCGCTTCACAACCTAGCTGTCGTGACCTAGTGCTACCAGATTCGCCATTGTGTAGTCGTGCTCCATAGCTCTCTCGATGCCCAGGTATTTGTATCTCTATCTCACCGTGCGTCGCACCTCTGCCAAATTCTAGCCTTCTCTTCCTCGCTGTTTCATTCGACATGAGGATTCTGATGAAGTCGCCGCCAAGTACCACTGTGTAGCTACCAAATCTGACGTTCGTCGCCCGTTCTCTGTTCGCCTCTTCCATTGATCATGGGTTTCAATGGAATTGTTCCTTTAGGTAAGGTTGAGGTAAGTAGTGATGGTTTTCTTGTAAGATAAGTTTTTGTTTAATAATTGGGCTATTTCATAATTTTGGGTTGAAATCGAGGTTTAAAGAATGTTGAGATTGTTGTCAAGCGTGTTCATAATCTTTTTGTTTAAAATTTGGTAAGTATGTGAGGCTTATCTTGAATGCCTAGGGAGTATTGGTTCCAATTGGTTGATACCCTTGGAATTTGGATGTTAGTGTTCTGAACGATGGAATTAATTTTAATTGTTCATACAGGGTTTGATCTAATGATTTCACTTAAGTTAAGGGAGAGATTGGTGTGCTAATTTGTTTAGGCCTAAACATAAGGTAAGTGTCTTTCTACCGATTTGCTTTCGAACAAGTCGTCCCTACTACTTGGACTGTATATGATAGACTAAATGGGCTGGTTACACTAGATTACTTGGATTGTATATTTTAGACTAAATGGATTGGTTACCCTTGTAAAACCCGAACCCTAATTACCTTAAGTAAGAAAGTGTAAGTTATGTGATGTTCTCTAATGAGTTGTAATGAGATTATGTTTTGGTTAGGAGTGATGGAGGAAGAAAGCAAACTAAAGAGCAAGAGAACTCTCGGATGGCTATGTAGGAAAGAATGGTCAAATTTTGGCTAAGTATGGGAAACCAAGAGGAGACCATGCTATCCTATGAGATTTAATGCTAAATTTTGTTATGATGGAGTGGGAAGAAAATGGCTTAATCAAATCTCAACCATTAATCTTCATTAGTGGGCTAAGTGGCTCAGGCCCAAGGAGATTTCATGCAGGATTTCGGGCGGTGATAAGCAGGAAGGCCGATTTCATTTAATTGGTTTGAACAAATTACTTGAGCTATTTGTGTAATTCCAGTGGCATTCGAAAGCTCTGAGAGTCTATTTTCTGCTGCTACTAGAGGGAAAAATCGCCGGAATAAGGCCGGAGGAGAAAAATAAATACGAAGGGTTCGTTTCTCGGGTGAATCTAAGCCATCAGTGAAGAATTGAAGTTCCAGGATGAATCACAATGATTCTTTAGCTACAATTTTGAGATAATATTGTTAACTCAGTTATAAACAACTTTGTAGAATGAAATGTTTTAAGATGAGGCCTGGAAATCGAGTTATATATTTTTGAAGTTTGAACTGGAAATTGTTGAACAAGAAGGCAGCTACTTGAATGGGAGTCAATGATGAAACTTTGAATCTCCAGATAAAACGACGAGGAATTTCGAGCTGCAATTTTAAGGTAATGTTGATAACTTGATTCTAAGAAAGTTTGTAGAAGGAAGCTCCTTGAGATGAGTTCTGGAAATTTAGTTATGAATTGTTGAAATTGAATCTGAAGTTTGATGCTCCAAAAGTTTTCTAAGTGTGGGGAGTGTGGGCGATCAAAGGGTGCATTCTTTTAACACCCAATCCCTCCAAATTGGCTAGTGTCCAACCCTCAAAGTGAATGGTAGGAGGCACAATGTGATGGTTTGGCATGTGAACTTGATTTATTGAGTAGGCCTAAAAGGAAGGCTAATGTAAACACTAAGTAGTATGCTTATACGTGTAAGTTCAACGCCCATTGGAAAATCCTATCAAGCCTTAAGGAAGAAAACTTGAAGGACCTGTGAGTGACTATAAATGATTTATAAATGGTTTATAAATATTTTAATAATCCGTGCTTTATTGATAGTTACTTTTATGTTGGTTATTTTACAAGAAGTTCCAAGCAATGCATTTCTCTAAAGTTTATAAACGCATGCTAGTTACAAAGTTTATGAAATATGCTTTGGTACAATGATTGAACGATGGTAGTTCCCAAAAGAAGACTCTATGACATGTTTAAGTTGCAAGTATTTGTATTATGTTTTAAAGCATATGTGCTCTTAATGTTGTTGAGCATGCGTTAGCAAATGATATTCTTATGAAAACTATGTTTTATGAGATCAAGCTTTCAGTAAGTTTGTTTTATGAAAATGTTTTCCTATCAGGTATTTTCAGCTCAATACTGAAGTATAAGGAGAAGGTATCTGAGTTGTACTACCCGGTTTCAGTTTTGTTATGATTCTGATACTGAAGTACTTAGAGAAGGTATCAGAATAATTCACTTAGTTCAATGATAAGCAGTGATACCCTGCTTCAGTCATGATCCTTAACATCAGGATCCAGTTTGCTCTACGTACACGTATGACAGTTAATCAGTTCAGTAGGATTGAACAAAGGGTTCTTTCCTAGCATTGGCTATAAGATGCTGAACAAAAGGGTTCTCACCCCAGCCCAGGCTTATGTTTAAGAGATCGAACAAAAGGGTTCTCTCTTAAACATGATACCCGACGATAAGATTGAATCACGGGTTCTTTCTTAGCATTGGCTAGAAGGTGTTGAACAAAAGGGTTCTCACCTCAGGTCAGGCTATGTTTGAGAGATTGAACAAAAGGGTTCTCTCTCAGGTGTTGAACAAAAGGGTTCTCACCCCTGCCCAATATGTTTGAGAGATCGAACAAAAGGGTTCTCTCTTGAACATGATATCCGACGTTGAGATTGAAGCACGAGGGTTCTCTCTTAACCGCGAATCAGTTTAGCTATGTTTTCAGATACAATGGTTTTAAAAGTTTTATGTACACGTTTGCTTGGCATGTTTTAGTTCCAGTATTCTGTTTTCTAGCTTTCAGTTTAAGCATGAGATTTATGTTTTTATTAAGTCACTCACTAGACGAGTAGCTCATTCTTTCAAATGTTTTTCTTTTTCCAGGTAGTGATCATCTCCCCAGAGGTTAGCTGTCATCCTACTCTACCACTCAAGGACTCCAGTTAAAAGTCCCAAGTCTAGAGAAAAGTTTTAGGTGTTTACTCTGTAAATGTCTGTACATATGTGTTGCTCATATTAGGGACTAGTAAAATATATTGGGACCACTGAACTTTGTATGTGTTAATATGATGTAATTCTGTTGTTGTTGATCCCTGGTGTTCTAAGGTTATTAAGTTTCATTAGTTTGGTGAATGTTATATATGTATTCTAGAGATCTAAGCAGGTTAAGGATGTTAGTTAAGCAGTTAGTGCCACAAAAGGGTTGGTAACTACTATCGTCACATTCACTTCTGGATTAAGAAGGGTAATCTGGGAGGGGGTGTGACAACCCTACATTGCTTGGATTGTTAATTTTTGACTTATTGAACTGCATGATTTAATGATATTGATTTAATAGACTATTTTGACCATGATCATATGTAAAGTTGATTGAGGATATGCTAGTAATTTTACCCTAAGATAAACAACTGTAAATATAACAAAGTTATATGTAAACTGATGCATGCTAAGTTATAAGGCTCTTGTTAGCTTTTCTTATCTGGGTAGGTGTACACATTTGACTGTATATATGCACATTACGACTGATTTGTGGACATTCGGTTTACACATTATGACTGATGCATGTTCCTTCAGGTTCATATTTACGGCTGATTTATGGACCTTCAAGCGATACACTATGACTGATGCATCGAAATCGCGTTCATAATTGATAAGTGACCCTTTGAAATCATTACGACTTATATGATATGGATGTACACTGATGCCTAGATAAACTAGTTAACAGGTAACCTAGAGGGCCTAGTAGTGGGTCACTAACTGGGTATTGTTATACCCACCCTTTCTTCTTTTATGTTTTTCAGGAAACAACAGGAATGGACCGATGAGGGATAGAACGGACCCGTGATGGAATCATACAGGGACAATAGACAACGCTTCCCGCAATTCATGTTTTATTTTTATTTACTAATTTAGATGTTTTAGTTTTTTTTTTGTTTGAGTTTGTTGATAGAAGACATGTTTTATTGTTTTGTTTTGGACTTTTTTTTTTTTTTTTTTTTTGTAAACGTTTTCTGGGATCCCAACTAAATGTTTTGATTATTGGATTTATTATTAAATTAACATTTCAATATAAAATGTTCAATCACGTTTTCACTGAATTTATGTTATTACAATCAAAATATTTTGAATGAAAATAAGTCTTTAGTTGTAACGGCCTATGTCAGAGTACTCGAAAGGTCGAGTCGTTATAGTTGGTATCAGAGCCTTAGTTTTAGGTTCTGTAGACTGACTTACAATGTAAGTCTTTGTTTTGTGTCCCTTATTGCTAACTATGGATCCCTCGTCCTCATCAAGTATGTTTCTAGTTTAGGTGTTCTAAAAATAGTAATTGCATAACCCTTCTTATGTTCTCTAAAGATGGTACTAGATTGTTTACTTTGACTGAGAAATTAATTGAAGTTGACTATGAATGATAGGAAATGCCACCATGTTGAAGTGCACGAAGGGATGGTCGAGGAGGAAGGATGGATGGTAAAAGGTTCCTAGATGACAAAACCAAAGCTAATCATATTGCCAAATCCTACAAATGAGGAAAATAATTAAAGCCATGATAAAATAAGAGCTTCTGAAGTTTAAATGTAGAAGCTTCTCGTCACAAGAGCCTAAATTGCATGTTGCTCCTGGCTCACATGAGCTTAAAAGGTGAATGGCCAAAAAAAATTCTTGAACTACGTTATGACTTGAGCCCTATCATTGTAAAGGGTACGTATGCAACTTAAAGGAAACTTTAAGCTCGGTCTAGACAAAAAGAAGAAAAAGAAAAAAAAATATCCTTCACGAACTTCATGACTTGATCTCTTTCTTCAACGGTATGTAGGAAACTTAAAGAAATTTATGCTCAATCATCAAGAAATGGCACAATCACCCTACAAGTTGCAATACAAAATATATATATATATATATTTGATGTTGTTCATCTCTACTGGGGGGAGGGGGAACCAACACAACAAATTGAATATGTTCATCTCTATTGAAGGCAACACAACAAATTGAAGATGTCCATCCCTACTGAAGACAACATAACAAATTGAAGATGTTCATCCCCACTAGGTGTAACACAGCAAATTAAAGATACATGTTGTTTGCATGATACTACACAGGTTGGATGTGTACAATAAGGATATGCTAGAAAATTCATCATCTTTTCATTCAATTAAACAAAGAAGCAGTGTAGAGCATTCTTTACTTCAAATTTGAAGCATCACTCATCTCTAGTTCGACTCTTCATCTTTAGCTATAGATGTTCTTCAATAACAAGTTTAGAATTTTTGTCGATGCTTCTTTTTATTCAGGTTCGGAGGCTTCACTAAAGCTTCTTAAAATTCAAGTTTTAAGGATCTGTCAATGCTTTATAATATTTAAAGCTAAGAGGCTTCATTTATGCTCATCTATCTTCAAGTTTAGAGGTTTGGTTGGTGCCCCTCCATCTTTAAGTTCAGAGGCTTCGTAAGTGCTTCTCCATCTTCAAGTTCATAGGCTTCGTCAGTGCTTCTCCATCTTCAAGTTCATAGGCTTCGTCGGTGCTCTTCCATCTTCAAGTTCAAAGGCTTCGTCAATACTTCTCCATTTTCAAGTTTAAAGACTTTGCCAATGCTTCTCCATCTTCAAGTTTAGAGGCTCCGTCAATGCTCTTCCATCTTCAAGTTTAGAGGCTTCGTTGATGCTTCTCCATGTTTAAGTTCAGAGGTTTCGTCGATGCCCCTCCTTCTTCAAGTTTTGATGCTTCATCAATGCTTCTCCATCTTCAACTTCAAAGGCTTCTTCGGTGCTCCTCCATTTCAAATTCAGAGGCTTCGTTGATGCTCCTCCATTTTGAAGTTTAGAGGCTTCGTCAATGCTTCTCCATCTTCAAGTTCAAAGGTTCGATCGATGCTCTTCCATCTTCAAGTTCAGAGGCTTCGTTGATGCTCCTCCATCTTCAAATTTAGAGGCTTCATCGATGCTCCCCCATTTTCAAGTGTAAAGGCTTCGTCAATGCCTTCCCATCTTCAATTTGGAAGGCTTCACCATTTCCTATTCGAAGTCAGGTTTGGATGCTTCAATGATTCTTCAAAATATTTTTGTAGCTTCCTTCCTTCTCCAAAATGTTGGTGCTGAAGGAAATCGAACATGAGGATTTCCATGAGCAGTGGAATGATCGTTCCAAATTCCATTTGTATTTGAACATTAACAATTACAATAAAAAAAAAAAAAGTGTAACATACAAGCTATGCACAAAACGAAATTACAGCATGCTTTTCACAAGATCAAGGGATAGAAAATCATACCTTTGAAGACTCATCTTTAAACACCCTCGATCTTGAACAATCGATCAATCAGAAGAACTACAAACCCGAACACTCGAACACTATGACTGCAACACAGCATGATCACAGCGACCATGAACACAACAATCTTCAAGATCACGAACACGACAACAGCCTCCAAAAACCTCGAACTATGTCGAGTTATGTATGACACTACCACAATGGCTACCTTAGTATTCTCTGTGTGAGAATCCAGAAGTGTAGGCTCTATATGGGCTTGGTTAGAGGAAGAGACCGGAGGAAGAATAATCGTGCAAACGATTGAGCAAGTGGGAGATGGCAAAGGTCTACCGTATAGACGATGCCCAATCGTTTGACAAATGTTATGTGATCGTTTAGCGAAAGCTCCATGATCGTTTAGCTAATGGCCAGCTGAGTGAACTATCGTGTAGTGTCACTCGATGATCGTCTAGTCTCTCTTCAGCAATCGTTCAGTGTATCTAATCTACTTGATAGCATCTACGTGAGATCTTTCCAAGAATGGAAATTCTCACAACAACTTTTAGCAAATCTACCAAAATTTAGGAAAACATTTTTCCTTTTATCTCACGATGACCATGAAACTACCAATAACCTCCCACTCAATTGGTTATTAGAGAAAAGAGATAATTATCCAATAATTAATATTATTATAAATATATATGATAACCAACTTACCATACTATATTTATAACCTATAGTTTTAATATTTCATCTCATGAAACATATAAACCATAGTTCCTTTTCTATTTGATGGTACTTAATGTAAATCTCATTTATATTCATCCTTCACTTGATGTATCTCATACATCACACATATCATATCATATATAATCGAATTTCCTCTTGTCATTTTGAACACTTCAAATCAACACCAAGAACTGATTCTCAACTTGAATCCATTAAGGGAACCTTATGGACCTGTAGTTCGAAGCTCCAACGGTACGTGAATAACTGACTACACTCTTTAGTCATGGGATCTACCATCCGTTAATTGTCAGGCACTCAACTAAAGACCAACAGCTGGCCTTTCCTTACTACAGATATATTATGTGTCCATATCAACCAATCAACAGTGTGGCAACCCTTCACAGATTGATCGTAAGTACAGCTGGGCCAATAACCTTTATGCCCCTGTAGTTACATTTAATTCCTTAAGTACCACTGATCCCTTTAATGAACATAAGTCATAGTCCTACTATGACTGAGTTCTCTCTTCCAAAGAGAAGATGTGGCCACTATGTTCAAGACCCGGAATCAACACTTAAAGGAGGAATCTATCTACTTACCTCTGCTTCAGGGAAGGAGTGAATTCCATCTTGTGTAACTGAGTTCCCAGCTTCCAAATTAGACAAATCCCCAAAACGGTAGGCATGTTGAGTTGGCAATCTAGTCATCTCACCCATACTAATCAAAAGACTGCCCTTAAAGGCAAGAGTTCCCAAAACACTCAAGATTGAGGTCATGTCACCTATGGTCATTTAGGTGAGATGTAAGTCTCCAGTATCAACGACTTTATATACAGAGACTAATCATCTCGTGGTTTGGTCTTAAACAAACTCTTTGTATAGGATACCCTCACTCGCATGTCTCCACATGAATAATCAGGATCTACCATCTGTAGTAGTTTACAACACTTATAAACCTCTACAAAGCAGGTCGTATCCGTAGTGTCACGAGGATCAGGTATCTCTCCTGAATCCTTATACTACATACCTATTTAGGTTATCACTTAAGGCATGATCCACTTGTATATCTCATATACATGCTTAAGTTTTCATACAATAACAGTGGAGCTTTGTTTATTGGATATGAGTAAATGCCAGATAAAATAACTATTAGTTTATTCATAACAATGTGTATATATTATAAACTACGAGACTCCGGGAGAATTAGGACACCAATCCCAACAATCTTCCACTTGTTCTAATGCCTCGGGAGACTAATGTACAATACAAGATAAATACATGTATAATATATAATAAACTAGGGCATACCCCAGTATCATCTCCCACATGCCCTACACAAGATGCTGCATATCCCACAGATCCAGACTCTCCAGGTGACCCTCGAACATTTTAGCCGTGGAAGACTTTGTAAATGGATCATCAACATTGTGCTCCGACGTGATCTTCGTGACTATCACATCACCGTGATGCACAATCTCCCTGATCAAGTGGTATTTCCATTCTATATGCTTTCCTCGATGATCACTCCAAGGTTCCTTCGAATTTGGCAAAGCCTCGCTATTATACAAATAAAGAATGATTGGCAAATCTATATTTGGAACAACTTCCAAATCCGTAAGGATTTTCCTCATCCAAACAGCCCCCTTAGCTGCTTCACAAGTGACTACATATTCGGCTTCTATAGTGGAGTCCATGATATGCATCCTTGCTTGATGCTTCGCCATACTACAACCTCTTCATTTAGAGTGAACACTGACCCCGATGTCGGTTTACAAGAATCTCTATCGGTCTGAAAGTTAGGGTTTGTGTATCCTATAAGGATCAGATCCTTATTTCCATACACGAGCATGTAGTTTCTCGTTCTCCAAAGATACTTGAGGATCGTCTTGACCGTCGTCCAGTGATCAAATCCTGGATTCAACTGATAACGACTGGCAATCCCTACTGCATAGCAAATGTCGAGTGTGGTACACAACATCGTATACAATAAGCTTTCAACAGTTGAAGCATAGGGAATTCGTCTCATCTTCTCAACTTCTTGAGGTGTCTTTATTGAATTTTATGTCCTAAAACTCGTAGTTTGTAAATTAATAAACATATTATGTTTTGTTTTTCGATAAATTTGTTATTGAAATTGTAATCTTGAATCCAATAAACTAAGGTCATGGGGTTATTTAATGTAGTTTGAACTTTATGTAGTGACATAAATGTGGATAAAGTTCAAATATATAGCCAAAATGGTCTGTAGTATATGAATAAGTTTGGGCGCCTTTTCTGGGGACACTATGGATGCGGCCCACTTTGTAGTTAGTACAAACGATGTTATCCTGAATCGTTCATATAGAGATATGTGAGTGGGGTCATCCTATGCAATGAGTTTGCATAAGACTGAACCATGAAACAGTCACTTTTTAAGTTCTAAATGTCGTTTTATGTATAAAACTGACTATTTCGTTAATTAATGACCTAGATAACTTAATCTTAATCATGAGCTAACTATAAATTCCTATTCACTCGGAATTATCCTTAGACCTGCATAGGTGAGGGCAGCCCATCATTGCTGGCCCAATAAGACTTCCATTTCAGGGGTAAGATCGGGTGGATAGTTGGGAATATAGGGTACAAGATGGAATTCACTCCTACCCGTTATAGGGATAGTAGATAGGTTGTTCCCTTTAGTATTGAATCCAGGTCTTGAACAAGGGGCTCCACCTTCTCCTTGCCACGAGAGGGATTTGGTTTATAGGTTGGACCTTAAACCAATTGTTCATTAGAGGATCAGTGGAACTTAAGGAATAAGATGTAATCTCAGGGGTAAAACGGTTTTTATGACCCAGCTGAGATTACAAACAAACTATGAAGGATTAGCTTACTAATCATGGTTATATCAAATGGACACAAATATATCTATAGTGAGAGGAGTGCAACTACGAGACTCTAGTGGAATGACCCGTTAGTTAACGAATGTTGATTAGCTTCGTCTAAAGAGATTAGCCAGCTAATCTCGGATCGTTGGAGCCCATGATCTATAGGTTCATTAGGTTCCCCTACTAGCTCATATGGAATAAACTTAGAATAGTATGATAGAATGATTCGAATTATTTGAATTAGGTGAAGAGAGAGAAATCGACAAGTATATATGATATAGTGGTCGGGTTTTTCAGTTTAGAGATACATCTTTAATATTTAAATGTGATTTAAATATCAAGAATATGAATACGTTCATAATCGAAAGCTCGGAAATAATGAAAATGGTCAAAGATGTAAAAAGTCAAAGAGTTGACTTTTGACTTTCAAAAGTCAAACTTTGACCGACCTTATATTCAAATGTGATTTGAATTTCGAGAAAATGAATGCGGATTCATGCTCGGGAGGTCAAAATTAGTCAACACGGAAAAAATCATAAAAAGTCAAAATATTGACTTTTTGGTCAAAGTTTGTCTTTGACCAAATGACTATTTTGCCCTTTGACTAAAGTTAGTGAGAAAATCCAAACTTTTGTTGGATAATTTCACTAACAAAATAGTGGGCTAGGTGTTGGCTTATAGTGGAGACATTAAGCCCACTAAGATAGTGGATTATAGATGTTGGGTTTTTATGGATTTGGTTTATGCAATTGTTGCATGGTTTTTTCTATAAATTGGGCTTTCATTTTGGAAGAAAAAACTTTTGCCATTTTGCCAAAAGAGTTTTCTAAATTTGGGCTAGAAAATTCTCTTTTCTTTGAGTGAAATAAAAACTCAAACCCAAATTCATTCTTATTTTCCATCTTTTTTCTCTCACTCGGTTTCCTTCATCCACCGGGTCCCATAATCAATTCTGAGTCCAGAGGATAGTAGGTCAACTCTAGTGATGGTCCGAAAGAGTTCGGGTCGAGATTCAACAAGGAAAAGTGGTGTTCGGAAGCTACAAAGGTTGTTTGCTATCCACTTTTATGTACTGTTTTTTCCTCCATTTGCATGTTTATTTCCTTTAAATTAGAAGCAATTAGAGTGTAATTAGATCCTAATTCCGCTGCATATGTCTCGTGTTCCATCAATCTTAGAATATTGATCCTTAGACAAAACGATTCCATACCTGAAGGGTAACAAACCCTTCTTGGAATCCTACATCCTGTACCTGATCAACATTTGATCAATGTACGAGGCCTGAGACCTAGCTTGTTCTTACGATCCCAAATGATCTGGATCCTTAGAACATACTGTGTCTCATCCAAATCATTCATTTCGAACTGGGCAGCTAATCATTTCTTAATATCAGTCAAAAACCCTACATCATTCCCAATGAGTAGGATATCATCCACATACAGTACCAGGAAAGCTACTGAGCTGTTGATGATCTTCTTGTAAACACAAGGCTCATCAATGTTCTGATCAAAGCCAAACGATTTGACCGCACTGTCAAACCTAATGTTCCATGATCTAGATGCTTTTTGCAACACATAAATGGACCTATTAAGCTTGCAAACTCTTGCTCTTGATTTGGAACTACGAACCCCTCCGTCTGAGCCATGTAGATGGTCTTCTTAATATTATCATTAAGAAGGGCAGTCTTGACGTCTATTTTCCATATCTCATAATCATAAAATGTGGCTATCGATAGGAGTATCTGATAGATTTGAGCATGATAACAGGTGAGAAAGTTTCCTCATAGTCCACTCCCTCAACCTGGGTATAACCCTTTGCCACAAGTCTAGTCTTAAAGGTTTGCACCTTTCCATCTACACCTCTCTTTTGCTTATAGATCCACTTACACCCTATAGGTCTTACCCCATCAGGTGGATCCACAAGCTCCGACGTTATTGAAGTACATAGACTCCATCTCTTGGTTCATGGCCTTAATCCATTCATCTTTGTATACATCCTCCATTGCTTTCTTAAAAGATAATGCATCCTCGACCCCGTCATTAGAAATGACGTTTTGGGCTTCAGTCAAACCCATGTAGTGATCTGGTGGGTTCATAACCCTCCCACTAGTCGAGGCAGTCTCAACTCTTGAGCTGGTTGACTAGATGTACCGACATCAACAACTTTTATTGATCTAACGGCCTGTTCAACAACTCTTGTTGAACCCTCAGTACTCTCATTCTCATTAGAAATCTTACGTAAAACAAGCTTACTTCGTGGCTTATGATCCCTTATATGGTCTTCTTCCAAGAAGTTAACATTTGTAGAAACAAACACTTTGTTCTCACTCGGATCATAGAAGTATCCACCCTTCATTTCCCTAGGGTATCCTACAAAGAGGCAAACTTTCGAACGTGGTTCCGAATTCTTTGGGTTAGTTACAAGCGCATGTGTCGGATATCCTCAAATCTTGAAGTGGCGTAAACTACCTTTATAGCCTCTTCATAACTCAAAAGGTGTTTCAGAAACACTTTTGGAGGGAACATTGTTTAGAATGTAGCAAGTAGTCTCCACTACAAAACCCCAAAACGAGTCTAGAAGATGAGCATAACTCATCATAGACTGAACCATGTCCATACAGGTTCTATTTCTTCTTTTTGATACACCATTCTGCTGAGGTAACCTGGGGCCGAGAGTTGGGATACAATCCCATGTTCTATCATATAGTTCTCGAAATTGGAGGTCTATATACTCTTCACCACGATTAAATTGTAATGTTTTTATCTTCTTACCTAACAAGTTTTCAACTTCAGCCTTATACTCCTTGAACTTGTCAAGGGCTTCAGACTTACATTGCATTTGGTAGAGATACCCATACCTTGAATAATCATCTATGAAAGAGATGAAATATTCATATCCACCTCGAGCCCTAACACTCATCGAACCAAAGAGGTCTAAATGTACAAGCTTCAAGGCTTCCTTGACTCTGTAACCTTTACCAATAAAAGGTCATTTGTCATCTTGCCTTTGAAGCATGATTCACACACCAGCAAGGAGTTTTCTTCTAAACTCTTTAGAAGTCCACTTTTCACCAACTGCTCAATCCTATTAAGGTTGATTGACCTAACCTTAGATACCAAAAATGGGCTTTTTCCTCAGGAGAAACCTTTGGTCTTTTAACTGTTGTTACCGTACTGAACATTTTAGTATTAAACAAGGCTTTTATGACCAACGACCTTAGTACATATACGTTACCTTTTATTGAACCAAAGCCAATCTTCATTCCATTCTTGAAAATAAACACTTTATTCTTAGAAAAGGAGATGGTATAACCTTGTCCAATAAGACAAGAAACCGAGATTAAGTTCCTCTTGATATGAGGAACTACGAAAACATTATCTAGTAAGATATCAAGTTTCTCGTCCAAAAATAACTTCAGCCTACCTATAGCAACAGCTAAAACAACCTCACCAGTACCGACAGAGTCATCTATCCCTATGGCAACGTTTGCCAGGAACTAAATCCTTGGTAAGAGTAACTGACGTGATTAGTAGCACCTAAATCAAGGATCCAGGTAGAATCATCATTCTTTACCACACGTCTCCAAGACCTATAAATCACATTTACTGTCCCTTTTTTGGAGAGTAATGGGATCAGTATCAAAACCTAAATAAGCTCCAAGTTCAATTTCAGAGAACACTTCTCTTCTATGAACTTCAACAGACTTAGCAACACTTGCTTTCTCTTCCTGGAGTTTAACTTTCGGAACTAACACTACTGGTTTTGTCATCCATTCCTTTGTGCTCAAAAAGTAAGAACTGACGTTCAAACAAATCTTGTAACGAGTCCATGATCTCGCGTGCAATGACCATGTTCTCAACCCTTTTGGCCAAAACATCAAGTACGCTAGCCAAAATGTGAAGTTGGGTCAATGAATTAGCCTTCATCCACACCTCATATGCATTACGAACACTTCGCGGTGCATCAAGGATCAGGACTTAAGGACATTCCTCAACCATGATAAATTTGAGGTTGTTTACCATGAAATACGTTTTACAAGACTATTTCCACTGTATGTAATTGGAAAAATTAGAGGCATTAAACGGAAATACAAACATGTTTCTTAAAACAAGAACACATTGACCTACATTAGGTTTTAAGAAAATACCCATTGAAGAACACAAACAACATCCAATAAGGTTTAGAAGTGACATCTAGTTTTGCAGTGACACTTCAAAGGTTTAGGACAAAAGCTGACGAATTCATCCCTCCTCTGAATTGAGACATTCTCAACCAGCCATTAATACCAAAAAAAAATCTTGCTCCCATAACGAATAGCCATCATTGATTTGGTCAAGAAATCATTAACTTGCTTAACAATTTCCCGTAAGTGTGACCCGCCATTTTAGGCCCTAGAGTTCCGCCCCAAGCAGCCAATTCGAAAGGAAAAAATCCGATTAGGGCAAAAACTAAAGCAACCCTATCCATTTCTAGAGTTTACCTTGATCTTGACCAACTGCACAAAACCCATCTGAAGGGGGACGCTCCCAGGGTGCCATGGAGAAGTACGAAATGATCTCACAGTGTGAGCCAATGACAGAGACCGTAGGACGTGTTGACACACACTCTTCACCTACTTACTATAAACACTCTCTCCATCCACCTTGATATTGACTCATGTAGACACCATCTGAAGGGGGATACTCTGAGGGCACCATGAGGCCATGCCTGAATCTCACAACATGAACATTCAGGGAGAAACGTGAGTGGAATCATTGACATATCAAATACATCTCTTCCTCCCACGGAGTATTTTATAACCTAGGGTTTAGTTTACTTAGAAACAACACGGCTAAAAATTTTAACTAAGTCACTTTTTAGGTTTTCCCAAGAGTAATTTTTACCTTGGATAGTTAAACAACTTTTGATCATCAGCCATTGAACTCTTTAATAGAGTCTTTGACCAACTGTCACATGCTTGCAGAAAATCTATCTAATTCACCTTTCTAGGTAGATTCTCAGGTAGAGGTGATCAGTTTCCGTCAACTTAAGTACCTCAAGCTAGATAGAATGGCCTTAGGCAAATGGTCCTTTATAGATTGATTTAATACAATTTTAATCTTTTATGCCAATCAATTTAATCCTAATAAACCGATTTAAAAAGATTAAACTAGGTATCTAACCCCATTAGAACTTTGAACTTAGGTCTATATCAATCAAATTTTAAAACCCTTTTAAAACATAAGTTCACCCTAAGTCCGCATGTAACTCTTTCTTATCGATTTTAGTTCTAATTTCTATTAGAACGCTTATAATAGAAACAACCAAAACAATTAGCAATGCAAAGCTAACACATACAAGGCATTCATAACTTTTACAAACAGCCTAAGTATCATGCTCCATGCATTAATCATTCATTGCTACTTTTTATATCACTCTTATACAAAACAACAACAAACCAAGCAAAACATGCTTCCATTCATCTTTATACTATAACACATATAATAGAAAGATGATGCATGAATATGCTTACTACATGCACAAATATAACTCTTATATTTTCATGATGCATGCGCATGCTTTCTTGTAATTTCTTCATGCCATATTATAACACTTATAATACATGATACATGAATAATTGCACAACCTAAGGTGGGTTCTAAATCTATATGTCATACATTATGCCATATAAACCACATACATCTCATGTATATTAAACAAATGTTGATGAACCGAGAAAAATTGTCTCAAATCCTCAAAAACAAAAACTAACTATTACAAATGCTAAGAGTCTCCGGTTCAAACAGGCGAACTGGGTCTTGAACCATCCGGTCGAAGTCCACGTCTCCACTGATCGTGTATCAAACATCCCCACGATCGTCCAGTCGAAGTCCACATCTCCACTGATCATGTACCAAACATCCCCGCGATCGTCTACACGTAAGAGCAAATGCTTTACTCAATTATTTACCTATGCTTTCAGAGCTAAACGATCATGTACCTTTTACTATGCAATGAAGCATGAGGCACACGATTGTGCAGGGCGGAATGTCTTAAGCAAGCCATACACAATCGTCTAAACGAAAACGATGTGGTAAAGTACTATCGTCTAAACGATCATTGAGTGAGCGTCTTTGTATCGTATACCGAGTGATCGTGTAGTCAGTAACTAAGCGATGCGGCATGCTAACTACACGATCGTTTAGTGCGCGCATCTTTTTCTAAACTATGAGTATCATATGCTCCCACTCGATCATTTACCACTAGCATCTATGCGATTGGGCAACCAACGCTACGCGATAGAGTAAACGATTTACCCCATCGTTTAGCATTACCTAAACGATCATTTAGGATCGTATAGAAAAATCTACACGATCGTTTAATTAAATCCCAACGATCGTTTACTTGAGACTACACGATATGACCAGCTCTTAGTCTTCTTCTTTCTGAGAACCGCATCTCTATGCTTCGAAACATCATCACGAATGACTCGACAAACTCAAACACTTTGAATTACAGATTCGATTGCATGTTAATTATGCATAAAAAATACGGGGGCTCTTACAAATTAACACTTTTTAATTGAAAGAAAGCTTTAAACAGAGGCAATTAACCTGTAAACATTCATCAACGCCATCCACAAACATATTTAACAAATGCTAAAAACTCACCACGACTATAAAAGAAGTTCAAAATAGAAGTGAAATTTGGAATATTAAAACAACCTTGCTCTGATACCAATTGTAGGAAATCAGACATGAGGATTTCCATGAGCAGCAGAATGATTGTTCCAAATTCCATTCGTATTTGAACATTAACAATTACAATAAAAAAAAATGGAAACATACAGGCTATACACAAAATGAAATTACAGCATGCTTTTCACAAGATCAAGGGATAGAAAATCATACCTTTGAAGACTCATCTTTAAACACCCTTGATCTCGAACGCTCGATCAATCAGCAAGACAGTAAACCCAAACGTCGAACACTATCACAGCGATCACAGCGACCACGAACACAACAATCTCCAAGATCACGAACACGGCAACAGCCTCCAAAAACCTCGAACTATGTCGAGTTAAGTATGACACCACCACAATGGCTACCTTAGTATTCTCTGTGTGAGAATCCAGAAGTGTAGGCTCTATGTAGGCTTGGTTAGAGGAAGAGACTGGAGGAAGAACAATCGTGTAAACGATTGAGCAAGTGGGAGATGGCAAAGGTCTATCGTATAGACGATGCCCAATCATTTGACAAATGCTATGCGATCATTTAGCAAAAGCTCTATGATCATTTAGCTAATTGCCAGCTGAGTGAACTTTCGTGTAGTGTCACTCGATGATCGTCTAGTCTCTCTTCATCTATCGTTTAGTGAATTTAAGCCACTTGACAGCATCTGCGTGAGATCTTTCCGAGAATGGCAATTCTCACAACAACTTTTAGCAAATCTACTAAATTTAGGAAAACATTTTTTCTTTTATATCACAGTTACCATGAAACTACCAATAAGCTCCCACTCAATTGGTCATTAGAGAAAAAGTGGAAACCTCGACTTAATATTTGTACCTGTTATTTAATGTTATATTAATATTTTTACCTGTTATTTATTGATTGTTATAAAAGGTATCTTATAATTATACTAATTCATATATAATTTTACTAAGTAATATCTACGTGAGTATATATAGAAAAGGAATGAGGAATGTCAAATTAAATAATTAATATTATTATAAATATATATGATAACCAACTTACCATAGTATATTTATAACCTATAGTTTTAATATTTCATCTCATGAAACATATAAACCATAGTTCTTTTTCTATTTCATGGTACTTAATGTAAATCTCATTTAAATTAATCATCCACTTGATGTATTTCATACATCACATCGATCATATTATATATAATCGAATTTTCTCTTATCAATTTGAACACGTCAAATCAATACCACGAACTGATTCTCAACTTGAATCCATTGAGCTACCAAAGGGAATTAATGGTACGTGAATAACTAACTACACTCTTTAGTCATGGGATCCACCATCCGTTAACTGCCAGACACTCCACTAAAGACCAATAGTTGAACTCTTCTTACTACAGATATATTATATGTCCATATGAACCAATCAACAGTGTGATAACCCTTCACATATCGCTCGTAAGTATAGTTGGGCCAATAACCGTTATACCCCTATAATTACATCTAACTCCTTAAGTACCACTGATCCCTCTAATGAACATAAGTCATAGTCCTACTATGACTGAGTCCTCTCTTCCAAGGAGAAGTTGTGACCACTATGTTCAAGACCCGAAATCAATCCTTAAGGGAACAATCTATCTATTTACCCCTACTTCGAGGAAAGAGTGAATTCCATCTTGTGTAACTGAGTTCCCAGCTCCCAAATCAGACAAATGCCCAAAAAGGTAGGCATGTTGAGTTGGCAATCTGGCCACTCTCACCCATACTAATCAAAGGACCGCCCTCAAAGGCAAGAGTTCTCAAAACATTCAGAATTGAGGTCATGTCACCTATGGTTTTTTAGGTGAGATGTAAGTCTCTGGTATCAATTTCGTTATATACAAAGACGAATCATCTCGTGGTCCGATCTTATATAAACTCTTTGTATAGGACATCTCCACTCGCATGTCTCCACATGAATGGTCAAGATCTACCATCTGTAGTAGTTAACAACACTTGCAAACCTCTACAAAGTGGGTCCTATCCGTAGTGTCACCATGATCAGGTATCCCTCTTTAATTCTTATACTACAGACCTCTTTAGGTTATCACTTATGGCACGATCCACTTGTATATCTCATGTACATGCTTAAGTTTTCATACAATAACCATGGAGCTTTATTTATTGGATATGAGTAAATTTCAGATAAAATAACTCTTATTTTATTCATAACAAGGTGTATTTATTACAAACTACGAGACTCCGGGAGAATTAGGACACCAATCCTAACAGATGCAGCTTTACTCATTCTCCAAAAAGTTGGTGCAACTTTGCTTCCTCCCAAAAAATGTTGGTGTAGCTTTACTTCTTCTGCAAAATGTCGGTGCAGCTTCGCTTCCTCTTAAAAAATGTTGGTATGGCTCTATCTCATATGCAAAATCAAGTTTGGTATTCCTGGCTCCACCACATACGCGAGAATAACTCTAATCTGTCTGGCTTCACCTCATATGTGATCCGGTCCACCCAACTCCACTCAAAAGATTGATGGAATATTCTCCCCATCTTTAAAGCTATATGACACATCCACTTCATCTTCAAAACTTGATGGCATATTTTCCTTATCTTTAAAGTCGGATCAAGAAGTGACGTAATAGGGTTGTTTAGACCTTTTTGGGATCATCCCTATATTGATCAAATAAGGTTGTTAGACCTTTTTGGGGTTATCTCTATGTTGATCAAGAAATGTCGATGTAATAAGGTTGTTTAGACCTTTATGGGGTCATTGCTATGTTGATCAAATAGGACTATAAGACCTTTTTCGGGTCATCCCTATGTTGATCAAGAAATGATGTAATAGGGTTGTTTAGACCTTTCTGAGGCCATCTCTAAGTTGATCAAATAGAATTGTTAGGCCTTTCCAGGGTCATCCCTTGTTGATCAAGAAGTGATGATGTAATAGGGTTGTTTAGACATTTCTAGGGTCATCCCTATGTTGATCAAATAGAGTTGTTAGACATTTCTAGGGTCATCCCTATGTTGATCAAATAGAGTTGTTAGACCTTTCCAAGGTCATCCCTATGTTGGTCTAGAAGTGACAATGTAATAGGAGGTCATCCCTATGTTGATTGAGAAGTGATGTAATAGGGTTGTCTAGACCTTTCGGAAGTCATCCCTATGTTAATCAAGAAGTCATGATGTAATAGGGTTGTTTAGACCGTTATGGGGTCCTCCCTATGTTGATCAAGAAATGACGATATAATAGGGTAGACCTATTCGGGGTCATCCCTATGTGAATCAAATGAGGATTATTAGACCTTTCTGAGGTCATCCCCATATTGATCGAGATATAATAGGGCAGACTTTTTCAGGGTCATCCCCACGTTAATCAAATGGGAGTTGTTAGACTTTTCCAAGGTCGTCCCCATGTTGATCGAAAAGTAACGATATAATAGAGTAGACATTTCTGTGGTCATCCCTATGTTGATCAAATTGAGGTTGTTAGACCTTTCCGAGGTCATCCCTATGTGTGTCAAGGAGATGCTCACATAGCGGGCCATTGCTGCAAAAAAGAAATAATAATAATAATAATAATAGTGATAAAAAAAACCCACCCTATTTATACAGACTAAGATGGACTCAAATTCCTAATATAACTTGGATTTCCTACTAAAATCTTATATTTCTAGAAGATTTTGATAATATTTGAATCAAAATATCATATCTTTTATATTTGAATTTAAGATTCTTGGTGGATTTGAATGGATTAGTCTTAAATCAAATGATATCAAAATCCATTTACATCAATTTTAAATTTGGGCATATTCTAAATTTTATCTCAAATTAAAATTTGGCCATATTTAAAATTCAGTCTTTTATCCTCGAAGAAAATTTTTGTCATATTTCAAATTTTATCGCAAATTTAAATCAAGATTAGCTTTTATCCTATTTCCAAATCAAATTGTGATAAAATCTCAAATTAAATTTTGGTCATATTCCAAATTTTATCAAAAAAAATCAAATTGTTCCACTTTGAGATTAAAGTATATAGAATCTCAAATTAAAATTTAGACAAATTTTGTTTTATCCCAAATCTAAATTATCAAAATTTAGACTTTTGTCCTCAAGTCAAATTAAATTAAGTACTAAATCTCAAATTGATGTAAAATTCAAATTTGGGTATCTACAAAATTTTCAAAAATTCAAATTTGGGAATCTTCAAAATTTTATATCAAATTCATCCAAATTTAGGTTCTTATCCTTATTATCAAATCAAATCGGGGTAAAATCTCAAGTTAAAATTTGGCCATATTTCAAATTTTATTCCAAATTCGAGTTAAACTTATGTACTAAATTTGTAGTTTGACTGACACATTAACTGAGATCAAATTCAAGAACAAATATATTTGAATTTCGATTCTAATTTTCTATTTTTCGAGATTCATCCACCCATATATGTGCATAAATCTTGAAAATGGGGCATTTGTTGAATGGAAAATTTTAGACCAATCACAAATTGCCACGTCATTTACTAAATTAATCACAGAATTTCAAATCATCTAATTTGAGACCAATTAGGAGCTTTTTTTTTAAAGCATGCTATCAATTTTTATAAGATGTTATGATATAATTTTATATTGTTGGAACCTTTTGTTACATGTTGCATTCTACATCAGTTTAGTGACAATTTTATCCTCCTACCCCGTAACTATATAAGTCTTGTTTTGTATTCTTTGGGTTCACTATATTAAGATTGTGTTCCCTTTAAGTTCATTAGTTTGTATTCCTTCAAGTTCACTAAATTCAGATTGTGGTCGTTCGGTTTCACTAGTTATCATGAGTACATTTTACCTCCGGTAGGACGGATTTCATTGTTCACTTAAATGGTCATCCATATGGCCAGCTTTAGTACTCTAGATTAGATCTTAGTAGTTATAGACATTCAATCGCATGTGATTTCATAGCTTATTACCCCAGTAGTAGGGTTACTTACTAAGTATTTATAAATACTCAACATTTTTTTAAAAAAAAATTCAAGTAAAGGAAAGAAAGTATCGAGCACTTGATGAGGAAAATTGACGGTGTTGCCTCATGGGACCAAAATTTATTGCTTCTGCATAATTTCATGTTTTCAAGTTCTTTTCAGATATTTTCGTTGAGAATAATCTAGTTTTAAATACAATATTTCTTTTTCCTTAATTTTTGAAGGATTTTGAATTAAATTATGTTTCAAAAATTAAACAATTTATTTTAGTGGAAATTTAGTTCGTCTGGCTCCGCCTCATACACGAGAACAACTCTAATCCTCCTAGATTCGTTTCATATACGATCCGGTCCACCCAACTCCGCTCAAAAGCTTTGCATATTCTCCCCATCTTCAAAGCTTGATGGCATATCGGCCTTTTCTTCAAAACTCAATGGCATATTTGCCTTATCTTCAAAGTTTGATGAAGAAGTGATGTAATAGGGTTGTTTAGACCTTTTTGGGGTCATCCCTATATTGATCTAATAGGGCTGTTAGATCTTTCAAGGTTCATCCCTATGTTGGTCAAGAAATGACGATGTACTAAGGTTGTTTAGACTTTTCCGGGGTCATCCTTATGTTGATCAAATAGGGTTGTTAGACCTTTCTAGGGTCATCCCTATGTTAATCAAGAAATGATGTAATAGGGTTGTTTAGACCTTTTCGAGACCATCTCTAGATTGATCAAATAGGGTTGTTAGGCCTTTCCAAGGTCATCCCTACGTTGATCAAGAAGTGACGATGTAATAGGGTTGTTTAAATATTTCTGGAAAAATCCCTACGTTGATTAAATAGGGTTATTAGACCTTTCCAAGGTTATCCCTATGTTGATCAAGAAATGACAATGTAATAGGATTGTTTAGATCTTTTCAGGGTCATCCCTATGTTGATCGAGAAGTGATGTAATAGATTTTTTTAGACCTTTTCGAAGTCATCCCAATGTTGATCAAGAAGTCACGATGTAATAGGTTGTTTAGACCGTTCTGGGGTCTTCCTTATGTTGATCAAGAAATGAAAATATAATAGGGTAGACCTTTCTGGGGTCATCCCTATATGAATCAAATGGGGATTGTTAGACCTTTCTAGGGTTATCCCCATGTTGATCAAGATATAATAGGGCAGACCTTTCTAGGGTCATCCCAATGTTGATCAAATGAGGGTTGTTAGACCTTTCCGAGGTCATTCGCATGTTGATCGAGAAGAACACAGTAGACCTTTTCAAATTCATCCCTATGTTGATCAAATGGGGGTTGTTAGACCTTTTCGAGGTCATCCTCATGTTGATCGAGAAGTGGTGGTATAATAGGGTTATTTAGACCTTTCCCAGGTCATCCATATGTATGTCAGAAAGATGTCATGCAGCGAGCCATTGCTGCAAATAACAAACTAATAATAGTGATAAAAAAAAACTCACCCTTTGCAAAAAAAATACTCATCGGTTGGCAAAAAAAAGTAAAGGATTACTCCCTCGATTGAGTAGTTGTAGCTCCTATAAACAAAAAAGGGGGGGGGGGGGGGGGGGCGTAAGTTAGTATAGGAGGAAAAAAAAAAGAAAAAACAAGAAAAAGATAAGAAAGGTGAAAAAGAAAGAAACAAAAAGAAGGGAAAAAATGGGGGGGGGGGGGGAAAGAGAATAGAGTAGTGTGAAAGATGAGAATGAGAAAGATGTATGTGGTGAGTCATATTTATAGAGGCCAACATGGGCGCAAATTCCTAATATAATTTGGATTTCCTACTAAAATCTTATCTTTCTAAACGATTTCCATAAGATTTGAATCAAAATATCTTGTTTTTTAAATTTGAATTTAAGATTCTTGGTGGGTTTGAATATATGAGCCTTACTTCAAATGATATCAAAATCCATTTACATCAGTTTTAAATTTGGGCATATTCAAAATTTTATCTCAAATTAAAATTTGGCTATATTTCAAATTTTATCTTATATTCAAATCAAATTTAGCTTTTATCCTCAATCCAAATCAAATTGAGAGTAAAATCTCAAATTTATTTTAAATTAAATTTTGGCCAAATTCCAAATTTTATCCAAACTTAAATTGTTCAACTTTTATATTAAATTGTGAATTAAATGTCAAGTTAAAATTTGGTCATATTCCAAATTTTATCCCGACTTCAAATCATTCAAATTTAGTCTTTTATCCTTGAAGTAAAATTTTGTCATATTCCAAATTTTATCGCAAATTCAAATCAAGTTTAGCTTTTTCCTTTTTCGAAATCAAATTTTGATAAAATCCTAAATTAAAATTTGGTCATATTTCAAATTTTATTAAAAAAAATTGTTCAACTTTGAGATTAAATTGTGTATAAAATCTCAAATTAAATTTCGGACAAATTCTAAATTTTATCCCAAATCTAAATCATCAAAATTTAGACTTTTATCCTCAAGTCAATGTAAATTAAGGATAAAATTCAAATTTGGGCATCTTCCAAATTTTATATTAAATTCATCCAAATTTAGGTTCTTATCCCTATTTTCAAATTAAATTGGAGTTAAAATTTCAAATTAAAATTTGGTCATAATCCAAATATTATCACAAATTCGAGTTAAGCTTATGTACTAAATTCAAGTTTAACCACATCAATTGAGATCAAATTCAAGAACAGATTTGAATTTTGATTCCAACTTTATATTTTATCCCAAATTTGAATTTTGATTCCAACTTTATATTTTTTGAGATTCATCAACCCATATATGTGCATAAATCTCAAAAATTGGGCATTTGTTGAATGAGAAATTTTGGACCAATTACAAAATGGCACGTCATTTACTGACGAATTTTTACCCAAATAATTGGGTCAAATTTGACCAAAATGTCAAATCAAGCCCAAATCCAACTATTTGGGCCCAAAGGCCAAACCTATAGACCAACCAAGCCCAAGTGCAACTAATCAGGTCCAAGAATCAGGCCCATGGACCAACTAAGCCCAAACCAACATTGCCCACCAGACAACTCTATAAATAGAGGAGCTCTTCTCATTTGTTGGGGTCAGCAACTCTACACTCCGCATGACCTAGAGAGAATTCTCCCAACAATCACAAGACGCCCTAACCCCTAAAGCTAACCACACTTGAAGATTAAAGTCCTTTGAAGATACAAGCATTTTTTCAAGACTCCAAGCTCAATAATATCCACATGCTCTGCTTCAATACATCAAACGTATGCATTCAACCAAGAGAGAATCAGAGGATCAAGTACTAGAGATCGAATCACATTGCATCAAATCAACATCAACACTAACTAAGTTCAACTCCACGAAACAAGTTTCTCCAAAAGCTTCGTGCGAAACTAATCCTCCAAGAAGATCATCAAGCCCAAATGTCGATCATCCAAGAAGATCAACAAGCCCAAAGTTCGATCATCCAAGAAAATCGACAAACCCAAAGTTCGATCATCCAAGAAAATCAACAAGCCCAAAGGTCGATCATCGAAGAATATCAACAAGCTCAATGGTCGATCATCCAAGAAGATCAACAAGCCAAAAATCGATCATCTAAGAAGGTCAACAAGCGCAAAGGCTGATCAACCAAGAAGATCAACCAATTTAAATATTAAAGTTTATTTTGAATGCATCAAAGAATTATTGTGTTGGAGTTTATACTTGCTATACTTAAATTGATATAAACACAAAGTTCAAATTCTATGAAACAAGTTTCTCTGAAACCTCGTGTGAACAGTAATAACGATCTCATTTAGAGGTCATAGAAATTTGAGTTGTTACAAATGGTATTAGGGTGAAATCTCTCTCAGTAAGATGTGGTATAGGGACGAACTAAACAAAAGTTTGTGGGCATGTAATGCCCAAGTTTAGAAGGTGTAAATGAATGATCCAATATTATATCCAAAGGAGAGGGATCCTACAGACATAAAAGTATGGTAAGAAAGGCTTAAAATAATAGAAAGTTACTACCTATACCAACAAGATGCACCTACCTTTTTAGTAGCTCAATCATAGGCTTATTTTAGAGAAATTACTTGTTGGGTGACATCCTGGAGTTTTTCCTAGAAACCATGTGAGCGAGGACAAAACATATCGAAAGGACTCGCGTTAGTTTGAGGGATAGTCTTTACTCTTTGAAGAAATTCAAGACAATCAAGAATGACCTAACAGGGTCATTTGGGATGCGTGGGAATGTTGGTGCCATTAGAAGCTGAATCAGAATTCTGAATTCTAGGCCTATACATTTGGGTTTATAATTTTCATTTATGGTCTATCCATAGGTTGGAATCTTTGATTGGAGTTTTGAAGCAGTTTTGGATCAAGCCATAATTTGACTAAGTGTTTGGAGACCCTCAGGATGAGTTTTATGCTTTTGGTTTAGGCCCTAATATCTATGTCAATTTTGGTTTATATTTAGGATTTGATTGAAAATTTTTACTTAAAGCTAGCGAGGAGATTGATATGTTTTGATAAAAAAATATTTTGGCATAATTTCATGGTAAATAACGTTAGTACTAGTATGCCTTCATGTCAAGAAAAATAAAAAAAAAATGTTATTATTTTTGCCAAATAGTTTTCGAAAAGCATATTTTTCTCATAATTGAATAGATTCATTTTAAAGCATGTTGTGAATTTTTATAAGATGTTATTATATGTTTTATATTGTGGGAGCCTTTATTGCATGTTGAATTTTACATCAGTTTAGTGCCAATTTTATCCTCCTACCCCGTAGTTATGTATGCCTCAGTTTGTGTTCTTCGGATTCACTATATTAAGATTGTGTTCCTTTAGGTTCATAAGTTTGTATTCCTTCAAGTTCACCAAATTAAGATTGTGGTCCTTCGGGTTCACCAATTATCACGAGTACATTTTACTTCCAGTAGGACAGATTTCATTGTTCAATCGCATGTGATTGCATAGCAATAGTAGGGTTACTTACTAAGTATGTTTTAGATTTTTTTCAGGTAAAGGAAAGAAAGTACCAGGCACTTGATGAGGAAAATTGATGGTGGTGCCCCATGGGACCAAAATTTATTGCTTCTACTTAATTTCATGTTTTCAAATTCTTTTTAAATATTTTCATTGAGAATAATTTATTTTTCAATACACTATTTATTTTTTCTTATTTTTATAGGAATTTTGAATTAAATTATGTTTCGACAATTGAACCATTTATTTTGGTGGGAATTTATTTATTTTAAAAAAATCTTATATTACACTAGAACAGTAAGTAGTTTTAATTTTAAAACATGATGTGGGATAGTAATGACCTCGATTAGTGATTTTGAAAAGTCGGGTCATTACACTGTATTTCTTCCACCTATAGCCATTTTGATTGTTTGGTTCTTTTGTTGAAAATAACCATTCTGATTGTTTACTCCTTCAAGGCACGTATACAACACAAGAAGTTGATTATCAAGGTAGATTCAAATATTATTTCATGTTAATTGATGGTGCAACTTTAAAGAACGAATTCTTTGGGACCTTACTACCTGCTTGCACTAAGGATGGTAACTTGCAAATTATCCCTCTTACATTTTTTACATGGCGAAATCTTAGGTCAATTGATGTATTTCCTAATTTGTTTATTCTTCTCTTGTACATATTTACCTAGGTATTCTTCACACAACATATTGACTCAAAGATACCCAATTTGAACAGAAATACTTATAAATTTCAAGGAATTTTAATTGACCTAACTTGTAAGGTTGTGTTTTCTATAAAGGAATGGAAATAACAATCTCACTGTTATTCAATCTAATTCTCATTGGTCTTTATATTTGAAAACGAATGAAGATATCATACATGGAGATTTTCAAATTTTCATTCTAAATTAACTTTTGTAATTTTATTCTTTGTAGGATAAATTAGAACAAGAGTACCAAAAATTAAATCGAACCAGATTAGAATGACTTCTCAAGTATACGAATACACTTTCTTTTGCACTTTAAAATACTTTCAGTTGAGAAGTCATCTCAAACCGACTCTACATGCATGCATACATTTATTTTATCCTTATAGTTGGTATATTAATACAAAGCAAATAGTACAAGTTGTGTTCATGCTTCATATATTTAATTGCCTTTCAAAAGATGGTCACTAATGTCCTTGGAAATGCCAAGACAAAACTCTAGCAAGGAATGTGAATCAGGAATATTTTCATGAAGTTTCTCATATTCCATTGTCCAATGAACCACACTTCCCCTACCTTTTGGAATAGCTTGGATGGTATACTTGAAGGTTTTGTAATCCTTTAAAAGGTCTCCCTCTATCACCTTCAAACTTATCATATTTTTTGCCAAATCTACAGCTTCAATGACATCCTTTCCCACTTTAGCCTTTCCATCTACAATAAACATACATAAATTAATGGTTAGTATCTTGTTTAGCCCATGAACTTTGATGTATCCCTTAATCCTAAACATATGTTTAATTTTATCTCTCTCTGACCCATTTGATATTTTTCTAAAATTCATGAATCAACAAAATACACAATAAAAATTGAAATTTTAGGATTTCATTACGCATAAAATTTAAATTTAATTATATCTAATAATATCGATTCATTTTTTAAATATGAAGTTGAAAAACATATTAGACACAAAAATATTGACTATTCAAAAACCTAATTAGACACAAAATTTAAGATTTAGGCCTCTTTGATAACTATTTGATTGGTTGTTTTTTCACTTTGAAAATTAAGCTTATATATGTCTACGCATTGATTTTTTTGGTTTATTATTTTTTTAATTTAATTTGAGTGTTTTGAATGAACCAGGTAAGTTTGAAAACTAAGAATAGTAAGTTTTAAAAATTTGTTTTGTTTTTTGAAATTTAACTAACAATTACAGTGTTTAATTAGGATAGGGAAAGATGAAAATCACAGTAAAAAAAAAGTTGTAAGCAACAAAATTTCAAAGACCAAATAGTTACGAAATAGAACCTTGTCAACATATTATTAGACACTTTAAACAGTTGAATTAAATAGACACAAACATCGAAGTTCAGCAGAAAAAACTTTGTAATTTAATCTAAATTAATTTGCACTGTAAAATTTAAACAAAAAATTAAGGGGAGAAAAAAACCATGAAAGTAGTTCCAATAGATGATAGAGCCAACTTCTCCCCAGTCACCCTCATACAATTCACAGCTTTGTACTTTGTCCCCAGAAGCTTTTGAAACATGGTGAAGCCTTTTGTTGATCAATTCATGAAATTTTGAAGCTGAAGCCTCAATTTCTACATCAGCTTCCAATTTTCCATGGAGAGACATTGTCTTGGTTTGAAATATAAGTTCTTATACTTCAATAAGATAAGTTGCTAGCTATGGCACTTGATACTTATATTGAGGGTTTCTCTCACAAGATATTTCAATTTATGTCATGTTATAGCAAAAGAATCTTTGTTGGGTCATCCTATTAGATTGTGACTTAACATTTGTATTCATTGTATCATTAATTAATTATGTCAAGCATATGTTAGTTCATCAGATACAATTAGCACATAGAACTATTATTAAATGTCAAGTATCAAAATGGGCAATCAACATATTGTCGCAGTGGATTCATAACCCTAATATCTTGGTTTTGAGTATATATTTAAACAAGTTGAGTTATGTTCAAATTGACACAATTGTTTTTACTATTTGTTCTCATTTGAGTATATTCATTATGATAAATTAAAATTCTATTCGGTAGTCATTTTGTTTTTTTTTTAAATAACGTGTATGAACACTACTTTTACATATAAGTTTATTTGTTTTGTTAATTACTTTCTATCAAATTTTTCAGAAACTAAGCCAATTTTGAAAAATAAAAAAAAGTAGTTTTCGAAAACTTGTTTTATTTGAAGAACTTGATTAATAATTCAAGTATAACGTGGAATAAGAAAATAAACAAATAGAAAATTAAACATCAAATGATCGCATAGCGCAGTGGATTAGCGCGTTTGACTTCGGATCAAAAGGTCGTGGGTTCGACTCCCACTGTGGTCCATTTAGAAAGATAAAATTGGTTAAACAAGTAAGGACTAAAAAGTTTACTAATACACTTATTTTTTTAATTAGTTAATGGATAACTAGACTTGAAAAATCGTGAAGATTTGGTATTGGTGTGAATCATTGAATATAATTAAACCTGCCAGATAATTTAGACCCTATTATTATAATTATTTTGTTTTAAATAAATATTATTTGAGAAGTCTATTTTTTTATAAGTTATAACCAAGTGAATTAAAATTATAATTAATATTTCGTCAAGGACAGAGGGGACAACGAAAATACAACTATGTCAGTTATTTATACTAAATTCATGACATTTTTTTCCCATAATTATGATTTTTTTTCTTTTTTTTTTAATGCATTAAATTCAAACTAAACGAAGATGCACAGTTTGTGGTTAAGATAGAAAACATTCCTGGGTGCCAAGGGAGTCGGTTCACGGGGGTCAAGGTAGAAAACGCTCTTGGGTGCCAAGGAAGTCAGTTCACACGATCTTCCCTTCATAGTTAAGGCACTATCAATTATATTTGCTCTAATTATGAATTATTTATACCTAATATTGAAACGTTATTTTCAAAGTGATAATGACATGATGAGACTTGAAAATTATATTATATAATTATTTTGAATTGGTTAATGGGTAATTAGACATGAAAAATTGTGAAGATTTGGTATTAATAATTCATAGTTATGTATGGTGTAAGTCATTGAATATAATTAATCCTGCCAGATAATTTAGACCCTAATATTATAATTATTTTGTTTTAAATAAACATTATTTGAGAAGTCTATTATTAAGAAGTTAAAACCAAGTGAATTAAAATTGTAATCAATATTTCGTCAAAGATAGAGGGGACAATGAAAATACAACTGTGTCATTTATTTATACCAAATCTCATGACATTTTTTCCCCATAATTATGAATTTTTTCTTTTTTTTTTTAATGCATTGAATTCAAACTAAACGAAGATGCCCAGTTTGTGGTCAAGATAGAAAACGCTCTTGGGTGCCAAGGGAGTCAGTTCACACGATCCTCCCTTCATAGTTAAGGCATTATCGATTGTATTTTCTCTAATTATGAATTATTTATACCTAATATTGAAACGTTATTTTGAAAGTGATAATGACATGATGAGACAAAATTAAATATAGGCCATTTGCAATAATCTAAAAAAAGAATATTAAAATGGTAAATTTAGCAATAGTTTTTTTTCAATTTACAAATATAGCAAAAAAAAATACTAGATTTCATTTTTGTTTTTTATTACTTCAATTCTACCCTCTTTAATGTGTCAACATTTATATCAGTAGTATATTTGATATACTTTTTGCTTACAGTATAATTTAAGTGACATACTTTATATTTGGTATATTAGTGAATGGAGAGACCTTCAATCGATCAAATAGCATTTATAATTTTTTATCATGAACTTTCATTACTAGGTAATATTAGTAGTAAGTCCAAATCGAAGCACACGGAGTCTAAGATAAAATCTTTCTAAGGTAAATTTATTTTTGGAAAGCAATAAAAAGAAGGGATTTTGACATGATAAACTAAAATTCAAAAAAGTAAAATGTAGAAAGGAGATCGTCAAATATTAATGATTAATTGTGTCCTTAGACAGCGAATCGAGCATAGGAGGTCGTCGAGATGTTAGGGATGCAAAACAAGTAAAAACAAAGCAAATTACACCAAAATAAGGCCGATGACAGGGAGCAGCGTTGCGACATCATCCAACACACCTACCGCAACGCGGTGGATACGGGCCACACCTCTGTGGCCCTTATAAATATGACTTGATTTTTAGGGTTTTTAACATGCAAGGAGAAGGGGAAGATCCATCTATGAGCTATGAAGTTCCTCTTTAGTTTTTTTTCATCTTTTTTTTCTATCTTTTAAGTTTTAGGTTGAATCTTTTGGATTGTAAATAGCTCGATGTTTTCAAGCCTTGATTACTTCTTGGAGGTATGTAATCTTGATTAATTTTTTTATATGATAATATAATACATATTTAACAACTCCCCATTACATAGGAGTTATTCCTTCAAGATGGACAAGAGTTGAAATAACTCCCTTCCTCCCTCTTCCTATGGGTTTTGTGTTATGAATACAAAAAAAAAAAAAAAGAAAAAAAAGGGAAAGAAGTTAACAGTTTTCTTGATCTCTCGCCGAGTATAACAAGATCGCAAGTTTCTCGAGATGATCTGAGGTCTAACACGGGGACTTGCAACTAAAGGATGCTTGTGAAGTAATGTGTTTGAGGCGGGGAATAAAAATGAAAAGAAAGAAGTCGATTAACTATGCGTTACTCCTACTCCAAGCTAAACAGACTGAGCAATTAAAGTTTGACTATGAGAATCGGTAGAGATGCGGCAATTGCTAATGCGTAATGAAATGCATGGAGAGGTAGGGTTGGGGGAGAAAATTTCATCAAGTCATTTTGTTGGTCGCAAGGATAATCCCACCTCACCACACTAATGCATCGCACACCTCTCCATGGTCAGCCGCATGCTTATATCTCTATAACGCATGGTTGCGTTGAGCATAAGATTATTCCTATCTCTATGAACACTACTTACTTTACTTAGTGAGTTTCACTATTTACCCTCTCGAGCAGTTGATTATTACTACTCAGCTCATAGACAAGCATTGCGATAGCCTTGTACTAAGCAAAGAGGATTGACACACTATACTCGCGCAATGCACACCTCTCGGTGGTTTGCTACAAGCGTCATATCTCTATATTGCATGATTGATAAGCGATAACTCTTGCAGTCTGCACTTAACTCATTGTGATGAAAGTAAAAGATGGTAAAGTAAAAGATGATGACGAAAATGATGTTGAAGGAAATAAAGAGTTGTATTAATTACAAAATGTATTAATGTCTTAAGCCAAAATGTAATACAATACAGAGGTAAGAAGAGAGGTAGGAGGACTAGATGTAGAAAATCTCTTGCTTCCATCAGATGTGTGTCAAGATTGTCGGTGGTGCCATGGATGGGTGGTGGAGTAGTCTCTCTCGAGCTCTATCTCCGGCGAAGCTCTGGTCATCAATCGGAAAGGGTTGTGGGAATGAAGAACTCTCAAAGACTGTCTGCTCATACTCTCGTCTATGATCACAGGAATCTACCCAAGGTAGAAGTCCTGGATGCCTTGAATTTGGTCTCCAAGGCTCTATTTATAGAGCTCAAACGCTGACAACATTGGTAATCCTGCGATGAGTCCCTAGCATTCTTGTCATAGTAGGGGGAATGTCATCATGACCTTATCTCTTTGATACTCCTGAGGTATGCGTTCATGATTTTTTCTTCTGGAGTATCAAAGCATCCTACCCACTTTGTGATCATCGTCTATCACAAATATCACTCTAAAGTTGCAACATTCCATGCGATAAACTTATCTTCATGAAAATCAATGCATGCGATCAACTTTGTGATGGTCTGGGATCAACGCATACGTTCAATTCTTATGATAACTACAAAATTATACATTTTGACGCAAAATGCATGATATAGGGTTAGCGGGAATTTTCAGCGTTGATCGACGCAAGCTCATTTTTTCACATGAATTCTTATAAATATCAAAGCATATTCTACTCATCAATCCTTATAACTCTAAGTAAAAAGCTATAATAACTTGTATTTCTACAAGCTATCACCCCTCCCTCCAAGAACCTTCTTCCTTATTTCACATAGAAGCCCAGTCGTGCGCCTCTCTTCTTTGCTAGATCTGATCACCGCTTCACAACCCAGCTATCGTGACCCAGTTCTATCAGATTTGCCATCGTGTAGTCACGCACCGCAGCTCTCTCGACGACCAGTCGTTTGCGTCTCTATCTCACCACGCGTCGCGCCTTTAAAAAATTCCAGCCTTCTCTTCCTTGCCGTTTCGTTCGACATGAGGATTCTGATGAAGTTGCCACCAGGTACTGCTGTTCAGCTACTAGATCTGACGTTCGTCGCCTGTTCTCTGTTCGCCCCCTCCATCGATCGTGGGTTTCATTGGAATTGTTCCTTTAGGTAAGGTTGAGGTAAATAGTGATTGTTTTCTTATATATCTTGGCCACCCATTGAAGCTTTTGTTTAATAATTGGGTTATTTCATAATTTTTGGTTGAAATCAAGGTTTAAAGAATGTTGGGATTGTTGTCCAGCATGTTCATAATCTGTTGGTTTAAAATTTTGTGAGTATGTGAGGCTTCTCTTGAATGCCTAAGGAGTATTGGTTCCAACTTGTTGATACCCTTGGAATTTGGATGTTAGTGTTATGACCGATGGAATTAATTTTAATTATTGACATAGAGTTTGATCCAAGGATATTCACTCAAGTTAAATTAAAGATTGGTGTGCTAATTAGTTTAGGTCTAAATATAAGGTAAGTGTCTTTCTACTGGTTTGCTTTCGAACAAGTTGTCCCTACTACTTGGACTGTATATATTAGACTAAATGGACTGGTAAACTAGATTTCTTGGATTGTATATTTTAGACTAAATGGACTGGTTACCCTACATTACTTGGATTGTTAATTTTTGACTTATTGAACTGCATGATTTAATGATATTAATTTAATGGACTGTTTTGACCATGATGATATGTAAAGTTGACTAAGGATATGCTGGTAATGTTACTCTAAGATAAACGACTATAAATATAACAAAGAAGTTATATGTAAACTGATGCATGCTAAGTTATAAGGTTCTTGTTAGCTTTTCTTATCTTGGCAGGTGTACACATTCGATTGTATATTTGCACATTACGACTAATTTGTGGACCTTCGGTTTACACACTATGACTGATGCATGTTCCTTTAGGTTCATGTTTACGGCTGATTTGTGGACCTTCAGGCGATACACTATGACTGATGCATGTTCCTTCAGGTTCATGTTTACTACAGATTGTGAACCTTTAGGTATCACACTATGACTGGTGCATATTTTTCCAGGTTCATGTTTACGACTTATTTGTGTACCTCTGAAATACACACTAGACTGATGCGTGTTCCTTCGAAATCGCTTTTATAACTAATAGGTGACCCTTTGAAATCACTACGACTGATATGATATGGGTGTACATGTTGAGATTGGTGTCCTAATTCTCTCGGAGTCTCGTTGTTTATAATTATACACACTGTTTTATGAATAAAATAATTGTTATTTCATTCTGGCATTTACTCATATCCAATAAACAAAGCTCCATGGTTATCTTGTGTAAACTTAAGCATGTATATGAGATATACAAGTGGATCATGTCTTAAGTGATAACCTAAATAGGTCTGTAGTATAAGGATTAATGTGGGATACCTGATCCTTGTGACACTACAATTACGGCTCGCTTGGTAGAGGTTTGCAAGTGTTGTAAACTATTACAGATGGTAGATCCTGACCATTCATTACGCATAAAATTTAAATTTAATTATATCTAAAAATATCGATTCATTTTTTAAATATTTGAAGTTAAAAAACATATTAGATACAAAAAATATTGACTATTCACAAATCTAATTAGACACAAAATTGAAGATTTAGGCTTCCTTTGATAACTATTTGATTTGTTGTTTTTTCACTTTGAAAATTAAGCTTATATATTTCTACCCATTGATTTTTGTTGTTTTATTATTTTTTAATTTAATTTGAGGGTTTTTAAAGAACCATGTAAGTTTTTTAGTAAGTTTTAGAAACTTGTTTTGGTTTTTTGAAATTTAACTAAAAATTCAAGTGTTTAATTAGGATAGAGAAAGATGAAAATCACAGTAAAGAAAAGTTGTAAGAAACAAATTTTCAAAAACCAAATACTTACGAAATGGAACATTATCGACATATTATTAGATACTTTTAACCGTTGAATTAAATAGACACAAACATCGAAGTTGAGTCAGACAAAACATTGTAATTTAATCTAAATTAATTTGCACTCTAAAATTTAAACAAAAAATTAAGGGAAAATACCATGAAAGTAGTTCCAATAAATGATAGAGCCAACTTCTCCCCAATCACCCTCATACAATTCACAGCTTTGTACTTTGTCTCCAGAAGCTTTGGAAACATGGTGAAGCCTTTTGTGGAGCAATTCATGAAATTTTGAAGCTGAAGCCTCAATTTCTACATCAGTTCCAATTTTCCACGGAGAGCATTATCTTGGTTTGAAATGTAAGTTCTTATACTTCAAGAAGATAATATAAGTTGCTAGCTATGGCACTTGATACTTATATCGAGGGTTTCTCTCACAAGATATTTCAATTTATGTCATGTTATAGCAAGAGAATCTTTGTTGGGTCGTCCTATTAGATTGTGACTTACCATTTATATTCATTGTATCATTAATTAATTATGTCAAGCATATGTTAGTTAATCAGATACAATTAGCATACAGGACTATTATTAAATGTCGAATATCAAAATGGGTGCTAATTTAGAAAAGAAAAAAAAAACCATTGCAGTGGATTCATAACCCTAATATCTTGGTCTTGAGTATATATTTAAATAAGTTGAGTTATGTTCAGATTGACATAATTGTTTTTACTATTTGTTGTCATTTGAGTATAATCTTTATGATAAATTAAGTTTTTCTGGTAGTTTTTTTTTTTAAAAAAAAAAATAACGTATATGAATACTACTTCCATATATAAATTTATTTTTTTAATTAGTTTCTACTAAAGTTTTAAGAAACTAAACCAATTTTTAAAATTAAGAAAAAGTGTTTTCAAAAAACTAGTTTTATTTTAAGAATTTGATGAATAAATAAATAAATATTAAAAATGTAAATTTAATAAATAAAATTCTTACACTATCGTGTGACCGCATAGCGCAGTGGATTAGCGCGTTTGACTTCGGATCAAAAGGTCGTGGGTTCGACTCCCACTGTGGTCGCATGTTTGTTTATTCAATAAGATAAAATTGTTAATAACAATATATTATGTAATTATTTTGAATTGATGTTAATGGGTAATTAGACTTGAATAATCGTGAAGATTTGGTATTAATACTTCATAGTTATGTATGGTGGAGTCATTGAATATAATTTAACCTGTAAGATAATTTAGATCGTAATATAATTATTTTGTTTTAAATAAATATTATTTGTGAAGTCTATTATTGATAAGTCATAATCAAGTGAATTAAAATTGCAATTAACATTGGGTCAGGTACAGAAGGGACAACAAAAATACAACTGTGTCATTTATTTATACCAAATCTCGTGACATTTTTTTTCCCATAGTTATGATTTTTTTTTTATGCATTGAATTCAAACTAAACGAAGATGATCCCACAATTTGTGATCAAGATAGAAAACGCTCTTGGGTGCTAAAAGAGTCAGTTCACGGCGGTCAAGGTAGAAAACGCTCTTGGGTGCCAAGGGAGTCAGTTCACACGATCTTTCCTTCATAGTTGAGGCACTATCGATTGCATTTGCTCTAATTATGAATTATTTATACCTAATCTTGAAACGTTTTTTTCAAAGTGATGATGACATGATGAGACAAAATTAAAAACGGGCCATTTGTAATAGTCTAAAAAAAGAATATTAAAATGGTAAATTTAGCAATAGTTTTTTTCAATTTACAAATATAGCAAAGAAAAGACTAGATTTCATTTTTGTTTTTTATTATTTCAATTTTACCCTCTTTGATGTATCAATATATATATCAGTAGTATATTTGATATATTTTTTGCTTATAGTATAATTTAAGTGACATACTTTATATTTGATATATCAGTGAATGGAGAGACCTTCAATCGATTAAATAGCATTTATTATTTTTTATCATGAACTTTCACTACTAGGTAAGTAATAAGACCAAATCGAAGCACGCGGAGCCTAAGATAAAATCTCTGTAAAGTAAATTTATTTTTGGCATTATAAATTAAAATGCAAAAAAGTAAAATGTAGAAAAGATGTTGTCAGATATTAATGATTAATTGTGTTCTTAGATAGCGAATCGAGCATAGGACGTCATGGAGATGTTACAGATGCATAACAAGTAAAAACAAAACAAATTACACCAAAATAAGGCCAATGACAGGGGGCAGCGCCGCTTCATCATCCAACGCACTTACCACAACGTGGTGGATAAGGGCCGCACCTCTGTGGCCCACTATAAATATGAGTTGACTTTTAGAGTTTATAACATACAAGAAGGAGGGGAAGATCCATCTATGAGCTATGAAGTTTCTCTTTAATTTTTCTTTTAAGTTTTAGGTTGAATCTTTAGGATTGTAAATGGCTCAATAAACTTGTCTTCATGAAAATCAATGCATGTGATTAACTTTGTGATGGTCTGGATTAACACATGCGTTCAATTCCTGCGATAACTACAAAATTATACATTTTGACGCAAGATAACACATGATATAGGGATAGTGGGAATTTCCAGTGCTGATCGACGTAAGCTCATTTTTCCACATGAATTCTTATCAATATCGACACATATTCTACTCATCAACCCTCATAATTCTAAGTAAAAGGCTACAATAGCTTGTATTTCTACAAGCTATACCCCCCCACCCCCCCCCCCAAAAAAAAAAAAAAAAAAAAAAACCTCTTCCCTGTTTCGCGTAGAAGCCCAACCGTGTGCCTCTCTTCTTTGCTAGATCTGATCGTCACTTTACAACCCAGCGGCCCAGCACTGCCAGATTCGCCATTTTGTAGTTGCGCGCCACAGCTCTCTCGACGACCAGCCGTTTGCATCTCTATCTCATCGTGCGTCGTGCCTATGTCAAATTCCAACCTTCTCTTCCTCGTTATTTCGTTCGATATGAGGATTCTGATGAAGCCGCCGCCAGGTATCGCTGTGTAGCTACAGATTTGACGTTCGTCGCCTGTTCTCTGTTTGCCTCCTTCAGTGATCGTGGGTTTCACTGGAATTGTTCCTTTAGGTAATATTGAGGTAAGTAGTGATGGTTTTCTTATATATCTTGGTCACCCATTGATGTTTTTGTTTAATAATTTGGGTTAGTTTATAATTTTGGGTTGAAATTGATGTTTAAAGAATGTTGGGATTGTTGTCCAGAGTGTTCATAATTTGTTTGTTTAAAATTTGGTGAGTATGTGAGGCTTCTCTTGAATGCCTAAGGAGTATTGGTTCCAACTGGTTGATACCCTTGGAATTTAGAAGTTAGTGTTCTAACCGATTGAATTAATTTTAATTGTTGATACAGGGTTTGATCTAAGAATTTCACTCAAGTTAAAGGAGAGATTCGTGTAATAATTTGTTTAGGCCTAAATGGACTGGTTAGACTAAATAGACTGGTTACCCTATATTGGACTTGTTACCCTATACAGTCCAAGCAATCTAGTGTAATCAGTCCATTTAGTTTTAAAAACTTGTTTTGTTTTTTGAAATTTAACTAACAATTACAGTGTTTAATTAGGATAGGGAAAGATGAAAATCACAGTAAAAAAAAAAGTTGTAAGCAACAAAATTTCAAAGACCAAATAGTTACGAAATAGAACATTGTCAACATATTATTAGACACTTTTAACAGTTGAATTAAATAGACACAAACATTGAAGTTCAGCAGATAAAACTTTGTAATTTAATCTAAATTAATTTGCACTCTAAAATTTAAACAAAAAATTAAGGGGAGAAAAAAACCATGAAAGTAGTTCCAATAGATGATAGAGCCAACTTCTCCCCAGTCACCCTCATGTAATTCACAGCTTTGTACTTTGTCCCCAGAAGCTTTTGAAACATGGTGAAGCCTTTTGTTGATCAATTCATGAAATTTTGAAGTTGAAGCCTCAATTTCTACCTCAGCTTCCAATTTTCCATGAAGAGACATTGTCTTGGTTTGAAATATAAGTTCTTATACTTCAATAAGATAATATAAGTTGCTAGCTATAGCACTTGATACTTATATTGAGGGTTTCTTTCACAAAATACCCTGTTAGATTGTGATTTACTATTTGTGTTCATTGTATCATTAATTAATTATATCAAGCATATGTTAGTTAATCAGATATAATTAGCACATAGGACTATTATTAAATGTCGATGATCAAAATGGGTGCAAATTTAGATCAACATACCATCGCATTGGATTCATAACCCTAATATCTTGGTCTTAACTATATATTTAAACAAGTTGAGTTATGTTCAGATTGACACAATTGTTTTTACTATTTGTTGTCATTTGAATATATTCATTATGATAAATTAAGATTTTGTCTAATAGTCATTTTAATTTTTTTTTGAAAATAATGTGTATGAACACTACTTCCATATATAAGTTTATTTTTTTACTAATTACTTTCTATTAAAGTTTTTAAAAATTAAACCAATTTTAAAAATTAAGAAAAGTAGTTTTCAAAAACTTATTTTGTTTTAAGAACTTGATCAAATAGTAAATCTAAAAATACAATAAATGACCGCATAGCGCAGTGGATTAGCGCGTTTGACTTCGGATCAAAAGGTCGTGGGTTCGACTCCCACTGTGGTCGCTTAATAAATATGTAAATTTTTTACCGAATTAGGATAAAAATCACATTATGCAATTATTTTGAATTGATGTCAATGGGTAATTAGACTTGAAAAATCGTGAAGATATTAATAAGGATATTTGTAATACATCTTAGAATAAGAGAAAAAAATAAAAAATGTAATGTAGTACATTTTTGCTTCTATTTTATTTTATCCTTATTTTATTCTTTCCTTCAAAACATAAATATATATAAATAAACATATATTTTAATTTTTTTTTTTAAATTTAAAATGATTTCTCGACATTAACTCAAAGTTAAATTAATGCGACATAAATCTAAATCTTTCCTTTAAACAAAATTAAATTTCGAAATTAACAAAATTGTCCTCAAATTTTACGAAATTATAGAATTTAATTATGAAAAACTCGGGGCGTTACTTTCCTTTTTTTGTATTTTATTATTTTCTTTATCCGATTTTTACTTCTTTCCTTTATTTTTTATTTTCTTTCCTTTACTTCTTTTTCCTTTTCTTTTTCTTTCCTTTATTTTTTATTTTCTTTCATTTCCTTCTCTTTTTTTTTCTTTCTTTCCTTTCTTTTTTTAAATTTTCTTTCTCTTCTTTGGTTTTTTTCTTATTCCTTTTTTTTTTATTTTCTTTCTTCGGTTCTTGTTTATTCATTTTTTTTTTATTATTTTCTTCCCTTTCTCCAATTTTTACTTCTTCCTTTGTCTTTTTTATTATTTTATTTTATTTTATTTTCTTTCTCCGATTTTTTGCTTCTTCCCTTTCTTTTTCTTTTTTTAGTTTTTCTTTCATTTGTTCAATTTTTGTTTCCTTTTTTTGTATTTAATTTTCTTTCCTTTTTTCAGTTTTTGTTTTTTTCTTTCTCTTATATTTAAAATTTTTCTTTCTTTTATTTAAATTTTTTCTTCTTCCTCTTTTTTTTTTTCACAAGAATTATGAGGCTGAGTTCCGTACTTAGTACGACTTGAAAAATACTCAATTCATAAGTGACTTAACACCAACAAGCCAATCATCAAGTTTGATTATTATAACAAATAATAAATATAAATAGCAAATGAAAGTCTATCAGTAATAACCACTAATATTTTCTAACTTTGATAGCTTAATATTTGATTATATTTTCATAGTTAATAGTCTCTTATAGAAATCTATCATTGATAGCCAACTTAGTGAATTTAATTAATAAAGTTGAATCTCGAACTAAAATATAAGTGAAATGCCTAGAAGTTATCACTAATAGCATGTTTATCAGTGATAAAAGCTATCATCGAAAAGAAAAGAAACTTATAAATGGTTGGGAAGGACAAGAAAGGGGCAAAAAGGTGTTTAGTGGCTATGATTGATAGAAGCTACTACTAATAGCATGTTACCAATAATAGAAGCTAATACTAATAACTTATTATCGATGATAGAAGCTACCCGATAATACGTTATCGGTGATAGAAGCTACCACTAATAGCACATTATCGATGATAGAGAATTATCACTGATACCATGATATCAGTGAGATCATTGATAACATCTTATCAGTGATGTTATCAGTGAAAGAAGTTATCACTGATAACCACAATATGCGTGATGTTAGTGATATCGGTGATAAAACTTAGGTGATATCTATATATCGAGTTTCTTTCAAAGGTGATAACCAATTATAGAAGTCTATCATTGATAGCTTTAAGTGTTAACATCTCAAGGTTGATTCGAATTGATGAAAATCTATCCGTGATAACGTCTGATAGCTGCTATTAGTGATAGCTATGATAAAAGATTATTAGTGATAAATATTATCGTAATCAAAGTTGTTGGTCTTCTTTCAAAGTTGATCACTATTTATAAATCTATCATTAATAGCCACTGATAGCCTTAAGTAGTACTATTTCAACGTTGATTCCAATTGATGAAAGTGAATCAATGATAGCTACTAATAATTGATAGCAAATTAAAAACTAATATTTCAAGATTGTATTAATTTTTCTCAAATTGAAAGCTATCGCTGATTGCAACTATCGTCGATAGCATTTGATAGAAGCTATCAGCGATGACAGTTGATAACACCACTGATAGCTGCTATCAGTGATAACTTAAAATTTGAGAAAACCGAGAAGAAGCAAATAAAATGATGGCTAGGCTTGATTTTTTAGTCTTTACCATTTTTTTTTTTATCTATATATGCAATTATTTTATCCTTGTACTACATATTCTATTATTTTGAGCTTGAATTTTATTTATGCAACTACTATTAATAATTCATAGTTATGTGAGTCATTGAATATAATTTAGACCCTAATATAATAATTATTTTGTTTTAAATAAACTTTATTTGAGAAATCTATTATTGATAAGTCATAACCAAGTGAATTAAAATTGTAATTAATATTCGGTCAAGGAGGGAGAGACAACAAAAATACAAATGTGTCATTTATTTATACCTAATCTTAGAGTGTTCAAAAAATTCGATGACTCAAAAAAATCGATGAACCTAACTCAATCCATGCGGTTTGGGTTGGGTTATCAACTCATTTGAGCTGGTACAGTTCAAATAAATGAAAATTTTATGGATTGGGTTGGTTCATGGGTTCACCTAATATAACTTGAATAAACCCAAATTTATTATTAACTTTAAAATATATTTTTTTGTTACTTATAATACAATTATTTATACATATATTGATTTTAATTTTATTTAATTTCAATATTTTTTAATAATTTATTATTCAACAACTCTTAAAAGTAGTTTCTTTGCACTTTAGAAAGAAAATTTTCACTATATAAATTGAAATTGAGTTGTTAATCTTAATTTAATATATGAAAATAATTAAATTGGATTTTTTCATATTTACATTTTGCTTCTTTTTAATACAAAATTTTAAATAAATGACCCGATTAACCTGAACCAACCAAACCCAAATATTTCATGATTGGGTTGGGTTCATTTTTTAATAAGGGTTATTTGGTTGAAGAAATTTACAATCTGAACAATTGATTGAGTCTAAAAAGTTTTTCAACCCAACCCAACCCAACCCAAAAACTTATTTTATTTTAAGAACTTGATTAATAATTCAAGTGTTTACTAAAGAAATAGAGAAAGGAGAACATGAACATAAATAGAAAATTAAAAAATAAAATTATTACCTCACCAATTGACCGCATAGCACAGTGGATTAGCGCGTCGGTTGTGGGTTCGACTCCCACTGTGGTTGCTTGCTTATTCAAAAAGGTAAAATTGTTAACAAATGAGGACTAAAAATATATTATCCAATTATTTTGAATTGATGTTAATGGGTAATTAGACTTGAATAATCGTGAAGATTTGGTATTAATATACCACATTTAATGTATATCAGTTGTATATTTTTTTCTTATTGATTTACATCATTTTTGTATTTGTTACCTTTTTTATCCCTTTTGCAATGGAAAAATTAGAAGGATATTGTACTTTTAGAAACTATTTAGGAAAATATTGTTGTTTTCAAACTTTTAGAAACTATGTAGAAACTCTGCGTCTACGACATAGGGGGCAACTCTTCCACATTATGTGCAACCTCATCAAACTCATCCTCTTCCCGAACAGGTCCTCTACATCTAGGAGCTGGTGGAGGAACAATAGGTATATCGTACATATAATGAATTTCCTCCATATAGCTTTGGTTGTCACTACATATAGCAAGAACCTGGTTCGGATCATTCGCAACCTCACGGAGTCTACTATTGTTCGATCTCTGTGAATTATAAAACAATTAGACAATATTTAAAATAAATTTAAATTAAAAAAATTAGATAATATTCATTCATTTACCAGATGACCCACAGCTGCTCCCGGACGAGTGACGTAGCACCTTATGATATTATTATACCAATGAATATATTCTGGAGTGACATCTGTGTCAAACTGTTCAAGAGAAATCTCCACTGCAATAAACCTTGCACGATAGTGCTATCGCACTACCAAATGTGCAACTTTTTTGGACCAATCTCCAATCCTTAGGTCAATATCATGCAGTACGGGTTCAGTATTACAAGGTGATGTGATATCCTACTGAAAACCAAATTGTCTCATCACCCTGTCAGGAAGATGCCACTCACCAATGTGAAAACATATGAGAGGACTCATTGTCCGCCATATGTTTTGACCATTTGTACAAAAATTAGGCAAAGTATGCACAATAATTTTATACGGCTCCCAAATAACCTGAAACACAAAATATTATATTAGAGAATATTAAGGACAAATACTAGAAAAATATGAATAAAATAATCAATTAGGTTTAGTGTAATGTACCTGTTCAGGTTGAAGCAGATCAAACATATATCTATACTGGTTGACTACATGTGTGGCTATCCTAGTCACACAAATTTTGTCTCTCCACCTATATTTTTAAATTGATAATTTAGAATTTAAATTAACTAGATCAGTGATATAAAAATTAAATTGAATTAAAACAACATACCGAGAACCGTAGGCTCGTCCTAACTGAGCGTTATTAACATGATGTAGCTGTGGAGCCATTGTTGGAAATCGCTCCCAAGCCCATAGTTGCAAAAGTATGAGAGGCCCAACTAACTTGTACTTCTAACTAGTCATCGTACATCACTCCGGTGACCGACTCACCGTCAATAGGTAACCCCAACAACACTTCTATGTCTTGTAGAGTGATAGTGCACTCTCCAACAGACATATAGAATGTATGCGTCTCGGGCCTCCATCTCTCGACCAAGGTTGTGATCAGATGCCAGTCTAACTGAATAAATTTTGCCTCTCGACGTCTGCACGATATTTCTCCAGTAGTACGATCTCGCCATACAACATATGAACGATGAATGGACTGGTCGTACAAAACATTGAGATCAACAGGTCCTGGGTTTATCTTGATGCTCCAATGCATCCCTTATTTCTGCTCTTCTTTTCTCGAAATAGTTCACGCATTTGAAGAATGTTATCTGAGCAAGAGCATTTATAGGCAACATTCGAGCTCCTTTGATGACTCCAATTATGCACTCTGATAGATTTGTCGTCATCCACCCATATCTGAATCCTCCATCATGTGTAAGTCCATTGCTTTAAACTAATGTTGTCAAAAAAACTTAGACAACTCCGATTTATTCCTTTGATATCTTCAATTGCTTTGTTGAACTTTTGAATTTGAAACTGACACTCGACACGATAAACATAAACTGACACCCGAAAAGTTCATATTATCACAACGAGATGGATTGGACAGAACCAGCTACTCGACAACGATGTGGATTTTGTAACCAGTTAGGACATAATCGAAGGAAGTATCCTTCGTTACTAAGACGAGCTCCAGATAGTTAGAGATTGAATAATAAATAATTTTTTTTATTATATATTCATTTTATTGTATATTCAATTTTTTTTATTATAATTTATTGTATATTCAATTTTTTTTTTTATAATAATCTACTGTATATTCAATTTTTTTTTTTTTTGTAATCAATAAAGTTTTACATTATAATAATATAATATATTCAATTTATAGTATAATAATTTAATATATTCAATTTATTCAATTTATTGTCTAATGATTATTCAATTATAGTATAATAATCTAATATATTCAATTTATTGTCTAATGATTATTCAATTATAGTATAATAATCTAATATATTCAATTTGTTGTCTAATGATTATTCAATTATAGTATAATAATCTAATATATTCAATTTATTGTCTAATGGTTATTCAATTATAGTATAATAATATAATATATTCAATTATAGTCAAATGATTATTCAATTATAGTATGATTATTAGCTCTTTTTTCTCTTTTTTTTTATATATATATTTCTATGGAAAGTTCAAATAAAGTGAAGATTCTCGCTCTCTCAATCTCGCTCTCTCCTAAGATCTTGCTCTCTCACTCTCGCTCTCTCCTAAGATCTCGCTCTCTCAGTATTGCTCTCTCCTAAGATCTCGCTCTCTCGATCTCGTTCTCGCTCACGCTCTCGCTCTCTCACTCTCGCTCTCTCTCAATATCTCGCTCTCTCTGTTATTGTTATTATTTTTCCATTAATGATTGCTAACTTTCATTTCTTCTGGAACAATCACAAACACTTTTTTGATTATGGATCTACTTTTTTGTTCGTAGACAAAGCTAATTCGAAATTGTCTTTCATTCCAAGGCATAACTTGTATCCATGCACTTCATATTCGCCTGGAGTTCGCTCCAAAAAATATAGCCATCCTCACCCCCTCACGTCAATCCCACAAGCCTCCGTCTAATTCGAAATGATAATAAAATGCATAGGTTGTTAGAAGTAGCTCGAGTACACAACATATAGTATACCATCTCATTACTTTATTTCCTCTATGAGGGAAAAAGAAAAGTAATAAACCTGTAATCTTGAGGGTGGATGTGTGTCGAAACTTCAACATTCGACAACCTAAGCGAGATTCGCGAGATTTTCCTTGTCGAGGGTTGAAGTTTCGACTTATGTATTGTTTCCAAGTTTTTCTTTGTTCGTCGAGTTCTCAACGTTCGACCTCCACATTAGTCGAGTTCTCAACGTTCGACCTCTAGCCTCGAATTCCCAAAACAACAATATTTCTCTAATAAGTTTCAAAACAACAATATTTCTCTAATAAGTTTTGAAAACAACAATATTAATATTAAAGGTCTCTTTTGCAATCCCTTTCCTTTTTAGATGTTTTCCTTTTTGCAGCCATACAACTTATAAACTCTATATTTTTGTTCTATACCCATTCTTGAACTAGTTTTGTTATTATAAAATGAACAACTATATGTTCTCAAGAGATAGTATATTACTTGATATATCTAATATATTACTGATATACCTATTAGAATTGAAAGTTCTGATACCATTAAGGCTCTTATACCATTGAAAAAATAAATATATAAAAAAAATGAGAGGTTGGTTAAAACTTCCCTATAAATAGGGAAGTGGTGCATTTTGTTGAAAAAAAAGAAAGAATCAAGAGCATTTCAAGACCAAACCATAAGAAATAATTAGGATTGCAGTCAAGGTAAGTAGTTTATTTCACATTCTCTTTAAGTGCTTTATGGTAGTGTACCTTCGTTATGTTGCTTTATTATATTCTTATTGTTATGTTGCATTACATGTTTAAAACAAGTTTCTCTACAAGGGATCCTATGCATTATGTTTGTTCACGATTATGTTAAGATCAAGTTTTAATTAAGATAGGTTATGCTTCCAGGGTTGGCAAGGCATGTATGGTTGCACCTTCGTAGACCTAATCTTACGTTATGTTTATGCTAAGGACTAGCAGGGTATGTATGGTTGCACTCCTCTAGTCCAATCTTACGTTTATGCTAATGGTTGATGTTGGATGTAACTCTGGCCCTACTGACTGCATGACTCGCTAATAATCAGATAGGTTAGTTTTCGCTTAAGTCCTCATCTTCCTACCAAGGCAGAAGAACTTATGTTGGAAGCATAACCTACCACCTCATGTTATTATAAGTTTATGTTTTGGTTCCAAATCATATGTTTTCATGACATGTTGCATGTGACTGTGCATTTGATCACTACCTTAGGTGAGAGCTACTTACTGGGTATATTATATACTCATCCTATTCTACAAACTTTGTAGGTAAGGATAAAGCATAGATGGCATGACCAGACGTCACTCAAGGGGCCAACCATCAAACTCACTATTTTGGTCATATAGGCATTTTGTTCCACTACGCTAATGTTTAAGGATCTGGTGTTTTGTAAAATAAACTTTTTGTATGTTTTGCTACTTAATTAATAAAATTTTAGACATGTTCTTTTGAATTTTTTTTTTTTTTTTTTTTTTTTTTTTACCAAAACGTATCTCATGACAGAAAATCTAAATATGCATGTCGTAGTGGTCGGACTTTAATATATAAGGATTTGGTCGTTACATGAGGTGATTAATTATATTTTTTTAGACTTTTGTGAACTTCATGGAAAGAAAGTCCAACTTAATACATGTATCATTGATATTTGAAGTATATCAAATTTTAATAATTAGTAACTTCAAATAAAACACGAGGGTATCATTTTATCGATATTTAAGTGTATCAAACATCAATAAGTAATTACTTGATGTAAAGCATGAGTGTATCATTTTATGAATATTTCAAGTGTATCGAGTAAAACATAAATCTATCAATTTCTTGACATTATAAGTATATCTGACATCGATAAATAATAACTTGATGTGAAACATGAAGGTAACATTTTATAGATATTTCAAGTGTATCACATATCAATTAGTAATTACTTGATCAGGTAAGACAAAAAATATACTGGATATTTCATATGTATCAATAGTATATCTCACAATGATCAACATTCATTTTATTGATATTTCATATACATCAACAGTATATCAATAATAAATAAAATATCAATCAATAACTCATTTTGTAATAAATAGTGCATCAATTTATTGATAGAAATCGATCATGATTTGAAATAAATAATGGATCATTGTATTGATATTTCAAGTATATCAAGAATATATTAGTAGTAAATCAAACATCAATCAACTTATTTTGAATTAAATGCATATTTTATTTTATTGACATTCAATTTTATATGAGTAGTATATCACACATCAATCACCATATATTTCATTAATATTCAAGTATATCTCTATCAAAATAAGATAACAACCGATCACTAGTTGAATTATAATATGGATGTATCATTTTAATGATATTTTAAGTATATTAGCAACTTATTTGTAGTATGTTTCATTTTTCATTCAAATAAGATATGACATATTTAATTCATTGTTATTCTCGTTATTTATGATATGTACATCATGTATATCAGTAATGGAGGAATTGTAGCATATCAATAATGTATCTATGTCAGTGTTATACTCAATATAAAGAAAATCGATAATAATTATATATCAATGATGATATGCATGTAAGTCAACTATGTATAATAGTTTAAATGCTTTATTATACAATTTTAAATATAACATTGATATCGATATTTTTATTGTGTAGATTGATCTTCTTCTTTTTTCTTGTACTTCACTTCTTGACATGTTACTTCTTCGATTTTTTTATGAATATATAAAAAATAATTAACAAATAAAGTGTATCAAAATTTTATTTTTTTATTGATAAAGGATATCAATAAGCTAAATAAGTAGTATATCAATGATGTTATTGATATACCAAAATTTTAGTATATCAGACAGTAGAGTATACTTGCTATTCAATATATTAATAATATCTATAGATATACCAATTTCTACACACATCTATTTAAAGGGTAATTTGGATTTTTCTCTAAATTTATTTGGACTGGGCCAAGGTTTTTGCTAAAACTACAAAAAAAAAAAAAAAAAAAAAAGAAAAAGAAAAAGAAAAAAGGAAAATAGAAGATACACATGCAACTTCCTATTTTCTTTTAAGTACCCTTCTACTTATTGTTGTTTTGAACTAGGGTGTTCATTAACCTAGCTAAAATCGAACCGAATGCTAAATCAAATTGAAGCTGAACCGAAATCGAATTAATGTGATTCGATTCGATTTGATATATTTTCAAACTAAATTATTGCGGTTCGGTTTGATTTAAATTTGAAATCGATTTGAAACTGAACCAAACCGCTTTTTTAATAAATATATTAAAAATAATATATATATATATATATATATGTATAATCTAAAAATATAAAAAAGTAATAACAACTAAAAAAAATCGTACAACCGAACCGAACCGAACCATATATAATTTAGAAATTATGAAAAAGCATAAAAGAATTAAAAAAAAAACAAAAAAAATTGAAACCGAACCGAACCGCTTATATGTAGTTCGGTTCGATTTGAAACAAACATACGGTTCGATTCGATTTCAAAAAATATAATTTTAAAAATTTATGGTCTGATTCGATTTGAGTCCCGAACCGAACCGTGATCACCGCTATTTTCAACATTCTCTTATTCTTTTTTCCTTCCTACCTAATCTCTCTCCCACTCTTTAAAAAAAAACAATAAAATAAAAACAAATCTCCACTTTTCTTTCCTATTTTTTTCACCACCACATCTCTTTTCTCATCTCCATTTAGTTCAATCGTCTTTCTTATTTTTTTTTTCTCTCCATACCTAATTTTTAGATTTATTGATTTATTTATTTGGGTTTTGGTTAGATTTTGTTGTATTTCCAATATTTTATTTCAATTGGGATAAACCTTTGTGTTTCATTTCAGTCTGATTTTATTTTTTGTTTAATTTATAGAGTTTTTTTTCTCTAATTTAGGTTATTCTATAAATTGATGTACCAAATTTAAAAACAGGTCAATTGTATAAATACATACCAAAGATTTCCAGAGTATTATCGTCGGAGTTGACAATCGGAGCAAGATCAAGAACGTGAAGTTGATGCGATGCTAGCAACAGAGCAATATTGACAACTAATCTCTCATTTTCTTTATTTCTTTCCCCTAGAACTTTATACAACATGAATGTGATGTTTTTCATGAACATAGATGTGGCTAATTTTCTTTAGTTCTATGATTAGACAGATTTCGTTAGTGTACTAGATGTTATTCTAAACTAGTTTGATCAAATTAATCTCATTGGCTTTCTATATGTTCTCGATTGACCAATTGAATTATTGATCACCATTGGATTGTCATGAAGTCATTAATCTTATTTGAAAGAGAGATTTCAGATTTGAACTAACATATTAGACCATTGTTAGATTATGCATGGACATAACAGAGGTCAATCATGTGGGGTCTCAATGTCGTGCCTAATTAATTGATTACATGAAAATAGGATTAATAGTTAAATGTTAGAAAGGGTTGATGATTTAATTTTAGTTTGACGAATAACTTTTTTCTATTACACATATCTATTTAAAGAAATTGAAACCCTAGGATGTTTTTAGCTTAGTGAGTTCTCCCATGTCAATAATGTTTACTACTTTGTTAGTTTTAGATAAATATTAACGTCAAAATCGAGTCCATAAATAAAATTGGAATAATTTTATGATGGTTAAGAGAGTTAGATCATAATTTCATGAGGACGATACTCGATCTCTTGACCGTTTTACTATATTATCACTCAATGCATGTGCTTGCACATATCATCCCCTCTCAGGTTGAAAATTCAAAAATTTGACTGCATCTAGATTGCATGTTAGATAGCGTATGAGTCTAGTTGAGCAAGGTAATTACTGTTGCAAAGTGATCGTAATTTCTATTGAAGGTTGAAACAGTCTTTTAATCTCTCTTTTCTCTCATATCTTTTTACATCAAATCATTTTATCTTCTTTATTTCAAAAGAAAACATTAAATCAAATTGTTTTCTTGGTTACCCTTCTGGTTGCAAACTCAGTGGAAGACTTTCTTCACTTAATTGCTTTATTGTACTTCTTTTCTTTAAGATATTTGGACTTTGTCCATTTTATACTACTGATCGGTGATGTATACTTGCATCTAGAGATAGTTTTTCCACCGTCCATCAATATACTAGAGATTATAAAGTTTACATAACAACAACTAAAATAAAAAATAAAAAATATAGATTATCCAAATCCAGGAAAATTGTTCGAAAAAACCCCTCACTTCTACCTTAGGAATAAGAAGAAAAACAAAAGATAAATTAAAAAGAAAACCAATAAAATAGAAAACACAAGAATTTATATGGAAAACTCCCAGATCGTAGAAAAACCATGAACCACTAGAAAGAAAGCCAGTATGTGAAAAATTGTTAACTCATACATAATAATTCTCTCTCTTGATCCTAATTACAATATCACTCTCTCAAAGTTTTAGACTACTCACACTTTTTTTGCTCACTCTCAAACTAGAGAATACAAAAGGAATTTAATTAAAGTTAGCACACTAGCTTAAAGTGTTTCTAACTGGGATAATTGAAAACCAAATGCATAGTCTCATTTTATAGTGCTTAGAGTCCATGACTTTCCTAAACTTTTCCAATGTAGGACAAGCCCATGACTTTCCTAAATTTTTTTGATGTGAGACAAGTACTTCTAATATTTTGCCAAAAACCCAACAAATTCCAACTTAGCAAGATATTTGAAAAATCCATAGCTTCTGCAACATTCATTGTCTTCATTGACAATCATAATTCTCATCTCATAGAATTATAACCTACTTCACTATATAAAAATAAACCATTAAGAATACCACATTCCAAGATTTTCCTTTTTCGTCACATGCTGATAAACATTGCTGATATTTATGGTGCAGCTTCCACCTACTTGGCTCATTTGGAAGTTCTTCAGCCACATACATAATTTCCACCACACCTTGCATAACCGCCAAGTTAATGCCTTGTGTACAAACTTGTGAAACCGTTAACATCACATCCTCTATCTTAGTAAAGCAGACATACCACGAGGATGATTTTCGTCTTCTTCAGAGGAAGTCACCATCTTTCCTTATGAAAAAGAAAACTTCAGTACCTGATCCAAAGCTCTTTGACGAACCTGCTTTATTTTTCATGTGCTTAGACTGTCCGCAACTGATCCCCAACAACCGATCTTTTACTTGAAGACTCTCTTCTTTGAACCTCTATTGGAATCACTTGGGAATTGCACTAGGACACCATCACCATTTAGCTTGCACTTTGTTAACCCATAGTGTATCAATACTTCCTTGATTTGTACTTTTCACAAACCCAAGTTGATCCTTCCATCAAATTTCTCCACATCAAACTTTACTGAACTCATAAGGCTTGATGAGTCTACTTTACTTCCTAGAAAAATAATAAATAGTGAACAATCCATACTATTCACAATACCCCAACCATTTTCAAGAATTATTTTCACATAGTATACTTATAAATTCAAGAAACTATGAACCTAATGCTCTGATGCCACTTGTTGGAAAAAAAAACCTCCCACTTCTACTTCGGGAATAAACAAAAACATAACAGATAAATTAAAAGGAAATCAATAAAATAGGAAACACAAGAATTTACGTGGAAAACTCTGAACTCGGAGAAAAAACATGGCTCATAAGAAAAAAATCCACTATGTGAAAAATTATTACAATCACACAGAAAAAATTTCTCTCTCAATCCAATTACAATATCACTCTCTCAAAGTTTTAGACTACTCACATCATTTTTCTCACTCTCAAGCTAGAGAATATAAAAAGAATTTAATTAGAGTCAGCACACTAGCTTAAAGTATTTCTAACTAGGGCAATTGAAAATCAAAGATATAGGCTCGTTTTATAGTGTTTAGAGCCCATGATCTTCATAAACCTTTTCAAGTAGTACAAGCCCATGACTTTCTTAAACCTTTTTTATGTGGGATGACTGCACTTGTAATATTTTGTCAAAAACCCAATATAAGTAACTTGCACCTCAAATACAAACTTCAAAATCAAGGCTTCCAAATGTTGCACTCCAAACACAGACATTTGTGATTCTCATACTTCAAAATCCCCACAAATAGACCCTTGCATTTAATTCCAAGACTTTTGATTTTGAACATTGGTGCCAAATGTCCTTTAGAGGCACAATTTTGCCATAACTAGAAATAATCCCATAATTTTTACATCTTTGTTTCTTTTCTTTTAATCTTTTAAATTTCTGAGGTAAAAGTACAATTTAACGTGTTCCAAACTGGCTAATATTGTTTACCACAATGGATTCTGATCATATTATGTAACAAACGGTAAGATTTATTTAGAAGAAATTAAATTAATTGAATGACATAATACGTCGAAAAGTAAAAAATTATTGTAGTTGATGGATGTTAGAACACATCGTGAGCTGATTTGACAATAATTTATACCTAACCATGACACTTTTTTCAAGCAAGATTAACTTGTTAAATTAAGACCAAATTCAAAAGTGAAAAATTTCTCATAACTTTGTTTCATTCTTAATCCAAAAATTTCAAGCACACGCGACAGAGAACAAAAGGTCGGCCTTTGATCCAAAGTTTCGTATTTTATTGTTCTTCGTTTATATTATTATAATAAATATGGACTTATGTTTGGTTAGAAAAATACAGTTCTATTAGTACAAGTAGGAATAGAAAAATTCGAACCATAGACCTCGTGGTCATTAACACACTCGTATTTCAGTTGAGTTATGCTCGTTTAAACCTACAAATACCATTTTTAGTAAATTGACATTATAACTCATATAGGCTTAATTATTTACTCATATGCACCTAATAGAGCTGGTTGGAACAATAAATTATACCCTAATTAATAATGTGATTTATTGTATCTAATCACCTCATTTATGCCTCACATAATTTAGAAAATCCAACAGAAGGAACAATTATCATGTCCTGATCCAAAATGATGCACATGACACATACATGGAATCCTTTGCAATATACATAAAAGAAAATTATCAATTTATTACTCTAAACTTTGGATTTGTGTCTATTATTCAAATTAATAATTGTACCAATCTAGATTATATACTAATATCGATAACTATTTTCATTTCATTTCATTTAAAATCAACTCTCATAATCATCTAAATAAAATTATTCTTCTCTCAAATCCCACCAAAAACCAATAGAAATTATCAATAATAAAATAAATCAAGAAGAAATGAAGGTGTGAGGAAGGAAAAACCACTCATATCTATAAATATGATATCCGTTTAATTCAACTTGTCTTTCTAACTTTACATTATCCATACGTTTTAAAGACGTTCTGTGAAAGTTATGCATTAACAATTTTAATAATAGAATCACGACGAAAGGTCAAAATTGATTCGTTTTTAATAGTTTGGGGTTGTATCAAAATTTCATGGGTATAATTTTTTTATATTTTTGGATAATTGCAATTGATAACATTTTTAGAAATAATAACCAAGTGTATAACATCATTTAAAAAAAATATAAATATAGCAAAGTCTATCAGCGATAGACTTCTATCCTTGATAGATTCTTACCAGTGATATAGTCTTATCACTGATAGACTCCTACTAATAATATGGTCTATCATCGATAGACTATTTAAATTTGGTCATATTTGTAATTTTTTTTATATTATGTTATATTCGTTAATATTTTGGATTTAATGTCTATATTTACAACTGTTCCTATATTTTTTATCCAATATAATATATAATTTGTCACACATGATTCGATAATGGGAGAGTAAGCTCTTTATAAATAAGAAAAAAAGAGCTTTCATCTTAAAGAGCAACAGTTTACAAGATGTCACTTGTTGGAAAGTCGGAGTTTAATGTACAAATCAAGGCGCCAGCTTCGAAGTTCCATGAAATGTTCCATAAGAAACCACACCATATTTCAAATGCGTCTGGTGATAAAGTACATGGTTGTGAGTTGCATGAAGGCGAATGGGGTAAAGTTGGTTCTATCATTTACTGGAATTACTCTCAAGGTTAGTTTTTCTTCTTTTAATTAAGGAAAAAAAATATATTTCGGTCTCTAAGTTGACGGTCTAATTTCTATTTCATTTCTAAGTTTCAAAATGTTACCGTCCTACCATTTTGTTTTTTGTTTCTATTTCTGAAAATTAAGCCTATAGACGTTATTTTTACCTCCAAATTTCTTCTTTTGTTATCTGTTTTTCACTAATGATTTAAATAATCAAGTTAAATTTTGAGAAGTAAAAAATGTAGTTTTGCCAATAAGAACATAGCTCAACTGGCATAGTGTTCATACTATCAACCTTGTGGTCTGAGGTTCGATTGCCCCACACCACACTTTAATTAGTTTGTAAGTTTTGAGTTTGATTTTAATTTAGTCTCTAAGTTTCAAAGCGTTGCGATTTTACCATCGAGATTTAAGTTTTGTTTCAATTTAGTTACTAAATTTCAAGATTTACACTTTTTATATTGATTTTTCAGTAAATACTCGTTCTCTGTCTTTAGTGTTAATGTTTATTAATAAATTTAAAATAATTAAAAATTAATTAAGTTTCACAATTTTTTTTATTATTATTAAAATTCATTTTAAAACTCCACTTCTCATAGGCATTAACGCTAAAGACTAAAGTGTTGTATTTAGTGAAAAATCGAAATTAAAAGTATAAAATTTTCAAACCTACCGACCAAAAATTGGTAACAAAACTCAAAATTTTAAGGATAAAATTGTAGTATTTTAAAATTGATTAAATATGCCCAAAATTACCTAGAGATCAAAAAGGTATTTTACCCTTTAATTAATTAATTGTTTTTTCTTACTTTTTAAGTTTTTTTTTTCGTGGATATTAATTTATGTAGTGTTAAAACACAGATGGGAAGTCTAAAGTGTCAAAGCAAGTAATTGAAGGTGTAGATGAGGAGAAAAATTTGATTACTTTTAGAATAATAGAAGGAGATCTTTTAGAGCATTACAGGACTTTTAAATATACTATCCAAGCTATTCCAAAAGGTGAGGGAAGTGTTGTTTATTGGACTTTGGAATATGAGAAAAGACATGAAAATATTGAAGATTCACAGAGCTTACTTAAGTTATGCTTTGATGTCTCCAAAGACATTGATACTCATCTTATGGGAACTGACAATTGAAGAAGCCGAATCATTGGGTCAACCCGAGTATTCATAAAGATACCTATTATCATTTCAAAGATCGATAATTTAATTTTTGAATTAAAAGAAAAATATATTGTGTTATGTCACATTATGTGTTTAAAGTATTGTTACTTGTATTATGCTTTACCTATTCCTCTTTATGCACTATATTCTAATGTTATGATGGATTGAGGAACTAGTTGTTGTCAAATATATTCTTTATTTATGTTACGAGAATAAAGTCTGTTTCTATTGATACTAACCATGTATCTTATAAAGATTTTAATATCAATATCTTTTCGATGTGGGATTTTCACAATACCTATTTTAAAGATTATGTCTTTTTGAATTCATCATACTCTTAAGTCAGATCACAATTTTGGACCAAATATGTGGTTTGAGTTTCATATGACTCTAATTTCATATTAGATAAACATAAGGTTTAATAAGAAAAAAACCCATTAACAATAAGTGTTAAGTAATGTATATAAATCTTTTTGAAGAGATTGTGAGATTTATTCATCTTTCCCATATCGGATCTTCTATTGCTAAATTGTCGTTGTCTAAGATGATATGGAGAAGCCGACGTTCTGAAGAAAAAAAAAAAAAAGAAATGAGTCACAATCAATCATTTTAACTATGTGATTAGACATGGATATAAAAACTACAACTTTTTATAAAAGGTTACAAAGAAGTTTGCGATAACTTAGATTGAATTCGAGAGTTACTTATTACACAAGAAAGTGTTAGAGATTCTGCCACATCAGCTACCAAGGAAGAGTCAAGAAAACACATCACCTAAAGAATGCCATGTCATTAAAGTGAGTCATGAAGGAGTATTCCTTTAGTGCTCCAAAATTCAATTAGGATTGGATAATAACAAACAAATATTTTTTCTCCATGTATTGGACCATGTGTCCTCATTCCATTAGTTAAATTATTTTTTTAATTCATTGTATCCCTAAAATAGGGAATAGTGTATAAATTGGGCAGGTTGCTCCTTTCCAAAGCAAGTAATAGAATACGAAGAGGCAAGTGATAAAATTCTCCGTCTATCGTTTAGTATTTCTAATCCTATTGTATACAACGAAGAGCTAAACAATTCAATATTCTCTCCATCGTTTAGCTCCCAGACTCCATCGTGTACAACGAAGAGGTAAACGATTGACTCTATTGCTTAGCTCCCTGATTCTGTCATGTACAACAAAAAGGTAACGATCAACTCTCTCACTATCATTTAGCTCCGAGACTCCATCGTGTACAACGACGAGGTAAATAATACAATACATTTTCTGATGTTTAGCTCCCTGACTCTATCGTGTACAACGAAGAGGTAAACGATATCAATCCCTTCCATTTTTATTTTCCTAACTTGGTATTAGAGCAGCTATGGCAAACGCCAATGTCACAGGAACCAACACGACCAATGAATCAACGAAGTTCAGCACACCGCCTCTGAATCAACTGTTAAATCAAATAACTAGCACCAAGTTGGAGAGAGGTAACTTTATTCTATGGAAGATGCTAGCTCTTCCAATTTTGAAAGGATACAGATTTGAAGGTCATCTGTCCAGAACCAAGGTATGTCCTCCTATGTTCATTGTTGCTACTTCAACAGCTGCTGAACCTAGTGAAGGTGATTCTCAAGCCTCAGAAGAAGCTTCGTGCTCCACCAGCAAGAAATCCTTGAACCCACTGTATGAAGCTTGGGTTATAGCAGACCAACTCTTCTTAGGGTGGTTATACAACTCCATGACTCCTTAAGTTGTTATACAACTGATGGGGTACGAAAGTGCTAGGAGTCTATGGGATGCCATTCACTCATTGTTTGGAGTTCAGTCGAGGGCAGAAGAAGACTATCTTCGCCAAGTTTTTCAACAAACCCGTAAAGGTAACATGTCAATGTCTGAAATTTGAAACTTATGAAGCTTCACTTTGATAACTTAGCTCAAGCTGATAGCCTAGTGTCCACACGTAACCTAGTGTCTTAGGTACTCTTTGGGCTAGATGAGGAGTATAATTAAGTGGTGGTTGTTATCCAAAGCAAACCTGAGATCTCCTGGCTAGATATGCAGTCTGAGTTACTTTCATTTGAAAAGAGGTAGGAACACCAAAATACCTCAAAAGCCACTATAGCATTTGCACACAATGCCTCGACTAATGTTGCTTTCAATCGAAACAATTCCACGTTCAAGACATCTGGACAGGATAACACACAAGGAGGAAATCGACAATAGTTTAATGGATCCAGAGGAAACAATAATAGTGGAGGAAATAAAGGAAGAGGTCGAGGTAGAGGAAATATACCTACTTGTCAGGTCTGCTCCAAGTATGGACATGTTGTAGATGTGTGCTACCAAAGGTACAATCGAGAATTTGTTCCAAATCAAAACTATGGTAAAGGTAACAGTCAGAACCAAGGGAACTCAAGGACTAGTCCCTTAGCCTTTGTTATCTCTCAGAACTTGAATCTATTTATTCAAACTGAGTCTGTAAGGGATTTTAATTGATATGCAGACAGTGGAGCAACCAACCATGTCACAGCTGATCCCAATAACATAGCCAACCCTTCTGAGAACACAAGTAATGATCATATTATGGTAGGGAATGGACAATAGTTAGACATATCCTCCATAGGCAATGCATGTTTAAGTTCCTCTAATTGCAATCTGAGTCTGAAAAATATCTTATGTGTACCAAATATTGCAAAAAATTTGGTTAGTATATCAAAATTGGTTCAAGATAATGATGTTTCTATTAAGTTCTATAATGATTGTTTTGTTGTTAAGGACAAATGTTCGGGGCAAATACTAGTGAAAGGAACTCTTAAAGACGGACTATATCAGTTGAATGAAGCTGAGGTGATCCAAGTTGATGTGAATACCAAAGAAGCCAGCTGTTTTTCCAACCCAATGAAAAAAAAATAACAGTTCTACAACATTTGTTCTATCCAAAAATGGAGCAAACTTAGTAGAATCAAAAGGGTTGTGGCATAGGAGACTAGGTCACCCTTCTCTTCGAGTTTTGGAGACTATACTAAAAACTTGTAATCATCCTACTAAGTTGAATGAACAGATTGAGTTTTGTGAACCCTGCTGTCTTGGTAAAGCTCACTCCCTACCCTTCCCTAATTCTTTGTCTCATGCACAACATAAATTTGATTTAATCCACTCAGATGTATGGGGTCCAGCCTCTACAAACTCCACTGAAGGATATAGATATTACATATCATTTATTGATGATGACAGAAGATACCTCTGGGTCTATCCCATTAAACAAATGTCTGATACTCTACAGGCCTTCAAACATTTCCTACAAGTTGTTCACACACAATTTAAAACAAGCATTAAAGCACTGTAGTCAGATAATGGTAGTAAATATACTAAATTGCATCAGTTATGCAGCAAGACATTGCATCTCAATTTTCTTACCCCTATACGTCTCAACAAAATGGACGATTGAAAGGAAACATGAATACCTAGTAGAGATAGGATTAACCTTATTAGCATAAGCCTCAATGCCTTTTCAGTTCTGGTGGGATGTCTTTCTTAATGCTTGTCATCTAATAAATGGTCTTCCCTTGCAGGTGCTAAAGAATCAATCACCTATACAACTGATGTATGGAAAACTACTAGATGTTACAAAACTAAGAGTGTTTGGTTGCGCTTGCTTTTCATGTCTCCGAGCATATCAGCAAACAAGTTTCAATTCCACTCTGATAAATGTGTCTACTTGGGTCCAAACATGGTTCACAAGGGACATCGATGTCTAAACAAAGATGGTAAAGTGTTCACCTCCAGAAATGTCATTTTCATTGAGTCTGATTTTCCTTTCTCCTATGGTTTTTAGGTGCTCGTCCATCAACTCACAAACCTACAGTGAACAGTGGCCCTCAAGTTCTTTCTCCCAACATAACTCCATTTTTGCACACTGCCTCCATCCAGCTACCACACTCTTCCTCAAATCGAGGTAATAGTCCCTCACCCTCAAATATCCTTGTACCAGATATCAATCCAGGCTCTCCCCTCCCTTATGTCTCACCTGGAGCTGTCCCCTGTTCCCCAATACCAGATGCATTGTCCAGCCCTTGTCCAGACCATATAGCCATCCAATCTCCCTTGTCCAGCCCTTCCACTCCGTCACCTAGCACTATGTCTCCAAATGACCTATATGCATCCCCTGTCCCTAATCACTCTCATCCCTTGCAGCCTATTCATCCAATGATTACGAGAGGCAAAGCTGGAATCTTCAAGCCAAAAGCTTGGCTAAGCCAAAAACTATTAGGGTGACTGGTCCTTAACCGAACAACCGTGGGTGTCTGATGCTCTTGCTACACCTCAGTGGAGGCAAGCCATGGATATAGAGTTTCAAGCTCTCATCAACAACTAGACTTGGCACTTGGTTCCTCCCTCACCATCCTTTAATGTGTTGGGCAATAAATGGATCTTCAGGCTTAAAAAGAATCCAGATGGGTTAATACAAAGATACAAGGCACGCTTAGTAGCCAAAGAATTTCATCAACATCCTGAAATTGACTTCCTTGAAACATTTAGCTCGGTGGTCAAAGCATCAACTATTAGGGTTGTTCTAAGCATTATTGTCTCCAAAGGATGGGCCCTTCGTCAGCTTGACTTCAACAATGTATTTCTCATTGGGAAACTTACAGAAGATGTCTATATGCATCAACCACCCGGATATGTTAACTATGATTTCCCTAATCATGTGTGCAAGTTGAACAAGGCTATATATGGACTGAAACAGGCCCTTCGGCCTGGAATGATTTACTCGACACTACTCTAATCAGCTAGGGATTCATAAACTTAAAGGTAGATACCTCACTATTTATACTAAACTCAAAGGGCTCAACTATACTACTTCTTATCTATGTTGATGATGTGATAGTGAAAGGTAATAATATTAACTTGATCTCTTGGTTAGTAGCCACATTGGATAGCATGTTTGCACTCAAAGACCTGGTCAAGTTGAATTACTTCTTAGGTATCCAACTTCAGTATCTGGAGCATGGCTTTATATTGGACCAGTCGAAGCATGTTGATGATCTACTACAAAGGATTGGTTTTCTAGACTTGAAACCTGCAGCATTACCTAACTACTTAGGCAAAAACTTGACTATTACTGATGGAGTTCCCCTCACTGATTGTTGACTTAAAATTTATATATATCTTTAAAGCATATGGACAATGATGATAGATATTATGCTACAAGCTCATGTTGCCATAACCTTGTGGGGATAAAAATGGAATGTTATTTATCTATATTGCGCTGATGAATGAATGAAAGTGTGATGCTGTGCTATGCGATAAAGACATTATTGCGATACTACGTTCTAAGTGTATGCGTTGATAGTGATATACTCGTAGTATGCGATGAACTAGTGCGTGTCACAAGTTTCCTTACGTTGGAAGCAAGTATAATTCCAACGCAAGTTTCTCAGAGTGATCCGAGGCCGAACACGGGGATTGTTGTTGTTTATATGCGATACCAATGTGGTATATGCGACCGATTTTTATAAAGAATAAAGAATTTGTTTTGACAGAAATATAAATTGCGCTGAAGTAAAATTGCATTGTAAAATAAATGCATTGATAAAGTAAATGTCTAAACTACTATGATATATGGGTGAGGATTGGCTGTGAAGTTGTACAAAAGAATCTAATGAATGTGATGGCAAGTCTTGTGAATAAGGCAGAAAAAGAATGAGTAGAGAGAAAGAACATCGCAAGTTTGTCAATTGCATTAAGGATGCAACTAAGGTTCTGCTTTCTCTTGGCGTACACCTTTCAGTGATCGGCCGCGTTTCCATAGTATATGGTGAAACAGAGATGAATGTGATGAATGCAAGGTTGTATCCATCTCTGAAAATACTTATCGCTTTAGTTAACGCATTCTTTCAACCCTCTCTCGATAGGCAGAATAACATCTCCACTTTATCTCTCATAGGTGAAGATGTCGTCGAGCATGCTTTAGCTAAACTTAGCCAATTACCTTAACACAAATTAATTCACTTGCTTAATTCTTCCTTTTTACCCAAGGGATTAAGAACACATCATGGAGAAAATAGATGATGAATGTATGGAAAGGGACAGAGAGAAGATAATGATGATGATAATCACATTTAAATCTAAAGATAAGCGTTTGATACATGATTTATGAATGACAGATCAAAGAAGATGAACACAGAAGATGAATTGAAAGAATAGAAATAAATACGGAAAGCGTGTCAACAACTTGACACAGATCCCGATCAGAGACTTTTTTTCTTGTCTGCGTATGGATGAAGTGGAGAGGAAAGCTTCCCTCTCAGGCTTGCTTTCTCGGTAGAAGTGACCCTTTTACACAGAGCTTCAGCTTCGGGAATCCGAAGAATTCCTTGCTCGGAGACTCACTTTTCAGCATTGTCTCGTCGATCTCCCAGATTTTCTCTGTAAAGTCTCTTCAGACCAGCCTCTCTCCCCAATGAATTCAAGTAAGCTATTTATAGGCAAGACCTTGGCTCTTTGAATTTGTGGTCCCACTGTATAATTCTGATAATTTCTGCCATGGCATAATGGAAAATTCCTCTCTGCTCGACGATGAATCTGTCAGAATTGTACAATAGAAAGCTTTACACTTGTCAGTATCGTCCGTGAATGCATTGCTCTTCACATCTTCGATCGATCGCCCATATGGTGTTGTTTTGATTACCACATGCGGTTGAAATGCGTTGATCTCTATAACCCTTGGTCGATCGTCGCATGTGTCGTCATTGCATTGATCATTTCTTCGTTCTTGATCGATTGGCGCATGCGAGCATGCAATATAGATGCATTGTACATTTTGTCCTTGAGCCGTTTCTCCATCGCAATGGGGTTAGGGATGCATTTACGACATTTTATAATTTTCGTATTTCTCAGCCACTTCTTATACTATCGACGCAACTTTCCCTTATTTTTGCCGCAATATCTAAATAAACAACATAAATAACTTGTATTTCTACAAGTTATCACACCCCCAAATTTAGATATATGCTTGTCCTCAAGCATATCTTCAACTAAGGCAATTTCGCTCAGTTCCTATCCTAATTTTGCGTTGATCGGCTACTCTGAATGCTCCACCTCTATAAGATTACTTAACAACGTAAGTTCCTTCTATCCTTCGACATTTCATCACATGCTCTACTTTATTCTTTTCTACAACAAACCTCTTCCCAAAAATTCTCTTCTAGTTTTGAGAAGAATGTTTACCTCTTCTTGCAAAAACAACTAGGTGCGTCTTTATGCGGTGGCCTGGTTTACGTCATTTTATTAGAGACTGTTGGCCATGGTTACACCCTTCGTTCTGGCTTGCTCCCACGGGTTTCATGCGAGCATCCAACTTCGGTTGTGTACCAATCTCAACTTCAACTCTTGATTCTCAGCCAAGTTTTACTTTTGCTGGTCAGAGGAGTTGTCTCTTATATTCTTATTCTCTCTCTTTTTTTCTTATCATATTACGTCGATCTTGGAAACCTACCTTCGTTCTGGCTTGCTACCATGGGTGACATGCGAACATCCAACTACAAGCAGGTTCCTTTCACGACTTAACTCTTATCAGGTTGGGATTTTTCCCTTGCGCTGACATTGGAGTTTTTATGATTTTTCTTTTTTTTTTTTTGATATAATGAATGCATTTGCCTGATAATGACCGCATCCACTTGACTGCATCTACTCAGACCTTCCTCACCCCCAAATTTAGAGATGCGAAAAGTCCTCATTGTGTTGTTTTGGACAGAAAGGACAAAACACTTAGTCAAAATTTTAAAAAGAAGGTTTGAGCAGAGTCTTGAAATAGAAAAGGCAAAGCAGCCTATTGCGATGAATTATCTAACTGTTAGTCAGAAAGTGCAAAGTATAAGAAATATTGCTAAGGGTATGCATATTACTCATCATGACAGCGCAATTAACAACGCAAAATAAAAGACAATAATTAACGCAATATTTGACAAAGGATGATAAGTAAAGAGGCTAACGCATATGGAAAGAATAGTTACCCAGTTGTATAAAATTTAACTAAGTATACAAAGAATTACAATCATTGCAAAACAAAATTTTTAAGCATGTACAAAAAATCAAAGTATAGCTTCTATACATAAAAAAAATTAATAAATGAAAGAATGAATGGCCGCAACGAAAAATTACAAATTTATTGAGAAGGTGGCACACCCCCAAATTTAGAGTTGCGACAGGGGCTCTGGAGGAGGATTTTGCGGAGGAACTCGAGGAGCTTCTTCAAAATGCAAAGGTTGTTGTAAATGGGGAGACATCATTGGACCATGTAAATATGTTGTCAAGAAGTTAAAGTATTCATGGTTGCACTCCGCCATTTGCCTCTGGTTTAGGTGGATGGTGAAAATATTGCGTTGAATATTGATCAGCACCTGTCGTGTCATCGCAATACTGTGTTGCAACTCTACGTGGCTCTCTTGTAACTCTGTCATTCTTTGGCAAAAGAAATTTTGTTGTTGAGAGAGAAGTGAACGCATCACTGCTAGGTCAGCAGCAAGGGTTGCGGTGGTGGGATGCACCTGCGATGTTTCACTAACAATGGTTTGAGGTTGAGTAGAAGTGCCTTCACCCAAACCGTGTGGATCGTCAAAATGCGGCGATAGAAGATAAAAATGCGGTAGAGATGGATGAGGGGAAGATGCTGCTGGGGATGCGTTGGTTGAGTCGAGAGCAAGAAGGAGATTGGTAAAGTGTTCCGGGAGTGGGGAAAGGGGTTCCATTAGTGGGCTTGGAGGGCGAATTATTAAAGGTAAGGGGTCCAAGGGTATTTGGTCTTGCGTTGATTGCTCTTGGACTTTTTTCTTACCTTTATCATCTTTGCACTGCTTCTTCGGCTTGGGCTCTTGCGGTGCATTTAGATCAATGAGGGGTCGTTTAGGTTGAAGCTCGGTGCAGTGAGGAGAGTCCTTGAGAAGCATTCTCAAGATCTTTGTGTTGATGAGACCATGGACTTCTGGCATTGGCTCCTCTTCAATACCTACACACAGAGAGAGGCATAAGCTCTAAATTGTCCAAGGAAAGAAGTACTGGCCTCTCACACTCCCTATAGAACCTCGAATTTTCTTTGCAATCAATTGGCCCACGTCAATCGAAATACCGTGCGCTATGTAATATGTGGCCATCACTCGATCCCTTGAAACTGTTTTGTCATGCGATGTTGGGATGAGTTGTCGTTTCACCAAGTAAACCTAAAGACACGCTTCTAGAAGCAGTTTGTTGGACGCAAGGGTCTTAATTCCTTTCAAAGATACCGACCACTGAGTGCCCGGTTGCGTTAATGTTCTCAGCGCATCCTTCATTTGCTCTTCTTCAGGATCATCAATAATTTTGATGCCCAGCGCATCCGAGATGTCCTTCATCTTATATAATTCATTGATGTCCCTTGCGCTGAATGGCACTGTCCACCCTTTCATGATCACCGCATCTTTGGTGTCATGGAACCGTCCATTATAAAAAGCTCTCACTACCGTAGGAATCACGATGGATGGGCATTGGCAGAAAGTCTCCCACCCATGCTCTAGCACAACATTTGTAATTAAATCAGGTAGTGGCATTGACGCGGGAAAGAAACCCATCTCCATCATCATGTCATCATTTTCCTTCTTTGTTGATGGGCGCCTTTTGGTCAATGCAGACTCACTGTTTCCAACTTTTTCTTTGCCCTTATCTTGAGCCAATGCAAAATGGGACTTTTGTCTTTATTTGCATTCCTGTTCCTTGCGCTGTTCTTCTTCTTCCCTTTTCCACTCCGCAACTTCTTCTCTTTTTTTCTCTCTTATGCGCTGCACATTGGCCTTGCGCCATTTCTCCTTCTCTTCCTTCTTCTTCTTCTCTCATCTCTTTTTCAAACTGCTTCGAGGCAAGCAATATGCGCTGCTCATCCTCGAGCCTTCTTCTTTCTTTTTCTACCGAAATTGCGTTGTTACGGCGCACCTCCTCATCATGGAGTTTTCTTGCCAGATCGCCTGATGCGATGATTTGACGCGCACGTAACATTTTTTCTTGTTTCTCCTCTTCTTCTCTTTTTCTCCTTTCCTTCTCCTCTGCTATACGTTGTAAAAATTGTGGGTCACTTGTTGACCCTTGCGGCGCATTCTCCTTGCAACGCTGCATTAGAGGGGTAATGTCTGGTTCTTCTCTGTCTTCAGTCGTAACCGTCCTAATATGTGTAGATGCCTCTTGAGGTTGCGCTAATTCTTTTTCTTGCAGTGACACCCCCTCTTCCACCCTTGCAGTGGTGGATTCTCTGTCGACATCTGGGCTTTCCGCCCTCTTTCTCTTTTCTTCCTTCTTCAGGTGCTTCTCTTTTGGCCTGCGCTCTCTCTTCTCACTCGACTTCTTTTCTTTTTTCTCCTTCTTTAGTTGGGCCTCTTCATCTCCGTCTACTTGCTTCTCCTTGCTTTTGCTTTTCTTCTTTCCTTCAGCCGTTTTCGATAGCTTATTCGCTCCCACCTTCTCCAAAACGACCTTGATGGGCCCCTCATAGGAGTCTATTTGAACAGTCTCCTTAGGATCTGCAACGGCCAGGGCGCTTCTTCGTGAAGCTTTTACCATCTCCTCCTCCAAAGGCAGGGGCTGATTTATAACTCCGGCTTCGGGTAGCCCTCATTTTTCCATGTTTCTCAGAATGCTCCCAAATACTTCTTTGTCATCTCTTCTTTTCTTTTCACTTTCTGATAACGGTACTGGGAGTGGGGCACTCTCTGTGCTCGGCCCCTCTCGGATTGGGAGTGGTTTGGCTACAACATGATTTCGTCGTGGTTTTCTAAAGATTCTTTGGATAGGCTTGGCCTGGGCGGCTAGCTGCAAGGAATGTCGCCTCCCTTGCGGTGATGGGCGCTAGGGAAGGTGATGAAGATAGGGAAGATTAATATGAGGATTGCTCGGCCATGGTTTCGATTAAGTGGAAGAGTTGGAAAATTTTCTTTGGTTTAAGGAAGGAAATTTTGAAGGTCTGGTATGCAAAGATTTCTTAGGGTTTTCTTTTTGCTTAGAGATTTAAATAAACTTCCTCAGATGGGGGGGGGGGGGGGGGGGGGATTTATAGGTTGGGCCTTGATGGGCCCATGCAATCCTTTCGTGGCAAGCTTTGAGATTCTCAAAAAGCTTGTCCGCCGCGCTCCTCACATTTATGAATTAGCAGAAAAGGACGTCCTTTCATCTGCTAAGTCATCATTTCCTTGGAAGCTTAAACGATTAGATTACTCTCTCCGCAAAAAAAAATTTTTTCTTTTGTATTTTATTTGGATTGGTGCAAGGTTAAATATTAACGTAATGCATTTGTTACCGCAAATGCATGTTTGCGGAGGACGGGCAACAACACATGTATTAGCGCAATACACTCCTTAGCTCAACGCATTTCTAGAAGACGGGCGCACGATATTTCTACCAGCGCAACACTACCTCAACATAGTGCGTTTTCGCTAAGGATGGGCGCAGAATACATACGTGCGCAACATGCCCCTCAGCGCAATGCATTTGAGGAAGATGGACGCAAAGTGTATCTTATCAACGCAAGACACACCCGTCATCGCAATGAATACCGGATGTTTATTATTATTAATTTTTTTTCATTTTTTTATATTTTTGTTTCATCAACAACGCAAATCGATAAGATTTGTGGTGTTCATTTTCTTTTTATTCAATCATTCACGGAGATTTCAGAACAATGCAAACTAAGGCAAAAGAGTAAACAAATTGAACTACGCATAAAATTAATGCAACTTGGATTAAAATAAGAAGTAATTTCGGAAAGCAGTAAAGAGTTAATCTTACAAAAGCAGTAAATAAAGCAATAAAGAAAGCGGTAAAGGAAAGCGATAAAGAAAGCGATTAACGAAAGCAGTAAACATAGATGTTAGGGATGCTGATTGAAAGACAAATTCCTCAAGATTACCATAATTTGCATCCCCGCAGGCGGTCAGACTTGCCTGCACAATGTCATCAAGGACATTGTTCCTTCCCATGAGATCCCGGGGCTTCTGAATTACTTGGCAGCGTTCTCAGTGTTCGATTGCGAAGTTTGGCTGCCAATTCCCTACTTGAACCTCCAAATTCCTTATAGAAGACGCCTACGACTGCATGACTGCATCATTTTTCTCAATATATTGCTTTAGCAGGGCTTCTAAGGATGGTGAATTTATAGAGGCGTTTGATGTGGACGGTTGGTTGTGCAGTTGCCTTTGATGACTCTGATTCTGATTTTGGTGAAAAGTCGGAGGATTTCCTCGATTCCCTGAATTACTGTTCTGATGATTCCTCTGGCCTTCTTGGTCATTGTTACCTCCCCAACCGAAGTTAGGGTGATTTCGTCAACCTGGATTGTAAGTGTTGCTGTAAGGGTTGTTTTGGATAGCAAACACTGACTGCAGGTTTGATGGGCACATTTCTGTAGCATGACCTCCTTCGCATTGGATGCAACTTATTGCGGCCACTTGCGCCAGCGCATTAGGTGCACTGCACCTTGAGAGATGGTACCTTGGTTAATTGCCATCATTTGAAGGAGAGAGGTCATTGTGGCCATTTGTGCGGCCAAGGTTGTCATTATATCCACTGGTACAATGACATTTTCGGTTCTTCTTCTCTCGGGGCCTCTTCCCCCATACCCATCATCCACCCAATCATCATGTTTCGTGAAATGCGATCCAGGATGACCTTGGCTTCCGTGTAAGTCTTATCCATAAATCCTCCCGTTGCGGAGGCGTCAGCAACAGCTTGCGTTGATCGATTCAGGCTGTTGTAAAAAGTCTCCATCAGAACGCAATCGGGAATCCCGATATGCGGACAATTCTACACCAATCTTCTAAAATGCACCCAGGTGCTGCTTAGAGTCTCATTCTCCATTTTCTCAAAATTCAACACATCCCTCTGTCTTCTTGCGTTGACGGCTGGAGGGAAGTATTTCTTCATGAACTGCTCCACCAAATGATCCCATGAAGTGATTTCATTTGGCTCCAACGAATGAGCCCACCTCTTTGCCTCATCCCTCAGTGTTTACGGGAAGTGGTACAGTCTAATTCCTTCAGGAGTCACACCAAGTATGAAGAATGTGTTGCACATTTCTACGAAGCTGGTCAAATGAGCATGCGAGTCTTCTCCTTGTAGACCTCCGAGCTGTCCCACATTTTGGATCATTTGTAGGATGACCGGCTTTATCTCAAACCTTGAATTCTCCTCAACCATTGGTCTTGAAATCCTGAGCGAGAAGTTGTAAAGATTCGGCATCGCATAGTTTCTCATAGGGATGTTGCGGTCTGTAGCAAGAAAAATAGGATCTTGTGCAGGCCGATTCGCCCCTTGATTTCCTTCGGGCCTCTCGTTGTTAGCCATATTTACTCTTCTTCGCCTAATTCGGTTTTGATGTGCTCTTGCACGAAAAGTACACTTGATCTCTGGGTCAGCTTAGAATTCTGGATCAGTTCCAGTACTCATAAACCGTCAGCCTGATCTTCGCGATAAACAAACAGTACAACAGAGATCTTTCCTGCAAAATACCACAAAAGTATTCAACACTAAACCGTTAGCAATCCCCGGCAACAGCGCCATAAACTTGTTGACCTAAAATTTATATATATCTTTAAAGCATATGGACAATAATGATAGATATTATGCTACAAGCCCATGTTGCCATAAACTTGTGGGGATAAAAATGGAATGTTATCTATCTATATTGCGCTGATGAATGAATGAAAGTGTGATGTTGTGCTATGCGCTGAAATGCTTTGCGATAAAGATATTATTGCGATACTATGTTCTAAGTGTATGCGTTGATAGTGATATGCTCGTAGTATGCGATGAAGTAGTGCGTGTCACAAGTTTCCTTGCACTGGAATCAAGTATAATTCCAACGCAAATTTCTCAGAGTGATTCGAGGTCGAACACGGGGATTGTTGTCATTTATATGTGATACCAATGTGGTAAATGCGACCAGTTTTTATAAAGAATAAAGAGTTTTATTTGACAGAAATATAAATTGTGCTGAAGTAAAATTGCATTGTAAAAAAAATGCGTTGATAAAGTAAATGTCTAAACTACTATGATACATGGGTGAGGACTATCTGTGAAGTTGTACAAAAGAATCTAATGAATGTGATGGCAAGTCTTGTGAATGAGGCAGAAAGAGAATGAGTAGAGAGGAAGAACATCGCAAGTTTGTCAATTGCATTAAGAACGCAACTAAGGTTCCGTTTACCCTTGGCGTACACCTTTCAGTGATCGGCCGCCTTTTTATACGTCTATGGTGAAACAGAGATGAACGTGATGAACGCAAGATTGTTTCCATCTTTGGAAATACTTCTCACTTTAGTTAACGCATTCTTCCAACCCTCTCTTGATAGGCGGAATAACATCTTCACTTCTGCTCTCACAGGTGAAGATGCCGCAAGTATGCTTTAGCTAAACTTAGTCGATTACCTTAAGACAAATTAACTCACTCGCTTAATTCTTCCTTTTTACCCAAGGGATTAAGAACACATCATGGAGAAAATGGATGATGAATGTATGGAAAGGGACAAAGAGATGATAATGATGATGATAATCACATTTAAATCTAAAGATAAGCGTTTGATACATGATTTGTGAATGACAGATTAAAGAAGATGAACACAGAAGATGAATTGAAAGATTAGATACAAATACGGAAATCGTGTCAACGTCTTGACACAGATCTCGATTGGAGACTTTTTTGCTTGCCGACATATGGATGAAGTGGAGAGGAAAGCTTCCCTCTCAGGCTTGCTTTCCCGGTAGAAGTGACCCTTTTGCACAGAGCTTCAGCTTCGGGAATCCGAAGAATTCCTTGCTCGGAGACTCACTTTTTCAGCATTGTCTCGTCGATCTCCTGGATTTTCTCTGTAAAGTCTCTTCACACCAGCATCTCTCCCCAGTGAATTCAAGGAAGCTATTTAAAGACAAGACCTTGGCACTTTGAATTTATGGTCCCACTGTTTAATTCTGATAATTCCTGCCATGGCGTAATGGAAAATTCCTCTCTGCTCGACGATGAATCTGTCAGAATTGTACAACAGAAAGCTGTACACTTGTCAGCATCGTCCGCGAATGCGTTGCTCTTCACATCTTCGATCGATCGCTGCATACGGTGTTGTTTTGATTACCGCATGCGATTGAAATGCGTTGATCTCTATAACCCTTGATCGATCGTCGCATGCACCATCATTGCGATGATCATTTCTTCGTTCTTGATCGATTGGCGCATGCGAGCATGCAATATAGATGCGTTGTACATTTTGTCCTTGAGCCATTAACGCATGTCGTGACCTATTTCCTGCAAAATAGGGACTGGAACATTCTATTTCACCATCGCAATGGGGTTAGGGATGCATTTACGACATTTTATAATTTTCGTATTTCTCAGCCAATTCTTATACTATCGACGCAACTTTCCCTTCTTTTTGCCACAATATCTAAATAACATAGCATAAATAACTTGTATTTCTACAAGTTATCACTGATTCATATCTATACAGAACTACAATCGAAGTTCTTCAATATCTAACTCACACTCGTCCAGACATCACATATATGGTGAATTTTCTCAGTCAATTTCTCAAAGCTTCCATAAATGCTCATTGACAAGCAACAAAAAGAGTCCTTCGGTACATCAGTGGTGCCAAGAACTATGGACTGCTGTTTCAACCAAGCCTCTCACTTGAAGTTTCAGCCTACTCAGATGCAGATTGGGCAACAAACATTGATGACTGGAAGTTAGTAGTTGCGTACCATGTCTTTGTTGGTGGAAATCTTGTCTCCTTGTCCTTAAAGAAACAAACAGCAGTAGTCGATCAAGTACTGAGTCGAAGTATTGAGCCCTTGCACACACTGCCTCAGAAATTGTTTGTTGAGATCCAGCAGTCTCACTCATCCAAACCAATAATCTGTTGTGACAATGTGAGTTCATGGGCATTAGCCAACAACCCTATCTTCCATGCTTAGATCAAACATATTGAAATAGACGCCCACTTTGTCAAAGACCTAGTCCTTAAAGGGAAGCTTGAAATTAGGTATGTACCTTGATCAGATCAATTAGTTGATTATCTCACAAAACCATTGACACACTCTCAATTTTTCAATTTATGGTCCAAACTTGGGATAGTTGAACTCCCCACAAGTTTAAGGTGGATGTTAGAGATTCTGCCACATCAGCTACCAAGGAAGAGTCAAGAAAACACATCAACTGAAGAATGTTATGTCATTGAGGTGAGTCATGAAGAAGTATTCCCTTAGTACTCCAGAATTCTGTTAGGATTGGGTAATAACAAACAAATATTCTTTCTCCATGTACTGGACCATGTGTCCCCATGCCATTAGTTATTCAGTAAATATATTTTTTTTAATTCTTTGTATCCCTAAAATGGGGAATAGTGTATAAATTGGGCAGGTTGCCCCTTTTCAAAGCAAGTAATTGAATACGAAGAGGCAAGTGATAAAATTCTCTGTCTATCGTTTAGTATTTCTAATCCTATCGTGTACAACGAAGAGCTAAACGATTCAATATTCTCTCCATCATCTAGCTTCGAGACTCCATCGTGTACAACGAAGAGGTAAACGATTGACTCTATCACTAAGCTCCCTAATTCTGTCGTGTATAACGAAGAGGTAAACAATCAACTCTCCCACTATCGTTTAGCTCCAAGACTCCATCATGTACAATAACGAGGTAAATGATACAATATAGTTTCTGTCGTTTAGCTCCTTGACTCTATCGTTACAACGAAGAGGTAAACAATATCAATCCCTTCTATTTTTATTTTCCTAACTGAAAGGTGTTATTGCATCCCACATCATCCATTTAAAAATGATGACCAAATTTAAAACTTGAATTGAAAAAAGTGAGTTTACTTGATTTTTTTTTTTTTAAAAAAAACAATGTTTTGTTTTACCTTTCATTTACCTAAATTCACTAAAGTACCCTCACAGTAAATCAACTGGATGCATGATTTACGATTTAGAAAATACAACACATGATTTCATTAATGCTTTCTTATGTAATAATATAAATATATCTTTGATAGTCAATGATAGAATTCTATCATTAGGTATCACACATAGACTCCATATTGAGGTATAGTCATGGTCTATGATAACGGACAGAAATGCGCATTATTACAATGTAAAGACATAAAACAATGTAGGATTGCGACGGTAAAAATATGTAAAATTGTGTCCAAAAGCATTAATGCGTCCATCGCATTTAAGCAGCTAATTTATATATTTTTTGCAGGAAAATGCATTGGCACAAGGCAGAATTGCGATCCAAGGAATTCAGCATCCGAATGCATTAAAAGATTGCGAACGAAAGGCTATGCGATCATATGCATTTGCGAAGATCTGCTTAAGAAGGTGGCCACATAGAGACGGCGCATCAATGTGGAAGCTTAATAAATCAAGATGGGACATAAAGCTGATGACGGTCGAATCCGAATTAAGTTTATAAGCTGTTAACAACACATTCTAGCAAGTACACTCAACTTTTCGGTGACAATTAATCGGCGCATCAGACAGAGAATTAATGACATCTCATTAGTACAATCATTTAAGAGAAAAGCTCTTCACCCTGAAGCTCTATAAATACCAAAGGCTACCTTTGTTAAAGGTGTTAAGCTGATAAGAATTTTGGAATTCTTCTTTGCCATATACATAGATAGCCATAGTCTGTAATTTTTATACTTAGAAGGCGGAGGCGAGAGAAGAGAGAAGACACCGAAAAATCGTCCTGGTTAGCTCGGAAGAGTGCCAGAAAGCGTTGAGAACGGAGAGAGGGCCGACTCTTGCGGAAGCAAGAACATTCTTTTGGGTAGGGTAGAGAAAAACTCAGTGTAAAAGCCTTGGGAAGCAAGACATTGCTACCAGGCTCTCTATCTTTATTTTCAAGTGTCATTCTGTATTCTGATCTTATTTATAAAATGGAATTTGAATCTCTATATCTGTTTACTCTCTTTACATTACGCATGAGTAACTAAACTGTCGAATGGGTTGAGAAGCATTTAGCTAGCATAACTTGAGATCTTCACTTTATGAAATCATCTTGTATTATGTATGCGTCATTCGTCCTTTAGAGATGCTTAGGAGGGTGGTCTAAGGATAGAATCTGAGCTTGGGAAAGTAAGATTAGAATCTAAACTCGGGAGAGTCAGATTAGAACTGCATAATCAAGAAATAGAAAAAAAGGAATAAGTTATGTTTGCTATTAACACATCGCATGCACCCTAGAGATTGGATATGATAGTATGCGCTTACCTTGTATATGTATGCATCATTCATCATCGCATAGACAAGAATAGAGACTTAGGAATAAGTCCAATCGACATCTTCGCATACATCGTATGTGTCCTAGAAATAGGAGCTATGACATTTACATTGGAAGATGAATTACTGTTGTGTGTGTGTAGCATGATCGCATAGCGTGAATGCAATCTCAGGAATCACTAGCTAAATCCCTTCTCAACTCGTTCCCCACATACTCATTGTAACTTTTATTGTTATTAGCTCTTTTCTCAATTCCGCCGCATAGAATCTATACCTTAAACAAACATACCAATCAACTCATTGTTTTATTTGTCAACGTAAAGTAATCTGAAATTACCGTCGCATACTGTCTCCATAGTCCCTGTGTTCGACCTTGGGCTTACCAGATAACCTAGTAGGATTTATACTTGGATTTTGCTAGGAAAAATTGCATGCACAACACATACACCACCATCGCAATATACACTATTATTTTATTATATTCACAATGCATCGGTCTATCAAGTCATATAACTGATAGACTTCTAACATCTCGGTGATATACTTCTATTTTTTATAGAAATCTATCAATGGTATAAGCATATCATCGGTGATATGAATTGTCTAGAACAATAAACTATTAATTATATTTTATTTAATAATTTAATATAATTTTAGTATTTTCTAATTTTATTCTTTTAGAAAATCCTTTTTCCAACACTTACAACTCTGGGTGGAGAAACCACCCTAACTTCGCGTGGAAAAATTAACAACAAAATTTTCAACCAATGGTGCAAAAAGAAGGGTCGCAAGGATTTTTCCCGCGAAAAAATGGTCAAACGCAAAATCAAGCCAGTAGTTCGCAGGCGCTGCAATCTTCATCTCTGGAGAGCTTACTGAAGCAGTATATTGAAAAGAATGAAACAGTGCTCCAGAATCAAGCGACGTCTATCCGCAATCTTGAAATACAGATAGGACAGATTGCAGGCGAACTCAAAAGTAGACCTTAAGGGACATTGCCGAGTTCTACTGAACTCCCGCGCAACCCACGGAGTATGGGAAAGGAGCAATGTCAAGTTGTGACTTTGCGAAGTGGAAAGACAGTAACGGAGGAGAAGAAGGAGCCGAGTCGCAATGTCAAGTTCTAATTACAATGAAACCATAGACCCCGTTGACCCAAGAAGAACCAGAAGAATAGGAGATGATGGAACCAAATATTGAATCTATTTTTAAGTCAATAGAGTAGGAACCCGTGAAAATACAGCTGCCACCATTCCCCTAGAGACTTAAAAAGAAGAAAAATGATGAAGTGCAGTATCAATGCTTCATGGATATGCTGAAACAGTTGTATATCAACATTCCTTTCACTGAAGCGATCGATCAAATGCCAAAGTATGTGAAGTTTCTGAAGGATATGGTGACGAAGAAAAGAAGCACTAGTAAGTTCGCAATGGTGGTGTTAACAAAACGAGCAAAAACCATTATTCCACTGAAAATGCGCGACCCCGAAAGTTTTACAATACCTTGCTTGATTGGTGGGTTATACATTGGTCAAACGCTTTGCGATCTCGGGGCCAGCATCAACTTAATGCCCCTTTCAATTTTTAAGCAACTGAATGTGAGGCAGCTGGCGCCCACGACGGTGACTCTCCAGGTAGCTGACAAGTCCCTTTTCATTTAGAAGGGAAGATGAAGAATGTCCTGGTCACAATTGACAAGTTTATCTTACTGGCAGACTTCATCATCCTTGATTATGAAGCGAACAAAGATGTACCCATCATTTTGGGGCGACCAAACCACCTGAAGTATGCTTTTCTGGGGTAAAATGAAACGCTACCAGTAATAATTTCCTCTGCACTTCAAGAAGATAAAAAAAATGCACTGCTGAGCATCCTGAAAAAGTACATAAAAGAAATTGCTAGACGCTAGCAGACATTAGAGGAATTAGCCCTGCATATTGCATGCACAGGATACGTCTTGAGGACAATCAGAAAGGATCGATCGAACATTAACGCAGACTCAACCCTGCGATAAAAGAGGTCATGAAGAAGGAAATAATCAAATGGTTGGACGCAGGGTTTATCTATCCAATCACCGACAGCACGTGGGTCAGCCCTGTGCAATGTGTGCCAAAGAAAGGAGGGATGATGGTAGTCCCAAATGCAAATAATGAACTAATACCGATAAGGATCGACACTGGATGGCGGATCTACATGGACTACTGCAAACTGAATGCGGCGACAAAGAAGGATCATTTCCCCTTGCCTTTTATCGCCTAGATGCTAGACCGCCTATGCGTTTCGTCACATGTAGTTTGGCCTATGCAATGTGTCGAGCACATTCCAAAGGTGTATGATGGCCATCTTTTCTGAGTATCTTGAAGATTCTGTAGAAATTTTCATGGACGGCTTCTCGGTGTATGGGCAAACATACGAAGTCTGTCTCAATAATCTAGAGAAGATATTGAAGAGATGTGAAGAGACAAACCTTATGCTTAACTAGGAGAAGTGCCACTTCATGGTGAAGGAAGGTATTGTGCTCGGGCACAAAGTCTCCAAGGACAGGCTGGAGGTGGATAAGGCAAAGATTGAGGCGATTGAAAAGCTTCCACCCCTAGCGAACGTGAAGGCTGTCAGGAGCTTCTTAGGCCATGCAGGCTTTTATCGATGTTTTGTGAAGGACTTTTCAAAGATTACGCAACCATTGAGTGCGTTGCTGGAGGCAGAAAGAGCGTTTGACTTTGATGACCAATGCCGCAATGCATTCAAGATACTGAAGAATGCATTAATAACTGCACCTGTGTTGATCACACCGGATTAGACACAGCCCTTTGAACTAATGTGTGACGCTAGAAGTTATGCGATGGGGGTGGTGCTGGCGCAAAAGAAGAAAACAATGCTACGTCCCATCGCATATGTGAGTAGAAACTTGAACCCTGCTCAAACAAATTACACTACCACAGAAAAAGAATTGCTTGCAATGATCTTTGTGTTGGAGAAATTCAGAGTTTATCTGCTGGGATTTAAAGTAATAATTCACAATGACCACTCGGCAATCAAGTATTTAATGACAAAGAAAGATGCGAAGTCGAGGTTGATTCGATGGGTTCTCCTCTTTCAAGAATTTAACATGGAAATCATTGATCGCAAGTGGATGGAGAACCAGGTTGTGGACTATTTATCAAGATTAGAAAATCCAGAGGTCGACCGCAACCAGTTGGAGGTGAACACAACTTTCCTAAATGAGCAGCTATTTAAAATTGAAGAATTACCATGGTATGCGGACATGGTCAATTTTTTGATCTGTGAACAATTTCTTGAGGACTACACAGCCCACCAAAAGAGGCGGTTCAGACATGAATCTAAATCATATTATTGGGACGAGCCAAATCTTTATAAGAGGGGATCAGACCAAATTTTGCGCCTATGCGTACCAGACACTGCTCACCAGTGCATACTATCGCAGTGTCATGATTCGCCATATAGAGGACACTTTGGAGGCCAACGCATAGCAGCAAAGGTGTTGCAAAGTGGTTATTTTTGGCCAACTTTATTCAAGGATGCAAGAGACTATGCAATGAAATGCGACCGGTGCCAACGCACGAGAAATATTTCATGGAAGAATGTGATGCCCATGAACATCATCTTAGAATTGGAACTATTTAGCATCTGGGGCATAGACTTCATGGGACCATTTCTACTATCAAATGGTCACAAATACATTCTATTGGTCGTCGACTACGTTTCCAAATGGGTAGAGGCAGTATTGTGCGTTGCAAGCGATACGGCGGTAGTCTTCAAGTTCTTGAAGAAAAATATTTTCACTTGTTTTGGTACTCTACGTGCCATAATAAGTGATGAAGGCTCTCACTTTGTTAATCACATCATCAATAAATTGCTGCTCAAATATAATATCCTCCATAAGGTAGCCACCGCATACCATCCATAAATAAATGGTCAAGCTGAAGTGTCCAACAGGGAAATCAAGCTGATACTAAAGAAGGTGGTAAAACCTTCACGAAAAGATTGGGCAATGAAGCTGGACGATGCCTTGTGGGCATACAGGACCGCCTATAAGACACCTATAGGCATGTCCCCGTATGCGCTGGTGTTTGGAAAGGCATGCCACTTACCGCTTGAGTTGGAGCATAAAGCAATATGGGCAGTGAAAAAGCTTAATTTTGACTTGAAGGCCACAGGGGAAGAAAGGAAACTTCAGTTGGTCGAGCTTGATGAATGGAGAACGCAAGCATATGAGAATGCCAAATTTCACAAGGAGCGCGCAAAACGTTGGGATGACAAACAACTATGCGAGAAGAATCTCCAAGTCGGATAAAAGGTCTTATTATTCAATTCGCAACTATGACTCTTTCTTGGTAAATTAAAGTCACGATGGTCCAAACCCTTTATAATCAAAGAAGTATTCCCGCATGGTGCGATTGAATTGACTAATGAAGAAGGGACCTATACATTCAAGGTCAACGGGCAAAGAGTCAAGATATATCGCGGACGTAACTTTCATCGAGAAAATACCTCCGTAGATTTAAGAAATCCTGAATGAAGAAAATTTGAGCGATCCCTACGTTGTTATGCAACAGAAACTCATCAGGGGCGCAATTCTTTTGGAATATCCTTTCCCTATCTTTGATTCATGAACTCACTCTACCTTTCTTTTATATCCGTTATCATTTATATATCCTTTCTTACTCTTTGCATATATATATATATAAAAGAGGAAGAAAATTTTGTTAACTCTATCGTTTATATTTTTTACCCACTCAATGTTTTTTTGCAACGATTGCGGGGGAGCTATACGATAACCAAAAGACGCGACTAGTTCATTCAGCCACCGTAATCGAAGAAATTGGATCGTTACAAAAAAGGATGCGATAACAAATAATGCAGGCGACAGAGCACATTTGGGGGTTGTATCTTTCCTTCACTTTGTTTAGTCCAAATTTTGCACTCTCGCATCTCATTTTAACTTTGATAATTTTATCATTGCATCCTCTTTAGTCAGCACAATCATTAAATATTGATTACTTTAGTAAGTCACCGCATTGTTTTTCTATGCCAATTATGATTTCAATGATGAAATGTATGCCTCTATTTTTCATGACATGCACTAGAGTCAACTTAATTTTAGGACAGTCAATTCATGAAATATTTCTAGAAGTTAGTGGTCCACCAGCTTTCTTTCAAACTAACTTTTATGAAACCTCCTAAGAGCATCGCATGAATTCTTTCAATCTTTCAGCAATGAGGACATTGCTGCGTTTAAATTTGGGGGTGCGGTATTTATTTTCAACCTTGCTATTTTTAGGCATTAAAAAAAAATCATAACGTTGTGATTGGATCCTACTCGTAGTTGAATGTCCGCATGACACATGTGGGGACAAGCCAAAACGAAGGTAGGAATCGTGATCAATGCATAAATAAAATGATCGCAACTCCGCTGCCACATGGGCATGAATTTAGACTGAGAAAGAGCGCCTTGTTCGTAGTTGAATGCTTGCATGACACACGTGGAGGCAAGACAAAACGAAGTCTAGACACTTGGGTCAGCGCAAGGTCAAAGAAAGAATATCTAAACTACGCAAGGATAAAAAAATCATTTGAAAACACCCCAATTGAAAAAGTTTTTTTATGACATAAATCATGCGATGCCATGGAAACAAGTAAAGTCTTTTTGAAGGTTAAACTTGCGGTCCCTAAATTTTAGAAATATTTTAAGAAGAGACTTGGATAGGAATTAAGAAGATTTTGGTACATAGGATTTGAAAAAGGCACCTCGAGAAATTTAGGAAAGAAAAAGGCGGCTGACTTTCTAGAGAGAATCTTCAATTAATGCTTGAGGATAAGAATTGTTTTAAATTTGGAGGTGTGATAACGGGCAGAAACGTGCGTTATTACAACGCAAAGACATAAAACAATGCAGGATTGCAATGGTAAAAATACGTAAAATCGTGTCCAAAAGCATTAAGTTGAGAACATTGCGATCTCGTCCATCGCATTTAAGCGGCTAATTTATGTATTTTGTGCAGGAAAATGCGTTGACGCAAGGCAGAATTGCGATCCAAGGAATTCAGCATCCGAAGGCATTAAAAGATTGCGACCGCAAGACTATGCGATCGTATGCATTCGTGAAGATCTGCTTAAGAAGGTGGCCACATAGAGACGGCGCATCAAGGTGGAAGCTTAATAAATCACGACGGGACAAAAAGCTGATGATGGTTGAATCCGAATTAAGTTGACAAGCCGTTAGCGACACACTGTAACAAGTACACTCAACTTTTCAGTGACAATTAATCGACGCATCAGACAGAGAATTAATGACATCCCATTAGTGCAATCATTTAAGAGAAAAGCTCTTCACCCTGAAGCTCTATAAATACCGAAGGCCACCTTTGTTAAAGGAGTTCAGCTGTTCAGAATTTTGGAGTTCTTCTTCGCCATATACATAGATAGTCGTAGTCTGTAATTTTTATACTTAGAAGGCGGAGGCGAGAGAAGAGAGAAGACACCGAAAAATCGTCCTGGTTAGCTCGGAAGAGTGCCAGGAAGCGTTGAGAATGGAGAGAGGGCCGACTCTTGCGGAAGCAAGAACATTCTTTTGGGCAGAGTAGAGAAAAACTCAGTGTAAAAGCCTTGGGAAGCAAGACATTTCTACCAGGCTCTCTATCACTATTTTCCATTGTCATTCTATATTCTGATCTTATTTATAAAATGAAATTTGCATCTCTACATCTGTTTACTCTCTTTACATTACACATGAGTAACTAAACTGTCGAATGGGTTGAGAAGCACTTAGCTAGCATAACCTGAGATCTTCACTTTATGCGATCATCTTGTATTATGTATGCATCATTCATCCTTTAGAGATGCTCGAGAGGGTGGTCTAAGGATAGAATCTAGACTTGAGAAAGTCAGATTAGAATCTAGACTCGGGAAAGTCAGATTAGAACTGAATAATCAAGAGATAGAAACTTAGGAATAAGTTATGTTTGCTATTAATGCATTGTATGCACCCTAGAGATAGGATATGATAGTATACAGTCACCTTGTATATGTGTGCATCATTCATCACCGCATAGACAAGAATAGAGACTTAGGAATAAGTCCTATTGACATCATCGCATACATCACATGCGTCTTAGAAATAGGAGCTATGGCATTTACATTGGAAGATGAATTGTTGTTGTGTATGTGTAGCATGATCGTATAGCGTGAACGCAATCTCAGGAAGCGCTAGCTAAATCCCTTCTCAACTCGTTCCCCCGCATACTCATTATAACTTCCTTTGTTATTAACTCTTTTCTCAATTCCGCCGCATAGAATCTATACCTTAAACAAACATACCAACCAACTCTTTGTTTTATTTGTCAATGCAAAGTAATCTGAAATTACCGTCGCATACTGTCTCCATAGTCCCTGTGTTCGACCTTGGGCTTACCAGGAAACCTAGTAGGATTTATACTTAGATTTTGCTAGGAAAACTTGCATGCACAACGCATACACCACCATCGCAATATACACCATTATTTTATTATATTCACAATGCATCGGTCTATCAAGTCATATAACTGATAGACTTCTAACATCTCGGTGATATACTTCTATTTTTTATAGAAATTTATCAACGGTATTAATTGGTGATATGAACTATCTAGAACAATAAACTATTATTTATATTTTATTTAATAATTTAATATAATTTTAGTATTTTCTAATTTTATTCTTTTATGACATAATGGATATTTTTGCCATTTTATTATGAGTTATAGTGTAGTATTTGGATTTTCATTGGAAGACTATCTAAAGCCTTGCCAATAAGTTGTTTGAGATTACATTGAATTGAATTTCAGCCTTTGAAATTGTGTCGAGTTTAGCTAGGAAAGCCTTCTTGAATATTACAATTCATACATTAGAGTTGCATGTCGAGAACATTCAAGTGGGACTGATCATTCTATCTATATCATCCCGAGTTTTCGTTAATTATAAATTACTTATCTTAAATTGTTGGCTTTTTTTTCTTTAATTTGGGATATTTTAGCTAAAATTAAATTAATTTGAGAAAGATTCTGACTCTTGAATCTTTCAAAAGTAAAAATTAGATCAAATGGGATTATATATATACACACACATACATAAATAGGATTGAAAAAAGAAAAAAAAATAAAATACAACGAAAGGTGTAAAACTTGAATTTCTTTATTTGGGGATTTATGGCCAGATTCCTCTCCATTAGGAATCGGATATTTAGGCATCAAGTGAGTGTGACAACAAAGGGACGAATTTCATTAATGTTGGATTTATGAGAATTTCAGTTCAGATTATAGCCTAATGACCTTTGATGTAGTGGTAGTACCCAGATTGATCGTCGAGAGTTTGTCGTCAACTTTGGATCAAATAATTTCGTTCCTACCCAAAATATAGTAGTGATAGTATGGATTGAATCCATAGGAACCGACGTATTTCTCTAATAAAATGTTACAACCCGAGGTAACTGAAAGGGAGTTTGAAATTGAGTTGATTGTAAGGAAAATAAATTGCGTAAAAGTAAATGATGAGATGAAATTGGTACGATTAAAACATCTAGCTTTGACTTTTGAGTCATATAGATTCATCAAATTAATTCCTACATTATCTAACTTAGCCAACTCACCTAGAGAAGCTATGTGAGAGTCCAAATTATATAATTAACCAGTTTAACTAGATGAGATGCATACTGAGTAATTGAACTAACCGCGTTAAGATTAAGGAAATTGCTACGGTGAATATCTAATACGAAAAGCTTAATTAAACACTCAACATGATTCTTCTCCAGGTTGATAGAGCAATGTTTTTCATCATGGACAATAAATCACAAGTCTATCTAACATTTACTACTTATGGATCAAAATACAATTATATGTCATGTATTGCAAATTAGTCCCTAGCTACCAATTATGAAAATCTCAACAAGTTTGTCAGACATTTATGAGAAAACATAATCAAAATCATTAAAAAGCAGAAAAAGAATCCAAAGAGCATACAATCATGGGGAAATCTACTCAATACCTAAGCTAGAACTATTACCTTAGCCGACAGTCAGCTTCATGGTCGATGGAAATCTGCTTCCAATCATAAAAACTATCATGAGGATGAAAATAGAAGTGGAAAAGTATAGAGAAAGTAATGTGGTGGCAGAATGGTGGAATCCTTAAAAAAATCCTAAATCGACCAACACATATTTATAGAAAACAACCTGACACCACAATGCTCTTACTAATAATGCTCTCAGGTAGCAGCGCATCACTGCATCTTGCACATCAAGAAAGTGCTACTCTCGAGAAACAATGTCGAGTGTAGTACCTAGCAGTGCAGCTACTAAAGGAACTCTTAAAAAAGAGTATCCATGAGTGCATTCGAATCTTTCCTATTTCATTGTGACCAAATTATCATACACATATTCTAACAAAAAGTTATGCAATTTTATACTAATTATAGGCATGCTTTGATAAATAAAATACCGAGATTGAGTCTACATACCAGTTGAAGACTCTCTTCACATCAAACTCAACCCAGCGGAAGCAAACCTGTACATTCTTTATTGCCCAACAAACAGTCGGTTACCAGCAGCATGATCGTCTACACGAACGGCAGCAAACGAACAAGCAGGAGCGGGGACGACACCACCACTTAGAGCCCTTGGTATTCTCAGAGTAAGAACCTAAAGAGTGGTCTTTGTTGAAATTGGTAGAGGATGGAGGAACGAGATGATCGTGTAGAACGATAAACAAGTGGGAGAAGACTATTGTACGATACAACATAGTTCAACTATGTGTAAACACCTTTCGGGCCAAGAGAAGGTATGTGGCGCCACATCGTTCAAGCCCTGGAATCAACCCTTAAGGGAGCTATCTATTTACTTGTCCCTGCTTCGGGGAAGGAGTGAATTCCATCTTGTAGCTGAGTTCCCAACTTCCAAATCAGATGAATCCCCAAAATGGTAGGTTTGAGTCGACGATCTGGCCACTCGCATCCATACAAATCAAAGGACCGCCCTCAATGGCAAGAGTTCCCAACTCACTCAGGATTGAGGTCATGTTACCTATGGTCATCCGAGTGAAGTGAAGTCTCTGTCATGAATAGTGTTATATAATGAGACATTAATACTTCGTGGTCAGGTCTTATACAAACTCTTTGTATAGGACGCTCCCACTCGCTTGTTCCCTACACGAATGATCAGGATCAGACTATCTGTGACAAGTCACAACACTTGTGACCATTTCACAAAGTGGGCCGCATCCGTACCATTACCAGGATAAGGTTTCCCTCATATATCCATATACTACATACTATTTTGGTTATCACTCAAGACATGATCCACTTGTATGTCATCACATATATGCTTAAGTTACATCCAGACAACTAGAGATTTTAGGTTTATTGGTTTGTGGTAAAGCAAATAAAACAAAAAACTGATAAAATCAAGAAGTGAAGTAAAATATCATATATTATACAACACAAACGTTCGTGCAAACTGTTTACAAACTACAGGACACGAGACTTTAGGACATCAACCCCAACAGCTACGCCATACCTCCTGGGGCAAAACTATAATTTCTACTCCTTTCTCGATTGATGCATTTGAGCTTCGTTTTGGCCAATTTTAACTCCGTTTTTACTTATGCCCAGTTTACCTCTTAGATGCATAATACCTATAAAATCACTAAATAAACCAATAAAACTAAAGAACGAACTTTAATTAAGCAAAGCAAAATAGCACATTTTCGGTATTATCAACAACATGTTCTCGAGCATGCACCATGTTTCTAAGATAATCCCCTTCTTATTCTAAAACATTCGATGTCGCTATCATACCAACAGAGTTGGAATTTAAGTGGGTTCTGTTTTGGTTTCATTTTTTTTCATGTGCCACTTTGTTGCTTTAATAAAATGATGGCTGAAACTGAAAGATTAGGCAACGTAGTGGGGATCTTTTATGATTCTAAAGGAGGTTAGGGTGCCTATAGCTGGGGCGGAAGTCTCCAGATACCAATTTTGATTGATATTTCGATGCGAATTTTTCGATGTATCAACATAAATCTCGATGGTCCGTTTGGCGGCTGTTGGATTTCCAAAAAACCAAGTAGATAGGTACAATTTTTAATCCTTTAATGGCTAATGTAAATGTGAACTAAAAGGTGCGTTGGCAAAAAACCACAGCCCCAAAGTCCCCTTCACAGAAACAAGCTCATTTTAATGCCAAAAGTTCAAGAGGGATGGTTTGGAAGCGTAAGGAATGCCTTGGATCGGGGCTTGAAAGCAAAAGTTCCTCCTTTGTTTTGGAGAAAATGAAGGAGGCTCCAACATTTAGCTCTTTTTGCATGGAAAAGAATAAAAAATTGGATGAGTCTATGTCCATGGCCGAACATTCTGGGCAAGCATCGGCAGAGGCTGCTAGGTCCCATCGGGATAGGGGTGTATATCGATCGATCGTGTCGGTTTTGGGGGAGAACCGATACCAAAAACCAACCAAAAAAAGAGTGTGAAATTCGCCTAATCATCGATCGATTTGGTTTTTTTTTAAAGAGGAGCCAAGATGAATGAAAAGGAAATATGAATGGATAATGTGTTATTGTTAGGTTAATAAAATTAGCAACTTTTTAAATTTTAAATCAATCATTTTTTTTATGAAAAAATTTAAATAAATCATGCAATGGATTTGAAAATTAGACAACATAAAAAATAATAATAGATCGATACTAAAATAAAAGGCTTGTGCTTGGATTGATGGTAATGGACTTGCTTTTATATATTTTTTTTTTCCTAAAAAAATACATATATATCAATCGGTCAGTCGATTTTCAAATTTTTTTTAGGAAAACCAAAAACCAACCAATCGACCTCTAATCCCGACTAACCGACCTTAATTTGGTCAGTTTGATATACACCCCTACGTCGGGAGAAATGAAGACTCTTTATTGGAATGTTCATGGATTAGGGAGTTCATGGGCATTCTGGAAAATTCGTGACAAAAAAAAGCCAATTAATCCATTCCAATGACGATGGTTCGGCACTAATTGTGGGTGGAGATTTAAATATCCAACTTTCATTATGAAAGAGGTGACATGTTGACATGGTGTAATAGATGAGATCCTCCAATCTAGGTGAGTCTTGGTTTGGATCGGTTTACAGCTAACAATGAATTTGTCGCTTTGTTTCCGGATTTCTCACTGACCAATCGAGTTAGTCCACTAGTATCAAAGGGGAATGTTGTGAACAGGGGCTTGTTTGACAGTATCAAAAAGGTTTGGGCAGATACCAAGGCAGTCATGATGGCCCATATCTTGTAAACTATCATATGGTCCATGATCTTGAGAAAAGGCATCATTTGTTGTTGCTTGAGGAAGAGATTTATTGGAAACACAGATCTAGGGAGAATCGGCTGAAATGGGGGAGATCGTAATACTAAGTAGTTCCATGGACATGCTTTTCACGAAAGAAGGCGAAATTTCAGTAGTTCCATGGACATGCTTTTCACAGAAGGCGAAATTTCATCTCAGACATCCTAAACGCGGAAGAGGTGTGGACAAAAATTGAAGCTGAAATTCAACATTTGTTCTTTAATTATTTTGAGAACATTTTATCGTCTTCGAGGTCCTCCATTGGAGAATTGGATGTGGCTATGGAGAGGATTCTCCCAAGAATTCCTTCTTCATCCCCTGACAAAAAAGAAAGAGGATGTCGTAGACCTCTCTCTATCAATCAAGTAAAATTTATTATTCACCAATCAAGAACTTCAATTAACAAGTAGTTTTAGTAGCAAAAATGGAGTCGAACCATAGGGAGTCTAAGATAAAATCTCTCTAAGCTAAATTGGTCTATAGAAAGCAGTAAAACCAGGGAGTTCTGGACTTTGGTTTGATTGGAAAACTAAATATAATAATTTAAAGTGCTTAAGATAGATTGAGAGAGAGAGAATGATACAGGATCAATGAGACTTTCATACTTTCTATAATTCATTGATTTATCATGCAAATGTTCATGGATTATCTACTTCTCATGCCTAATCGAATGTATGGAAATCCAAACAAACTCCCTAAGGAAAACTAAAATGATGTTGATTCCTTAATTAACTAAGTATTGTCACACAAGCTTATTGACTTAGTTGACCGCATTAAGCTCTTGGATTGATTAGAACATTAAGTTGAATTTTCCAAATTTAACCTAACGTATTTTTATTCCTTATATTTCACTATCTTTCGTTATTGGGTGATTCTAGAATTCTAGCAATCGAACCATAGCCATAACTAAAACCTATTGCTACTTAAATTAAGCATGCTTTAGATGCAACTAGGACACCTACAACATGCATAGCATGGGCTAAACAAACATATGAGTATTAATGATTAAGTTGTCAATTTAATCTACAAATATGTTCATCCTAAATATTCAAACAAAGAATAGAAATCAAGAAGAAACAGATAATCCCAAGAACATACATCAAAAGCTCATAAAACACATGAAAATTGCCCGACCTTAAAATCGATGTTTGAGCCTTCAACCATTCATGGAATCGGAATCTTGATGCCAAAATATACAAATACAACTCAAAATATAAAGTAAATTTATGGGTTTTGGCCATTCTTATGAAGGAAATAGAACACGAGGATTTCCATGAGCAGCGGAAAGATCATTCCAAATTACAATCGTATATGAACTTTACAATTACAATCGCAAACAGAAACATATGGTTATGCTAAAATATAGAAATTACAGCATGTTCAACAAAAGATCAAAGACAAGAGTAACACAATTTTGTAGACTCATCACAAAGCTCCTTGATCATGAATGCTTGACCACAGCTACACAGCAACACATGAACGCTCGTCCAACACGACCGCTCACTACACGATCATCGCACACTTGAACTCAGCGATCGCCAAGGTCACAAGCACCCCCAACAACATGAACGACCTCAACAGAATCTCGACGATGTCGAATTAAGTACGACACCATCAAGAAGGCTACCTTGGTATTCTCGGTGTGAGAATCTAGAGGGTGGGCACTGTGTGGACTTGGTTTGAGGCAGAACACATGAGGAAACACAATCATGTAAACGATTGAGCAAGTGAGAGATGGAGTATAGGTTGATGTCCAATCGTTTAGGAAAAACTAAGCGATCGTCTAGCAAAAGATATGCGATCATTTAGCTGAGTGTCTATCGCCTAAGAACACTCCACGATTGTTTAGCTAACTCCAAGCTGTCGCTTAGTAAATCTTATTTACTTGACAAATTTCTGTGAGAATTTTCCGAAAATGGAAATCTCAAATTCAACAAAATGCTTGATTACTAAAATTAGGAAATAATTTTCCTTTTTATCACACGGTTACCATGAAACCACCAATAACCTCCCACTCAATTGGTTATTAGAGAAAAATGGATAATTATCCAATAATTAATATTATTATAAATATAAATGATAACTAACTTACTATAATATATTTATAACCTATAGTTTTAATATTTCATCTCATGAAACATATAAACCATAGGTCTTTTTCTATTCCATGGTACTTAATGTAAATCTCATTTATATTAATCCTCCACTAGACGTATCTCATACATCATACCGATCATAACATATATACTTGAATTACCTCTTGTCAATTTGAAATTTTCAAATCAACACCAAGAACTGGTCCTCAACTGAATCCATTGAGTTACCAAGGGGACCTTATGGACCTGTAGCTTGAAGCTTCAACGGTACGTGAATAACTGACTAAACTCTTTAGTCACAGGATCCACCATCCATTAACTGTCAGGCACTCTATTAAAGATCGACAGCTGAACTCTCCTTACCACAGATATATTATGTGTCCATCCTAACCAATCAACAGTGCGACAACACTTCACAGATAGCTTGTAAGTACAGCTCGGCCAATAACCGTTATGCCCCTGTAGTTATATCTAACTCCTTAAGTACCACTGAATCCTCTAATGAACATAAGTCATAGTCCTACTATGACTGAGTCCTCTCTTCCAAAGAGAAGTTATGGCCACTATGTTCAAGCTTTGAAATCAGCCCTTAAAGGAGCAATCTCTCTACTTATCCCTACTTCGGGAAAGAAGTGAATTCCATCTTGTGTATTGAGTTCCCAACTCTTACATCAGACAAGTCTCCAAAAAGGTAGGCATGTTAAGTTGGCAATCTGGCCATTCTCACCCATAGTAATCAGAAGACCGCTCTCAAAGGCAGGAGTTTCCAAAACACTCAGGATTGAGGTCGTGTCACCTATGGTCGTTTAGGTAAGATGTAAGTCTTCAGTATCAACGGTGTTATATACAAAGTCTAGTCATCTCGTGGTCCGATCTTATACAAACTCTTTTTATAGGACACCCCCGCTCACATGTCTCCACATGAATGATCAGGATCTACCATCTGTAGTAGTTTACAACACTTGCAAACCTCTACAAAGCGGGTCGTATCTGTAGTGTCACCAGGATCAGGTATCCCACCTTAATCCTTATACTACAGGCCTATTTTGGTTATCACTTAAGGCATGATCGACTTAAGTTCACATAAGATAACCATGAAGCTTTGTTTATTAGATATGAGTAAATACCATAATGAAATAACAGTTATTTTATTCATAAAACAATGTGTATCATTACAAACAAACGAGACCCGGGAGAATTAGGACACCAATGCCAACAATCTCCCACTTGTTTTAATGCCTCGGGAGACTAATGTACAATACAATATAAACATGTACAATATACAGTAAACTAGGGCATACCCCGGTATCGTCTCCCACTTGCCCTAGACAAGATGTCGCATGTCTCGTAAACCCAGACTCTCCAAGTGACCCTTGAACAGTTTAACCGTGAGAGCCTTTATAAAGGGATCACAACATTGTGCTCCGATGCGATCTTCGTGACTATCACATCACCGTGATGCACAATCTTTCTGATCAAGTGGTATTTTCATTCTATATGCTTACCCCGAAGATGACTCTAAGGCTCCTTCAAATTTTCCATAGCCCCGTTGTTATCACAATACAGAGTGATAGGAAAATTCATATTTGGAATAACTTCCAAATCTGAAAGAAATTTCCTCAGACAAACAGCTTCCTTAGCTGCTTCCCAAGCAGCTACGTATTCGGCTTCCACATTGGAGTCCATGATGCATCCTTGCTTGATGCTTCACCATACTATAGCCCCTCCATTTAGGGTAAAAACTGACCCCGATGTTGATTTGCGAGAATCTCTACCAGTTTAAAAGTCAGAGTCCGTGTATCATGTAGGGATTAGATTCTTATCTCCATACACGAGCATGTAGTCCCTCGTTCTCTGAAGATACTTGAGGATCGTCTTGACCGCCGTCCAGTGATCAAATCCTGGATTGGACTAATACCGACTGACAATCTCTACTGCATAGAAAATGTTGGGTCCGGTACACAACATTGCATACATCAAGCTTCCTATAGCTGAAGCATAGAGAATCTGTCACATCTCCTCAATCTCTTGAGGTGTATTAGGACATTGATCTTTAGACAAAATGATTCCACGCTTGAAGGATAATAAACCCCTCTTGAATCTTGCATCCTGTACCTGATCAACATTTGATCAATGTATGATGCCTGAGACAGGGCTAACCGTTTGGTATTACGATCTTGAATGATTTGGATCCCTAGAACGTACTGTGCCTCACCTAAATCTTTCATTTGGAACTGGGCAGCTAACCGTTTCTTAATGGTAGTCAGATACCCTACATCATTCTCAACGAGTAGGATATCATCCACATACAGTACCAGGAAAACTACTAAGTTGTTTATGATCTTCTTGTAAACACAAGGCTAATCAACGTTTTGATCAAAGCCAAACGATTTGACCGCAGTGTTAAATCTGATGTTTCATGATCTAGATGCTTGTTTTAGCCCATAAATGGACCTATTAAGCTTGCAAACTTTTTGCTCTTGATCTAGAACTATGAATCCCTCTGGTTGAGTCATATAGATGGTCTCCTCAAGATTACCATTAAGAAAGGCAGTCTTCACGTCCATTTGCCATATTTCATAATCATAAAATATGGCTATGGATAGAAGAATCTGGATAAATTTCAGCATGACAACAAGTGAGAAAGTTTCCTCATAGTTAATTCCCTCAACCTGGGTATAATTTTCCACCATGAGTCGAGCCTTAAAGGTTTGCACCTTTCCATCTACACTCTCTTTCGCCTATATATCCACTTGCACCCAATAGGTCTTACCCCATCAGGTGGATCAACAAGCTTGCAGATGTTATTGAAGTACAAAGACTCCATTTTCTAGTTCATGGCTTTAATCCATTCATCTTTGTCAACTTCCTCCATTTCTTTCTTAAAAGATAACAGATCATCGACCTCACCATTCAAAATGACATTTTGGGCTTCAATCAAACCCATGTAGCAATCTAGTGGGTTCATAGCCCTCCCACTGCGTCATGGCTTTAATCCATTCATCTTTGTCAACATCCTCCATTGCTTTCTTAAAAGATAACAGATCATCGACCTCATCATTCGAAATGACATTTTGGGCTTCAGTCAAACCCATGTAGCAATCCAATGGGTTCATAGCAATCCAATCCAGTGGGCTTCAGTCAAACCCATGTAGAAATCCATTCAGTCAACTTTTGAGCTGGTTGACTAGATGTTTCGACCTTAACAACTCTTGTTGATCTGTCGGCCTGTTTAATAACTCCTGTTAAACCCTCAGTAGTCTTAGTCTCACGTAAAACGAGCTTACTTTGTGGCTTATGATCCCGGATGTTGTCTTCTTCCAAGAAGATAGCATTTGTAAAAACAAACACTTTGTTCTCACTCGAATCATAGAAGTATCCACCTCTCGTTTCCTTGGGATAGCCTACATAGAGGCAAACCTTCGAATGTGGTTCTAACTTCTTTGAGTTAGTCACTAGCACATGTGTCAGACATCCCCAAATCCTGAAGTGGTGTAAATTACCTTTACCGCCTCTCCATAGTTCAAAAGGTGTTTCAGAAACATTTTTCGAGGGAACATTGTTCAGGATATAGCATGCAATTTCCACTACAAAACCTCAAAACGAGTCTGGAAGATGAGCATAACTCATCATAGATCGAACCATGTCCAATAAGGTTCTGTTTCTCCTTTCTGATACACCATTCTACTGAGGTGTACCAAAGGCCGAGAGTTGGGATGCAATCCCATGTTCTATCATATAATTTTGGAATTGGAGGTCCATGTACTCTCCACCACGATCAGATCGTAGTGTTTTTATCTTTTTACCTAACAAGTTTTCAACTTCAGCCTTATATTCCTTGAACTTGTCAAGAGCTTCAGACTTACATTGCATAGGTAGAGATACTTGAACCTTGAATAATCATCTAGGAAAGAGATGAAATATTCATACCCACCCCGAGCCCTAACATTCATCGGACCACAGAGGTATGAATGTTCAAGCTCCAAGGCTTCCTTGGCTCTGTAACCTTTTCCAGTAAAAGGTCGTTTGGTCATCTTGCCTTCGAGGTATGATTCATACACCGGCAAAGAGTTTTCTTCTAAACTCTTTTGAAGTCAACTTTTCACAAACTTCTTAATCCTATTGAGGTTGATGTGATCTAACCTTAGATGCCAAAGATCGGCGTTTTCCTTAGGAGATACCTTTGGTCTTTTAGCTGTTGTTGCCCTACTGAACATTTCAGTTATAAACAAGGCTTTTATGACTAATGGCCTTAGTACATATAAGTTACTTTCCATTGAACCATAACCAATCTCCATTCCATTCTTGAAAATAAACACTTTATTCTCATAATAGACGACAATATACTCTTGTTCAATGAGACAAGAAACCGAGATTAAGTTCCTCTTAATATGAGGAACTACGAAAACATTATCCAGTAATAGATAACATTTATTGTCAACAAATAACTTTAGCCTACTTACAACAACAACTGAAACAACCTCACCAGTACCGGCTCGTAGAGTCATCTCTCCCTGTGGCAACGTTTGCCAAGAACTGAATCCTTGGTAAGAGGAACTGACATGATTGGTAGCACCCGAATCTAAGATCCAGGCAGAATTATCATTATCTACCAAACACATCTCCAAGACCAATAAATCGGATTTACTATCTTTCCTCCTCTTTTGGAGAGTAGTGAGATTAGTGTCAGAACAACTAACACAACTGGTTTTGTCATCCATCCCTTTATGCTCGAAAAGTAAGAACTGACGTTCAAACATATCGTGTAACGAGTCCATGATCTCGCGTGCAATGATCATGTGCTCAACCCTTTTGGCCAAAACAACAGGTATGTTAGCTAAAATGTGAAGTCAGGCCAACGAATTAGCCTTCATCCATACCGCATATGCATTGCAAACACTTCGCGGTGCATCAAGGGTTGGGACTTGAGGATATTCCTCAACCATGAAAAATTCGAGGTCGTTTGCCACGAAATACATTTTACACAATCCACTGTATGTATTCGATCATATTAAAAGCACTAAACGGAAATTCTAACGAGTTACTAAAAAGAAAGACACATTTAACTACGTTAGATTTTAAGCAAATACCTATTGTAAAAAAAACAACATCCTATAAGGTTTTAGAAAAACTAATATGAACCCTGTGTGACATCTAGTTTCGCAAGGACGCTTCAAAGGTTTAGGACAAAAGCTACCGAAGGGAGGTCAATTGTCCATCCTCTAAATTGAGAAGTTCTCAACCAGTCATCATTGATTTGGTCAAGAGATCATTAATTTACTTAACAATCTCCCGTAAGTGTGACCTGCCATTTTAGGCCCTAGAGATCTGCCCCCAAGTAGCCAATTCGAAGGGAAAAAATCTAATTGGGGCAAAACCTAAAGCGACCCTATCCATATCTGGAGTTCACCTTGTTTTTGACCAACTGCACAAAACCCATTCGAAGGGGGACACTCCCAGGCACCATGAGGGAGTACAATGATCTCACGGTGTGAACCAATGACAGAGACCATATGACGTGTTAACACACACCATTCACCCACTTACTATAAACACTTTCTCCGTCCACCTTGATATTGAATCATGCAAACACTATCCGAAGTGGGATGCTCTCAGGGCACCACAAGCCCAAGCATGAATCTCACGATGTGAACATTCAGGGAGAAACATTAGTGGAATCATAGACATATCAGATACATCTCTTCCTCCCACTAAGTATTTTATAACCTAGGGTTTAGCTTACTTAGAAAAAACAGGGCTAAGGATTTTAACTAAGTGACTTTTAGGTTTTCCCAATAGTAACTTTTACCTTGGATAGTTAAACAACTTTTTTATTATCATCCACTAAACTCTTTAATGGAGTCTTTGACCAAAATTATTGCATGCTTGATGAAAATCTATCTAATTCACCTTTCCAGGTAGGTTTCCAGGTAGGGGTGTTCCGTTTCCATCAACTTAAGAACCCCAGCCTAATCAGAACTTGCTTTAGACAAAAGGTCCCTTATAGAAAGACTTAAAACAAATTTAATCTTTTAGTTCAACCAATTTAATCCTATTAGACCCATTTTAAAAGATTAATCTAGGTTACTAAACTCTTTAGAACCATTTGAACTTAGGTCTATCTCAACCCAATTTTAAAACCCTTTTTAAAAACTTTAGTTCACCCTAAGTCTGCATGCAACTATTTCTTATTGATTTTAGTTCTAATTTCTTTTTTAACACTTATAAATGGAAACAACTAAAACCACAATGCAAAACTAAGACATGCAAGGAATTCATAACGATTATAAATAGCCTAAGTGTCATGCTCAATGCATCGTTCATTCATTGCTACTTCTTTTATATAACACTTATACAAAATAGCAATGAAACAAGCATAACATGCTTCTATCCACCTTTAGAGTATAACACTTATAATAAAAGGATGATACATGATAATGCTCACTGCATGCAAAATATAACTCTTATATTTCATGATACATGCGCATGTTTTTTTGTAATTTCTTCATGTTAGATTATAACATTTATAATACATGATGCATGAATAATTGCACAACCTAAGGTGGGTTTTAAAACTATATGTCAAACACTTTGCCATATAAGCACCATACATCACATGTATAATAAACAAATGTTGATGAACCGGGTAGAATTTCCTTAAAACCACAAAAATAAAGCTAACTATTACAAAAACAAGGAGTTTCCGGTTCAAACAGGCGAACCGGGTCTTGATCCGTCCGGGAGAAGCAATGCGTCTCCAACCATCGTGTACCAAACTCCCCGTAATTTTCTATACAAAAGAACAAACACTTCATCTATCACTTAACAACGCTCCCAAAGATAAACGATCGTTTAGCAATGATTATGTACCTTTTACTAAGCGATAAAACTTCAGGTACGCGATCGCCTAGCGCACTCCGCACAACGCGCGCCTTACACGATCGTCTAAACGACTACGATGCGGAAAAGCACCATTGCCTAAATGATCGCTTAGCGAATGCCTTAGTATCGTATACCGCACGGTCGTGTATGTAGTAACTAAGCGATGAGGCTTGCTAACTACACGATCGTCTAGCGCGCGACTTTTACTAAACAATGAGCATTAAATGCTCCCAATACGATCGTCTACCTCCAGTACCTATGCGATTGGGCCACCAACGCTACGTAATAGAGTAAACGATTTACCCTAGCTAAACGATCGTTTAGTAAATACTATACGATCATATAGAAAAATCTAGTAAATACTATACGATCATATAGAAAAATCTACACGATCGCTTAGATAAATCCCAACGATTCTTTTCCTTAGGCTACACGATACGACCAACTTTTGGTCTTCTTCCTCGTTGAGAACCGTATCTCTATGCTTCGAAACTTCATCATGAATGACTCGACTAACTCAAACTCTTTGAATTATAGACTCAAAAGCATGTTAATTACGCCCAAAACATAGGGGCCCTTACAAATTAATACTTTGTAATTGAAGAAAGCTTTAACCAAAGGAAATTAAACCCGAAAACATTCATGGACTCCATCCACAAATGCATTTAACAATTGTACACAAATGCAGAAAACCCACTAAGACTGTAAAAGAAGTTCAAAACATAATTGAAATTTGGAGTATCAGAACAACCTGGATCTGATATCATTTGAAGGAAATCGAACACGAGGATTTCTATGAGCAGCAAAAAGATCATTCCAAATTACAATCGTATATGAACTTTATAATTACAATCACAAACAGAAACAAATGGTTATGCTAAAATATAGAAATTACAGCATGTTCTATAAAAGATCAAGGACAAGAGTAACACACTTTTGTAGACTCATCACAAAGCTCCTTGATCACAAATGCTCGACCATAGCTGTACAGCAATATCCGAACGCTCGTTCACCACGACCGCTACACTGCACGATCACCGAGTACTTGAACTCAGCGATCACCAAGGTCACAAACACCCCGAACAACACGAACAACCTCCACAGAACCTCGACGGTGTCGACTTGAGTATGACACCACCAAGAAGGCTACCTTGGTATTCTTGGTGTGAGAATCCAGAGGGTGGGCTCTATGTGGACTTGGTTTGAGGCAGAACACAGGAGGAAACACAATCATGTAAACGATTGAACAAGTGGGAGATGGAGTATAGGTCGATGCCCAATCGTTTAGGAAAAACTAAGCGATCGTCTAGCAAAAGATATGCGATCATATAGCTCATCGCTTAGCTGAGTGTCTATCGCCTAAGAACACTCCATGATTGTTTAGCTAACTCCAAGCTGTCGCTTAGTAAATCCTATTTACTTGACAACTTTCCGTGAGAATTTTTCGAAAATGGAAATCTCAAATTCAACAAAATGCTTGATTACTAAAATTAGGAAAACATTTTTCCTTTTTATCTCACGGTTACCATGAAACCACCAATAATCTCCCACTCAATTGGTTATTAGAGAAAAAGGGATAATTATCCAATAATTAATATTATTATAAATATAAATGATAACTAACTTACCATAATATATTTATAACCTATAGTTTTAATATTTCATCTCATGAAACATATAAACCATATCTCTTTTTCTATTCCATGGCACTTAATGTAAATCTCATTTACATTAATCCTCCATTAGATGTATCTCATAAATCATACCAATCATATCATATATAATTGAATTACCTCTTGTCAATTTGAACATTTCAAATCAACACCAAGAACTCATCCTCAACTGAATCCATTGAGCTACCAAGGGGACCTTATGGACCTGTAGCTCAAAGCTCCAACGGTACGTGAATAATTGACTAAACTCTTTAGTCATGGGATCCACCATCCGTTAACTGCCAGACACTCCATTAAAGATCAACAGTTGAACTCTTCTTACCACAGATATATTATGTGTCCATCTTAACCAATCAATAGCGCGACAACCCTTCACAGATCGCTCATAAGTATAGCTCGGCCAATAATCGTTATGCCCTTGTAGTTATATCTAACTTCTTAAGTACCACTAAATCCTCTAATGAACATAAGTCATAGTCCTACTATAACTGAGTTCTCTCTTCCAAAGAGAAGTTGTGGCCACTATGTTCAAGCCCCGAAATCAGCCCTTAAGGGATCAATCTTTCTATTTATCCCTACTTCGGGAAAGAAGTGAATTTCATCTTGTGTATTGAGTTCCCAGCTCCCACATCAGACAAGTCCCCAAAAAGGTAGACATGTTGAGTTAGCAATCTGGCCACTCTTACCCATACTAATCAGAGGACCGCCCTTAAAAGCAGGAGTTCCCAAAACACTCAAGATTGAGGTCATGTCACCTATGGTCGTTTAGGTGAGATGTAAGTCTTCAGTATCAATGGCGTTATATATAGACTCTAGTCATCTCGTGGTCCGATCTTATACAAACTCTTTGTATAGGACACCCCCGCTCGCATGTCTCCACATGAATGGTTAGGATCTACCATCTGTAGTAGTTTACAATACTTGCAAACCTCTACAAAGCGGGTCGTATCTGTTGTGTCATGATCCACTTGTATATTATTGGATATGAGTAAATGCTAGAATGAAATAACAGTTATTTTAATCATAAAACAATGTGTATCATTATAAACAACGAGACTCTGGGAGAATTAGGGCACTAATCCCAACATCTTAAAGCTCTAAAAATCAACTATTCTCTTCTATCCTCAACCTAAAAAGGAAAGAATCAATTTACAATATTGTGTTGGTGCTGCAACACTGACAGCGTTGCAGCACCCTAGGCCTTGAGGGCCTTTGAAATGCATCTAAAATGTATGTTATTTGCCTTAGGTTTAGGATGATTTTTAATGTGATTTCATGAAATTTGAGGTGTTTGCTAGTAATTTGTAGGGAAAAACCAATCATTACACCAGAATAACTCTCAACCAATCATTACACCAAAATAACTCGTATTCCTATAACAATCAATCATCATTTATTTGGTCAAGAAATCATTAACTTGCTTAATAATTTCCCATAAGCATGACCCTCAATTTTAGATCCTAGAGTTCCGCCCCAATGAGCCAACCGAAGGGAAAAACCGATTGGGGAAAAAACTAAAGCGATCCTATCCATTTTTGGAGTTCACCTTGATATTGACCAACTGCACAAACCATCCGAAGGGAACACTCTCAGGGCACCTCGAGGCCATGCAAGAAGGTCCCACGGTGCAAACCAATGAAAGAGACTGTAGGACATATTGACACACATCCCTCTCCCAGTTACTATAAATATTCTCTCCATTCACCTTGATATTGACCCATGCAAACACCATCCAAAGGGAGATGCTCCCAAGGCGCCTCAAGGCCAAGCATAAGTCTCACGGTGTGAATATTAAGGGAGAAACGTGAGTGGAAAAAGGATGTATTATATACATCTTTTCCTCCCATTGAGTATTTTAACAACCTAGATTTAATTTACTTATGAAAAATATGGCTAGTTATTTTTACTAAGTGACTGTTTAAGTTTGCCCAAAGTAACACTTACTTTGGAAAGTTAAATAATTGATTAACATTCGTTAAACACTTTAACAAATGTTAATCAACAATTGCATGCTTGTAGCAAATCTATCTAATTCACCTTTCCAGTTAGGTTCCGAGGTAGGGGTGTTTCATTTCCGCCATCTTAAGTACCTTAGCCTAGCCAGAACCCACCTTAGACAAAAGGTCCCTTATAGATATATTTGCTACAAATTTAATCCTTTATTGAAATCAATTTAATCCTATTAAACCGATTAAAAAAGATTAATCTAATTTCTAATCTCATTAGAAATTTGTGAACTTAAGTCTTTCTCAATCATATTTTAAAACTATTTTAAAAACTTATTTCATCTAAGTTTGCATGTAGCTCTTAGTTATTGATTTTAATTTCTAATTTCATTTATTTATAACTCTTATAAAGTAAATGAAACAAACTAAAACCTACATTGCATCGATTGAAATACTTTATAAAATTATAACACTTATAAGATTACCTAAAGTAATGTTATGCATCATGCAATGTTCATTTCATTACTATGTATATATAACACTTATATATAACAAAGTGATGAAAATAAATAATATATGTCACATGCATACATTCAAACTATATATTATAACGATTATAATATAAATGATGCATGGCTATATTATTTATGCATGCAAGCATATAGTATAACACTTATATTATATGATACATGAGCATGCTATAAAATTAAATCATGCATATACATATATATTATAATACTTATAATATAAATGATGCATGGAAATAAATGCATAACCTATGGTGGGTTTTAAAACTATATGACATACATTATGAAATTTTAAATATCCATCGCATGTACATTTACACTAACAGTTGATGAACCGGGATAGGACATTTAAAAAGGAGAAAATAAAAGGCTAACTATTACAAAAATTGAGTCAACCAGTTCGAAACAGGTGCATCGGGTCTTGAACCGTTCGAACGGAACCGCTCTTCAATGAACTAACTTGCAACTGATCATGTAGCAAATGAACTATGCGACGAGCATCTATGCGATGAGCATGAAAGACTGCGCAATCGCGTAGCTAACAACCATGCAAAAAGCATCAATGTGATCGTGTATGAAAGATTACGCGATTGCTTAGCTAGCAACCATGCAAAGAGCATCAATGCGATCGTGTATGAAAGACTACGTGATCGCTTAGCTAGCAACCATGCGAAAAACATCTATGCGATCATGTATGAAAGACTGTGCGATCTTTTAGCTAACAACCATGAGATCTTGTAGCAAATGCCACATGATCGTGTAGCAACTCTACACGATCGCGTAGCATTAGCTATGCGATCGTTTAGCAAATGCTACACGATCGTGTAGCAAAAGCTACCTGATCTCATAGCAAGAGCTACCCGATGGTTTAGCTGTAGCTACACGATCTGGAACCTCTGTTTCATCTTCTCCATCGAAACAACACTCTACAACTCTTCTTTGAAGCATCTGAGGAACAACACGAGCGACTCAAACTTATAAATTACAAACTCGATTACAACAATAATGCCCAAAAACGCAAGGACCTTTACAAACCAAATTTGCAAATTAAAGAAAGCCTTAAACAGAGTGTTATATCCAGAAACATCCATCAACAAATTACATCCACAATCATTCATCACATGAACCAAAATGCAGTATAAAACCCACCATTACTGTAAATCGATTCAATAAAACGAATGAGATTTGGAATCTGAAACCTACAACCTGACTCTAATACCAATTGAAGGGAATTTTCAGAAAAGATCCTTTGAGTAGAAGCAAAGATCGTCCCAAATTCCTTTTTTTTTTTTTTATTGAATATAAAGTTTTACAGTAAAACAACAACAAGATATGCATTTATTTAAAATTACAGCATGCTTTAAAACAAATACTTAGGGTTTCAGAAACTCTTACCTTTGAAGAACTCTATCATCAAGAACTCTCTCGTACAAGCCACGAATAGAACTCCTTCTTCATACGGATCTCCTTCTTCAAGAACGGACACCACCACTCGAGAACCCTCTATGTATTCTCTTGGGATCTTTGCTTGAATCTTTGGAAGAGGGAAAGAAGATAGAAATGAGGAGAGGAAAGAGAATAACTTTTCTTCTTTGTTAATTTTTTCAAGAGAGAACTCTTCTCTTAGAGTGAAATTAAGGAAGAAGATGATTAATTCAACTTTTTGAATCTCACATAAGTTAACTTGAGAGAATGGGGGGAGGGAGTTGTAACTCCTTCCCTTTTTTTATTGATTTCAATTAAATTAAATTAATAATATATATGTATATATATAATAACTACTTTATTATATATATACACTATATGTTATATCAAATATAACATATAGCCTATAGTTTTATATTGCATCAAATACAACATAAATTATAGATTTTATTTTCTCTCAACCATACATGACATTTAATATAAATCACATTTATATTAAATCCATTAATATGAATCTCATCCATATAAATGATATTTGGATCATATCCAAGTTTTTAATTCCTCTCAATATAAATCATATTTATATTAAATTTAATTACATGAATCCCATTCATATAATTAGTATTTGAATCATATTCAAATTTCTCTCATATTATAATGTATCAAATACATTATATTAATTATATCATATATATAATTAATTCAATTATATCATATATAATTAATTTTCTCAATTAATTTGAACACTTCAAATTAATCCAAAAATAATTCTCAATTAAATCCCTGTTGAGCTATAGAGGGGACCTTATGGACCTGTAGATTGAAGATCCAATGGTACTCGGATAATTAATTAAATTATTTAATTAAATTACCCAACATCTGTTGATTGTCGATCACTCCACTAAAGACCGACAGTTGCACTCTTCACACTATAAATAAATTTCTGTGTCCATTGAATATAACCAATCAACAGTGCGATGACCTTTCACAAATTACTCGTAAGTAAAATTGGGCCAAAATACCATTTTGTCCCTATAGTTACATCTAACTCCTTAAGTACCACTGATTACTTTAATAAACAATAAGTCATAGTACAACTATGACTAAGTCTCTCTCGGGCTAGGAGAGGATGTGGTCACTATTTTCAAAACCCGAAATTAGCCCTCAAGTGAGCAATTTATCTACTTGCCCCTACATTGGGGAAGGAGTGAATTTCGTCTTGTATAGTTGTGTTCTCAGCTCCCCAATCAGATGAATCTCCAAAATGGTAGGCTTGTTGAGTTGACAATCTGGTCATTCTCACCCATACAAATTAAATCAAAGGACTGTCATGAGCAGGAATTCACAACTCACTCAGAATTCAGGTCATGTCACCTATAGTCATCCTAGTGAAATGTAAGTCTCTATTATGAACGGTGTTATATAAAGAGACTAATCATTTCGTGGTCTGGTCTTATACAAACTCTTTGTATAGGATACCCCCGCTTACATGTCTCCACATGAATGATCAGGATCATATCATTTGTAGCACTTTACAACACTTGTAACACCTATAAAATAGGTCGTATCTATAATGTCACCAGGATAAGGTACCCAGCCTTACCCATCTACTACAGATCGTTTAGGTTATTATTTAAACATGATCCACTTGTATGTCTCTACATACTTGTTTAAATGACATGAAATAACATCGGATCTTAGTTTATTGGATGAAGTGTATGCTTATAAAATAACACTTATTTTATTAACAACAATATGTTTATACAAAGTTTACAAACTACGAGATTATAAGAAGATTTAGGACATCATTCCTAATAGGAATAGTTTTTCGTACATATACAAACTAGTTTAGGGGAATATTCAGTCATTGTTTCTGATCGAAATTGGAGCATTCCAAAGGGAGTCTTAAGTGTGTTTAACAATGTTTGAGTATAGTTTGTGCATTCAACATGTTCTGCAAAATTTGAAGAAGTTGTCCAAGGATCCTTTGATTGACTAGTTTTACTTTAGTTGTGTTAAATCTTATACTCTTGATGACTTCAAGTATAATATGAGTTCTATGGAGTAAATTTCTCCAAATATTCGAAGTTACCTTATTAATGTAGGATTTGAGAAGTGGTCTCGTGCATATTCTCGAAGAAGAAGGTATGAAATGATGATAACAATTCCTTTAGAGTGTGTAAGTTATGTTTTGAAAGAGAATAGAAACTTACTTGTTACAATTTTACTCGATGCAATTAGAGGTTTACTGCAAAAATGGCTTCATGATCGAAGGAAAGTTGATTTGTCAAGGAAAACAATTGGACTCCTTGGGCTGAGAATATATTACACAACCAATATGAACAATCAAGAAGTTTCATGCTAAGAGTTCTTTATAAAATTGATAGGAGAATGATATTTAATGTGATGGAAGGTTATCATTGTCTATCACTGATAGTGTGATAGACATCAATCACTAACATTGATAGATTTCTATAACTTTTTATATTTCGTCGTTTGTAATGTGTTGATTTCTTTTTCCATTTATATTTATTAGGTTCATCCTATTGACAACATTGAATACTCAGTAATGGATGATGATAAATAATTCCTAGTAAAGCTTAATTTGGGATCTTGGAGCTGTCGAGTATGGGATTTTGATGAAATTCCATGCTTTAATGCACTTGCTGTTCTTCGGCTGCTTAACATGGATACTTATTTTTATATATCTAATTATTATTACTCAAGTGCATTGTCATCAACATATATGGATTGTGTTTGACCTGTTGGAGTCCATTCAAATTGGAGGGTTTTAGATGATGGCATTAGAGCATTACCTCCTATTCTTAAACGTTCAGTAGGAAAACCTAAAAAACAAAGGATTTCATCTATAGGTGAAGCTAAACATAGTTCATTGAGATGTAGTCATTCTAAAGGTCACAATTCTAGGACTTACAAACTTCGCCAAATTAATCAATGATATAATAATTATAGTTGCATTTTTTCCCTTGTATTGCTAAATGTATTGATATTAGAATTTATAAAAGTTATTTTTCCCCTTGGTTAGTTCTATTGTTGAGTTTGTAAGTGAATGAAACAATATCTTTATATGAATAAAATTCTTGAATTTCTTTATTTATATTCTTTTTCTAGATTGAAACATGTGATGTACACATTTATACACACACTGATAGATTTCTATTAGTGTTTATCATTTACACACATTGATATACCATTGTGTTGATATACACTGATATCTTTCAATCAGTATATATCACTGATAAAGAGTAATTTATTTTTTTTTTGTTCTAAAAATGAAGATACTTAATGAACTGATAATGGATATTGATACTGAACTTGTCTAATGATCAATTTGAAAGTCAGTGTTTCTTCTTTTCCATATGATGCAGTATATCAGTTTTGATTATTAAAATTTATATATTGATTTCATTTTTATGTAAAACTTATTGCAATATTAGGATTATTCATGGTTGATTCAATTCTGGCATCAGACACTGGAACCAGAAGCATTATAGCACTATAGTAATTGAGTTGAGCGTTGATAGACACTGATAGAAGTCTATCAATGTCTATCAGTTGACTACGGAATTGATAGATTTCAAAAGTATATAATATATATTTAAACATTGCTAGACATAATAGAAGACTATCAATATTTAAATATATTTATGTCAAACCAAAAATAAGTTTGAAAAGTCAAAACTAATAGTTTGAGATAAGCAAATTCACAATATCAACATCCAAATTCTTGCAAAAATGCTCCAAAGGTCTGCTTAAACTCTTGTAAATTGCTTAAGCAAAAAATGGTGGTTGAACTTCTTCATTCTTCGTACATAAAATAAACCAGAAACAAAGCTCCATAAACAGGTCCAACAGATAATGAAAAAACTAACAGATATTGAATAAACATCGGGATTTCCCATGGAGTCGAGAGGACTTGAGGAGAGTAAAGGCCTACCATGACACAGAATAACATTGCATATTTTCTTGGATTGAACTCACAATTAAAAGTAACTTCCAACAAGCAATTCTTTCTCCAAGTGAGATGAAGTTTACAATCATTTTCCTTTTTGATAGATTATCAATAATAGACATTAATAGACTTCTATCATTGTCTATCAATGATAGAATTCATGATGTAACTAATAGAATTACATTGAACATATATTTGATAGCGGGTTATTCATCATGTACCTGATAGAATTTTATCCAAATAAAATCGTAGTAGTTAATATCATTAGTAGCAAATAACATCATTAGTATAAACTAGAATTCTTATAGATGTAGTTCTATCGTCAATTTTCATTGTCACTAGTATTGTAACATTCACAAAATAACATAATTCATTGTTAGTAGTATTGTAGTCTTTTTCAATTACATTCTAAAATCAAGTTCTAACATTAAGTATGTGAAGGTTGAGATTCAGATTGAGAAGGTTGAGATTGAGTTTTAGAGTTTAGATGAGATATATTTAGGCTGGAGCTTGGAGCACCGTCCATCAATGAAGTCGTTTCGTTCTTTTTCTTCTTTTTAGGAGGTGCTTTGTTCATTTCCTTTGCCTTTGTTGTTTGTTTTCTTTCTCTCTTGGCTTCTCGTTGACAATTTTCCTGTCATCATCTAATACTTTTGGTCTAAATTTTGTACGTTTCTCTTTTCCTTCACCTTAAGCAACCTAAAATAATAGTAACAAGAAAGAAAATTAAATGTTAGAATTTGAAAACTACATATCATAATATCATCAACTATTTATATCTATGTATCAATAAATATATGAACATAATATTAACATACAAATTGACTTATCATAAAAACTCTCAGAATATACTGTTGATAGACAGTATAGTGGTCTATCACTCTCTATCAATGATAGACAGTGATAGATAACTATCACTCTATCCATCATTATATCAACTAATATGTACAAATATCTAGTTAGATATATCTGACAACAACTATTTAGATCTATATAGCAAGAAATATATGAATATAATATAATATACAAATTGATTTATCAAAAAAATATCAGTATCTATCATTGATAAATAGTGATAGTCGTCTATCACTCTCTATCATCAATGATAGACAGTGATAGACCACTATCATTCTATTTATCATGATATCAAATATCTAGAGATACAACAGACAACTATTTACCTTCTTTTCTCTTGGTTGTTTTCTTTTATTATCAAGCTTTTTTTTCTTTTCATTCTCATTTTCTTCTTCAGTTTCTTCCTCAATAGGTGTCTATCACTGATGTACGCTGATAAAATTCTATCAATGTCTATCACTGATGGGCAATGATAGATCTAATTGACTTTCATGACAATGTATCTTAACAGAGGAAACAAAGTAGCTTAAGAGACGAAGCAAACCTTTTCCTTTCCATCCTCTTCCTTAAACTCTATTGTTAATTCTTGTGTCTTTAGGGTTTCCAAGGGTAGAGTATGAATATGGTCAAAATCATCTTTTGTTTCAATCTCTTATGTTGGTATATAAGATTCCTAAAACAAAAAACATAAATCAAACACAAAGATAATGAAAAGAATGAGATTGTTGGACTTTGATTGCAAAATTTTCTTCCAAATCCAATATCAATTGCTAAAAGTTTTGGTTAAATACCTAATAAACTAGTGCCAAAGGGAAATCTTGAAGGCATACATAATCCTTTTTAGTAGAAGAAGCGTTTTTGAAAAATTGATATGTCAATTATATGACAGTCGTTCCCAAGGATAGGTTTTAAATGCTTGTTCATTGTCCAATATGTTGACATGTTTCCAATTAACAACATTATGTCCTTGCCTAGGGATTAAAAAGGACTCTAAGAAAAGGAGATTTGCCAACTTAACCTCGACACTATCACTTTCAAAATCATGTAAGAACTTAAAGCTTCTCTCGATGTTCTTTCTATCAATTGAATCATCATTCTTAAAGACTTTTTTTCTAAGTTCAGAAATTTATTCTTTTTCTTGTAAATCTATTGATGGTAGTTTAGTATCATTTAAACTTGTGATTAAACAATTTGTTTTTAATTCAAACTCTACTATATGCCCATTAAAGTTAAAAGGCAAGACATTTGGCATATTTGTGATACATTGTTTTCTTAAAAGGTAGTTTATGAATCTTGTGGGCATTTTCTCAATTTTTATATTTAGAAAGTGGCCGAAAGAACCATTTCTAAAAGTATTTAAATTTCTATCATCTAATTGGTTTTTTTATAATTTGTATTACATATAATGGAGATGCATATTATTTTCAAATGTTTGTTCTCGTCTTGCATTATTGTTTGATGTTTATGTTTTTGTTCTACCTGTTTAGTCATACAACTATCAGTAATAAACAAGTGATATATGTCTATATTCTATCATTAACTATCACTCATTATTATCATTTAATGAACATTGTAGACTTCTATCACTGTCTATCTAGACAATGATGGAATTCCAAATTCTATCGCTGATAGATAATGATAGACTTCTATCACTGTCTATTGCAAACGATGAAATGTGATAGACAGTGATAGTAGTTTGTTTATAGTAGCCATCAAACATATATGATAAAATGTTCATATCACTGATAGATATTGATATACCACTATTAATGTCTATCATAGTTTGTTTATACTTTCGGTTTTAGTTTCCCTTATTCTCCCTTTTGAGTTTTTATCTTCTTTTATTCTTTTTATGATTCTTCTCCTTTAACTATCTTCCTTTTGATGTTGCTTACCACCTGTACACAAAATTTAGGGTTAATAAATATTACCACTAAACAAAGAAACAAAAATCAGGCTTAATAACCATAATCACTCATAAATTGATAAGAAGAAAAGAAAAGAGTTATACCTTTTGATGTTGAGTAATTACTGATGTAGTGGTAGAAGAAAGATGTAGCAAGAAGCAACAGTGGAAGAAGGATTAAGAAGAAAAAGAAGACCAAGAAGAACTACAATGGAAATGAACAACGGATGGAAAATTATGTAAATAGAAAAAAAAACATCAGTGTCAATAGAAGAAAAGGACCTAAATAGAAAAAATGGGGGAAGATGAAGCAACTTCGATGGAAGATAATGACGTAAAAAGAAAAAAAAAAGAATGTGAAGGAGCGTAATCGAAGAAGAAGAAGAAGAACAAGGATTTTGACAGAGACGATAGGACTGGAGGAGATGAAACGCCTAGTTGGAGGAAAAAATCAGGTCCATTTATCAGAGTCTTTTCTTTTCTCTTTTTCTTTTTCGTTTGGACGGGACCTTTTCAGATTTTACATCATTTTTGGGATTTGGTTAGGCTGTAACTATTCTCAATATATATTTTTTTTTGCTATAAATTGTAAATAGTTTGGCCCACTTTTTTATATTTAAAAATCCCCTAATTTTAACTTTAAATCATATATAAAAATAAATTAATATAAATTCAACTATGGTTTTATTAAATAATCTGTTTTCAAATTTTTACGCTTAAATTCTCTACCAAACAAACTTGGAGACACTCGTAATTAAACATAAATTAATATATATATATATATATATATATATATATATATATATATATATAAACTAGATGTCACTCCTCTCCGTGTTTCTTTTCACAGCCTCTTTTCTTTTCTATGATTTATCCGTCTCTCCATCGTTGTCGCAGCCACAGCGAAAGCGCTACTGATTTCTCTGCTCTCCGATCTTCCTCCCTCATCAGTTACAGGTACACACTACACACCAACTGATTTTCTTTATTTTCTCTTATCTCTTTCTCTATTTGCCACCACGCCTTTACTAAGATCCGAAATGATTTCAAATCCACTGTGATTTGAGATCCTTCCAAATCCAACCTCCCAAACGCTGGGTTTAACCATTTTTCCCTTTTTCCAATATTAATTTCTTGTTCAGAATGGTTTAATCTAAGTTTCTGGTTTATACATATTCATGTGCGTTTAATACATTTAATTTTCTGCTCTTGATTTCTAATTTACCTTTTCTTTTGTCTTGTGCTGGTTTCTGCTATTTGTTTATTTCTCTAGTATTCTACAAACCCCTACTTTGAGCTAATTTTATTTAGTTTCAAGAGATATATAGTTGTAGTACTTATGGAATATTGAGACTGAGACAACTATTTTGGATTTGTAAGTTCCAAAACTGGTTCTGTGAAAAACTGTAGGTAAAAGTTAGCAGTAGAAGTGATATTTTAAATTTTATAGTTAATACATTTTCTTTTGTTTTCTCTGAACATCTCCAGTGACCCATTTCACCTATGGGTTTAGTTTGCATTCAATCAAAGTCTGTGTCAGGATTCATTTAGGTTATATGGTCAACCAAAAAGTGTACTTAGTTTCTGAAGATAACTTCGTACCAACTTCACCTAATCTTTGAACGGGGATAAGAATAAATGCTTAGACAGCAACCGTCGAGTTGGTTATAATAGTTAGTGACTATTATATTATGAAATTATAATAATCTGTGTTTGGAGTGTCGACTATTTTAGTCTAGGTAGGAAATAGTAAACGCTGTAACAAAGAGTGAAAGAGAAGATGGGTAGGAAATAGTAAACACTGTAACAAAGAGAGATTTGAAATAGTAATACTATATTAATTGTAAGTTATAATAGTTGGAAACATCAGTTATTATAATTGGAGCCCCAAACATGGAGTGGACTATATTATAATTGGGATGTGATGAGGGTGTTATGGGTGTGTCAACCTAGTTGAGATTGTCGGGTGCTCTTGCTGATCCCTTAATCTCTTTGTAATTCAAGTAATAGTCTCTTTTCATTTTATCAATGAAAAGTGTTGTTTCCGTTTAAGAAAAAAGATACGGAGTGGACTATAATAACCTACTCCACCAACTTGAAGACCATGCAAAATTAGATGACTCTTGCTAACTTAGAGAATGATGCATAAACATCTTTTCGAAGAGTTCCATGAAAACATTATTAATATCTAATCGATAAATAGCCCAATAAAGAGGCACCCTCTCAATGAGAATCAAACCAATTCTAATTGGTTTAATCACAGAAGTGGATGCATCTTCTATCGTTTATTGATAACATTGTAAGGACCATGAGGGGAAGGGGAAACGGATCTCCAAATTTAATTTGAAAGGAGAACATGAACAACTAGTTCAACATCCATTGTCTACTGCCATGCAAGTATGGTAACAACATGAACATAAAAATGTTTAGTAGAGTAATTTGGAGAAAGAAGAACATTAAGCAAATTGTTTCAGTTGGATACGGAATTGGGATGGGTATTTAGAAGAGTAGTTGGTGCCTGGTGGTTGAGCTTATCCAAACTTGAGAGAAGATAATCCTTAATGAACTAAGAGATTAGAAGTGATATTAAACATCCCTCAACCAAATTATCACGTCTCTTCAAAAGATTAAATAAAGTTTACAGTGAACTTATAACAACGTTGAGGATTGGCTGTCCAAAAGATTGAATTAACTTTATAAGACCAAATTACAAGTTCTATTCAAATGATTGGGTTACACTCACATCCCCAGGGAGTTGGTTTGCTGCTATACAAGCATTGGATTCGAGATTTGGGATAAGAAAATTGCAAGCCTGTCCATAGGATTGAGGATGTGGAGCAAAGGCCATCCCAGACATTTTCTCACTCATGACATATCCTTCCAAGGACTTGCTTACCTGAGAAGTTTTAAAAGGGAGGGCTTTCCAATAGGAAAATATCCAGTGAATGCTCGAACATCATTTTCATCACCTACTTAGATGGCATGTGGGAGTTTGATGCTTCTTCTTCGCCAATGGTATTTGGGTATCTTCTCCCAACAGACTCCGATAAAGTTAAGCTTTCTTTTACTAATGAAAACCTTTTGTACCCCAACATAACAAAATAAATTATATAAGGTTTGATTTGTGCTCCTGTTGAGCTTGTGCATTTATTGGGGTTATTATTGCTTTGATGAATTCAATTTTCTTCAAATGTATACTCATGCCAAACCTTAATTCTGTTGAATAAGGTTCTCTTGTACTGCAGCATGTAGTGTCAGATTTTGTAATTGAAAGATTCTTTTATTTGGAGGAATGAGGATTAGTTCCCTGATTGAAAAAAAGAGAAACTAAGCCAAATAACTGGAATTGTGCGTTCGGAATTGCTTTTAAATAATATAGTTTGGAAATTCAAGAAAAGAATGAGGATGAATATATTGGGGAATCTCAAGAACATTATTCCTGAAATGTGTTTCCAAGCTTCTACAACATTGTTTGAATGGTAAAAAATCTCTTGGAATGCTATATTTGCCACAGCAGTTTGGAGCATATAGTTAAAAAGGGAACTTTTTTTTTCCCTTCATTTTTTGAGGATATGAGGGTTGATATCCCTTTCCTTAATTTTTTTTTTTTTGGATAAGAAACAATTTCATTGATTAAATGAAATTCATGGGTATCCATTGGTACACGAGGACCCTAATCATAGGGTGTACAAAAAGACCATTTCAAAGGGAGTGCAAAAGGCGTTTCTAATTTGCAACAAGGAAAGAAAAATTGTGATTGTGTATAGCCTGTAAACCTTTGCACAAAAAAAAAAAAAAAGGCATTGTGTATGATGGTATCAATAATGGCCTTTGTTGTCTTAGTCTTGTCTTGAAAGATTCTAGCATGTCTTTCATCCCAAATCTTCCACAAAATAGCATAAATGATGCTTAACCAGAGGCGTTCTTTGTCAGTTTTGAAAGGAGTCTAGCCGATTAGTAGGTGAAGCCAACTTTGCAAATCATTTGGAAGGACTATAGACCAGATGAAAGCAGAAAAGACTTCCATCCATATCCCTCTAGAGAAAGGGCAGTCAAAGAAAACATGTTGAGCATCTTCATTGTTCATTTGACAAAGGCAGCCCCATGAGGGAGATAGGTGGATCCAAGGGCATCGTTTTTGTAATCTGTCCATAGTGTTTAGACAAGAGTTAGTGATTTCCCATAGGAGGAATTAAACTCTCTTTGAGCAGGGACAACTCCACAATTTCCTGAAAAGGCCAGTCGAAGGTGAGAGTGGGTTGGATATGAGGGAAGAGTATAAAGACTTTGTATTGAAACCAGTGTGGCTAAGCTTCCATATCTATTGGTCTTTTCTATTAGTAAGGTTCAGACTTGGAATAAGATGAGTAAGAGCAGCCCATTCTTCAATCTCATCTTCTTTAAGTTTTCTTCTAAAGTTTAAGGACCAAGAACAATTTGTAGCATTCCAAGTCTCCTTAACAGAAATATTTTTTTTGTGGTAGATAGCCGATAGAGCCTAGGAAAGGTCTGTTTTAGGACAGAACCAGCAAGCCAACAGTCTGTCCAAAACGCTGTAGAGGAACCATCACCAATCTCACACAGTATATTCCCATAGATAAGGTCCATTTGATGCAGGATGTGTTTCCAAGGGCTTCTGGTTGATAAGCTTTTGTGTTCGGCAGCCTTGAGATCAAAATGGTGTGATCCATATTTGGCTTTGATTAAGATCCTCCAAAAGGGCGTCTTTCTCCAAATGAAAACGCCAAATCCATTTGGCAAGGAGGGCTTTGTTTTGTTGTTTAATATCAGTGACCCCTAATCCCCCTTCATCCAAAGGTTTCTTCAGTTTGTCCAATTGTAATAAATGAGATAGTTTGTTATCCCTGTGACCTGACCAACGAAAGTTTCTAAAACATCTGTCAATGGCATCAATAATTTTCCCAGGGGCCAGTCTACCTTCTTTTGAAAGGAAGCTGTGTTGCCAAGAGTGAAGTCTCTTGTCAATTTTGTCTAAAATTAGCTGCCAGAAGATAATTGTTGTTGGTTTCCATAAAGGGGCAGACCTAAGTATGTGGTAGGTCATATCCCAACCTTACAATCAAATCTATTGGCAATAGATACCACCCAATCATCCTCGCAATTGATACCCAGGAATTCTAATTTTTTTTCTATTGACGTTGAAACTGAAAGAAAATTAAAAAAGAGTTATTAAATTGAAAAGGTTTTCGATCATCCTCTCATTGCTAATGGAGAAAAGTCTCATTAGCAAAAAGGAGGTGATTGATGTTGTGAGGTGAGTTTGGGATTGAGTATCCGCTAATAAAGCCTTTTGTATCTGCCAAAGTGAGGATTCTGCTAAGACTATCCATGATGATAATGAACAAGAAGGGTGATAATAGGTCACCTTCTCTAAGGCCCCTAGTTTCTTTAAATTTCCCCGTTGGTTTGTCATTTATAATGATGGAGAAATTTGTGGTAAATATGTAGCCTTTGATCCATTGTCTCCATCTTGTGCCAAAACCCTTTGCAATTAACAATTCATCAAGGAAATCCCAATCCACCTTGTCGAAAGCTTTCTCAATGTTGAGCTTGATGGCCACCCTTTTAATTTTCTTTGCATGCCAATCTTCGATGATTTCGTTAGCAATCAATGAGGCATCCAGAATCTGTCTACCTTTCCCAAAGGCTGATTGATGGACTGTGATGGTAGATGGAAGGATTTTTTTGAGGCAGTTTGATAGAACTCGAGCAATAATCTTGTAAAGGTCCGTAGTGAGGCTGATAGGTTGAATTTCCCACCTTCTTGGCATCAACTTTTTTGGGGATAAGGCAAATATAAGTTTTGTTCATGTTGGCATTGATGATTCCATTCTCAAAAAAATCCTGGAACACTCTTTAAACCAGTTTTTAGAGTGTTCCATGATTTTTTAAAGAATCCTGATGTGAAACCATCGGGCCCCAGAGTTTTGTTAGTGCCTAGAGCCTTGATTGCTGTCCAGATCTCAAGTTCTGTAAGGGGTGCCTCCAAAAAAACTTGCTTGTTCTTGGCTGATAGGATCCCATTCCAGAGGATAAGGAATAACTCGATTACCTGGTTTTCTGGTGAAGAGATTTCTGTAAAAAGAGATGAATTCAGCCTCTATATTGGTGTCTTTAACCAAACTTATGTTCTGGTAATTGAGAATTTCTGTAATATAGTTTTTCCTCTTTTTTGCAGCAGCAAATTTGTGATAAAAGGATGTGTTTTCATCACCATTGATCAACCAATTTGTTTTGCACTTTTGCCTCCACTTTAATTCCTCATTTGCGTTTAGGGAGAGGAGCTGATTTTTAATCAAATGTCTTCTATCAGCAAGATCACAAGTTATGGGACCATTTTCAGATTCCTGATCAATGGAGGCCAATTCCTTTTGTAGAGAAGCTCTCTGTGTTTCAATGATACCAAAAGTGGATGAATTTCCATGCTTTGATTGCCAACTTCAGACTCTTTAACTTTTGGTTAAAGCCATGACCAGGATGCCCAATTAATGGGTGTCTGCACCACCATGAATCAACAAAAGGGAGGAAGTCTTTGTGGTTTAACCACATATTTTCAAATCTGAAAGGTGCAGGACCCCAATTTTGGTTGCCAAGGGTTAAAAGAAGGGAAAATGGTCTGATGTTGGCCTGTCCAATCTTTTCATGGATGCATCACTGAATTTTGATATAATAGAAGCAGAACAAAGGAAACGATCAATTCTTGTATGTGTGGGATGCATGCGTAAATCAGACCAGGTATATTTCCCATTTGTGAGGTGGATATCAATGAGTTCCCGCTGGTCAATGAAGGAATTGAAGGCCAACATATCTCTATTAGGTCTGTAGCCATTGGAGTTTTCTTGTGGCCAACGAATGAGGTTGAAATCTCCCCCAATGATCCAGTTTTCATCCACAAGGCAGAAGAGATCATGGAGCTCAGTTATAAAATGTTCTTTTTCAGGATCATATGGTGGGCCATAGACACATGTTAACCAGAAATTGTAACCATGATCAAGATTGAAAAGGACAGTGAGGGAGTATGAACCTTTTGTAACTGAAGAGGCACTAAAGGATGGGGCGTTCCACATAATAATAATGCCTCCGAAAGAGCCATATGCATCCATAGATGTCCATTAGATCCCTTTAGAGCTCCAAAGAGATTTAATAAAAATAGGGTCGATATTGTGGCTTTTGGTTTCTTGGAGAATAACAATGGTTGGGTTGTGCTTAGTGATTAGTCTTTTGATGGTGGCTCTTTTCTTCCATGATCTGAGACCTCTAACATTCCAAGAGAGAATTAACATTAAGATGATTGTGAGCCCTCCCTGTTCAAGGCCTTAGCCTTCTTTTCATAAGAAATGGAGCATTCCAAATTCTTGACTTCACGTAGGCCTCTCCTTTGTTTTTCTGTAAGTTTGTTTCTATTCTTTCTTGTAGGTATGGACCGAATACAGAGGCTGCATTCTTCAAGCCAGGGAGCCAGGGCAGCAAGGTGTGACATAGGATTCATGGGCTCTAAGTTATGGTAGGGTGGAGGGGAAGAGAGAGTCTGGCCAATGTGAGTCTTTGTGGCTGGGGGATCCCAAGGCACTCTGAAGAGGGCTAGTGAGGTAGCAATTAGAATCGATGTCGGATAAATGTGGGATGATAGCTGTGGAGCATTTGTTGCCAGCAATGAAAGTAGACTGTTTATGGTTGATAGTAACATTTTTTGGTTCGATGTGGGATTTTGGACGGGGGTGGAAAAACAAGGTTTGGTTGGGAGGAGGATGAGGTGGGAACTGTTGAATGGGTTTCCCACAAAAGGGATTGTTGCTGAAGGGCAATTGGAATTCCTCTGGTAGGTAATATTGACCAACGGTTGTTTAAGCAGATGGTTTTGTTTGGAAGCAAAGTCAGGTGGCAGGGCTGGAATTTTGCTAACAGTGAGGGCAGGTTCTGGTCTGATTGGATCCAAAGGTGTGGGGGCTGAGGCCAAGGGTTGATTTGTGGGGCCCGAGATAGAGTTAGGAGGTGGTGGGGCCAGGGATGGGTTCAGAAGAGGTGATGGTGAAGGACAGGTGGGCCCCAAATGGTTGACCAAAAGGGGGTGAGGGGATTGTTGCTGAAGGGCAGTTGGGTTTCCTCTAGTGGGCATTATTGACCAATGGTTTTTTAAGCAGATGGTTACCAATGGGGTTTTAAGCAGATGGTTTTGTTTGGAAGCAATGTTAGGTGGCAGGGCTGGATTTTTGCTAACTGTGACAGGCTGTTTTGATATGTCAACATTACTTTTGAGTCTCTGCTGCCTCTGTTCAGTAAATTCTGTCCCAACAGAGTACTTTTGTTGTGTAGGATCAACATCAATGGGGGAATTTGAAAATTTAACACTCTTCGTGCCCATGTTTGCCAGTAGTTTGGCCGTAGTGCAATGGATTCCGGCGATAACCCCTATATGGTAATCTGCAATAAAAAACGGGTCATTCGCAACAGCTATGGCCAATGAGGACGTTGAGGGAAGCAAAATTTTTGCCGGGAGGAAACCAGATTGGTTTCTCTTGACTTTGATATTGATCTTCGTCAAATCCATTCTGTTGAGGGTCTTTTTTGCTACTTCCATTAGTCCTCCACAGGCTTTCCCAATGTATTGGAAAGTTTCTAAGGTCCATTTGTCGAAAGGGAGTCCTCTCACTTTTATCCATCCTCAATAAGAGGGGACAACTTGTTTTTCGTGAAAAACATTTTGGCTTCAGGGGGAGAAAAGGACTTTGTAAGAACCAATCTTTTGCCAACCATTGTATTTTCCAAGGATTTTTGCTTGTTCCTTATCTTCACATCTCAGGATGGCCTTGTTGGGCTGAAATGGTGAAAAAGATCCATAGGCTGTGATTTCCGGTTGTATGGCCTTTAGTATTTTGAACCAATCGTCATGGAAGTTTTTCCATCTGATAACCACAATATTGTGGGTGAAGATAGGTGTTAGGAGAAGAGAGAATGGTAGTAGTTGGTTGGTTAATCAATGTTTTTGGCCTCATTAATTTCTTCTCTTTGTTGTCTTTATTCTCTTGCATCTCTTGTTTCTCTTTGTCGTTCACATCAGCCGTATTAAAGAGGGCTTCCTTGTAGGTGGGTTGTTGGCCAACATTATTGTTGGTGGTAGAGTCAGATCTATAAAAAGTGGTGAGGTCTATGAAGAGTTTCCAGCCTTTGCATTGTTCACCCGAGGGAATAATGATTCAATTTCTCCCACCATTCTAGTCTAGTTTCACCAGTTCGATGGAGAAGCCTTTCTTGCTCGAGATTTTTTCTATCCAGATGACTTGATCATCAACTCTGATTTCCTTGAAGAATTTTTGGTTTAATGGAGCAGTATGGAGGGTTCTCATGGCCTCTGTGATCCATGGAGGGTGCTCCAGTGGACAATAATGGAGAAGGACTTGTCTTTTGTTCTCTGTTATGCAGACTTTTGTGCCTCGAGAAGATGGGTCTATGTCGATCTGGAAAAGTTTCTTTTCGAAGGAAATCTTGCAGGTAGGCTGTGTCATGTTGATAAGATGATTGATTGTTAAGCAGGAGCATGGCAGCAAGCATCTTCAGGTAGGTCATGGGTGGGGTTTGGGGAGGTGGGGGGGAAGAAGAGGGAGAGAGGAAGGAGAGAGCATTTTTACTGTTGTGCTTTTCGATTCATAATTAGAAAACCATCACTAACACGGAATGCCAAAGATGTTTCCAATTGTTAACTCGAAACTATGGTTTTGTAGTGCCAGTAAAGATTTACACCAAAAGAAAGCAATGAAAACAGTGGAATGGAGGACTTCTTCAGTGGATCTGGCTTTGTCGTTGAAAATCCTAGCATTATATTCCATAAAATAGCAGCAAGAAATAGAATTATCCCCTTCCTTGTTTGACAATATTATTTCTCTGCGTCAAGATGTAGTCTAGTTCTGTTGCTGCTATTCTCTTTTGGTTGTGGAAAATCACAGGAGAATGTTCCATTGGTCGATGAAGTGTCTTATTCTTTGTTTTCTTTTTTCATTTGTTTATTGCATTATTTTCCTCCTACTTTGTTGTCATTATTGGTAAAACAGATGTTTGTGTTAATTACTGTAGTTTTTTTCGCGTTATAATAAAATGGATTTGTTATTTTCTTAGTTCATGGGCTATTTGAAGTTTGTTTCATTTGAGCTTCATAGGCAAGTTTGTCTCATGCTAGAATTTCATTCTCTTAATCGCTCGTTCCAACATCCTTTACCCAATCCTTTTATCTTTTATGATCAAACACAGCAGATAGCAGAATCCCCAGAGTTTCATTTGTTATTTTCTTAGTTCATGGGCTATTTGAAGTTTGTTTCATTTGAGCTTCATAGGCAAGTTTGTCTCATGCTAGAATTTCATTCTCTTAATCGCTCGTTCCAACATCCTTTACCCAATCCTTTTATCTTTTATGATCAAACACAGCAGATAGCAGAATCCCCAGAGTCAGAACCCTCTCCTGAAGTGTGTTTCGAGTAGTCGAGGTAAATGGGTCTGTGGACACTACTGGAGGGTTGTCTGCTTCTTGCGAATGCACTGGCAATTCTAAACGAAGATCGTTTTCTTGCTCCTCGAGGATTGAGCTTCTCTGAATTCTCGGGAGGTAGAACAAAGTCATTCAAGGGGCAGCTTATTGGCCTTATCTACGCAACACAATACTTAAGAGTTCCTCTCATAATGCTAAATGCAATCTGTATCTTTGTAAAGTTAGTATCTGGATGATGAGTTGCTTATGTGAGATGTGAACTTCATCTCTTGAAAAATATTTTCTGCCATATTATTCCTGTTTTCTCTGTTCTAATGTAACAATGGGCTACTGTCTCCTTCTGCATTTGTGGAAAGTCATGTTGCACCAATAGCCAAATTCTTTTGGGATATCTCAAGGTTGGAGGACAGAAGATATGGCTATTTTCTTATTATTTTTAAAATGTTTCCCTTTTGAAGTGAGATGGGATGTGGTATTGGTTTCATATTTGTTTGGATCAAGATTACACTATTTTGATTGTTATGCAAATAGGTATTCTTGGCATGATTTGTTATATATTCGTCATATTTTCACTCTGGAAATTTGATGAATACTTGTCATATTTCTTATTATTATCTTTTTTTTACCCTTTTTTTTTAAACTTATTTTTTAAATAAACGACCTGTTTTGAAAAACAAAGAGCAAAGAAAAACAACTGATTAATATGGAAAAACGTGAGTTTTATTATAAATATGTTAAATTGGGTATAATGTACATGTTTATTATTAGTATCTATTGGTCTTGTCACATATCCATTACTTCACGTGTCATGATTTTCTATTTGCCAAATTGCTTATAGATAGTGACATTTGATGAGTTTTGAAAGACATACATTGGACAAAGTTCATAAAATTGGAGAAAGTGAAGAATTTAGAGAAATTCCTTATTTTATACTTTGTTAATTTATATATCTTGTTTAATTTATTTTAATATTTATTTATTTATTATATTATATTATATTATATTATATTTGTTTTAATATTATATTTTATTAGTATCTGTTCTCGTTGTGTTGCTCAAGTTTATAACACGTTATCAGCATGAGCTTCTATCGTTTTCCTTGCTAAAGGTAAGTTTTAAAGGTATGTTGATTTTTTCCTCTTCGTTATAATCAATAAATTTAGTATTATTTTGCATATTTAATTTATATTAAATTTCTAATATAAATACAATATTTTATGATAGTGTTGCTATAACAAAATTTACAAAATTAGAATTTGTCGCCCTTGATATTAACAGCAGTAATTATTTGTCATTGGTACTCGATGTCGAAATACACCTGGATGTTATGAATCTTGGAGAGACTATTAAAGAAGGAAATATGACATCCGGTTAAGACAAAGCAAAAACTACGATTTTGTTTCGTCATCATCTCTACGAGGGATTGAAAATAAAATATCTTACAATAAAAGATATTTGTATCTTGTGGAAAAATTTGAAGGAGATCATAAAAAAACAGTTATTCTTCTTAAAGCTCGTTATGAGTGGATGCACTTTGAGGCTATAAGATTTCAAATCAGTAAGTGACTACAACTCCGCATTATTCAAAATCAGTTGAAAATTGTTGTTAGGCGAAGAGAAAATTACTGATGCTGATATGTTAGTGAAAATATTTTCTACATTTCATGTCTCGAATATGCTTTTGCAGCAAGAATATTGAGAGAAATGTTTTAAACAATATTTTGAACTAATTTCACGTCTTCTCGTGATCGAACAAAATAACGAGTTATTAATAAAAATTATGAATCTCGACCAACCAGGACGTCACCATTCCTTGAAGTGAATGTTGTGAATTTTAATAATAATCATGGTTGAGGTCGTGGTCGTGGTCGAGGTTGTGACCGTGACAAAGGAAAAAATAATTATTATTTTTATGGTGGTCGTTCTAATCATTCAAATTTCAAAAGAATCACATAAATAATAATCATAAAGGAAAAAATCCACAAGATAAGTGTTCAAAAAATGTTGAAAATAAATGTTTCCGATGCGGAATGACTGTGCATTGTTACATATTTGTTGTACGTCAAAACACTTAGTTGATCTTTATCAAGCATCCTTGAAGGAAAAAGAGAAAAAAGTGGAAGTAAATTTTGCATACCAGGATAATGACATATTTGACCCATCCCATATGACAAATTTGGACATGACAAACTTCTTTGAATCTCCTGAAGAGAAAATTGGCAGAATCAATGGAACATCAAATATTTTCTTTGACTTTAAAAAATACCTAGACTTAATGTTATTTTTTTTATTCATCTCCATGTTTTTTCCTTCTTAGTAGATTTAAGCTTTGTATATTGCAAATGCTGTTTATCTTATTGTAATTATTTTCTTTTAATGAAAGAATATGGATCATTTTCATATTCTGAGTGACTAAAAAATGAGTAAAGAAAATCTATGTCTGGCAGTCGATGCAACTACATATACAATACTTACAAGTAGAAAATATTTTTCTAAACTGATAATGTTGGAAGCAAAAATCAATACAATATCAGGTTTTGCAAACCTAATTGAAGGATTTGGAAAAGCAAATATTATTTTGCTTAGAAGAACAAAATTTACAATTGATAATGCATTGTTCACTAGTAAATCAAAGAGAAATCTCCTTAGTTTTAAAGATATACGTTGCAATGATTATCATATTGAGACTGATGGAAAGAATAATATGGAGTATCTTTATATCATATCTACTATCTCATATGAAAATTCTTGTAACGTTCCAAGTGTGTGTGTGTCTGTGTGTGTGTGGGTGGGTGGGTGTGTGTGTGTGTGTGCGTGTGTGTGTGTGAGAAAAAAAATAATTAAAAACTTTACAATCTCTCCCTCCCTCTCTCTTACACGTGCGCCACCCCCTCCCCCCCTTAAAATTTTCTTTTCATCTTCTCCATTTAAGCTCTAGCCACCGTCTTTAACCAGCCGCTCGTTCGCCTGGATCGGAAGTCGTCTCCGTCGAAATGTCGTCGTTCCAACCATTCGCGTTCCGCTGTTGGCCGCCCCTGTCGACCACCGTCTAAGATCTCGGCTAGCCTCGTCCAGTCGTGACCTCAACCGTCTGTCCAGTCGCACGACAATGGTGTCCTTCTTTCGCTGATCCAGCTGCTGCCGACCGTCGGGTTGTTGCCATCCAACCCCCTTTCCTTGACGCCGCCGCTGTTGTTGTCTTACTCTCACCGGAATCTCAAGATTTGTGTAAGATTGATCTGATTATGTTTTGCAACATGTTATGAATGCTAGCATGAACTAAATGATTCTCTATTTATATGATTGACTAAGATGAATAATGAGTATGATGATATGCATTTGCATGTTTATAGGACTATGTTTTATGATGCATGTTATGTTTATGATAGTGATAGTTACCCTTACCCGTAATTAGATACCCGTCAAAGGTGGTGATCTCCTTCAGGATTTCACCAGAGGTTTGTGATTCCTTCAGGATTCACCAGATGTTTGTGTTTCCTTCCGGATTCACCAGAGGTGGTGATCTCCTTCAGGATTTCATCAGAGGTTTGTGATTCCTTCAAGATTCACTAGAGGTTTGTGTTTCCTTCAAGATTCATTAGAGGTGGTGATCTCCTTCAGAACTTCACCAAAGGTTCGTGTTTCCTCCAGGATTTACCAAAGATTTGTGGGTATACCTAATCTACGGTAGAGTGAGTTCAACCATTCACCAACTAGCTGTCCCATGGAAACTAGAGGGTTATGTACACCCCACTAGAGAGTGGCATCTAGAGGACATAAATGCTTAGCCTGACCCCGATAGTAGGGTTACTTACTGAGTATTTTATACTAATTCGTTCTCATGTTTATTTTTCAGGTAAGGGTAAGAACGCGCCCGCGAATGACAAACGGAATCCATGATCGAGCCACTGAAACTAGTCAAATGCTTCCACTAATGTGTTCAGGATTTTATGTTTTAAAATTTTAATCTTGATGTTTGAACTTGAAGTTTTGAGTGGTTTTCTTTTTAAACCTTTCTTTCTTTTGTTTTGTTTTGTTTTTTTGTTTTTTTTTTGTTTTGTTTTGTTTTTTTTTTTTTCTGTTGAAAAATTTCTAGTTTTGTTTTATGAGTTTAAGGGTACCCTGTTAAATGAATTTAATTTATTTAGTTTTAATAAAGATAATTATTTTTATGTTGTTTATTTTGTTTTATTAAATTATGAAAAAATGTCAATTTAATTTGTATGCATGCATGTCTATAGTAACGACCTAGTTTAAGTCCTAGGGAGCCGGATCGTTACAGTTGGCATCAGAGCCCATGTTTTGGGTTATGAGGACTGACTTACTATGTAAGTCTAGATAGTCCCTGTGGTCCAGTAATGGATTCTACGTCATCACCAGGTATGTCTTACAAGTAAAAGTTTTTAGTATGTTTTGCATGAGATTTAGTGTGATGTAATTATTGGAGTTGATGCCCTAAATCTCGTAGGGTCCTATACTTTGTAAACATTGTTGAACAAACTCATTATGTATTTAATAAAGTATTTGATGTTTTATTCATTCTCTATAAAATATGTGATATTTTAGTTGCACTAACCACAAACCAATAAACTAACATCCAAGATTATCTTTGTAACTTAAACATGTATGTGGAGACATACGGGTGGATCTTGTTTAAGTGATAACTTAAAAGGTCTGTAGTAGATGGATAAGGCTGGGTACCTTATCTTGGTGACACTACGAATATGGCTCGCTTTGTAGGTGATACAAATGTTGTAAAATGCTACAAATGATCTGATTCTAATAATTCATGTATTAGACAAGTGACTGAGAAAATTTTTGTTGGGTTTAGTGTCCTAATTCTCCCGAAGTCTCATATTTTGTAATCTATACATATTGTTATGAATAAAATAAGAGTTATTTTATCTGGCATTTACTCATATCCAATAAATAAAGCTCCATGGTTATTGTATGTAAACTTAATCATGTATATGAGATATACAAGTGGATCATGCCTTAAGTGATAACATAACTAGGTCTAGTATAAGGATTAATGAGGGATACCTGATCCTGGTGACACTACGGATATGGTCGCTTTGTAGAGGTTTGCAAGTGTTGTAAACTACTACAGATGGTAGATCCTAACCATTCATGTGGAGGCATGCGAGTGGAGGTGTCCTATACAAAGAGTCTGTATAAGACCGGACCACGAGATGACTAGTCTTTGTATATAACACCGTTGATACTGAAGACTTACATCTCACCTAAACGACCATAGGTGACATGACCTCAATCCTGAGTGTTTTGGGAACTTTTGCCTTTGAGGGCGGTCATTTGATTAGTATGGGTGAGAGTGGCCAGATTGCCAACTCAACATGCTTACCTTTTTGGGAACTTGTCTGATTTGGGAGCTGGACACTCAGTTACACAAGGAATTCACTCCTTCCTCGAAGTAGGGGTAAGTAGATATATTGCTCCCTTAAGGGCTGATTCTGAGGCTTGAGCATAGTGGCCACAACTTCTCTTTAGAAGAGAGGACTCAATCATAGTAGGATTATGACTTATGTTCATTAGAGGGATCAGTGGTACTTAAGGAAATAGATGTAACTATAGGGGCATAATCGTTATTGGCGCAGCTGTTCTTACGAGCAATTTGTGAAGGGTTATCGCACTGTTGATTGATTGATATGGACACATAATATATCTATAGTAAGGAGAGTTCAACTGTCGGTCTTTAGTGGAGTGCTTGGCAGTTAACGGATGTTAGATCCCGTGATTAAAGAGTTTAGTTAGTTATTCACGTACCGTTGGAGCTTCGAGCTACAGGTCCAAAAGGTCCCCTTGGTAGCTCAATGGAATCAAGTTGAGAATCAATTCTTGGTGTTGATTTGAAATGTTCAAATTGACTAGAGAAAAATTTGATTATATATGATATGATCGGTGTGATGTATGAGATACTTTAAGTGGAGGATTAATCTAAATAGATTTACATTAAGTACCATGAAATAGAAAAAGAACTATGGTTTTTATGTTTCATGAGATGAAATATTAAAACTATAGGTTATGAATATAGTATGGTAAGTTGGTTATCATATGTATTTATAATAATATTAATTATTGGATAATTATCTCTTTTTCTCTAATAACCAATTGAGTGGGAGATTATTGGTGGTTTCATGGTAACCGTGAGATAAAAGGATTTTTTTTTTTTCTAATTTTAGTAGTTCTTGTGAGAATTTCCATTCTCAGAAAGATCTCACGCAGATGCTGTCCAATGAATAAGATTCACTAAACAATAGCTGAAGAGAAACTAGACGATCGTGGAGTGACACTATACGATAGTTCACTTAGCTGGCCTTTAGCTAAACGATTCCGGAGCTTTTGTTAAATGATCGCATAACATTTGTTAAACGATTGGGCATCGTCTATACGATAGACCTTGTCATCTCCCACTTGCTCAATCATTTACATGATTATTCTTCCTTCGGTCTCGTCCTCTAACCAAGTCCACATAGAGCCCACACTTCTGGATTCTCACACCGAGAATACCAAGGTAGCCATTGTGGTGGTGTCGTACTCAACTTGACATTGTCGAGGTTTTTTGGAGGTCGTTCGCTGTGTTTGTGGTCTTGGAGTTCATTGTGTTTGTGATTGCTGTGATCGTGCTGAGTTCCAGTCGTAATGTTCGAGCATTCATGTTTGCAGTCTTGTTGATTGTTCGAGCGTTCGTGATTGAGGGTGTTTGAAGATGAATCTTCAAAGGTATGTATGATTTTATCCCTTGATCTCTTGTATAAGCATACTGTAATTTCATTTTATGCATAGCCTGTAAGCTTCCGTTTTGTGATTGTAATTGTTATTGTTCGAATATGATTGAAATTTGGAACGATCATTCTGCTGCTCATGAAAATCCTCATATCCGATTTCCTTCAATTTTATACAAAAGAGTTTGTATAAGACTGGACTACGAAATGTATAGTCTCATTATATAACACCATTCATAATAGAGACTTACATTTCACCAGGATGACCATAGATAACATGACCTGAAACCATCCCGAAACATCGATCGATTCAAATCCATTGATAACATGGCAATCCTTTTCACAACGACTCTTACAGACTCAAAAACTTTGAATACAGATTCGATAACATTGTCATTATGCCCCAAAACACATAGGCCCTTACAAATGAACTTGAAAAGTAAAGAAAACTTTAACAAATGGAGTCAACCATTCCGAAACATCCATCAATTCAAATCCTTAACTACATCTAACATTTAAACGTATTGCAGACTACATAAAACCCACCACGACCGTAAATGTAATTCAATGCATCAATGGATATTAGATTATCAAAACAATCTAACTCTGATACCAATTGAAGGAACTCTTATCAAAGAGACCAGTGAGTGGAAGCGAGATTGTTCCAAACCCAATTGTGATAGAACATACACATTTACAATCAAATAGTAATAGTTATGCAAAAACTTTAAATTACAGCATGCTTCAAAAATAAAATACTAAGGATCAAGAGAACTCACCCTTGAAGAACTATTCTTCTCATTCCCTCGATCTTACTGCATGATCGTTCACCAACACGAACGTCACGCCTCAGTAATCTCCTCGAACAAAAAGAAAACACGACCAGCAGGCTACCTTGGTATTCTCTATGTGAGAATCTAGGAGTTGTGGGCTTTGTAGGATTGGGTAGAGGATGGGAGGATTTAGATAGATTGTATAGACGATCGAGTAAGTGGTAGATGACTATAGTCTATCGTATAGACAGAGTACTCGATCGTTAAGAAAACAAGTGACTATCGTATAGAAAACTCGTTACACGATCGTTTATGCTCTCAAGCTATCGTATAGCTAATTCTATTGGTTGTACGATTCTCAATCACTTAATGATCGTCTCTTGTAAAAATGAAAACCATTTTCATTTTATTCATTAGTTACCATAACTGATCACAACTTCCCACGAAGTTGGTTATTGGGAGAAAAAACCGTAATCAATTATCCCATAATTGATTTAATTACAAATATAAATAATATATTCATAACCTATAGTTTTAATATCACATCTCATGCAATATATAAACCATAGTTCTTTTTCTCCCTTATAGCATTTAATAATAATTCCTACAATTAATGTATCTAATGCATTAAGTCAATTATATCTCATATAATTGATGCAATTTAATTATATCATATATAATCAAATTTTCTCTTGTTAATTTGAACATTTCAAACTAACCCAAAAACTGATTCTCAACATGAATCCATTGGGCTACCAAGGGGACCTTATGGACCTGTAGCTTGAAGCTCCAACGGTACGTGAGTAATTGACTAAACTCTTTAATCACAATATCCACCATCCATTAAGTACTGAACGTTCCACTAAAGATCAACAACTACACTCTTCGTGCTACTGATATATTTCCATGTCCATTGGATATAAATAACCAATAGTACGATGACCCTTCACAAATCACTCGTAAGTACAGTCGGGCCAATTTATCGTTTTGTCCCTGTAATTACATCTAACTTCTTAAGTACCACTGATTCCTCTAATGAATAATACATCATAGTCCTACTATGAGTAAATCCTTCTTAGGCCAAGAGAAGGTGTGGTGCCACATTGTTCAAGTCCCTGAATCAGCCATTAAGGGAGCAATTTATCTATTTACCCCTAAATCGGGGAAAGAGTGAATTCCGTCTTGTGTAGCTGAGTTCTTTGCTCCCCAATCAGACGAATCCTCAAAATGTTAGGTTTGAGTCGGCGTTCTGGCCACTTGCATCCATACAAATCAAAGGACTGCCCTTATAGGCAAAAGTTCCCTACTCACTCAGAATTAAGGTCATGTTACCTATGGTCATCCTAGTGAAATGAAAGTCTCTGTCATGAACAACGTTATATTACGAGACTAAAAATTTCGTGGTCTGGTCTTATACAAACTCTTTTGTATAGAGCATCCCCACTCGCATTTCTAATACATGAATGGTTAGGATCAGACCATTTGTAGAACTTTACAACACTTGTAACATCTACAAATCGGGCCATACTCGTAGCGTCAATAGGATAAGGTTTCCCTCTTTTATCCATATACTACAGATCATTTAGGTTATCAGTTAAAGCATGAACCACTTGTATATTTAAAAAACAACTGTGAAAAAAATATTTCATATTATTACATCACAAAATGTTTGTTCATTCACGTGTTTACGAACTACTCGACCCTACGAGATTTAGGGCATCAACCCCAACAATAAGTTAGTTATCATATTTATATTTATATATTATGATTTTGATAATAAGGAACTCCCTTCCCCATCTTTTCTCTCCACCTACATTAGTGGAGATGGTTATTTTTATAGAAAGTAGAAATAGAAAAATGTTTTCTTCTTGGTTGCTGTTGGTGAATCACGATTGAAAAAGAAAAAGAACATAAGTGTTCCGTGGCTTTTCAGTTTAGTGTGAGACTTCTCGATCTTCCTCCTCCACCTTAAGTTTTCCTCTTTTAACCAAAATAGCCAGAGCCCACCACTTCTGGGTTCTCACCCTGAGAATACCAAGGTTTCTATTGTGGTATTGTCCGGTTTTCGTTCGAGGCTTATCTTGGAGAAGGTCTTCAAGTTGTTCATGATTGTTTGAGGGAAAAACGTGAAGAAAAGTTCTTCAAAGGTGAGGTTTCTTGAAACCTTTTTATTTTAAATCCTGCTATAATTTAGTTGTAAATGCATATCAAGTTGCTTGTGTACTGTAAAACTTTGTATTCAATAATTTATGGAATTTGGTCGATCCGCTTTCGTTCAAGGTTCTCCTCATTTGAGTTCCATCAATTGGTATCAGAGCCAGGTTGTAGGTTTCTAATTCCAAATTCCATTCAATTCTTTTATAGTAATGGTGAGTTTTATAATTTGCATTCTATTTATGTGATGAATGATTGTGGATGAATTTTGTTGATGGATGTTTCAGGATAGAACTCTCTGTTTAAGGCTTTCTTTAATTTACAAATTTTTTGTTTGTAAAGACCCCTGCGTTTTTGGGCATTAATTATTGCGATTGAGTCTGTAATTTGTAAGTTTGAGTCACTCGTGATGTTCTAGAGGTTTCAAAGAAGAGTTGTAGAGCATTGTTTCGATGGAGAAGATGAAACAGAGGTTCTAAATCGTGTAGCTACAGCTAAACGATCACATAGCTAATGCTATGCGATCGTGTAGACTTTGCTTCACGGTCGTGTGGCATTTGCTATAAGATCGCATAGTAGCTTGCTGAACGATCGCACGGTTCTTTAAATGCTCAACGCATGCTTGCTTGCTACATGATCGCGTAGACTTTCATGCTCATCGCATAGTCATTAGTTACGCGATCGCGTAGTCTTTCATGCTCTACGCATTCATGCTCATTGCATAGATGCTCAATGCATGGTTCGTTTGCTACATGATCAGCTGCAATGTGGTTCTTTGAAAGGCAGTTCGGTTCAATCGGTTCAAGATCCAGTTCACCTGTTCCGAATCGGTTGACTCAAATTTTGTAATAGTTAGCCTTTTATTTTTTCTTTTTAGAAAGGTCCTATCCCGGTCCATCAACTATTAGAATAAATATATATGCGATGTATGTTTTATATTATATGTAATAATGTATGTCATATAGTTTTAAAACCCACCATAGGTTATGCATTTATGTTCACGCATCATTTTATATTATACATGTTATAATATATAAATATGCATGATTTAAATTACATAAAGCATGCTCAACATCATATAGTATAAATGTTATAGTATATGTATGCATGCATTATAACATATCCATGCATCATTTATATTATAAGTGTTATAATATATGGTTGAATGGATGTATGGAAAGTATGCTATAGCATGATTCATTACTTAGTTATATAATTGTTATATATTAGTAATGAATGAATATTGCATGACGCATGACATTACTTTAGGTTAATTTATAAATGTTATAATTAACTAAAGTATATCTATCATGCATTTGTTGTTTTTTAATTGTTTCATTTATTTATAATTGTTATAATTAAATGAAATTAGAATTAAAATCAACAATAAAGAGTTGCATGCAAACCTTAGGCTATAATCATTTTTAAAATTGTTTTAAAATATGATTGAGATAAATCTAAGATCACATTTCTAATGAGATTAGAAATCTAAGTTTAATCTTTTAAATCGGTTTAACAGGATTAAATTTATTCCTAATAAAAGATTAAATATGTAACAAATGTATCTATAAGGGACCTTTTGTCTAAGGTGAGTTCTGGCTAGGCCGTGGTACTTAAGTCGATGGAAATGTCGCACCCCTACCTAGGAACCTACTTGGAAAGGTGAATTAGATAGATTTTTTACATGCATGCATATTTGATGAAAGTCTATTAAAGAATTTAATGAGACTTCAATCAAAATTGTTTAATCATCAAAGACAAGAGTTGTTTTTTAACAAATTAAACAAACACTTAGATAAAATCAGTAGCTGGATTTTTTCTAAGTTAATTAACCCTTGGTAGAACACTCAGTGGGAGGAAAATGAGGTATATGATACTTCATTTTAGCCTCTACACGTTTCTCTCTAAAAGTTCACACCGTGAGATCTACTTTCGACCTCGATGCACCATGGGCGGTCCCCCTACGGGTGGCATTTAGGTAGGTCAATAACAAGGGGAATGGAGAGAGTATTTATAGTAAGTGGGAGTGGAACGTGTGACAAAACATTCCCGTTCTATCTCACTAGGTTGAATAAAGTTTCATGCATCGCTTCGAGGCATCGTGAGTGTCCCCCTAAAGGATGGCTGTATTGCATGACGCTTTATTTGATCTCCATAGATGGATATGGTTGCTTTAGTTTCATGTTCCAATCGACTTTCCCTATGGTTGGCTCATTGGGGTGAAACTCTAGAACCTATAATGAGGGTTTACACTTACATAGAATTGTTAAGGATGTCAACAAATTATGGACCGAACAATAGTGACTACTAGTTACAGTGACAAGAAGTTGTTTCTATCTAATGGTTGAGAATGTCTCATTTCAGTGAAGGGATACTTGATCACCCTACGGTGACTATTGTCCTGCCTCACTGAAACATCATTGCAAAATAGATGTCACTTAGGGTACACTAGACTATTTCGCTAAAAATTGATTGGTTTTCTTAAAAGTCGTTTAATGCAAGTAGACTAAACCACTTTGTTCTTTTTCAACAATTTCTTAAAAAATGGCTACCGTTACTCTTAAGTTTACTAGCCACCGATAAATTAACGGGTGAAAACTATGCTAGTTGGAAAAACACAATCAATACTATTATGATCATCGATGACCATCAACTTTGTCCTGATGGAGGAGTGTCCTCCCCTTCCACCTGCCAATGCTCCTCGAAATATTTGGGAAGCATATAAGCATTGGACAAGGGCAAACGAAAAGGCCTGAGCATATATCTTGGCAAGCCTTAATGAAGTCTTGGCCAAAAAGCATGAACCCATGCTCACAGCCCGTGAGATCATAAAGTCCCTGAGGGGAATGTTCGGACAACTGTCTGCACAACTCAGGCACGATGCTCTCAAGTACATCTTCAATGCCCGTATGCAAGAGGGGACATCGTTTTGAGAACATGTTCTCAACATGATGATCCACTTCAACATGGCAGAGATGAATGGGTCAAGCATCGATGAGGCCAATAAGGTTAGCATAATACTGGAATCTTTACCTGAATGTTTCCTGTACTTCCGTAGCAATGCTGTTTTTAATATGATTGACTACAACCTGACTACCCTTCTCAACAAGCTACAGACTTCCAATCCCTATTGAAAAACAAGGAGAAGAAGAGTGAAACAAATGTTGCTTCATCTTCCAAAAGGTTCCATAAAGGTTTGACCTCTGGAACTAAGTTTCTACCTTTTTCCTCCGGCACCAAAAAGTGGAAGAAAAAGAAGGGTAGAAAGGGGAAGGCTACTAACCCAGTAGTTGTTGCACCAAGGGGCAGACAACCCTCAAGGCTGACAAAGGAAAATATTTCTATTGCAACCAATATGGGCTTGAAAGAGGAACTTCTCTAGATATTTGGCAGAAAAGAAGAAGGCCAAACAAGGTAAATATGATTTCCTTGTTTTGGAAACTTGTTTAGTGGAGAATGGTGATTCTACCTGGATTATTGACTCTGAGGCCACTAACCATGTTTTTTCTTCATTTTAGGGAATTAGTTCCTAGCGACAACTAGATGATGGTGAGATGATGATGCGAGTTCGAACCGGGCACGTCATTTTAGCTGTGGTAGTGGGAGGTCTCCAGTTGACTTTACAGAACAGATTTATTGCTTTGAAAGATGTATTTGTAGTTCCTGAATTAAAAATGAACTTAGTTTCTATAAAGTGCTTGTTAGAACAATCATATAATATCAAATTTTCTTTTAATAAAGTGTTTATTACAAAGAATGGTGTTGATGTTTGTTCTGCAAAACTGGAAAATAATTTGTATGTGCTAAGGCCATTAGCAACAAATGCCCTCCATAACACAGAGATGTTTAAAACTGCAGTAACTTAATATAAAAGACTTAGAATTTCTCCTAAGGAAAATGCCCAGCTTTGACACCTAAGACTAGGACACATCAATCTCAATAAAATTGAGAGGTTGGTGAAGAATGGACTTCTAAGCGAGTTAGAAGAAGATTTTTTGCCTGTATGTGAGTCATGCCTTGAAGGGGTAAGATGACTAAGAGACCTTTTACTGGAAATGGCCATAGGGTTAAAGAGCCTCTAGAACTAGTACATTCAGACCTTTGTGGTCCGATGAATGTAAGTGTTAGGGGAGGTTATGAATATTTCATCACTTTTATTGATGATTATTCAAGATATGGGTATGCTTATTTAATACAACATAAGTCTGAATCTTTTGAAAAGTTCCAAGAATTCAGGGCTAAAGTTGAAAATGCATTAAATAGAACGATTAAAACATTTCGATCTGATCGAGGTGGAGAGTTTATGGATTTAACTTTTCAAAACTATATGATAGAACATGGAATAGTATCCCAACTTTCAGCACCTGGTACACCTCAGCAAAATGGTATATCAAAAAGGAGAAATCGAACCTTATTGGACATAGTTTGGTCTATGATGAGTTACCCTTCCTTACCTGACTCATTGTGGGTTTATGTAATGGAGACTGTAGCATACATCCTGAACTGCATTCCCTCCAAGAGTGTTGCCAGAGCATCTTTGGACTTATGGAATGGTCGTAAAGCTAGTTTACGTCATTTAAGAATCTGGGGTTGCCTAATACACGTGCTTGAGGCTAATCCTAAGAAATTGGAACAACGTTCAAGGTTGTGCCTATTTGTAGGCTACCTCAAGGGAACGGGAGGTGGTTATTTCTTTGATCCTAAAGAAAACAAAGTATTTGTATCGACAAATGTAACTTTTCTTGAGGAAGACAACATAAGGGAGCACAGTCCTATAAGTAAGATTGTGTTGAATGAGATTTCCAAAGAAACTACTAAATCTTCAACAAGAGTTGTTGAAGAACCTAGTACCTCAACAAGAGTTGTTGAAGTAGGTTCATCTAGTAGGTCAAATCCAACTCAAGTGTTGAGGGAACCTTGATGTAGTGGGAGGGTTGCAACCCACCTATTCGCTATATGGGTTTAACTGAAATCCTAGCTATGGTAGCTGATAGTGAAGTTGAGGATCCATTGTCTTACAAGAAGGCAATGAAGGATGTTGATAGAGATGAATGGATCTTGAAATGGAGTTTATGTACTTCAATTCCATATGAGATCTTGTAGATCAACCTGATAGGGTTAAACCTATAGGTTGTAAATGGACCTACAAGAGGAAACGGGGTGTTGATGGGAAGGTGCAAGCCTTCAGTGCTAGATTGGTGACGAAGAGTTATACCCAGGTAGAGGGAGCAACTATAAGGAGACTTTCTCGCCTGTTGCCATGCTTATGTCTATCCGGATCCTCCTATCCATTGCCTAATATTATGACTATGAGATTTGGCAAATGGATGTCAATACTACTTTTCTGAATGACAATCTTGAGGAGACCATTTATATGGTGCAGCCCGAGGGATTCATAACCCATGGTCAAGAGAAAAAGGTTTTTGAGCTTAATTGGTCCATTTATGGACTGAAACAAGCATCTCGATCTTGGAACATAAGGTTTGATATTGCGATCAAATCTTTTGGCTTTAATCAAAATGTTGATGAGCTTTGTGTATACAAGAAGATCATCAACAGTTCTATAGTTTTTCTAGTGTTTTATGTAGATGATATCCTACTCATTAAGAATGATGTAGGTTTACTGACTACAGTGAAGAACTGGCTAGTGACTCAAGTTCTAATGAAAGATTTGGGAGAGGCTTAGTGTGTTCTGGAATTCAGATCTTTTGAGATCGAAAGAACAAAATGCTAGCACTGTCTCAGGCATTGTATATTGACAAGATGCTTGTCAAATATTCGATGCAGAACTCCAAGAGGGGCTTATTACCTTTCAGGCACGGAGTCACATTGTCTAAGGAAGAGGTTAACGAGATGACACAGATCCCCTATGCATTTTTTGTGGGCAACTTGGTGTTTGCAATGTTATGTATTAGACCTGACATCTCCTATGCAGTGGGGATAGTCAGTAGACATCAATCTAATCCAGGATTAGATCACTAGGCAACCGTTAAAAACATCTTCAAGTATTTACGGAGAACGAGGGACTACATGCCTGTGTATGGTTCTAAGGATTTGATCCTTACAGGATACATGGACTCTGATTTTCAGACTGATAAGGATTCTAGGAAATCTACATCAGGATCAGTGTTCACTTTTAATGGAGTGGCAGTAGTATGGCGAAGCACCAAGCAAGAGTGCATCTCAGACTCCACCATGGAGGCTGAGTATGTAACAGCTTGTGAAGCTGCTAAGGAAGCCGTTTGGCTTAGGAAATTCTTGACTGATCTGGAAGTTGTTCCAGACATGTCAAAGCCCATCACACTTTATTGTGATAATAGTGGTGCTGTGGCTAATTCTCAAGAGCTTAGGAGTCATAAGTGCGAGAAGCATATAGAGCGAAAGTATCATCTCATCCGAGAGATTGTGCATCGAGGGGACGTGATTGTCACGCAAATAGCTTCAATCCGTTTACAAAGGCCTTCATGGCTACAGTGTTTGAAGGTCACCTGTAGAGTATGGGTCTATGAGCAGGCCATGTCTGGACTAGAGTAAGTGGGAGATATTGTACTGGCACATGTTATGTGAAAGTTTATTATTTGTGTACTTTATATTTTGATTATATTGTTCACCCCACCAGCTTTAGGTCAACTGGGAGATTGTTGGGGTTGATGCCCTAAATCTCGTAGGGTTTTATAGTTTGTAAACATTGTTCAACAAACTCATTTTGTATTTAATAAAATATTTGATATTTTATTCATTGTCTATAAAATATGTGATATTTTAGTTGCACTAACCACGAACCAATAAACTAACATCAAAGGTTATCTTTCACCAGGATGACCATAGGTAACATGACCTAAATCCTGAGTGAGTTGTGAACTTCTACCTATGAGGGCGGTCCTTTGATTTGTATGGGTGAAAGTGGCTAGATCACCGATTCAATAAGCCTACCATTTTGGGGATTCGTATGATTGGGGAGTTAGGAACACAGATACACAAGATGGAATTCACTCATTCCCTGAGGCATGGGTAAGTAGGTAAATTACTCCCTTAAGGGCTAATTCCGGGTTTTGAATAATGTGGCGCCACACCCTCTCCTGGCTCGAGAAGGGTTCAGTCATAGTAGGACTATGATATATTATTCATCAAAGGGATCGATGGTACTTAAGGAGTTAGATGTAACTACAGGGGCAAAATGGCAATTTGGCCCAACTGTAATTATGAACAATTTATGAAGGGTCATTGTACTGTCGATTGGTTATATCCAATGAACACAAAAATATATTTGTTGTGTGAAGAGTGTAGTTGTCGGTCTTTAGTGGAGTGCCAACAGTAAACGGATGGTGAATAATGTAATTAAAGAGTTTAATTAATTATTCATGTACCATTGGAGCTTCAAGCTACAGGTTCATGAGGTCCCTTGGTAGCTCAATAGGATTTAGTTGAGAATTAGTTTTTGGATTAATTTGAATTGTTCAAATGAATAGAGGGATTTAATTATATATGATATAATTAAAGTTTTTCAATTATATGTGATATAATTGTCATAATATATTTGATACGTTATAGCTTAACGGGAGGAAATAAATACTTGAATGAAATTCAAATATATTTTTTATGAATTGGATTCATAGTTGTTAAATTTAACATCAATGTGATTTATATTAAATGCCATATAATAGAGAAAATAAACTAGAGTTTATATTATATATGATACAATATTAAAACTATAAGTTATATGTTTTGTTTGATATAACATATAATATAATATATATATAATATGATAAGTTAGTTATCATATTAAATTTATATTATTATTATTATTTTGATAATAAGGAAGGGAGTTACAAATCCCTTCCCCATCTTTTCTCTCCACCCACATTAGTGGGAGTGGTTATTTTGATGGCAAGTAGAAATAGAAAAATGTTTTCTTCTTCTTGGTTGCTATTGGCGAATAATGATTGAGAAAGAAAAAGGACAAAAGTGTTCTGTGGCTTTTGAGTTTAGTGTGAGAGTAATCGATTTTCCTCCTCCACCTTAAGCTTTCCCCTCTTAACGAAAATAACCAGAGCCCACCATTCCTGTGTTCTCACCCTGAGAATACCAAGGTTTCTATTGTGGTATGTTCGGTTTTATTTCAAGGCTTATCTTGAAGAAGGTTTTCAAGTTGTTCATGATTGTTTGAGGGAAAAACGCAAAGAAAAATTCTTCAAAGGTGAGGTTTCTTGAAACCCTTTTATTTTAAAGCATGCTGTAATTTAGTTGTAAATGCATATCTAGTTGCTTGTTTACTGTAAAACTTTGTATTCAATAAATTATGGAATTTGGTCGATCCGCTTCCGCTTAAGGTTCTCCTCATTTGAGTTCCATCAGTAATGCAGTAGACGTGATTTATGTTAAGGGATCTAGTGAGAATTGAACTTTAGGTACAAGTTAGGTTATGGCACCTAAACTCAGAGTAAAAAGTAAGGTTAGATGAGGGGTTTAGGATCCCCAAATATAGAATCCACAAGTTCAGGATCCTTCCGCATCAGGATTACCGAAGGGTGGAGCCAGTGGAAGTTAGGATGTCCCGGTAGTTCCAAACCCACTTATGGCTCAAGTGGATGAGAAGACAATGGAAACAAGAATTGAGGAAGCTGTTACATGATCTTTGATGGAGAGGATACAAGAATTGATCCACAGTGAAATTACAGGGCAAACAGCTCAAAATCAGACTTAGTAGGAACCGATAACATCGGTATAGGTGCAACCGACCCAGCCACAGAATCAGAACATGTAGAACTTGTCCTTTGAAGCTAAACACTTGAGGGATTTCAAGAAATTTGACCCTCATACCTTCAATGGGTCATTGAAGGATCATACGAAGGCAGAGATGTGGGTGTCCTCTATCGAAAAAATCTTCCGTTACATGAGGTGTCCGGAGGAACACAATCTCTGATGTGTAGTTTTTATGTTGAAAAATAATGCAGAAATATGTGGTATTTAGCAGAGAATATGATTGACACAAGTGGAGGGCTTGCGTCTTGGGATCAGTTTAAAGAACGTTATTATGAAAAATATTTCTCTGCCAACACTCGGTATAACAAGCAAGCTGAATTCCTGAATTTGAAGAAAGGGTTATGTCAGTAGTGAAGTATAAGCAAGAATTTGACAAGTTATCCTATTTTGCCCTTGAGCTAGTTGCAACAGAGGCGATAAGGACAGAAAGGTTCGTTCTAGGCTTGAGGAGCGAATTTTGAGGTATGGTTCATGCTCTTGACCTCAAAACCTACGTTCCGACACTACAGGCAACTGTAAGGATCGATGCTGATTCCCAAGAGGGGGATGAGTATAAGAAGTCATTGGGGATTAGGACCTCTGCAGGACAGAAAAGGAAAGTAGAGCATAGGAATTCGGAGCCTCAGAAAAAGAGGCAGAACATAGGCAGAGCACCACGTAGTGGGGGCAGAAAGGCTTTCAATTTGTACGACATGTGGTAAACGTCATTGAGGACGTTGTATAGCTGGAACTAGAGTTATTTTTTCAATGTGGCTAGAGAAGGCATATGTCGGAGAAGTGTCCCAAGAGAAATGTATATGAAAATAGGGGCCAGTCCGCGAGCTCGGATCAGGGAGGCTCGAGCTGTCAATAGTAGCAGGGTAGAGTGTACTCCACCACTCGACGAGAGGTTGAGAAGTCTGGCACAATTGTGATAGGTACGCTCTCAATCTTTGGACACTATGCATTGGTTTGTTTGACTCTGATTCATCTCACCCATTCATATTGTTAGCATTTTTAAAACATGCCATGTGAGAGTCAGAACCCTTACAGTATGTTCTATTTGTTTCCACTTCATTAGGAGAAATCATGTTAGCTACTGAAAAGATAAAGGTATATCAGGTAGAAATAGAAAACCATAAATTAGATGTGACCTTGACAGTTCTAAACATGCGTGATTTTTATGTGATACTGGGCATGGATTTTCTAGCTGCTTGTCATGCCAGCATAGACTGCTTCTGTAAGGAGGTTATTTTTAACCCTCCTATGGAGGCCAACTTTATGTTTAAAGGGGCTCGGACTGTGGTCCTACCCAATGTGCAGTTATGAAAGCCAATCAGTTATTTAACCAAGGTACCTAGAGTATCTTGGCCAGTGTGGTTGACAATAGAGAGGTTGACATCTCTTTGACCTCAGTGCCAGTAGTGAGACACTAGATGTTTTCTGAGAGGATCAAGTTTGCCGCCACATCAGGAGATAGATGTTACTATGGAGTTGGAGCTAGGCAGAACTTCTTTCTCGAAAGCTTCATACAAAATGGCTCTGGCAGAATTGAAAGCACTTATGATTCACTTGCAGAAATTGCTGGATAAGGTTTCATACACCCTAGTGTGTTACCGTGGGGTGCACTAGTACCTTTTGTGAAAAAAAAATGGATCATTGCGTCTTTGCATTGACTACAGGGAGTTGAATAAAGTGACTATCAAGAATAAGTATCCACTTTCCAAGATTGATGACTTGTTCGACTAGTTGTAGGGAGCTACAATATTCTTAAGGATTGACCTTCAGTCAGGTTATCATCAGATGAGGATAAAGGAAAATGGTATACCAAAAACAACATTTCATTCGAGGTATGGGCATTACGAGTTCGTCATAATGTCGTTCTATTTGATGAATGCTCCAAAAGTATTTATGGACCTAATGAGTAGGGTGTTCAAAGAATTCCTTGAAACTTTTGTGATAGTTTTCATAGATGATATCTTTGTTTACTCCAAGACAGAGGTAGAACATGATGGGCATTTATGGAAAGCTTTGGAGACTTTATGGGCGAATAAGTTATATGCTATGTTTTCTAAGTGTGAGTTTTGGTTGAGGTAGGTGTCCTTTCTAGGACATGTGGTATCAAAGGAAGGAGTCTCCGTTGATCTGCAAAGATTGAGGTAGTTACAAGTTGGCTTTGTCCAACCATAGTCAGTGAGGTGCGCAGTTTCCTGGGGTTAGTAGGCTACTACTAGTGATTTGTGAAGGATTTTTCTCACATAGTCACTCCCTTGACTCAGTTGACTAGAAAAGGAACTTTCTTTGTTTGGAGTAAGGCTTGTGAGAATAGTTTCCAACATCTCAAACAAAAGTTGGTTTCACCTCCAATTCTTACAGTGCTAGACGGATTAGGTGGTTTTGTTATTTACAGTGACGCCTCCAAGAAAGGGTTGGTGTGCGTGCTAATGCATCAGAGGAAGGTAGTTGCTTATGCTTCTCGTTAGTTGAAGAACCATGAATGGAACTATCCCACAAATGATTTGGAATTGGAAGTATTGGTTTTTGCCTTAAAGATCTAGAGGCATTATTTATAAGGAGAGAATACAATTTTTCACTACCACTGATGCATTGCAAATATGATGAAATAATGGTGTATATTGCGATGGTGATGTAGGTGTTAAACATGCAAGTTTTCCTAGCAAGATCCAAGTATAAATCCTATTAGGTTGTCTGGTAAGCCAGGGTCGAACGTAGGGACTATGGAGACAGTATGCGATGGTAATTTCAGATTACTTTGCGTTGACAAATAAAATAATGAGTTGGTTGGTATGTTTGTTTAAGGTATAGATTCTATACGGCGGAATTGAGAAAAGAGTTAATAACAATGAAAGTTACAATAAGTATGTGGGGGAACGGGTTGAGAAGGGATTTAGCTAGCACTTCCTGAGATTGTGTTCAAGCTATGCGATCAAGCTACACACACACAACAACAATTAATCTTCCAATGTAAATGCCATAACTCCTATTTCTAGGATGCATGTGATGTATGTGATGATGTCGATAGGACTTTTTCCTAAGTCTCTATTCTTGTCTAGGCGATGATGAATGATGCAGACATATACAAGGTGACCACATACTATCATATCCTATCTCTAGGGTGCATGTGATGTGTTAATAGCAAACAGAACTTATTCCTAAGTTTCTATCTCTTGATTATGCGATTCTAATCTGACTCCCCCGAGTCTAGATTCTAATCTGACTTTTCCAAGTCTAGATTCTATCCTTAGACCACCCTCCCAAGAATCTCTAAAGGATGAATGACGCATACATAATACAAGATGATCGCATAAAGTGAAGATCTTAGGTTATGCTAGCTAAGTGCTTCTCAACCCATTCGATAGTTTAGTTATTCATGCGTATTGTAAAGAGAGAAAACAAATATAGAGATGAAAATTCCATTTTATAAATAAGATTAGAATATAGAATGACAATGGAAAATAGGGATAGAGAGCCTGGTAGCAATGTCTTGCTTCCCAAGCCTTTTACACTGAGTTTTTCTCTACTCTGCCCAAAAGAATGTTCTTGCTTCCGCAAGAGTCGACCCTCTCTCTATTCTCAATGCTTCTCGGCACTCTTCCAAGCTAACCAGGACGATCTTTCGGCGTCTTCTCTCTTCTCTCACTTCTGCCTTCTAAGTATAAAAATTACAGACTACGACTATCTATGTATATGGCGAAGAAGAACTCCAAAATTATTAATAGCTGAACCCCTTTAATGAAGGTGGCCTTCGGTATTTATAGAGCTTCAGGGTCAAGAGCTTTTCTCTCAAATGAATGTACTGATGGGATGTCATTAATTCCCTGTTTGATGCGCCGATTAATTGTCACCGAAAAGTTGAGTGTACTTGCTACAGTTTGTTGTTAACGGCTTGTCAACTTAATTTGGATTCGACCGTCATCAACTTTCTTTCCCATCGTTATTTATTAAGTTTCCACCTTGATGTTTCGTCTCTATGCGGCCACCTTCTTGAGCAGATCTTCACGAACGCATATGATCGCATAATCTTGCAGCCGCAATCTTTTAATGCGTTTGGATGCTGAATTCCTTGAATCGCAATTTTTCCTTGCACCAACGCATTTTCCTACACAAAATACGTAACTTAACTGCTTAAATGCGATGGACACATGCGATCGCAATGTTCTCAACTTAATGCTTTTGGACATGATTTTACATATTTTTACTGTCGCAATCCTACATTGTTTTATGTCTTTGCATTGTAATAACGTGCACTTCTGCTCGTTATTAACCACAAGAGTTTAGACATGATACAACGTAGGTGGTTAGAATTGGTGAAGCATTATAATTGTGAGATTTTGTACCACCTAGGAAAGACAAATGTAGTGGCAGATGCTCTAAGTAGAAAGGTAGCCCATTTGGCCGCCCTGATTACTGGACAGACTCATATATGAAAAAAGACCTTGAGTGGGTTGAGATTACAGTTGGCTCAGTTATCGGTGCAACCGACCTTGAGGCAGAGGATTATTGAGGTTCAACAGGGCGATCCTTATACCAAACGACGAACAGTGACCTTAAGAACGATTTGTTGTTGGAAGCTCATAGTTCCCCATTTTCTATACATCCTGGCAGTACCAAGATATACTAGGACTTGAAGCGTTGCTACTGGTGGAATTACATAAAAAGAGAGTTAGCCGAGTTTATCAGTAAGTGCTTAGTCTGTCAGCAAGTGAAAGCTCCAAGGTAGAAGCCAGCAGGCTTGTTGCAGCCCTTAAGCGTACCAGAGTTAAAGTGGGAGCATGTATCTATGGTCTTCATCATGGGGTTACCCCAAACAACAAAGGGCTTTACTGTAATTTGGGTTGTAAGAAACATGCTTACTAAGCTAGCACATTTCATTTCAGGGAAGTCTACTTTTTTAGTGAGTAAGTGGGTGCAGATATACATGAAAAAGGTGGTGAGGTTGCATGCAGTACTTGTGTCCATTGTGTCAGATAGAGACCCTAGCTTTACATCTAACTTTTTGAAGAGTCTTCAAATTGTGTTAGGTACTCGATTGGATTTTAGTACAGTTTTTCACCCACAAACTGATGGACAGACAAAACGTTTGAACAAGACATGGGAGGATATGTTGCGCGCTTGTGCGATAGAGTTTTTAGGGAGTTGGGATACTTACCTGCATTTGATGGAGTTTGGTGAGAGGAAGTTGCTAGGGCCTGAGCTAGTGCAAAACATGAATGAGGCAATACAGAAGATTAGAGCTTGAATGCAAACAACTCAGAGTAGACAGAAAAGTTATGTCGATGATAGGCGTAAAGACCTTGAGTTTGAAACTGGTGATAAGGTGTTCTTAAAAGTGGCAAGACTTTGAACCATTACAGTTGAATGAAAACTTGAGTTATGAAGAGAAGCCTGTAGGAATTCTCGCCAGGAAGGTGAAGACCTTACGCAACAGGGAGATAGCACTTACGAAAGTTCTGTGGCAGAATCACCAGTTTGAGAGCCCAGTACTCAAGCTCTTTTGGGAATGAACTTTCGAGAAGTTCTTTGAGGAGGGAAGAATGTAACGTCCCACGTTTGTTAGTAATTTAAGTTTGCTATTTTGTAAGATTTGAGAATATTTAGAATTTTGGAAGTTAAATTGAATTACTGTAAAAGGATAATTAAATTTTATTATTTGTTTAGAAGGAAAATTTGAAATTTATATTTGATTAAAGGAAGGTTTGGGATTTAGGTCACATTATTTCAATTTTAGTTTATTTCAGAGAATTAAAATTTAGGAAAGATATTTGGAATCAAATCGAATCGATTAATTGAGATAGTTGGTTTAAATTACTTTCCCAAAAAGATTTGGGTTTTAATTAAAAAAATGGATTTTGAAGAGAAAAAGGAAAGGGAATGACATATATATATATATATTTATATATATATGTGTATGTTGGAACGGAAAGAAATAATAATAAAAAACTTTACAATCTCTCTCTCCCTCTCTCTTACGCGTGCACCACCTCCCTCTCATCCCCCCGCTCCTGGCTAAAATTTTCTTTTTGTATTCTCCGTTTAAGCCCTAGTCATTGATAATGGACAGAAATGCACGTTATTACAGTGCTAAGTTATTAAACAATGCAGGTTTGCATTGATAAAAATATACAAGATTGCGTCCAAAAGCATTAAGTTCACAATATTGCAATCGCATGCGTCAATCGCATTAAAATAGTTAACTTATGTATTTTTTTTGGAGAATATGCATTGATGCAAGACAAAAAATGCGATCCAAAGAAATCAACGGCCAAGCGCATCGAGAAATTGCGTTAAAGCAAGGCTAAACGAGCGCATCAAGAGATTGCGTTAACGCAAGGCCACATCAAAAGATTGTGTCACTGCAAGGCCATGCGGTGATTTGTGCTCACAAATATCTGCTCAAGAAGGTTGCCGCATAGAACCAGTGCAACTTGGTGGGCACATCTGGGTGAAAAGCATAATAAATCACGATGGGACAGAAAGCTGATGACGGTTGATTTCGAATTAAGTGGACAAGCCGTTACTGTAGCAAGTACACTCAACTTTTCGGTAACAAATATTTGGTGCTTCAGATAGAGAATTAATGCCATCTCATCAGTGCAATCATAAGAGAGAAGAAGCCTTTCACCCCGAAGCTCTATAAATACCAGAGGCCACCTTCAGTAAAGGAGTTCGACTAGTTAGACAGTTGGAGAGTTAGACATAGATAATTTTCTTAGCCTTTTTCATAGTTTTTATTTTACTTAGAAGGCAGAGCGAGAGAAGGGAAGAGATGCCAGAAGATCGCTCTAGTCAGCTCGAGAGAGAACCCAAAAGGCGTGGAAAAATAGAGAGAGGACCAACTCTAGCGAGAGCGAGATTATCTTTTAAGCAGAATAGAGAAAACAGTGTAAAAGCCTTGGGAAGCAAGACATTGCTACCAGGCTCTTTATTCTTATTCCGCATTGTTATTCTGTATTTCAATTCTATATCTATAAAATGGAACTTGCTTATCTATATCTGTTCACTCTCTTAAAAGCATGCATGAGTAGCTAAACTTATCAAATGGGTTGAAAACAACTTAGCTAACATGACCTAGGATTTTCATTGCATGTGATCATTTTGTCTTATGTTGCGCTCAACACCCATTTAGAGCTACTCGAGAGAGAGTCTAAAGAAAGAACCTAAGACTTGAGAGAGCTAGGTTAGAATCTAGACTTGAGAGAGCAAGATTATATTTGCATAAGCAAGAGATGGAGACTTAGAGATAAGCTCTGTTTGCCAACATGCATCGCATGCACCCTAGAGATAGGTTGTGGTATTATGCGGTCGCCTTGTGTGTGTGTGTCATTCGTCATCGCATAGACAAGAATAGAGGTTTATATGTAGGCCTTATAGACTTATCGCATATATCGCATGCGTTCTAAAACTAGAAGCCGTAGCATTTGCGTTGAGAGATGATTTGCTATTGTATGTTTGTTGCATGATCGTATAACATGAACACAATCCTACGAAGTGTTAACTAAACCCCTTCTCAACCCGTTCCCCGCATATTCATCATATCTTCCATAGTGTTAACTCTTTTCTTAACTCCACCGTATACATTTTCTTTACCGCAAACAATAACCCAACATCTCTTTGATTTATTGGTTACCGCAAAGTCATCTTAAAAATTATTACCACATATTGTTTTCCTTAGTCCCTGAGTTCGACCCTAGACTTACCAGGAAACTTAGTGAGATTTATACTTGGATTCTGCTAAGAAAATTTGTTGCACAACGCATTTCCCATCACCACAATTCCTTTCATTTTCTATCACCGCAATTTCGTTTCATTTTATCACCGCATAAAATAATGCATTAGTCATTGCCCCCTATTCTAGCCACTGCCTTCAACCAGCCGTGCCGCCTGAATCAGTCGCTCGTTCACCCGGATCTGAAGTCGTCTGTGTAACACCCCAAATTTTGTTTGTAATGTAATTTTAGTATTTTCTAATATTTGAGGACATTTTTGGAATTTTTGAAATTTAAATTTAATTATCGAGATTTAATTGCTAAGAAAAGGGGTGTTTCAATTTAATTGTTGATCAAAGGAAAATTGTGGGAGTTAGCATCGAACGCTGCCATCTATGTCACCAGGGCCATCCGTCTGCCATTTGTTTCACTAGAGCGCATCGAGCGCTGCCATCTGTCACTCGTGCACGCCCCTAGCCAACGACAGCACCCGCGATCAGCCGCCGCGCCTTGTGCTGCCGCAGCTGGTTAGCCCACCCCACCGACAGTCGTCGCCCTTCAGTTGTCAGCGCTATTTCCTCCAGTCATGTCCACTGCTGCCGCCATCATTGGGTTTCCCCGGATCTAGAGGTTTTGGGTGAGTTGGTGTTTTTGGTTTTCAATTAAATCTCTAGGCCATGATGTTGTTCTACAATCTCTTGATACGCTTCGTTTAGGTTTAAAGTGGAGTTATAGGAGAAGCTTGGAAGTCAGATGGGTGCTGTCGAGGAGGGTGTTGGGGTTGATGCCCTAAAGTCTCGTGTCCTGTAGCTTGTAAACAACTTGTACGAACGCTTGTGTTGTATAATATATGATATTTACTTCACATCTTGTTTTTTTTGCTCAGTTGCATGTTTTATTTGCTTTACCACAAATCAATAAACATAAAATCCCTGGTTATCTGTATGTAGCTTAAGCATGTATGTGCTGACATACAAGTGGATCATGTCTTGAGTGATAACTAAAATGGTCTATAGTATATGGATATAGGAGGGAAACCTTATCCTGGTAACGCTACGGATGCAACCCGCTTTGTGGAATGGTCACAAGTGTTGTGACTCGTCACAAATGGTCTGATCCTGATCATTCGTGTAGGGGACATGCGAGCGGGGGCATCCTATACAAAGAGTTTGTATAAGACCTGACCATGAAGTGTTAACGTCTTGTTATATAACACCATTAACTACTGGGTCACTCCACTAAAGCCTGTAGTTGCACTCCCCTCACTGTAGATCTATTGTGTTCACTCGATATAATCATGATTAGTAAGTTGGCCCTTTACAGGTTGTTCGTAATAACGACTGGGTCAAATGCTGTTCTCCCTCGAAATTATGTCTTGCTCCTTATGTTCCACTGATCCTCTAATGAACAATTGGTTTGTGATGCAATCACTAGACCAGATCCCTCTCAGGCCAATAAGAGGGTGAGGCCCCTTGTCCAAGACTTGGATTCAGTACTCAAGAGAACAACCTTCCTTCTATCCCTAAACCGGATCACTGTAGATCGATTGTGTCCACTCAATATTACCATGATTAGTAAGTCGACCCTTCACAGGTTGTTCGTAATAACGGCAAGGTCAAATGTTGTTTCACCCCTGAAATTACGTCTTGCTCTTTAAGTTCCACTGATTCTCTAATGAACAATTGGTTTGTGATGGAATCACTAAACCGGATCCCTCTTATGCTAATAAGAGGGTGGGGCCCCTTGTTCAAGACCTGGATTCAGTACTCAAGAGAACAACCTTCCTCCTATCCCTAAATCGGGTAAGTGTGAATTTTGTCTTGCACCCTATGTCCCTAGCTATCTACCCGGTTTTACCTCTGAAATGGGAGCCTTGTTGAGCCGATGCTGTTGAGCCAACTCTCACCTATGCAAATTTAAGGATAATCCCAAATAAACAGGAGTTCATAGTTAGCTCAAGATTAAGGTCAAGTTACATAGGTCATCGTTTTGAAATAGTCAGTCTTAAACAGTAAACAATGTTATAAAGTAAGAGTGACTTATTTTTTTGTCCGATTTTGCGCAAATTCATTGCACAGGACGTCCCCACTCCTCATGTCACTACATGTACAAATCAGGATCACTTCATCTGTAGCACTTTACAACTCCTTGTAACAACTACAAAGTGGGCCACATCCGATAGTGTTACCAGAATAAGGCACCCAACCTTATTCATATACTATAGATCATTTAGACTATTTACTCGTACCTGATCTACTCGTATGTCTCCACATAAAGTTCAAGTACATATAATAGTCATGAATCTTAGTTTATTGGATTTAGTCTTTATAAGTGTAATTTACAAATTTAATAACGACTTTATTGAAGAAATGTTGAATAATATCTTTATTGATAATAGAAAATGTTTAACTCTACAAACTACGAGTTTTAGGACATACAACCCAACAAACTACCACTAGGACTAAAACTCCAGTGGATAAATATATACAATGTTGAATTTAATGAGAGAAAACAAAAAGAATAAATACAATAAACTAGGGCATCAGATACTCTTTATTTCTTCCACTTGCCGTAGTAGAAAGTATCTCGTAGTCCTAGTCCCACTAGGTGACCCTCAAACACTTTAGCCGAGAGAGACTCTATAAATGGATCAGCAAAGTTGTCTTTTGAGGCTATCTGCGTAACAATCACGTCTCCTCTGTGTATAATCTCCCTGATGAGATGGTACTTTCGTTCGACGTGCTTTCCACGTTTATGGCTTCTAGGTTCCTTTGAGTTTGCAACTGCTCCATTGTTGTCACAGTATAAAGTGACTGGCTGGTGCATATTTGGAACCACTTCCATGTCAATCAAGATCTTTCTGAGCTATACTGCTTCTTTTGCTACTTTACTTACAACTACATACTCGGCTTCCATTGTGGATTCTGTTGGGATTGGTGTCCTAATTCTCTCGGAGTCTCGTAGTTTGTAAACTTTGTACACATTATTATGAATAAAATAAGAGTTATTTTATTTACATTTACTCAAATCCAATAAACAAAGATCTGTGCTTATTGTATGTAAAATTAAGCATGTATATGAGATATACAAGTGGATCATGCCTTAAGTAATAACCTAAAAGGTCTATAGTATATGGATTAAGGAGGGATACCTTATCCTGGAGACACTACGGATACGACCCACTTTAAAGAGGTTTATAAGTGTTGTGAACTACTACAGATGGTCTGATCCTAACCATTCATATGGAGACATGCGAGCGGGGGTGTCCTATACAAAGAGTTTGTATAAGACCGGACCATGAGATGACTAGTCTCTTTATATAACGCCATTGATACTTGAGACTTATATCTCACCTAAAACGACCATAGGTGACATGACCTTAAGCCTGGGTATTTTGGGAACTCTTGCCTTTGAGGGCGATTCTTTGATTAGTATGGGTGAGAGTGGCCAGATTGCCAATTCAATAAGCTTACCTTTTTGGGGATTTGTCTGATTGGGGAGTTGGGAACTCAGTTACAAAAGATGGAATTCACTTCTTCCTCGAAGTAGGGGTAAGTAGATAGATTGCTCCCTTAAGGGCTGATTCTGGGTCTTGAACATAGTGGCCACAACTTTTCTTTGGAAGAGAGGACCCAGTCATAGTAGGACTATGACTTATTGTTCATTAGAGGAATCAGTGGTACTTAGGAGTTAGATGTAACTATAGGAGAAAAACGGTAAGTAGCTTAGTGAGAAGAGTGCAGCTGTCGGTATTTAGTGGAGTGCTCGATAGTTAACGAATGGTGGATCCTGTGGCTTCAAGCTATAGGTCCATGAGGTCCCCTTGGTAGCTTAATGGATTCAAGTTGAGAATAAGTTCTTGGGGTTGATTTGAACTATTCAAATTAACAAGATAAAATTCAATTATATATGATATAATTAGTGTGGTATATGAGATACATCAAGTGAAGGATTAATGTAAATATGATTTACATTAAGTACCATAAAATAGAAAAAGAATTATGGTTTGTATGTTTCATGAGATGAAATATTAAAACTATAGGTTATAAATATAATATGATAAGTTGGTTATCATATTTATTTATAATAATATTAATTATATGATAATTAAATCTTTTTCTGCAATAATTGTTGAGTGAGAGGTTATTGGTAGTTTTATGGTAATCGTGAGATAAAAGGAAAAAGGCTTTCCTAAAATTGAGAAGTTGCTACTTTCGGAAACAAACTCACGGATTAAGCTATCAAGTGAAAGTATTTCACTAAGCGATAGCTATAGAGAGACTCAACGATCGTGGAGTTTGACTATGCGATAGTCTATTAGTTGATCGTTGCTAAACGATCGCGTGGCTTTATCTATACGATAGGCTGCCATTTACTACACGATTGAGCACATCGTCTATATGATAGATAGCTTTCTACCTCCCACTAGCTCGGTTGTCTACACGATTGTTGTCCTCCAATCTCTTCCTCTAACCAAGATCATACAGAGCCCACAACTCCTGAATTCTCACACTGAAAATACCAAGTTAATCATTGTGTTGGTGTTCTCACTCACTTTGTGAATCGAGTGTGACTCGATTCGTTCGTAGAGGCTGTTTTTTGTGTTTTTTTTTTTGTGCTGTGCACCAGTCATTCCATTCGTGTTTCTGTTCTTGGACCCATTGGATTGGTCGAGGGAGTTTGAAGAATAGTTATTCAAATGTATGCATACTCTATCCCTTCATTCTTCCTAAAGTATACTGTAATTTCTTGTTGTGCATGACCTATTAGTTTCCATTTTTGTATTGTAATTGTTTATGTTCAACTCGAATGGAATTTGGAATGATCCTTCTACTGCTCATGGAAATCCTCATGCTTGATTTCCTTCAATTGGTATCAGAGCCAGGTTATTCTAGTATTCCAAATTTCACTTCTGTTTACATTCGTGGTGGGTTTTAAGGTTTATGCATTGTGTGTTAAATGTGTTTGTAGATGTGTTGATGAATGTTTATGGGTTACTTACCTCTGTTTAAAGCTTTGTTTAAAGTTACAGATTCTTAATTTGTAAGGGCCCCTGTGTTTTTGGGCATAATTAACAAGCAATCAAGTCTGTAATTCAAAGTCTTTGAGTTAATTGAGTTGTTCATGATGAAGTTTAAAAGCATGGAGATGCGGTTCTCATCGAAGAAGAAGATCAAAGGTTGGTTGTATCATGTAGCCTAAGGTAAACGATAATTTAGTTTTTACTAAACGATCATGTAGAAAAGTTCTACGCGATCATGTAGTATTTACTAAATGATCGTTTAGCATGGGGTAAAGTGTTTACTCTATCGCATAGCGTTGGTTGCTCGATCGCATGGACGCTGAAGGTAAACGATCGTATAGAGCATTTGATTCTCATCGTTTAATAAAAGGCGCACATACTAAATGATCGTGTAGTTAGCATGCTTCATCGCATAGTTATTGACTCCATGATAATGAGGTATACGATACCTTGCACTTGCCAACGAGCGTTTAGACGATTGTGCTTCACTGCATCGTTATCGTTTATATGATTGCTTAAGGCTTCCGTTGCATGATGCGCGTTGCACGATCGGGTTACCTCATGCTGCTCGTTGCTAAACAATCATTTAGTCTCTGGAAGCGCAGGTAAACGATTGAGTAAAGAGTTTACTATATCGTATAGGCGATCACATTGAGTTGGTACACGATGAAGGAGACACGGACTTCGACCGGAAGGTTCAAGATCTGGTTCGCTTGTTTGAATCGGAGACTCTTTGCTATTTGTAATAGTTAGCTTTGGTTTTGAGGATTTGAGGCTAATTATCTTGGTTCATCAACTTTTATTTAATATACATGAGATGTGTGTTTGTTTATATGCCATAGTGTATGTCATATAGATTTAAAACCCACCTTAGGTTATGTAATTATTCATGCATCATATACTATAAGCGTTATAATATTTTTTTGGCATGATGAAATTACAGGAAAGCATGTGCATGCATCATGAAATATAAGAGTTATATTTATGCATGCAGTAAGCATATTCATGCATTATCTTTATATTATAAGCGTTATAGTATAAGGGTGTATGGAATCATGTGTGCTTGGTTCCTTGGTTGGTTGTATAAGTGTTATATAAAAGTAGCAATGAATGAACAATGCATGAAGCATGACACTTAGGCCTATTTGTAGATGTTATGAATGCCTTGTATGTGTTTGCTTCTCGTTGTGGATGGTTTGGTTGTTTCTATTATAAGCTTTATAATGGAAATTATAACTAAAATTGATAAGAAAGAGTTGTATACGGACTTAGGTGGACTCATGATTTAAAAGAGTTTTAAAATTGGATTGAGATAGACCTAAGTTCAAGGTTCTAATGGGATTAGCAACCTAAGGTTAATCTTTTTAAATCGGTTTAATAGGATTAAATTGATTGGCATAAAAGATTAAAATTGTATTAAATCTATATGTAAGGGACCTTTTATCTAAGGCGGGTTCTGTCTAGATTGGGTTACTTAAGCTGGCGGAAATGGAACACCCCTACTTGGGAACCTACCTAGAAAGATGAATTAGATAGATTTTCTGCAAGCATGCGACAGTTGATCAAAGATTTTGTTAAAGAGTTTAATGAATGATGATCAAAAGTTGTTCAACTTTCCAAGGTAAAAGTTACTCTTGGGCAAACCTAAAAGTCACTTAGTTAAAATTCTTAGCCGTGTTTTTTCTAAGTAAACTAAACCCTAGGTTATAAAATACTCAGTGGGAGGAAGAGATATATGTGATATGTCAATGATTCCACTCACGCTTCTTCCTGAATGTTCACGTCGTGAGATTCATGCTTGACCTCATGGTATCCTGGGAGCATCCCCCTTCAGATAGTTCTTGCATGAGTCAATATCAAGGTGGACGGAGAGAGTATTTATAGTAAGTGGGTAAAGGTTTTTATGTCAACACGTTCTGCGGTCTCCTTCATTCGTTTGCACCGTGAGATCATTCTTGCACTCCCTTGTGTTGCCCCGGGAGCGTCCCCCTTCGAATGGGTTTGTTTTTTCAGCAACATGAATGTTTTTCCGTTAAATGCCTCTAATTTTTCCTGACGTCACATTTTTCTGTTGAGCTCCCTACTGCTGATGAATATGGAATTCGTTTCATAACCTCAACATCTTGAGGTGTCTTAGGACTTTATTCCTTAGAAAGATGAATTTAATGTCTAAAAAGAAACATTCCTTTCTTGGAATTTTGCATTTTATATCTAGAGAACATCTTGTCTATATAAGATGCCTGAGATAATGCTAAAGTTTTGTTCTTTCGGTTTTGAACTATTTGGATCCCAAGAACATACTGCACTTCAGCCAAATCTTTCATTTGGAATTGCGTAGCAAGCCATCTTTTGACGCCCGCCATAAATTCTACTTCATTTCCTATGAGTAGAATATCATCAACGTATAGATCAGAAAAGCAACAGTTTTGTTAATTATTTTCTTGTAAGCACAAGGTTTGTCAACATTTTGGTCAAAGCCTTGATTTGATCGTAATATCAAATCTTATATTCCAGGATCAAGATGCTTGTTTCAATCCATAAATGGATTGATTAAGCTTGCAAACCTTTTGCTCTTGACCCTATTCAATAAATCCTTCTGGTTGAGATATATAGATACTCTCGTTAAGATAGTTATTTAGGAAGACTGTCTTGATGTCCATTTGCCAGATTTCATAATCGTAAATGTAGCTATGGACAAGAGTATTCTAATAGGCTTTACCATGTCAACCGAAGAGAAGGTTTCTTCATAGTCCACCCCTCTCTTTGGGTAAACCCTTTTTCCACAAGCCTAGCTTTGTAGGTCTGTACCTTTCTAGCTTGGTCTTGTTTTTTCTTGTAGATCCACTTACAACTGATGGGTTTTATCCCTTCTGGTTGATCTACAAGATCCCAGACTAAATTGAAGTACATTTACTTCATTTCAAGATCCATGGTTTTAACCCACTGTTCTTTATCCACATATTTCATTTCTTGTTTAAAAGTTAATGGATCCCCTAAGCCATTATCGGGTATGATGACTTGAGTTTCAATTAAACCCATGTACCTGTCAGGCTGTTGCATAACCCTCCCACTACGTCGAGGTACTCTTAACTCTTATGGAGGATGTGAAGTACCAGTTTCATCAACAACTCTTGTTGATGGACCTGCGCGATCCACAACTCTTGTTGATGCATTTGTCATTTCTCTATGGTGGGATTGATGTTCTAAATCTCGTAGGGTCCTATAGTTTGTAAACCTTGAATGAACAAATATTTCTGTGATTACTAATATTTGATATTTGATTCACTCTGTCTATGAAATTATGATATTTTAGTTGCATTAACCACAAACCAATAAACTACCATCCAAGGTTATCGTTGTAACTTAAACATGTATGTGGAGACATATAGGTGGATCATGTTTAAGTGATAACTTAAATGGTCTGTAGTATATGGATGAAGCTGGATACCTTATCCTGGTGACACTACGAGTATAGCCCGCTTTATAGGTGTTATAAATGTTGTAAAGTGCTACAAATGATCTGATCCTAATCATTCATATATTAGTCATGCGAACGGGAATATTCTATACAAAGGAGTTTGTATAAGATCGGACCATGAAATGCTTAGTCTCCTTATATAACGTCGCTCATAATAGAGAGTTTCATTTCACTAGGATGACCATAGATAACATGATCTTAATCCTGAGTGAATTGCGAACTCCTACCTATGAGAGAGCCTTTGATTTGTATGGGTGAGAGTGACCAGATCACCGACTCAACAAGCCTACCATTTGAGGGATTTGTTCGATTGGTGAGCTAGGAATTCAGCTACACAAGATGGAATTCACTCCTTCCCCGAAGCAGGGGTAAGTAGATAAATTGCTCCCTTAAGGGCTGATTCTGGATCTTAAACAATGTGGCGGCACACCCTCTCTTGGCTCGAGAGGGGTTTAGTCATAGTAGAACTATGATCTATTATTCAATAGAGGAATCAATGTACTTAAGAAGTTAGATGTAACTACAAGGGAAAAATTGTAATTTGGCCCAGTTGTACTTACGAGCAATTTGTGAAGGGTCATCGTACTATTGAATGGTTATATCTAATGGACACATAAATATATCTGTAGTGCGAATAGTGCAACTGTCGATCTTTAGTGGAGTGCCCGACAATTAACGGATGGTGGATAAAGTAATTAAAGAGTTTAATTATTTATTCAAGTACCGTTGGAGCTTCAAGCTACAGGTCCATAAGGCCCATTTGGTAGTTCAAAGAATTTAGTTGAAAATCAGTTTTTGGGTTAATTTGAAATGTTTAAATTAATAAGAGGGAATATAATTAAATTCATTCGATTATATATGATATAATTGATATAATGTATTTGATACATTAATATCTAATTTGAAGAATAAATATTTGAATGTGATTCAAATATATTTTCTATGAATGGGATTCATTGTTGTTAAATTCAATATAAATATGATTTATACTAAATGCCATAAAATAGAGAAAAAGAATTATAGTTTATATTGTATGTGATGCAATATTAAAATTATATTAAGATAAGTTGGTTATTATATTTATTTATAATTATCCCATTTTTCTCTCTAACCACCTTAGTGAGAAGTTAAGTGGTTTTGTGGCAAATTGGGATAAATAAAATATGATTTTGTTTTTTCCATAATCTGTGAGTTACACGATTGAGAGAATATACGATCAATTTAGAGACTATATGCGATAGACTTGATTGCCTACACGATTGAAGAAAATCTATGCGATAGTTTGTCTTTCTCAATCATCTGCCTCCTCTAAACCACAAACTCCCTCCTAACCAAAATAGCTAGAGCCCACGAATCTTGGGTTCTCACACCGAGAATACCAAGTTAACTAAGTGGTAGTGTCCTCTCCTTTGGTTCGATTTCTTGCTGCTGTTCAAGAAGTTTGTTGTTGTTCGAAGTGTTTGTGCAAGTTCGAGGGATTAATGCGAAGAAGAGTTCTTCAAAAGTAGTCTTTGAACTTTGTTTCTTATTCAATAACATGCTGTAATTTAGTTAAAGTGCATAATCTGTATGTTTTACTGTAAATTTTTGTTTCAATCTAAATGAGATTTGGACGATCCGCTTCCGTCCATAAGTTCTCTGAAAAACGAGTTCCTTCACTCTGGTTATTTAATCGATTACTAGCCTACTGCGAGGTTTGTGATTCTTGATGTGGTATTCCTCTAGGAAAGTTGCATTTGTCGATACAAATACTTTATCTTCTTGAGGATGAAAAAGAAACAACCTTTTCTCTCTTTAGGGTAACTTACAAATAGCATACCTTTGAACGATGTTCCAACTTTTTAGGATTTTGCACCAACACATGTGTTGGACATCTCCAAATTTTTAAGTGACAAAAGCTACCTTTACGTAGTCCCTGCCAGGACATATCACAATAAATTACAAACTCCTCGCCTAGTGTGGGTTGTGTAATTATGGGCGTTGTAACTAGCCTTTGCTTCAACTCCTGGAAACTTCGTTCACAATCTGAAGTCCAATCAAACTTTACATCCTTCCTGGTCAAACTCGTTAATGGGAGGGCTATCTTCGAGAAACCCTCCATAAAGCGCCTATAGTAATCTGCTAGGCCCAAGAATCTACGTACCTTAAACACATTGGTTGGTCTTTCCCAATTTTCTACGACTTTTGTCTTCTAGGGGTCTATACTAACTCCAGCTACAGAAACTACATGCCCAAAAAATGCTACCTGATCTAGCTAGAAGTCGCATTTGTTGAACTTAGCGTACAACTGCTTTTCTCGCAGTTTGTTGATGAAAAATCCTGTTCATCAAATCCATAAACACAATCGAAACATTCGTTAGGCTAAAAGGCATCACCAAAAACTCAAAGTGGACGTATCGGGTACTGAATGCAGTCTTAGGGACATCCTCGCCTTCATCTTCAACTGACGGTACCCTGATCTCAGATCTACCTTCGAAAATACTATAGCTCCCTTCAACTGATCAAAGAGATCATCAATACGTGGTAACAGATATTTATTCTTGATTGTTACCTTATTTTACTGCCTATAATCGACACACAGTCTGAAAGATCTATCTTTCTTCTTTAAAAATAGGACTGGGGCTCCCCAAGGCGACACGCTGGGTCTAACATAACCCTTATCAACTAATTCTTGTAACTACACCTTTAGTTCCTTCAATCCCGCAGGTGCCATTCTATACAGAGCTTGCGATATAGCGGTCATGCCTGGAATCAAGTCAATGGCGAATTCTATTCTCTATCAGGTGGAAAGCCTGACAACTCTTCAGGGAATACGTCCAGAAACTCTTGAACTACTGATATGTCTTTAGGTTTCAATTTTTCATCAGGGGAGACCATTACATGAGCCAGATAGGCTTCATATACTTTTTCCATCAACTTCCTTGCTTTTACTGCTGAGATAAGGCTACCTGAAGTTAACCCCTTGCATCCCACAAAAACTATTTCCTACTTCCCTGGTCTCCCAAAGGTAACTTCCCTTTTATAGCAATCAACAATAGCATGGTACTTACTCAGAAAGTCCATTCTTAGAATTGCGTCAAACTCTAGAAAATCTAAGGAAATTAGGTCGACACAGAAATCCTGACCTTCAATCAACATATCATAACTCCTATACCAATCACTTACTACTACTACATCTCCCATAGGAGTGGAGATAAACAAGTCCTCTGACATACCCTCAGGAAACCTATCTAAATGTGATGTAAACATACTAGATACAAAGGACTGTGTGGCAACAGAATCAATTAAAACATAAACAGATTGATTACATAAAGACACATTACCAGTCACTACATCTGGAGCTTCCGCGACTTCCTGGTGCGTAACTGCATACACACGACCTTGCTGCTGAGGTCGTTCTGCCACACCCTTCAGTTTTGCACCACTTGTTTCTTCTCTTTTGTTTCTAGCACCACTCAACTTGTTAACTATCTAGGAGGTCACCTGTTGCACTACCTGGACCCCTCAGGTTAACTGAGGGCACTCTTTCTTGAAATGACTTGTTTCTCCACACTGGAAGCAAACTCCACTCCCACTATAGCATACCTCAAAGTGTTTCTTGCCACAGTTTTGGCACAAGAATTTTCAATCTGTACTGGTGACTGACTCGACAGAACATTCTACACCTAGTCGACTAGTTGCGCTAGCCAAGGATTGAGGTCTTCTCCTCTTAGACTTTGGTCAATCCATGCTTTTGGATCTACTCACACTCGACTGGCTCGAATCTTGGGGTTGAAATCCCCTGTCCCTTGGCCCCATGACATCGCTTGGTCCTTCTGCACTTGCTCATCACCCGCTAAACTCCACTCTATCCGGATGGCGGTCTCCACCAGCTGGTTAAATTCTAGCCAGTTAGCTGTAGAAGTCACTGGAGTTCTAATCTCCTTTCTCAAACCATTCTCGAACCTCCTACATCGATCTTTTTCTTCCGCTATAATGGGAAGAGCATACTAGATAGTTTAGTGAATTTTTGTTCATACTTAGCCACTGTCAAAGTTCCTTGCACCAACCTAAGGAAATCATCCCTATTCGCCACTCGAAAAGAGCTAGGGTATTACTTGTCCTCGAAAGCCTTCCTAAATTCAGGCCACAACAAAGCACTTGAGCTGTTCTGCCTAGTGGATACCACATTCTACCACTTTTTTGCTTCTTTTTGCAATAGGAACAAAGCTAACCCGACCTTACGGTCTTTCAGACAGTTCATCACATTGAAGCATTTCTCTATTTGGTCCAACTATACCTGTGCTTCTGCGAGGTCAGCAGCTCCTTCGAACAGAGCCAACCCAACCTTACGGTCTTCTGGTCTTTTTCTCTTTTCCTTTCCTTTTTCCTCTAAACTCATAAATAATACCTTAACCCAATCACCTATTTATAACAACTCAAACCCATTTTCTTTTCCTTCTCCAAAATCCAAATATCTAAATCCTTTTTAAATTTTAAATCCTAAATGCTTTTTGGGAAAATAATTCCAAATCACTTATCTCAATTAATCAATTTAATTTAATTATCTTCTCCAAAAATCTAAAGAAAAGAAACCAAAACTCCCAATTTTAATTCACCTTTTCAAATTAAATTAAAATTGAAATAGTCAGACATAAATCCAAATTTTCCTTTAATCAAATTTAAATTCAAAAAAAAAAAAAAAATCTTAGCAAATATTAAAATTTAATTATCCTTTCACAATAATCCAGTTTAACCTTAAAAAATCTAAAATAATATGCAAGTATTACAAAATAACTAAATTCAAATTACACAAAAATTTGGGATGTCACACTCTATCAACACAACCAATACCTATATTGAAAATAACTATCAAATGAAATCTCATTGAGTCTTACAGATGCACTAGACAGATACACGGAAACAAAAAAGCAATTTAAATCCTGGTTGGATTGAACCACACAAATACTGTAACATCTAGAATCTTAGTCAAATTAAGTATTCAAATACGTATAATACTAACAATTTGACTAGAAAACAACTTCTCATTTTTGCAGCACAAACTTGGAAATAATTATTGGAAAATAAAATTATGCACAAAATATCCTGTATTCGAAGACAATTACTCTTCATCTTCAATAATCTTCAATCTAAGACGATAATCGTTATGTCCAGATAGTTGCCATGACATGTACAAAGCGAAAAGAATATTTTTATGTTTGAGAGTTTGGAACCAACATCCACTATTGAACAAAAAAATCTCCAATGACTTCAAAATCACTAATCCTTTATCCGAGTGGAAACATTTGATTTCTCAAATGTTTTTCTCAATTCTTTCAAAATCACCACTATTTTTTCTTCACCCTCACAAGTGATTTCCTTTTTCTTCTTCCAAGAAGTTCACTATTCTCTGCCTCGTAACAGTATATAATACTCATTGTTGTATATAAATTTCTTTTAGATGTACTCTTTGAAATGCGTAAATTAATGTGTATATAGTTATGGAAATTTAATTAGAATCTAAGAGAATTTAAAGCATAAAAATTGAGAGATTTTTAAGAGATGGTGAAGAGACGCATTTTGAAGACCAACAAGGACACTAATTGGAAAATTAAGTAGGAAGGTGGGATCCTCTGCATAATGCATTGGTCATAAATCTTATAATTTTAAAAAATGGTCATTTATCTAAGTGAAGGTCCTTTCTAACCATTCTTTGCAATTTCTATAAAATGAATATATAGTTAGGTCTCTGGTCTAGACCTTCCTTTACCTTGTCCCCGATCTTGTTTGATGGGCCCACGATGTAAAGGTTGGTCTTGAATGCATTTTGTCTAAGTTCATTCCATTAGTCTTCCCCTAATATATCTAAGTTAGCTAGTTCTTTAGATCCTAGGTCATTCCCAAAAAAAATATAACTAAAATTCAATGAAATTTTTTAAAGGAAGTTTTCATAAATAGAAAAATGTTAAACTATTTATAGAAATAACAAAAAAAAAAAAAAGAATATCGATAAACATTAGTAGACTTCTATCAGCGTCTATCGGTTTCCATCACTAATAAACATTGATGGACATCTATTAACCTCTGTCAGCCTCTATCAAAGAAGATTGAAATTTTGCTATTTTTTGTGAATAGTTTTCCTTATTTTTCCAAATCTAGCAATAGTTTTTATAATTATAACTATAGGAAAAATTTTAAGTACGATTTTTTGTTTTTTTTAATCATTCCTATTTTACTAGCTCTTATTTGTGTATCAACTGATGTATTTTATATCCTTTTTTCTAATATATTTCAAAATTGATGTAGCTTAAAAAATATCATTTATGCGACTGATTATAATTGTGTCATAGTAGAAGTTTTTTTTTTCTTCTTTTGTTTGGATATGGAGTTGTTTTCATTCTATTAATTTGATTTTGATGAACTGATTTAGGTTTTGGCGTTAGTTTTCTTATGTTTTCCAATTTTTTTATTTGTGTATCGTCCTAAGGATCTGATCCTTACTAGATACACTGATTCTGACTTTTAAACTGATATTGATTTGAGGAAATAAACTTCGGGATCAGTATTCACTCTGAACAGAGGAGTAGTGGTGTGGAGGAGCATCAAACAAAGTTGTATTGCTGAGTCCACAAGGGAAGCTGAGTATATAGCTGCAAGTGAAGAAATAAAAGTAGCAGCATGGCTTAGAAAGTTCTTGACAGATCTAGAAGTAGTTCCTAATATGCACTTGCCTGTCACTCTTTATTGTGACAACAGTGGAGCAGTTGCAAATTCAAAGGAACCACGAAGCCATGAAAGGGGAAAGCATATCGAATGGAAGTACCATCTCATCAGGGAGATTGTACACAGAGGAGACGTTATTGTCAGTCGGATTGCTTCCTAAGACAACTTAGCTGATCCATTTACGAAGGCCCTCTTAGCTAAAGTGTTCGAGGGTCACCTAGTAGAACTAGGTCTACGAGTTTTGTATCCCTAGGGCAAGTGGGAGAATTTGTGGGTATTGTAATGCCTTAGTTTATTGTACTTGTACATTTTATTCTCTCCATGTAAACTCAACATTTTATATATTTGTATATATTGATCCATTGAAGTTTTAGTCCAAGTGGGAGTATTGTTGGGTTTTATGTCCTAAAAATTCGCAGTTTGTAAAAATAATAAATATCTTCTATAATCAATATACTTGTTATTGATCTCATAAATTATATGAAAGTCTAAATCCAATAAACTAAGATTCATGACTATTGTATAAGTACTTGAACTTTATGTGGAGACATAAAAGTGGATCGGGTTCGAGTAAATAGTCAAAATGATCTATGGTACATAAATGAGGTTGGGTACCTTATTCTGGTAACACCATTGGATGCGGCCTACTCTGTAGTTGTTACAAAGAGTTGAAAAGTGAGGAATGTGGATTTTCTATGCAATGAATTTGCATAAGATCAGGACCAAGAAATAAGTCACTCTTACTTTATAACGATGTTTACTGTTTAAGACTTACTATTTCACCTAGATGACCTAGGTAACTCGATCTTAATCATGAGCTAACTATGAACTCCTATTTATTCGGATTGCCCTTAGATTTTCATAGTTGAGGGTTGGCTTAACAGCGCCGGCTCAATAAGACACTCATTTTAGGGGTAAGACCAGATAGATCGCTGGGGATATAGTGTGCAAGATGGAGTTCATGCCTACCCAATTTAGGATAGGAGAAAGGTTGTTCTCTCAAGTACTGAATTCAGGTCTTGAACAAGGGGCCCCACCATCTCACTGGGCTGAGAGAGTTTGGTTTAGTGATTGGATCACAAACTAGTTGTTCATTAAAGGATTAGTAGGGACTTGAGGAATAAGATGTAATCTCGGGGGTAAAACAGATATTTGACCCAGCTGTTATTACGAACAACCGATGAAGGGTCGACTTGTTGATTATGGTTAAATAATGTGGAAATAATATATCTACAGTAAGGGGAGTACAACTATGTGCTTTAGTAGAGTGACCCATTAGTTAACGAATGGAGATTAATCTTGTCTAATGAGTTTAGCCAATTAATCTCAGATCGTTGGAGCCTATGATCTGTAGGTCCACAAGGTCCCCCTACTAGCTCGTAACGGACTAGCTCTAGAATAGCCTGATAAGTTAATTTGAAACGTTCAAATTAGAATTAAGGGAATTAGTAATTATATGAGATATAATTATATGTTTAATTTGAGAATTAAACGGAATAGGAGAATTTATATATATTTAAATATGATTTAAATATAAAAAGATGGATGTTAAAATTAGTTTAATATTTGACTGTTTGTTTTAATGAAGGAGTATTTGACTGTCGCTCAGTAGCACATATTCTGACTCACTAAAATATCGTTGCAAATAAATAATGGTTATGCGTACATTATTACTTTTTTGCTAAAACTTGATTTTGGATTTAGTTACAATTTGCTAATTAGAATTTGTTTGAATTTTATCAGAATGTCGAATTCTAGGATACTCACTTCCGATGTACATAACAGCAAAATCAAATCAACAAACAACTCACTAGCGATTAATTACACCAAAAGAGTTTTAACAGAGGATTATCCTATATCTCCCAACTCATCTAAAATTACTTGCCAAACCTAGGAAACTGCATATTTCTGGAACAGTCGTGGGTTGTTCCCAATTAACTATTGCTTCCGTCTTCTGGGTATCTACACTAATGCCCTCTGCTGAAACAACATGCCCAAGAAATACTACCCGATCGAACAAAAAATTGCATTTATTGAATTTAGCATACAACTGCTTATCTCGCAACGTCTGCAATACTACCCTCAGGTGGGTAATATGATCCTCCCTACTACCAGAATACACCAGTATATCATCAATGAATACTATCATGAACTGGTCCAAGTAGGGATGAAATATCCTGTTCATGAGATCCATGAAACCGTAGGGGCATTTGTCAATCCAAATGGCATTACCAGGAATTCATAATGTCCATATCTCGTTCTAAATGCAGTTTTAGGAATATCGGCTTCTCTCACTTTCAGTTGATGATAACCCGATCTCAGGTCTATCTTTGAAAACACCGTGGCTTCTCTTAGCTGATCAAACAAATCATCAATGCGTTGTAATGGATATTTGTTCTTAATCGTTACCTTATTCAGCTGCCTATAGTTGATACACAATCTAAGTGTACCGTCTTTCTTCCTCACAAACAATGCTGGAGCTCCCCAAGGCGATACACTAGGTCGAATGTATCCTTTGTCAATTAACTCTTGTAGTTGAAACTTTAATTCTTTCAACTCAGTCGGCGCCATTCTATATGGTGCCTGCGATATAGGCTTATGCATAAACTTCCCTATCATTCCCAAAACCTTATGCTCTGATACCAACTTGTCACACCTTCTTCCAGATTACCCTCCTAATCTAAAAGAGGATATGACCGTGGTAGTTGCTAGCCCCACTGCCAGCACCCACAACCAAAGCTCTCTAATCTAAATGTCAACCTACTAAATATTAATAATGTGTGAATATGGTATGCCTCCTTAAAAGGACAACAAAATATAATATAAACACATGCGTACAGCTATGATATAACATCTAAGGGGAGAAACATTCATGAATGGCCCAAACATCTCTAACAGAGCCCTAGTCCCTCATAAAACATGTGTACATAAACAGATCATCAACCTAAGTCCTCTTATTAAGCCGAGTCTTTCGGTGGCAAGCAACAGCAGAATCAACCCTGAGGAATCTGACCGCTACCTGGAAAAGGAGAACACAGAAACTTGGTGAGCTAAAGACCTAGTGAGTGACTTTAGAATCGTAAAGCAATAAGTATAGCAACACTATAAACATGTAAATATACAAACGAGTAGACTTAAGAAATTGTCTCTAAATGTAGCTTTAAGCCATTCTCAGACATCATTAAACATTATTATTCCCTAGTTGAGAACGAGCCTACATACTCTAGCTCCCAAACGTTTATTACCGGCCAAGAGACCCATACTTCGGTCTCTCATTCACAACTGCCTACGTGCACGTGGCCATACTAAGTACCATCATATCTTAGGTACTTCTGCTTAGATACCTTCTCAAATTTTTCCTTCAGTATCAAGCTACTAAGATACCTTCACTTCCTTCGGTATCAAATTGGCCAGATACCTTCTCAAATGTCCTTCGGTATCAAATTGGCGAGGTACCTTCTTAAATGTCCTTCGGTACCAACTTGGTTAGATACCTTCTCAAATGTACTTCGGTATCAAATGTATATTTTGCAACATCAAATTAAGTTCCATTTCTCAGTATTTACACAAGAACTGTTCCATTGCCACTCATTTACAAAAGAACTCATTCTCCCATAGCCTTCCTCTAGGAAGTATATATCAAAATCAGAACATAGCTTTTGTAATGGTTACACGACATACCTTGACCTGTGTTACACACATACAAGCCGGAAACATGCATTAAGTTATTCTCCCACCATTTGTTGCTTGAGGAAGTATAATTTCATCATTAATGTCACTGTGCTTTACTTGGTCATATATGCATGAGTATTGGAAACCTTAAGTTTACTTAGTCACTCACCACTCGTCAGGCTTTTAATGGTTTGTACGCTTCCCCTAGCTCTTCTTGGTTCGAAAAGATATAATCCCCGATTAAACTACTTAGAATTCTTAGTAAAATAGCTCAATTAATTCATTTATTTAAAGAACTTTCATCAACACATACAACTTTACTAGCGAGATCCCCCTGAGCGAGGTTAGCAAGATCCCCTTGAGTGATGCTAGCGAGATCCCCTTGAGCGATGCTAGCGAGATCCCCCTTATCGATGCTAGCAAGAACCTCTAGAGCGATGCTAGCGAGATCCTCTAGAGCGAGATAAAGCTTTTCCTATCAAATTTTCATCTTAGCGAGATAAAGATTTCCCCCTAGAGCGAGATCTTTCTTACAAAATCAGTGAGATTTCCTTTATAAGCGAGATCCTCATGCCCAAATCTCGCTATAATTCTCCACGATGAACTGCTTGCTTGTTCTTCACAAGTAGCTGTCTGCTTATGCACCAATTCCCTGTTATAACTTCAAAAATTCATAACTCAAAATCCAGAGCTCTTTTCAAGAAACTTCGTTCTAAGGATAATTTTTTTGAATAACCATGAATTACTACTTTAATAAAAATAAGAAAAAAAATATATAATATAACATTCCTTTGGCTAAACATGCTTATCTTGGAACCTAGAGTTCGAGGTTTACATGCGTTCCACCTATTACCTTCTCAGGTTGTTAGATGCGGCTAATTAACTTATAGACAAACATTGCAACAACTCATCGACAAGCGTTGCTACAGCCTCCCACCAAGCAAAGAAGATTAACTCACTATACTCGCACAACGCACACCTCTCGGTGGGTTGCTACATGCGTCTTATCTCTAGGCTACAGGATTAAGTATGCGATTGCCTTTGATAAATAAACGATGAAGGTAAACGATGATAAAGATAAAGAGGATGAAGAAGATGGTATCGAAGGAATCAAGATATGCATTGATTTCAAAATTTCTTAATATGTTAAGCTAAAGTGTAATACAATACAGAGATCAGAGAAGAAATGAAAGACTCTGCATCAAGGCTGCTGGTGGTGCCATGGATGGATGGTGGAGACGTCTCTCTCAAGTTCTATCTCCGACGAAAGCTCCGGTCGTCACTCGGAATGGGTTGTGGAGGTGATGAATCCTCAAAGAAAATCTCGCTCATGCTCTCATCTGTGATCGCAAACCTGTGCCTTAAGGCAGAAATTCGGATGTCTTGAAATGAAGGTCCAAAGGGCTATTTATAAAGTTTAAATGCCGACAGTAATCATGATTGCGTTATGTCTCACTACTGCCTTTGTTGCGGTATGGGCAATGTCAACGTCATCTTATCTTATTGATACTCCCAAGGTATGCGTTCGAGCTTGATTCAACTGAAGTATCAACGCATTCCACCCATCTTGCGATTGCCCTTCTATTTATGGTTATCACTATGTGGCTGCAATCTCCAAGTGATGAATGCATTCGGTTGATTGCCGCAACTTCCATGTGATGGACGCATTTGGTTGATCACCACAATCTCTAAGTGGTGAACGCATTCGATTGATTGCCGCAACATCCATGCAATGGACACATTTGATCACTGCATGCGTTCATCTATGCGATAGCTCGACTTCATCGAATGCCATTATCTTTGTGGTCACATGGCTTCAGCACGTGTTTGATTTTGTGATTACTTGTTTCCAGCGCATGCGTTTGATTCCTGTGATAGCTACAAAAAAAAAAAAAATAGAAACTTTGGCACGGAATAACGCATAATATTGGGGTTAGTGAGGATTTAGGTGCTGATTGACACAAAACTCAAATTTTCAAAAATTCTAAGTATTATCACCACATTTTCTACTTGTTAGTCTTCATAATTCTAAATAAAAGGCTTATAATAACTGAAATTTCTGCCAGTTATCAGAGATTGTTTCAGCCAAAGCAGTGGGAGATATAAAATTATTTATAGGAGATAAGTACATTTATTTGAAAAATGTATATTATATTCCTTCTATGAAAAGGAATCTAATTTCCGTCTCTTGTTTGCTAGAACAAAATTATAAAGTTTATTTCGAAAATGGTGAAGTGTTCATCAAGCGGGAAATAAACAGATTTGCTCTGCAAAATTAGAAAATAACTTGTATATGATAAAACCAACTGAGGTCAAAGCTGTTTTGAACGTAGAGATGTTTAAAGCTGTTGGGATTCATAAGAAGAGGAAGATTTCTCCAAATGCCTATCTTTGGCACTTGAGACTGGGTCACATAAATCTCAACAGGATTGAGAGATTGGTTAAGAACGGTCTTCTAAACAAGTTGGAAGACAGTTCATTACCACCATGTGAGTCCTGTCTCGAGGGTAAAATGACAAAAAGGTCTTTTTATGGAAAAGGTCTTAGAGCCAAAGAAACCTAGAGTTGATTCACTCAGTTCTTTATGGGCCTCTAAATGTTAGTGTAAGAGGAGGGTATGAATATTTCATCAGTTTTTTAGATAATTATTCCAGATATGGGCATGTTTGTCTAATGCACCAAAAATCTGAAACTTTTGAAAAGTTCAAAGAGTATAAGGCTGAAGTTGAGAACCAATTAGGTAAAAAGATTAAAACACTTCGATCAGATAGAGGTGGTGAGTATATGGACATAGAATTCCAGAACTATTTGATAGAACATGGAATTCAGTCTCAACTCACAGCCCATGGCACACCTCAGTAAAATAGTGTGGCAGAAAGAAGAAATAGAACCTTGTTGGACATGGTTCATTCCCATTATAAGTTACGGTCAGTTACCAAATTCTTTTTGGGGACACGCAGTTGAGACTGCGGTGTATATTTTAAACATGATTCCCTCGAAAAGTGTTTCTGAAATACCTTACTAGCTCTGGAGAGGATGTAAAGGAAATTTATATCACTTTAGGATTTGGGGTTGTCTAGCACATGTGTTGGTGCAAAATGCTAAAAAGCTGGAACATCGTTCAAAAGTATGCCTATTTGTAGGCTACCCAAAAGAAACAAAAGGTTGTCTCTTTTATGATCCTCAAGAAGATAAAGTGTTTGTATCAACAAATGCAACCTTCCTAGAAGAAGATTATATAAAGAACCATCAACCTCCCAGTAAGCTAGTAATAGAAGAAATGTCCAGAGAAACGACAAATGTATCAACAAGAGTTGTTGATCGAGCAGGTCCTTCAACAAGAGTTGTTGATAGAGCAGGTTCGTCAACAAGAGTTGTTGATGAAACTGATACTTCACATCCTTCTCAAGAGTTGAGAATGCCTCGTCATAGTGGGAGGGTTGTGCAACAACCTGACCGGTACATGGGTTTAACTGAAACTCAAGTCATCATACCAAATGATGGTTTAGAGGATCTGTTGTCTTTTAATCAAGCAATGAACTATGTGAACAAAGACCAATGGATTAAAGCCATGGACCTTGAAATGAAATCTATGTATTTCAATTCTGTCTGGGATCTTGTAGATCAACCTAAAGGGGTAAAACCCATCGGTTGCAAATGGATCTACAAGAGAAAACGAGACTAAGCTGGTAAGGTACAGACCTACAAAAGGGTTTACTTAAAGAGAAGGGTTAGATTTTGAAGAAACCATCTCTCTAGTTGCCATGATAATGTCTATTAGAATACTCTTGTCCATAGCCACATTTTATGATTATGAAATATGGCAAATGGATGTCAAGACAACTTTTCTGAATGGCTATCTTGAAGAGAGTATCTATATGTCTCAACAAAAAGGGTTCATACAGCAGGGTTAAGAACAAAAAGTTTGCAAGTTTAATCGATCCATTTATGGATTAAAACAAGCTTCTAGAACCTGGAATATGAAATTTGACGCTGTGATCAAATCTTATTGCTTTGAACAAAAATGTTTACAAACCTTGTGTATACAAGAAAATCGTCAACAAAATTGTCGCTTTTCTAGTGTTGTATGTTGATGATATTCTACTCATTGGGAATGAGGTAGAATATCTAGCTGATGTAAAGAGATATCTGGCTTCACAATTCCAAATGAAATATTTGGGTGAAGCACATGATGTTCTTGGAATCCAAATAGTTCGGAATCACAAAAACAGAATATTGGCATTATCTCAGGCATCTTAAATAGACAAGATGTTGTCTAGATATAAAATGCAAAATTCCAAGAAAAGATCTTTACCTTTTAGGCATGGAATTCACTTGTCTAAAGAACAAAGTCCTAAGACACCTCAAAAGGTTGAGGAGATGAATTGAATTCCATATGCATCTGTAGTTGGGAGTTTGATGTATGCAATGCTGTGTACTCATCCTGATATATGCTATGTCATAGGAATTGTCAGCAGATTTCAGTCCAATTCTGGTCATGACCATTGGACTACTGTTAAAAACATTCTCAAGTATCTTCAGAGAACGAGAGATTATATGCTCGTGTATGGTCCTAAGGATCTGATCCTTACTGGATACATTAATTCTGACTTTCAAACCGATATTGATTCGAGGAAATCAACTTCGGGGTTAGTATTCACTCTGAACGGAGGAGCAGTGGTGTGAAGAAGAATCAAGCAGAGTTGTATTGCAGACTCCACAGTGGAATTTGAGTATGTAGCTACAAGTGAAACAGCAAAAGAAGCAATATTGCTTAGAAAGTTCTTGACAGATCTGAAAGTAATTCCTAATATGCACCTGCCTGTCACTCGCTATTGTGACAACAGTGGAGCAGTTGCAAATTCAAAGGAACCACGAAGCCATAAAAGGGGAAAGCATATCGAACGGAAGAACCATCTCATTAGGGAGATTGTACACAGAGGAAACGTTATTGTCACTCAGATTGCTTCCCAAGACAACTTAGCTGATCCATTTACAAAGGCCCTCTCGACTAAAGTGTTCGAGAGTCACCTAGTAGGACTAGGTTTATGAGTTTTGTATCGATAGGGCAAGTGGGAGAATTTGTGGCTATTGTAATGCCCTAGTTTATTGTGTTTGTACATTTTATTCTCTCCAGTAAACTCAACACTGTATATATTTGTATATATTGATCCACTGGAGTTTTAATCTAAGTGGGAGTATTGTTGGGTTTTATGTCCTAAAAACTCGTAGTTTGTATAAATAATAAACATCTTCTATAATCAATATACTTGTTCTTGATCTCATAAATTGTATGAAAGTCTAAATCCAATAAACTAAGACCCATAACTATTGTTTTAGTACTTGAACTTTATGTGGAGACATAAGAGTAGATCAGGTCCGAGTAAATAGTCAAAATGTTCTATGAAACATGAATGAGGTTGGGTACCTGATAACTGGTAGAAATACAAGTTATTACTACTCAAATTAGTAAAACAATGAGAGAAAACGATGGTAAAATAGGCAATATCATGTCTGAAAGCCCCAAACTAAAAGGAATTGCGATCGCGAGTGCTCATCTCATAAAATCAGTTAATTTACCTATTTTATGCAGGTACAATGTGATGGCGCATATGAAATTGCATCCAAAGGCACAATGCGATGGTGCATATAAAACTGCAATCCAAGGGCACAATGTGACAGCGCGCTTGAAGTTGCGATTGCAAGTCATGTGATTGTGAGAAGTTTCTCAAAAAGTGATTGCATATAGACCTCGCATCAAGGTAACAACATAATAAATCACGATGGGACGTAAAGCTGATAACGGTCGATTTCAAATTTAGTTGACAAGTCGTTAAAAGCCATACTGTAGTAAGTACATTGAACTTTTGATGACTTTTAAACGGCGCAACAAAGTAGGGGAATTCTTCTTCTTCTTCTTCTTCTTCTTCTTCTTCTTCTTCTTCTTCTTCTTCTTCTTCTTCTTCTTCTTCTTCTTCTTCTTCTTCTTTCTTCTTCTTGTTATTATTATTGTTGTTGTTATTATTATTATTATTATTGTTGTTGTTATTATTATTATTATTATTCTTATTATTATTTCTATTATTTCTATTATTCTTATTATTTCTGTTATTATTATTATTATTGTTATTGTTATTGTTATTGTTCTTGTTCTTGTTCTTGTTCTTGTTATTGTTATTGTTAATTGTTATTATTATTATTATTATTATTATTATTATTATTATTATTATTATTATTTCTATTATTATTATTATTTCTATTATTCTTATTATTTCTCTTATTATTATTATTATTATTATTATTATTATTATTATTGTTGTTATTATTCTTATTGTTATTATTATTGTTGTTATTATTATTGTTGTTATTATTATTATTATTATTATTTTTTTTTGGTCGTCCCTCGGTCCTTTACAAAATGTTAAAATGTTAGGATTTTAAGTCACTTCGTTTTGACTTACCTATAATGTACTTTTCAAATGTCTTTGAAAAAAATAATGGAATTTTCAAATAAAATTTAGACAAATTTTCATATTTACACACATAGCAAAAATAAATAAATAAATAGATACAGACAGACACTGATGCACTTATATCAGTATCTATTAGGGATAGACTTCTACCAGTTTCTATCAGTAATAAATATTGATAGACTTATATGAGTTTATATCAAAGAAGATTAAAATTTTACGATATTTTGTATAAATAGTTCTCTTATTTTTCTATTTTTTTAAAATTTCCTAATATTTTAAAAAAATAATTAATATATTAGGGTCTAAATTGCTTAGAGGTTAAATTATATTCAAACTCGCACGATAAGTGAATTATTTATACCAAATATTCACGAATTTCTCTAGCAATAATATAACTCATTAATATCAATTCAAAATTATTATATAACGTAATTTTCGTTCCATTTTAAATTTATTTATTGTTCTCTCTTAAATTTGATACTAAAATTCCTAATCTTTTAGAATTAAGGGTATGTTTGGATAGATTTGAGAAAAAAATGTTTTTTAAAATGCTCATTTTAATTTAAAAACTTTTGACAAAAACTATTGAAAATACTTTTCAAAAGCCATTTTGAGTGGTTACCAAACATTTCAAGTTTTTCTAAAATGACTTATTTTTTAAATCAACGATACAGTGAACACACGAATGTTCGTTCTTTTTGAAATTTATTTATTGTTTTCTCTTAAATTTGATACTAAAATTCCTAATCTTTTAGAATTAAGGGTATGTTTGGATAGATTTGAGAAAAAAATATTTTTTAAAATGGTCATTTTAATTTAAAAATTTTTGACAAAAATTATTGAAAATACTCTTCAAAAGCTATTTTGAGTGGTTATCAAACACTCCAATTTTTTCTAAAATGACTTATTTTTTTAATCAATGATATAGTGAACACATAAATGTTAAGGGCATGTTTTGTCTTTTCAAGTGTTTAATTTTGAATATAAGTCATTTATAAAAAAAAATTGAAATATTTAGCAACATATCAAAATAACATGTTGAAATATTTTCAAAATGTATTTAAAATAGTTTTTATCAAAATAGTTTAAATAAAAATGACTTTTTTTGAAAAGATACCTTTTTCTCTAGTCAATTCAAATTGCCCTGAAGTCACAATAATCTAAAGGATGGTCCAATGATGACGACGTTGTTGTTATAACATGACATATGTTGAAATATCTCAAGAGAGAAACCCTCTATGTATAAGTAACAAAGTGGCAAAGCTAGCTTGTATGTTCAATAAAAACACATTACCTTTTTTACACTTGAACTATAGCAACTTATATTTCAAACTAAGACAATGTCTCTCCAAAGAAAATTGGAAGGTGATATAGAAATTGAGGCTTCAGCTTCAAAATTTCATGAATTGCTTCACAAGAGACTACACCATGTTCCCAAAGCTTCTGGAGACAAAGTACAAAGCTGTGAGTTGCATGAGGGTGATTGGGGAAAAGTTGGTTCAATCGTCTATTGGAACTACTTTCTTGGTGTGTTTTCTTAATTTTTAATTTAAATTATAGCATGCATATGATATTAATTACGAGTTTTTTCTTTCCAAACATTGAAGTTCGTGTCTATTTGATTCATCGAGTTTTAAAAGTGTCATAATTATTTAGTCTTTTAAAATTATTTTCTTACAAATTCTTTGTCCTAATCTTCATCTTTGCTAATCCTAACTAGCATTTTAATTCTTAGTCAAATTTCACAGAATAAAGACACTTTTAAAACCTTACTTTTTTCGGTTTTCAAACTTATAACCTTGGTTCTTAAAAATAATATTTTTTTTTTTGAAAAAAAGATAACAAAACAAGAAAATCAATAGGTAGAAGTGATGTATATTAATCTTAATTTTTAAATAGTGAAAAAACAAAAATCAAATAATTAACGAAGTTTAAACTTTCATTTTTGTCTCTAGATAGGTTTTTGAATTGTTAGTTTTATATCTAATGGGTTTTCTAACTCCATATTTTAAAAATGAATTGATAGATATAAATTTAATTTTTGTTTAATGAAACCCCAAAATTATAATTTTTGTGTATCGTTGGATCTGTGAGTTTTAGAAATATCAAATAGATAAAAAGACTTAATAAACACATCATAAAATTTAGGATCAATTGGACACAAAAAAGACTTGTTAAACAGTTTTAAAAATTCATGGACGAAACAGATACAGACATATGTTTAGAGTTTATGGTTTAAGGTTACATCAAACTTCATCAACTAAACTCTAGAAAGTTAAGTACCATTAATTTATGTATGTTAATTGTAGATGGAAAGGCTAAAGTGGGAAAGCATGTCATTGAAGCTATAGATGAGGAAAAGAATTTGATGAAGTTCAAAGAGATAGAAGGAGACCTTTTAAAGATTTACAAAAGCTTCAATTATACCATCCAAGCTATTCCAAAAGGTAAGGGAAGTGTGGTTCACTGGACAATGGAATATGAGAAACTTCATGAAAACATTCCTGATTCACATTCCTTGCTAGAGCTTTGTCTTGCCATTGCCAAAGACATTAGTGACCATATTCAGAAAGGCAATTAAATATATGAAGTATGAACACAACTTCTACTATATGCTATGTATTAATGTACGCCAACTATATAAGGTTATAATAAATGCTTGCATGCATATACAGCCTATTTGAAATAACTTATATTCTTATTTGAGATGTGGCTCAGTTTAATTTACGGTGCTCTTGTTCTATTTTATGACACGAGAATAAAATTGCAAAAGTTATTTTTGAATCAAAATTTAAAAACTCCATCGATAATATTCATCTTTCTTTAGTTTTCAAATGTAATGAATTATGAGAATTTGAATGAATAATCAATGAGATTGTTGTTTCCATTCCTTTATAGAAAACATGACCTTACAAGTGAGATCAATAAAAGTCCTTGAGATTTTAGAATACTTTCGAAATGTCGCCCGTCTTTATATGGAAAGGTACTCTTGAAAACATTCAACGATACCAATAGAGACAAATATATGTCGTAGTCACTCGAAAGTTTCTTAGTCTTGGTTAAATTGTATATTAGATCATTGGTAGAAAGTTAAATTTTAGGTCTATACTTTTAAAAGTTAGAATTTAGTCCTATTAAATAGATAAAACATCGTTAATAGTCTCTATAGTTTGATAAAATCATCACAAATAGTTCCTACTATAAGGGACTGTTAGAGATGATGCCCTAAATCTCGTGCTCTTGTAGTTTGTAATTGTATTGTACAAAAATTTTTATTTGTCTAATAAAATAAATATATATTTTTGACATTTAGTTCTATTAACCCACAAACCAAATAAACTAAGATCCAATGTTATTTTCTATTACTTAATATGTATATGGAGACATATAGGTAGATCATATTTAAGTGATAACCTAAACGGTCTGTAGTAGATAGATAAGATTGGGTAACTTATCCTGGTGACACTACGAATACGACCCACTTTATAGTTGCAACATTTTGATCATTCATGTGGAGTATGTGAGCAGGGGTATTCAATACAAAGAATTTGTATGAGATTAGACCACGAAATGAATAGTCTCTATATAACACCATTGCTAAAAAAAAAAACTTATATTTCATCTGGATGACCATAGGTTACTTGATCTGAATTCCAAATGAGTTGTGAACTCCTGCCTATAAAGGCGATTCTTTGATCTACATAGGTGAAAGCGGTTAGTTTTGCCAACTCAATATGCCTAACATTTTGAAGATTTGTTTGATTGAGGAGTTGGGAACATAGCTACACAATAAGAAATTAACTTCTTCTCTATAGTTAGAGTAAGTAGAGAAATTTTCCTCTTAATGGCTGATTCTGGGGTTTGAATAATGTTGTGCCACACCCTCTCCTAGCCTGAGAGGGGTTTGGTTATAGTTGGACTATAACTTGTTGTTCATTAGAGGAATCAGTGGTACATTAGGAGTTAGATTTAATTACATGAGCAAAACGATAATTTTGGCCCAGTTGTACTTACAAGCAATTTATGAAGGGTCAACACACCATTGATTGGTTATATTCAATAGACATAGAAATATATTTGTAGTGCGAACAGTGCAGCTGCCGGTCTTTAGTGGAGTGATCGACAGTTAATGAAAGTTGATTAATTTAATTAAAGAGTTTAATTAATTGATCAAGTACAATTGATGCTTCAATCTATAGGTCTATAAGGTCCCCTCGGTAGCACAATTGAGATTAATGAGAATCAAATTGATTTTAAATTAATTTAAATAACTCAAATTAATATAGGGAATCATATAATTAATATAAAATTAATTATATGTGATATAATTAATATAATGTATATGATATATTATAATATGAAATTTTTACTTGAAAAATATAAATATTTGAATATGATTCGAATATTAACATTCATATAAATACTATAGGTTACATTTAATATGAATTTGATTCATATTAAATATTATAGGTTAACTGAGAGAATGTTAAACTATGGGTAATATTATATGTGATATAATATAAACTATACCTTATATGTTTTATTAGATATAATATATAGTTTTAATATATATATATATATACTTAATTAATTTAAAAATGGGTTTTAAAATTAATTGGTATCTGGGATATTATTCTTCTTCCTTCATTGGAATGTTGAAGACAGATGCAAGCTCTCTCAGAAAATCTCTCTGAAAACTTTTGAAGGACTGTGAGATCCATAGCGAAAACGGGGATTGTTCCTAATTTTAATTTCACAAAATATAAAATTACAGAGAACAAACAAAAATATTCATTTTCGATCAGTTACAACATGCTAATAAAAAAATTGGAGAAGAAATAGGGTTTAGCCATACTAACCCTTGAAGAAACAATCTTCACGTAATTCCTCTTTTTCACGAACTATCATGATCTCACGAAGAAAGAACCAAAATAAGTAAACCAATGTGGATACCACAACAAAATTGTCCTTTGTAGTCTCCTTAAGGTAGGGTGAGAGTATACAAGAGGTGTGGGCTTTGCAGATTTTTGGGTGAGGGAGAAAAATCTTTTGAGAGGAAGTTTTTCTGGGAGACCGTATATTTATCTTTAAAAGGAAAAACTAGAGAGCCCTCTTCGTAAAAGGCAACAGGAAGAAAAAGATCTTAAAGCTCCCACCACCATATATCTATCTGAAGAGAGAAAACAAGGGTAAGGAGTTATAACTCTCTCCTTAATAAAATTTAAAATAATTTAATAAAAACTTAATAAATTTTTTTATAAATTATATATATATATATATATATGATAACTACCTTATCATATAGTATATATTAAACTATATATTATATTGAATATAACACATAACCTATAGTTTTTTGTATCAAATACAATAAAATCTATAATTTAAATTCTCTCAATCAATCATGGTATTTAATATAAATTAAATTTATACTAAATTTAATTATATGAATCCAATCTATAAAATTAGTATTTGAATCATATTCAAATATTTAATTCCTCTAAAAATAAACTTTATATTTTAATGTATCAAATACATTATATTAATTATATTATATATAATTAATTTAAATTAATTATATCATATATACTCAATTCCTTAATTAATTTAAACCATTCAAATTAATTCATTAGTTCTCAATAATCCAAATTGAGCTATAGAGGGGACATTATGGACTTGTAGATTGAAGCTCCAATGGTACTTGAATAATTAATTAAACCCCTTTAATTAAATCACTTAACATTCATTAACTGCCGATCACTCTACTAAAGACCGACAATTGCAATGTTCGCACTACAGACATATTTTTGTGTCCATTAGATATAACCAGTTAACAGGGTGATGACTCTTCACAAATTGCTCGTAAGTACAATCGGACCAAAATTAACGTTTTGCCCCTGCAGTTAAATCTAACTCCTTATTTAACACTAATCTCTATAATCAAGAGTAAGTCAAAGTTTAACTATGACCAAACCCTCTCATGCCAAGAGAGAGTGTGGTGCCACATTGTTCAAGTCCCGGAATTAGCCCTTATAGGAGCAATTTATCTACTTCCCAACATCAGGGAATGAATAAATTTTATCTTGTGTAGTTGTGTTCTCAGCTCCTTAATTAGACAAATCCCTAAAATGATAGGCTTATTGAGTCAGTGATCTAACCACTCTCACTCATACAAATTAATGGACTGCCTTCATAGGTAGGAATTCACAACCCACTCAAGATTCAGGTCATGTCACCTATAGTCATCCTAGTAAAATGTAAGTCTCTATTACTAATTGCTCTCTATTATTAATAGCATTGTATAATAAAACTATTCATTTAGTGGCCCGATCTTATACAAACCCCTTTGTATAGAACACCTCCGCTCACATTTCTCTATATGAATAATCGGGATCATATCATTTGTAGCACTTTACAACAGTTGTAACATCTACAAAACGGGTTGTATTCATAATGTCACCAGGATAAGGTACCCAGCCTTATCCACGTACGACAGACCATTTAGGTTATCACTTAAACACAATCTATTCATATGTCTTTATATACATGTTTGTGTTGCATAAAGTAACATTGGATGTTTGTTTATTGGTTTTCTGAGTTCATGCTACTAAATGTCGAATAAAATACCTTAAATCTTAATAAATAAATAAATCTTTTTTACATTACAATTACAAACTATAGGATCTACGAGATTTAGGACATCAACCCAATAGTCTCCCACTTGTCCTAAAGCTAGTGAATTGTACATCATAAAAGTCATAATAATATAAAGTACACAAAACAAGAAACTAGGGCATAATATGCGCCTAGTACAAAATATTCCACTTGCCATAGTCTAGATATGGCATATCCCGTAGACCCACACTCTACAGGTGGCACTCAAACACCTTAGTCATGAGGGCCTTTGTAAATGGATCAACAACGTTATGTGCCGAAGCTATCTGCATGATGATCACGTCCCCTCGATGCACAATCTCTCGAATAAGATGATATTTCCGCTTTATGTACTTCCTGCGTTTGTAACTCCTAAGCTCTCGAGAATTAGTTACAATAACACTATTATCACAATAAAAGATGATGGACTTAGACATGTCTGAAACCACTTCCAGATCAGTCAGGAACTTCTTGTGCCACACAACTTCCTTAGCAATTTCACAAACTACATAATTAGCCTCTATAGTGGAGTCAGGAAACCCTTGGTTGGTACTTCTCCAGACTACTGCTTCTCTATTAAGAGTGAACACTAATCCTGATGTGGATTTCCTAGAATCTTCAGTTTGGAAATCAGAGTTTGTGTATCCTGTAAAGATCAAATCCTTAAAACCATACACGAGCATGTAATCCCTCATTCTCTGAAGATATTTGAGGATGTTCTCAACGGTGATCCAGTGATTAAATCTTGGATTAGACTGATATCTACTGACTATCCCCATCGGATAGCAGATGTTAGGTCTAGTACATAACATCGCATACATCAAACTACCAACAATAGAGGCATAGGGGATTCATCTCATTTCCTCAACCTCTTGATGTGTTTTAGGACACTGTTCCTTAGACAAAATAACTCCATGCTTGAAAAGGAGAAAATCTTTCATGGAGTTCTGCATTGAAAACTTCATAAGCAACTTACCAATGTACGATGCCTAAGATAGGGCCAACGTTCTGTTCTTCCGATCTCTAAAGATCTGAATGCTTAGAAAAAATTGCGCCTCTCTCAAATCTTTCATTTGGAGTTGGGTTGCTAGCAAATTTTTCATTTCAGTCAATAGACCTACGTCATTCACAATGAGTAGGATATCGTCTACATATAAAACAAGAAAAGCTACTGAACTGTTGATGATTCTCTTGTAAATACAAGGCTCATCAACATTCTGATTAAAGCTATAAGATTTGACCGCAGTATCAAATCTTATATTCCAAGACTGAGAAGCTTGTTTCAATCCATAAATGGATCGATTAAGCTTGCAAACTTTTTGCTCTTGACTTTAGGTTATGAATCCCTCAGGTTGCTCCATATATATGGTCTTCTTTGATGTCCATTTACCAAATCTCAATAATCATAAAATGAGGCAATGGATGGAGTATTCGGATAGATTTCAACATGGTAACAGGTGAGAAAGTCTCATCATAGTCGATCCCTTCAACTTGGGTATAACTCTATGCCACAAGTCTAGCCTTGAAGGTTTGTACCTTCCCATCAGTGCCCCATTTTCTCTTGTAGATTCATTTTTAACATATAGGTTTAACCCCATCAGGTTGATTTACAAGATCTCAAACTGAATTTAAGTACATATACTCCGTTTTGAGATTCATAGCTTTGATCCATTCATCCTTGTAAACATCTTCCATTGCTTTCTTGTAAGACAATGGATCATCAACATTTATGTCAGCTACGATAGCAAGGATTTCAGTTAAACTCATGGCGAATAGGCGGATTCCAAACTCTCCCATTACGTCGAGGCTCCTTCGACTTTTGAGGTTGATTTGACCTACTAGATGAACCAACTTTAACAACTCTTGTTGAGCTATTGGTTTCTTCAACAACTCTTGTTGAAGGTTGAGTAGTTTCACTAGAACACTATCTTACTATGGGGCATATGCTTTCTTATGGTCCTCATCTAAAAATATAGCATTTGTCTATAGAAACACTTTATTATCTTCAAAATTGTAGAAGTAACCACCTCTTGTTTCTTTAGGGTAACATACAAATAGACAAAATTTTGAACGAGGTTCCAACTTCTTAGGATTTGTCTCAAGCACGTGTGTTGGGCAACCCCAAATCCTAAAATGGTGTAAACTATCTTTACGACCATTCCATAATTTCAAAGGTGTTCCAGTAACACTTTTGGAAGGAATGTAGTTCAAAATGTAAGTTGCAGCCTGTACTGCATCTTAACTATGAGTCAGGTAAGGAAGCATAACTCATCATAGACCAAATCATGTCCAAAAGGTTCGATTTCTCCTTTCTGATACACCATTCTACTGAGGTATACCAGGTGCTGAGAGTTGGGATAAAATTCCATATTCTATCAAATAATCTTTGAATTTGAGATCCATATACTCTCCACCTTTATGAGATCGAAATGTTTGAATTGTTTTATTTAATGCATTTTTCAGGTTCGACCTTGTGCTCCTTGAACCTTTCAAAGGTTTCAGACATATGTTGCATTAAATAAACATATCCTTATCTAGAATAATCATTAGTGATGAAATATTCAAATCGTCCTCTTACCTTAACATTCATCGAACCACAGAGGTCTGAATGTACAAGTTCTAAGGGTTCTTTGGTTCTTTGACCTTTTTCAATAAAGGATCCTTTAGTAATTTTTGAAGGAACTCGTTTTTAAAGAGATCTATGAGTAAAAGCGGATCATCCAAATTTCATTTGGATTGAAAAACACGAATTTACAATAAACATACAGATTATGCATTCTAAGTAAAATTACAACATGCTTTTTTAAACAAGAAATAGGGTTCAAGAGATTATACCTTTGAAGAACACTTCTTCTCGTAAAACCCTCGAACTATCAGAACTCTACAAACAACAATAGAATTTGAAGACCCTCTTCAAGAATCACGAACCAAAATTATGAAGACATTACCACATGGAGTCCTTGGTATTCTCAAGATGAGAACCTAGAAGTGGTAAGCTCTGACTATTTTTATTTGGAGGGTGTTGAGTTTTGTGGAGGAATAATATTGAAGAAGGTTTCAATCGTATAGCAAAGTTTTCAATCGTTTAGTCTCTTTTTTTTCCTATAGATCTTTTGGGAAGAAGAAGAAAACTATTTTCTTTTTATTCCTTTTGCCATAAAAAAACCAATTAACCACCAACTAAAATGGTTAGAGAGAAAATAATATTTATTATTCAAAATAATAAAATAATAAAAATAAATATGATAACCATCTTATCATGTTATATTTATAACTGATAGTTTTAATATTGTATCATATATAATATAAACTATAGTTTCTTTTCTCTATTTTATGAAATTTAATATAAATCATATTTATATTAAATTTAACTATGAATCTCAATCATATATTTCTTTTCTCCAATTAAACTAATAATGTATCATATACATTATGACAATTATATCATATATAATTGAATCAATTTAATTATATCATATATAATTAAATTTTCTTTATTAATTTAAACAATTCAAATTAACCAAAAAACCGATTCTCAATAAATTCTTTTGAGTTACGAAGGGGACCTTATGGACCTATAGCTTGAATCTTCAACGGTATGTGAATAATTAATTAAACTCTTTAATTACATTCCACCATCCACAACTGTCGGGCACTCCACTAAAGACCAACAGTTACACTCTTCACACTACAGATATATTTTTAGGTCAATTGGATATAACTAATCAACAGTACAATGACCCTTCACAAATTACTCGTAAGTACAGCTGGACCAATTTACTGTTTTTCCCCTTGTAGTTACATCTAACTCCTTAAGTACCACTGATTCCTCTAATGAACAATAGATCATAATTCCTGTATTACTAAACCCCTCTTGGGCCAGGAGAGGGTGTGATGCCACATTGTTCAAGACTTGCAATCAACCCTTAAGGGAGCGATTTTTCTACTTACCCCTGCTTCAAGAAATGAGTGAACTTCATCTTGTGTAGTTGAGTTCTCAGCTCCCCAATCAGACGAATCCCCAAAATGGTAGGCTTGTTGAGTTGGCGATCTGGCCACTCTCACCTATACAAATCAAAAGACCGCTCTCATATGTAGGAGTTCACAACTCACTAAGGATTAAGGTCATGTTACCTATGGTCATCTTGGTGAAATGAAAGTCTCTATTATGAACGATGTTATCTAATGAGACTAAACATTTCGTGCTTCGATCTTATACAAACTCCTTTGTATAGAATATCCCCGCTCGCATGTCTAATACATAAATGATCAGGATTAGATCAATTGTAGCACTTTACAACATTTGTAACATCTACAAAGCGAGTCATGCTCGTAGTGTCACCAGGATAAGGTACCCAGCCCTATCCATATACTATAGACCATTGAGGCTATTACTTAAACATGATCCACTTGTATGTCTCCACATACATGTTTAAGTTACAACGATAACCTTAGATGTTAGTTTATTGATTTGTGGTTAATGCAACTAAAATAACACATATTTTATAGACAAAGTAAATAAAATATCAAATATTATTAATCACATCAAAGTTTGTTCATACAAGATTGACAAACTATAGGACCCTACAAGATTTAGCTCATCAATTCTAACAATGCCTTCAAGGCATGACTCACATACATGTAATGCATTTTTTTCTAACTCACTGAGAATTCTATTCTTGATTAGTCTTTTAATCCTATAGAGATTTATGTGTCCCAATTTTAGCTGCCAATGATGGGCATTTTCTATAGGAGAAATCTTCTGTCTTTTATTCTGAGTTACCACAAGTTTAAACAGTTCAGTATTTAGGAGAGGCTTTTGTTTCAAACGGTCTTAACACATAAAGATTATCTTCCAGCTTAGTAGAACAAAGTTTTATATCATTCTTAAAAATAAACGTTTTATTCAAAGAAAAATGCAAACTTCATTTTCATTGGAAAAGTATAACATTTATTTGCCTTCCATGAAAAATTAATTATCCACATTTATCAATCCTTCATACATTATAACACTTACAACATTGTATGGTGCATGAACATGGTTAATGTAATCATACATCCTTGTAATATAACACTTATATTATGATGCATGAGCATGCTAATTAAATAATGCATCCATAAAATATAACACTTATACTTAACCATGATGCATAAATATATTTATCTTAAGGTGGGATTTTGAATCTATATGACATACATTATGAAATATAAATCCAAAGCATTAATTTAGACATACGTTGAATACATAATAAATTAAATAGAAAAAATTGGACCAAATTTTGGAACCCTAAAATTAATTAAATTAATATAACTAAATATATTAACCTAATTAATTAAAAAAAAAAACTAAACTAGGGCAAATTCACTATAATTGTGTGCCTACACCAGCACTTTGCACGTTTGGAGTGCAGCGATGCTTGGGGGGAGCACCACTGTGCTCTCATCTTCTGTCACATGACACAGTGTTGTGCTTCGGCAGGGTGCCCCAGTGCAGCGTTCAAAACGTCTAGCATCAACCATAGTGCCGCGGTGCTTAAGTAGGCGCTTCGATCAGAAACTTCATTCCAGCACCGTTTCAGCTTCGTTTTCCATCGATTTCTTCAGCAACTCTTACTGCTCGATCGATACGGACTTACAAACTCAATAACAATATTTAAGTGCCCAAAAAATACAATGGGCCTTTACATTTTGATCACATTAAAATGTAAACTAAGTACCAAAATTTGTAAACATCCAATTTTGCAAACCTCACATTCAAAATGTAGATTTAAAACCCACCTTTCTCAACTGATTTTTGTTTAAAAAATGTGAAAAAAAGAGTAAGAAACCTGGCACTCATTTCCATTTTTGGGAATCGAATCTCGGGTGGACGGGTTAGGACTATCTTGCATGCGATTTTAACATTTTATGAGAACAAAAACTTCATGCTAAATAGAGCATAGATGGGATAAACATCATACACACATGCTTTAATAAAGGAGAAATGAAGGGGAAGAATTGTTCTTACCTTTGTAGACTCCCGGGCCTCCCAAAATTTTCTCTAGCTTTTCAAACGAATGTCTCCTCAATCGATATCGAACATGACCACAAGAATAACCTTGTTATTCTCTTAGAAATTCCAATAATTTGATAAGTGGTATCCAACAATTGGAGGAGAAAGAGGTAGAGAATTTTTTTTGAGAGAGTGAAGAGAGAATTTTATTTTTGGCGGCTACATTAAAATCTCACCAAAGGAAATCTTTCCCTAAAAAGTGTCATAAGGAGGAATTTATATGGAGAAGAGTTAACCCCTTGTCCAAGTCTTTTCTTTTCTACCATTGTGCTAAATTAATTAAATAATCATTATTTATTTAGTTAGTACAACAATTATATAACCATATATATTAATCCAATTTAATATATATACATAAGTAATTAATAAATATAAACATCACATGTTTTTATGCATCCACCTCTCTATAAAATTTCTTAATCAATTAATTAGCCATTAATTAATCAGTTAGGTAACTATATTAAATCATATTTAATATAGAGTTAATTAAAATATAAATATCACTTATTTATATGTATACATCTCTTTAGGAATCTAATTCCCATAAATCTAATATTCGAATCTCATTCAAATATATCTCTCTCACATAATATGAATCATAGATCACATCTATAATTAATTATATATAAATCACATTAATATATAATTTCCTCAATTGATTTGAACTATTCAAAATTAATATCCTTTAGTGACTAACAAGGGGACCTTATGGGCCTATAGATCAGAAGTTCCAACGATATTAGATTAATTGGCTTAACTCATTAACCAAATTAATTAATATTCGTTCTATGTGTACACTCCACTAAAGACCGACAGTTACACTCTTAGATATATTTCTGTAGACTAATAACAGTAACTTAGTCCTCACGAATGTTCGTAATACCAATTGGGTCAAATTACCATTTTACCCTTGGGTTACCTCTGTCCTTAAGTATCAATGTTTCTCTAATGAACAATCTATTTATTGTCCAAAAGTTAAACAAAAATCCTTCTCAATTCAACGAGAGGGTAGGGCCTTTTGTTCGAGTCCTAGAGATACCAATTTAGGGAACACTCATTTACTTACCTTAAAGTTGGGAAGGAGTGGATTCCATTTTGTAATATTATGTTTCCAGCTCGCCACTCGATCTTGTCCCCAAAATGGTAGGCTTATTGAGTCGGCGAACTAGTTACTCTTAACCATAAAAATCAAAGGAAAATCTCTTGTAAATAGGAGTTCATAATACACTCAGGATTAAGACTAAGTTACACTACAAGAAATCTGACTTCTCCCGACGTCACAAATTCGTCGAAAAAGTGTGGAAAACACGTCGGGAGAGCCTCTCCCGACAAATAAAGGGTCGTTGGGAGTTTGGTCGAGAGAATCCTATCAAGAGAGGAACTCCCGACGATTTTATTTAATGTGTCGGGAGTTCTTGTAACTCCCGACGCAATAATATATGCGTGGGGAGTTCATTCATTAGTTGAAAATTATCTATCGAATATTTTTAATCTATCGTTTGTAATTTTTAAAAATTTGATCTGATAACCTGTAAAACATAATAAACCAAATAAAGATTCACATAATTAAACAACAAAAATGAAGTCCATATTATAACAAGTAAATAAAAAATTACAATATCCAAACAAAGTCGATACTAGAAGTACATAAACATTCATATCACAAATACATAAAAGAAATAAAATTAAAACAACGTCTATAACACGTCTGGAACACAACATCTTCAACAATTGTCCCAACTCATCTCCGAATAGCACTCTACAATAAAACAAAAACATTCAAATGTCATATCTGTAAACATCCACAACACGTTCAAACTTCAATACGGGTGTAATGAAACTCTACCCATCCCCCACGACAAACATGGAACCTCCCGAACATCAAAAACACACAAAACGAGTAAACAAGAACCAATACATATAAAACTCAAACTTTGTCCCCAAAATGGTTTAACCCAATCTCAACCCACCCCCCAACAACACATTAGAACATCGTAAACATTCATAAACATACAAGAACTCCAAGTTCAAGGACAAGACGGGTGTAATGAAACTCTACCAATCCCCCACGACAAACATGGAACCTCTCGAACTTCAAAAACACACAAAACGAGTAAACAATGACCAACACACATAAAACTCAAACTTTGTCCCCAAAATGGTTTAACCAAATCTCAACCCACCCCCAACAACACATTAGAACTTCATAAACATTCATAAACACACAAGAACTCCAAGTTCAATGACAAGATGGGTGTCATGAAACTCTACACACCCCCTACCACAAATATGGAACCTCCCAAACATAAAAAACACACAAAACGAGTAAACAAGAACCAACACACATAAAAGTTCAAGGACGAAAATTACGAACAACCACGGTATAATTCATTACGTGCTTTAGCCATTAAATCCTCGAATAAGTTCGTGGTATCTCTTTCTTGACCATTAAAGGACATTTCATTCTTAATCATTCCTTCATTTGCATTTTCTTTTTCAATTGGAACTTGTAAATCATTTATAAGATTCAACATCTCATTTTCTTCGACAGCATTACTCTCTATACTATCTACTTTAACATTCTATATTGAATGACTTGTATGACTTCTAGATAAGTTTACTGGCTCTCCATGATATACCCATTCACAATATGAGGGAGATATTCCATACGTTAATAGATGTCGTTCTACAATATCTATCTTTTCCCAAATTGAATTCATACAATTCTTGCATGGACATCTTATTCGTCCGAAATCATTCACATGAAACTTTGCCATATCTAAAAACTGGGATACTCTTTCTCTATACTCCATTGATAACTTATTCCTTAGTTTAATCCATTCTTTATTCATCCTTAAAAATAAATATTTTCTTACCAACTTGTAATCCAAAACAATAAACTGGATTAGAGGACAAAGTACAAAGTATTTATTAAGCATGAACTTTGCTTAAACATTTCCAAGTTTGTTCGGAGTATTTAAAATTTTAACTAATTTATAATACGTGATTTGACCTTTTTTGCCCCTAATGTTATTGATTTCTTTTTTTCCTAAACCAAGTCCAAAATTAAGTAAGTTGAAACATCCACAATCCATGGCTTATATAAAAAACAATGCTAATTAAAAACAATCCACAATAACATTCATTCTCCAAAAAAAATGCATAAATTGAAACATCCACAATCCACAATAACAACTCAATCCATAATAACATGCTATAAATTAATCCACAATCCACAAAAAATTGCATAAATTGAAACATCTACAATCAACAATAACAACTCAATCCATAAATTAATTCACATTCAACAACAATAACAACTCAATCCATAAATTGAAACATCCACAATCCATGGGAATCTTGTTTTGGTTTAAATTTTGGAGCTTTTGAAAATGGTATTTGGAAAGTCAAACTAATTCACATTCAGCAATAAATGGGAATCGATCAATAATGATTAATTAAAACATATACAATGATTAATTGAAACATCTACAACAACACAATTACAATTTGTATAAATTATTTAAATCATAATTTTTCAATAATCAATCAATAATGATTAAATTAATATACCAGAGAAAAAAATGATTTAAATAAATATACAAGAGAAAATAAAATGAGAAGATTACCGATGACAGCGGCGGGAAAAGAAGGGAAAATGAGAGAGAGAGGGAGATGAGTGGGGGGAGGGCGAATGGGCGGCAGCGATAGTGGGAAAAGAGAGGAAAAATGGAGAAGGAGGGAGAGGAAAGGCGAGTGGGTGAAGGGTCGGGGGGGGGGGGAGGTCGCGGCGGCACGGTTAGGGTTAGGTAAAAGGGAAGAAATGGAAAAAAATGGGGAAGAAGAGATCTGGTATTTGGAAAGTCAAATTAATTTACATTCAGCAATAAATGGGAATCGATCAATAATGATTAATTAAAACATATACAATGATTAATTGAAACATCTACAACAACACAATAACAATTTGCATAAATTATTTAAATCATAATATTTCAATTAATCAATCAATAATGATTAAATTAATATACAAGAGAAAAAAATGATTTAAATAAATATACAAGAGAAAATAAAATGAGAAGATTACCGATGACAGCGAGCCTGACGGGCATCAAGAGAGCCATCAGGAGTTCCAAGGGAACTCCCGACGGCTAACGTACAACGTCAGAAGTTCCTGCAAAACTCCTGATAATTGTTTTAGTTGTCGGGAGTTCTCGGGGAATTTCCGATGGGCCTTTACGGCATCGGGAGAGACAGTCTCTCTCGATGCCCAAACTCTCGACGCTCGATTTAGACATCGGGAGAACTCATTTTTCTTGTGAAATAGAAACTTAACTAGTCAAGATGTTACATCTAGTAGTTAGTATTCGCGATTCAGTCTTATGAAAACTCATTGCGTAGAATACCCACACTCGAATGTCACCTACACAAACATGTCGCATCATTATATTTGTATTAAATACAAAGTGGGTCACAGTGTCACCAAGATAAGGTATGCAACCTTATCCCTATACTATAGACTCTTTAGGCTATATCTTGAACATTGATCCTTGTATATCTCCACATACTATTCAAGACTCATAAGACATCCTAGGATATTAGTTTATTGGATTTAGAGTTATTAAGACCAAATAGAATAAAACATAATTAATAAAATTTATTTAAATAACATCGATAACTCTTTATTGATGATGGTCAATTAATTATGTTTATTATCTACGAGTTTTAGGGCATAAAACCCAATACTTTACTGATGATTATTCAAGGTATGGGTACATTAACTCAATACAACATAAATCAGAAGTCCTTGAAATATTCAAGGAATACAAGATTGAAGTTGGGAAGTCATTGGGTAAAACAATTAAAACACTTTAGTATGTTCGAGGCGGAGAGTATATGGATTTGAAATTCCAGGACTATTTGATCGAACCTGGTACACCTCAATAAAATGGTTTATCAAAAGGGAGAAATCAAACCTTGTTGGACATGGTTTGTTCTATGATGAGTTATGTTCATTTACCTGGTTCGTTCTGGGGTAACGCAATATAGACTGCAGTTATATTTTGAATTATTTTCCATCCAACAGTATTTCTGAAACACCTTTGGAACTATGGAATGGTCGTAAAGGTAGTTTACACCATTTGGGATCTGGGCTTGCCAAACATACATGCATCAAGCTAATCTTATGAAATTGGAACCTCATTCAAAATTGTGCCTATTTATAGGTTACCTCAAAAGAACGAGAGGTGGTAACTTCTACGATCCTCAAGATAATTTTTTTTTTTTTTTTTTTTTTTTTTTTTTTTTTTTTTTGTAAACAAACACTACATTTTTAGAAGGCCACATTAGGAAGCACAATCCATGTAGTAAGATGGTATTGAATGAACATTCTAGAGAAATTATTGAACCTTCAACAAGAGTTGTTGAAGAGCCAAGTATACCAACAAGAGTTGTTGATGTTGGTTCATCTAGTAGATCACATCCATCTTAACCATAGAGGGAGCCTGTAGTAGGAGGGTTGGAAACTCGACTATTTGTTATATGGGTTTAATAGAAATCCTAACCATCATATCCAATGGCGACGTTGAGGATCCATTGTCTTATAAGAAAGCAATGGAGGATGTAGACAAATATGAACGGATCAGAGCTATGGATCTCAAGATTGAGTCTATATACTTCAATTTAGTATGTGATCTTGTAGCTCAACCTGATGGGGTAAAACCTATAGGTTGCAAATGGATCTACAAGAGAACAAGGGGTGCTTATGGTAAAGTACAAACCTTCAAGGCCTAGACTTGTGGCAAAGAGTTATGCCCAGGTTGAGGGAGCTGATTATGAGGAGACTTTCTCATCTATTGCTATGTTAAAGTCTGTCTGGATACTTCTGTCCATTGCCACATATTATGACTATGAGAATTCACGAATGGACGTCAAGACTTCCTTTTTAAACGTAGAGCATACCACTTGCCACTAGCTCAATTCTTTCGACCTCCTGCTATATCCTAGCATCTTCCTCATCCCGCTACTTGTGTCTATATGAATCCCTCTAGCTTGATCTTGAAGGTTGATCTGTACCACCTCCAGTAGGATCACTAAGGCATTTTTCAACTATATGCCCCTCTTGTTTGCATTCTAAGCATACCCCTACGCGAACCAGACAACGCCCTGCATGACATTTTTCACATTTCTTACATGTGGGCTTATCTTTCCAGACTGCTCCCAAGTTAGAATTCTACTGCTAGTGGTGCCATAATGATCTTACCAAATCCTGAATCTTCTACAGAGGCACAAGAGTCCCCTGCTCTGACTTCCTTTTCTGACCTGTGATAGTTCCCATACCAAATGACTTTAAACATTCGCTCTCAGACTAAAAATCCATCTCAATCGCTAAACGAAGTGGCTCCACATGTGAAGTTGGCTTGAAAGCTCGCACAAAACCTCGTATCTCTCTCTTTAAGCCATGGACAAATATTTTTACTCTTTTAGCTCCAGTGGCAACCAATTCAGGAGAAAAACGGGATAACCTATTAAATTCCTGATCATATTGTTCAACAGTCATATGGCCTTGCTTCAGGTCTAAGAATTCTTATTTCTCAGCATTCTTCAAGCTAGTACATATATATTTCATGTAGAAGCGCTCCTTGAAGTACTCCCATATTATTGATTCAGCTTCTGCATCTGTCATCCTTTCATTAGACTACCACCAGATTGTGACATTATCAGTAAGCAAGAAAACAACACACTGCATCTTTTAATCATCCGGGCACCCCATGTTGGGGTTGATGCCCTAAACTCTCATTGGGTCCTGTAGTTTGTAAACACCAATATTGAACAAACGCTTGTGATGTAATAATATGAGATATTTTCTTCATTGATATCTATAAAAATGAGATGTTTTAATTTCTTTACCACAAAACCAATAAACTAAGATCCCTGGTTATCGTTGTAACTTAAGCAAGTATGTAGAGACATACAAGTGGATCACGCGTTAAGTGATAACCAAAATGGGTATAGTATATGGATATAGGAGGGAAACATTATCCTAGTTACACTGTGGATACGACCCGCTTTGTAGATAGTTACAAGTGTTGTGACGTGCTACAGATGGTCTGATCATGATCATTCATGTGGGGACAAGCGAGCGGGGGTGTCCTATATAAAAGAGTTTGTATACTACTGGACAACGAAGTGTATAATCTCATTATATAACGTCGTTCATGATAGAGACTTCACTTCACTAGGATACCATAGGTAAAATGACCTTAATCTTGAGTGAGTTGGGAACTCCTTCCTTTGTGGATGGTCCTTTGATTTGCATGGGTGTAAGTGGCCAGATTGCCGACTCAAATCTACCACTTTAGGGATTCGTCTGATTGGGAAGCTTGGAACTCAACTACATAAGATGGAATTCACTCTTTCCCAAAGCAAGGGTAAGTAGATAGATTGCTCCCTTAAGGTCTAATTCTGGGGCTTGAACGATGTGGTGCTACACACCTTCTCATGGCCCGAGAGGTGTCAACTCATAGTAGGACTATGATGTATTATTCATTAGAGGGATCAGTGGTACTTAAGAAGTTTGATGTAACTCTAGGGGCAAAATGATAAATTGGCCCAGTTGTACTTACGAGCATCTGTGAAGTGTTACCGTACCGTTGACTAGTTATATTCGATAGATATAGAAATATATATGTAATGAGAAGAGTGCAACTGTCAGTCTTTAGTGGAGTGTCTGGCAGTTAAGAATGGTGAATCTTGTGACTAAAGAGTTCAGTCAGCTATTCACATATCATTGGACCTTTAAGCTACAAGTCCACAAGGTCCCCTTGGTAGCTCAATGGATTCAAGTTGAGAATCAGCTTTTTGGTCAGTTTGAAGTGTTCAAATTGACAAGAAGGAGTTTGATTATATATGATATGATTAAACTGGTTCAGTTATATATGATATAGTTGACATGATGTATGAGATAAATTAATTGGAGGATAATGATATAAATATGATTTATATCAAGTAAAGGAGAAAAGGACTATGGTTTAAATGTTGTATATGATGTGATACTAAAACTTTAGGTTACAAATATAATATGATAAGTTAGTTATTGTATTTATTTATAATAAAAACAATTATGAGATAATTGTTGGTGGTTTCTCCTTAACCGTGTGTGAAAGTGGGAGGTTGTTTTCAGTTTTTCATAACTGAAGGATATAATGAAAAATGTTTTCATTTTTGAAGAGAATGGTTGTATCGCATCATTAGAGTACATTGCCCATCGTTTAGCTCGCAAGAGATTACACGACAGCTTCAAGTGTTTGTCTAAACGATTGTGTACACACATTTGCCTAAACGATCGTGCTGTCTTTTACTAAGTGATCGTGTGGCTAAGCGATATTCTCTAAACGATCATGTAAACGATCAAGCTGTTTTTCCGAAACGATCGTGTACCTGCTGTTTTTTACTATATGATCAAACACAACGTCTATACAATAGACTCTATATTCTCCCACTTGCTTGGTCGTTTGGTACGATCGTTGTTTCCTCCTTCCCCCTACAAAATCAAACAGAGCCCACGCCTCCTGGATTCTCACTCCGAGAATACCAACGTCACTGAGTGTGGTGTCCAAAGAGGTATCTTGTTCATGGAGAAGTTTGTTCGTGACTAAATGATTGGGTAGACGAAGAAGGCGATAGCGAGAGGTGTTGTTCCAGACTCCACGAGAGCGAGAGAAAGTCAAAAGAAGAGTTCTTCAAAGGTAAGTCTCTTGTCCCTTTGTATTTATTTGTGGAAATATGCCGTAATTTGTTTTGAAATGCATGACTTATTTATATGTTTGTGAATGCTTGTATTTCTATCATTATGAATTTGGAATGATCTTGCTTCCGCTTATAGGTTCTCTTTGATAAGAGTTCCTTTACCTCATGTAATGAAAGATCGTCTCTATAGACGATACCCACAACTCTGCTTTGGAAAGGTCTTTCATTAACCCATCAAACGTTTGAGAATTATAATGTTTGGCTTTGGTAGACAGATCCTGAAAATACTACTGTAGAACAGGGCCTTTGGGTGCAGAACGTCCTGAGGCAATGGCCATTGGGCTAACATCTCCTTCCCTATACCACTAAATCTTTCTTCTGACCAAACCGTCAATGCAGAAAGGTCATCCTAGGTGATGAGTGCATCAGAGTGTGGGTGAACTGATGTTTGTCCCTAATTCTTTACAACATTTTAAATGGGTAGGTGACGTCAACCCCATCTACTAGTTTTTCCTCCTCGACCATCCGTCTTAACACTTCGGCATGGCGACGTTTCCTAACATTCACAGTCGACGACTATCAATTCCATGTCAAGGAAAACGGTCTAATTTTACCTTTTAAGAAAATAGGCAAGGCCATGCACATAAAAATTTAAAACATCTTAATACGAAACATACCTGGCATGGACGAAGGATCCGTAGATGGCCTTAAGGGACATATAACCTAGACTTACATCGTAAGTCAGTCTATTAAACCTAAAACTTAAGCTCTAATACTAGCTGTAATGATCCACCCTTTCGAGACGCCTATCACTAGTCGTTACCTTATAATTACCCATTTAATATTCAAACATTTTGACCATTGAAGAAACTAAAATTCATTAAAACAATAAAGACAATTTTCCAAAATAAACTATAAAATCAATAAACAAATAGGTAAAACCTTTGTTCGGGGCCTTTAAAACAACTACAAAAAATTCACATTCAAATAGACAAAATTTGTAATATGACATCGAGTTCTAAATCAAAATATTTAAATAACTTGAAAACATAAACTAAGTGGAAGTAGTTTATCTCTTGTCCCATAAAGCATGGTCACGAGTCCCCCTCATCACTCTCCGATTTGTTACGGTCCTTACTTTGAAAACATAAAATAAGAAAGGTTGAGTATAAAAATACTCAGTATGTGACCCCCTACTGGGGCCATTTGGATGATCTATTAAACCCAAAGATGGGAGATTCACTTTGGAGAAACCTTTTGTCTTTTAGTTGTTGTTGTCGTACTAAACATTTCAGCGTTAAACAAGGCTTTTATGACTAACAGTCTTAGTACATATAAGTTATTTTCCATTGAACCATAACCAATATCCATTCTCTTCTTGAAAATAAACACTTTATTCTTAGAAAAAGGACACGGTATAACCTTGTTCAATGAGACAAGAAATCGATATTACATTCCTCTTAATATGAGGAACTACAAAAACATTATCCAGTAACAAATAAGGTTTCTTGTCAACAAATAACTTCAGCATGCCTACAGCAACAGCTGAAACAACCTCACCAGTACCGACTCGAAGAGTTATCACTCTCCATGGCAACGTTTGCTAGGAACTCCTTGGTAAGAGGAACTGACATGATTGGTAGCACTTGAATCAAGGATCCAGGCAGAATCATCATTCTCTACAGACATGTCTCCAAGACCAATAAATCATATTTACTGTCTTGTCTCCTCTTTTGGAAAGTAGTGGGATCGAGGATGTTTGCCACGAAATTTATTTCACAATTCTTTCCACTGTAAGTAATCGGTCATATTTAAAAGCTTTAAACGAAAATACTAATGAGTTGCTAAAAATAAAAATGCATTGACCTATGTTAGGTTTTAAGCAAATACTCGTTGTAAAACAAAACAACATCCAATAAGGTTTTAGTAAAACTAATATGAACCCGGTATGACATCTAGTTTTGCAATGAGGCTTCAAAGGTTTAGGACAAAAACTGTCGAAGGGAGGTAAGTTATCTCTCCTCTAAATTGAGAAGTTCTCAACTAGTCATTAATACCAGATCAACTCTTATTCCTATAACGAACCTTCATTGATTTGGCCAAAAGATCATTAACTTACTTAACAATCTTCCGTAAGTGTGACCCACCATTTTAGGCCCTAGAGGTCCATCCCAAAATCCCAATCCGAAGGGAAAAAATCCGATTGGGGAAAAACCTAAAGCAACCCTATCCATTTCTGGAGTTCACCATGCTCTTGACCAACTGCACAAAACTCATTCGAAGAGGGACGCTCAAAGGCGAAATGAGGGAGTACAAAATGATCTCACGGTATGAATCAATGACATAGGCCATAGGACGTGTTGACATACACCCTTCACCCACTTACTATAAATACTCTCTTTGTCCATCTTGATATTGACTCATGCAAACACTATCTGAAGGGGGATGCTCCAAGGGCATCATGAGGCCAAGCATGAATCTCATGGTGTGAACATATAGGGAGAAACGTGAGTGGAATCATAGACATATCTGATACGCCTCTTTCTTCCACCGAGTATTTTATAACCTACGGTTTAGCTTACTTAGAAAAAATACAGCTAAGTATTTTAACTAAGTGACTTTTGGGTTTTCCCAAGAGTAACTTTTACCTTGGGTAGTTGAACAACTTTTGATCATCATCCATTAAACTCTTAAATGGAGTTTTTTACTAAATCGTTACATACTTGTTGAAAATCTATCTAATTCACCTTTCTAGGTAGGTTCTCAGGTAGAGGTGTTACGTTTCCGTCAATTTAAGAACCCCAGCCTAGCCAAAACCTGCAATAGACAAAAGGTTTCTTATAGATAGATTTACAACAAATTTAATCTTTTATTTCAACGAATTTTATCCTATTAAATAAATTTTAAAAGATTAATCTAGGTTATTAAACTCTTTTGAACCACTTGAACATAGGTCTATCTCAAACCAAATTTTAAAACCCTTTTAAAAAACTTGAGTTCACCTTAAGTCCGCATACAACTCTGAATTATTGATTTTAGGTTTAATTTCCTTTATAATACTTATAAATGGAAACCAACCACAATGCGAAGCTAACACATGCAAGGCATTCATCATGCTTATAAATAGCCAAAGTGTCATGCTTAATGCATTGTCCATTCATTGCTACTTCTTTTATATAACACTTATATAATAGAGCAATGAAACAAGCAAAACATGCTTCCATTCACCCTTAAACTATAAAATTTATAATAGAAGGATGATGCATTATAATGCTTACTGCATGCAAAATATAACTCTTATATTTCATGATGCATGCACATGTTTTCTAGTAATTTCTTCATGCAATATTATAAAATTTATAATACATGATGCATGAATAATTACATAGCCTAAGGTGGGTTTTAAACTATATGTCAAACACTTTGGCATATAAACACCATACATCACATGTGTAATAAAACAATGTTGATGAACCGGGTGAAATTTTCTTAAAATCACAAAAGAAAAGCTAACTATTATAAAGAAAAGGAGTCTCCAGTTCAAACAGGCGAATCGGGTCTTAAATCGCTCAGGCAAAGCATCGCATCTCCAACCATCGTGTACTAAACCCCCCGCGATCATCTACACGATAAAACAAACGCATTTCCCTATCGTTTACCAACGCTGGCAAAGCTAAACGATCATTTAGTAAATACTACACGATCGTTTAGCTATTACTACACGATCATGTACCTTTTACCAAGCGATGAAGCTTGAGGTACACGATCGCTTAAAGCACTCTGCACAACGCCCGCCTTCCACGATCGTTTAAACGACTATGATTTCGCGAAGCATACCCTCATGCCAACCATGCAACACCCCCTATGATGTTTACACATGACTTGCATATGGGCTTATCTCTCTAGACCCTCCTGAGTAATAATTTTTCTATTGGTAGTGCTGTAATGATCTGACCAAATCTTGAATCTTCTACAGGGGCACGGGAGTCCCCCTGCTCTGACTTCCTTTACTGACCCTTGATATGTCCCATCCCAAATGACTGTAAACATTAGCTCTTAGACTGAGAGTTCATCTCAACTGCTAAACAAAATGCCTCTACTGTGAAGTTTACTTGAAATCTAGCACAAAACCTCACATCTCACTCTTTAAGCCTTGGACAAATCTTTTTACTCTCTCAGTTTCTGTGGCAACCAATTCAGGAGCAAAGCATGACGACCTGTCAAACTCCTAATCATATTCTTTAACAGTCACATCGCCTTGCTTTAGGTCCAAGAATTCTTGTTGATTGGCATTCCTTAGGCTAGCAGAGAAATATTACATGTAGAAGTGCTTCTTTAATAGTTCCCATCTTATTGATCTAGCCTCGACATCTATCATACTTTCAGGAGAATTCCACCAGATTGCGACATTATCAGTAAGCAAGAAAACAATACACTACACCTTTTGATCGTCTAGACACCTCATGTAACGAAAAATCATCTCTATAGAGGATAACCACAACTCTACTTTGGTAGGGTCCTTCAATGACCTATTAAACGTTCGGGGATTATACTTCTTAAAAGCCCTCAGATGATTTGCTTTGGTGGACAGATACTGCAAATTATGTTATGAAATAGAGCCTTGGGGAGCAAGAACCTCCTGAGGCAGTGTCCATTGGGCTAACACCTCCTGCACTATACTCTTAAATCTTTCTACCAACAAAACCGCCATTGCAGCAAAGTCAGCCTGGGTGACGGGTGCACCAAGGGGTGGGTGTACTGATATTTGTCCTTCATTCTCTGTAACATTTTCACTGGGTGGGTGATATCCACCCCTTCTACCAATTCTTCATCCTCAACTACCCTTCCAGGCACTTCGGCATGGCAACATTTACTAACATTCACAGTCGACCACTTTCAATTCCCAGTCAAGGAAAACAGTCTAATGTTACCTTTTAAGAAAATATGCAAGGTTATGCATATAATAATTTAAAGCATCATAATAAGAAACATACTTGGCGAGGGCGAAGGATCCTAGAGGACCATAAGGGACACATAATCTAGACTTACATCGTAAGTCAATCTACAGAACCTAAAACTAAGGCTCTGATACTAACTGTAACAAGCCGACTTTTTGAGACCTCTATCAAAGGTCGTTACCTCATAATTACACATTTAAAATCCAAATATTTTGACTATTGAAGAAAATAAAATTCATTAACACAATAAAGACGGTTTTCAAAAATAAACTATAGAATCAACAAACCTTTGTTCAAACCCTTAAAAAGAACTATGAAAAATTAACATTCAAATAGATAAAATCTACAATCTGACATCGAGTGGTAAATCAAAACATTTAAATCAAAGTGATTTATCTCTTGTTCTATATGGCATGGTCACGAGTCTCTCTCGTCATTCACCAATCTGTTCCTATCCTTACAAGAGAAACATAAAATAAGAAAGTTTACGTATAAAAATACTCAGTGACCCCTTACTAGGACCATCTGGGTTATAACTTAACCTGACATTGGCATAATGTACATATCACAACATAGTATAGCATGGCGTGACATAGGTATAAAATAGTGAACTCGGAGGTCCACAAAACATAGCATAAGTAGTGGTCCCGAAGGATCACAAAACATGGTAAAGATAGTGATCTCGTAGGATCGCAAATCAGTCATAAATGGTGAACCTAGTGGTTTACAACCATAAAGTATACATAGCTTGATAGGAGAGTTAACAGTCACTTCTTAGCCTAGCATGCATACAACAGTCAAAGAGGTTTAAATATAATGTCATAGTCCATGACTTTCCAACATACTTATCCTGCAGCTTAAAATTATATAGCTAAGAAAACTATTAAAACAATCATTAACATGCGTTTATGGTACCATTTAGTTAACGTTTTTATTTAAGTTGAGTGTTCAATTCAAGGACGACATTTCAGTACAAAATCACTTATCTCAAGTTGTAGGTCCAAATATTAGAATTTAGCCAAGTAAAGTAATCCTCCTTCTACCTTTTCCCAAACAAAAATTCTATCTTTAACCACCAATATGCTTAGCTCCAAACTTTAGTACTTAATTCTAAAACATAAAATCATTATAAAATTCTTCAAATAACTCATCCAAAAGTTGAAGCTTAATTTGAAATCACTCTCAAACTTTTCGAACAAAATCCAACCTAAATATAAACCATTATATTATTAAGGTTTCAAGTCCAAATTACAACAACATTAACCAAAACAAAAGGGTTTTGGAACCTTAAAACTTACCAAAAACAAGCCGATAAAATCTTAATCTCACTACACAGCGGCTCTAGTCAATCCAAATTTTCGATTTCAACCTCAATGTTATGATTAAAGCAATAATTAGGCCTGTTATCGGTTGGGTATTCAAGATACTTCAAAAAAATCGCCAGCACCGACCAAAATCACTAAAACCTTACCTAAAACTCAAGATCACGACGAGATTTACAGGATTCCGGCGATGGAACATCTTTTGAAAGATGGTCTGAAGGGTACTTCACAGCAGCGAACCGATTTACGACGATGGCGACTCAAAGCACTACACAGATCTTGGGGTTAGAGAGAGAGCGCTTGATCAATTAAAACAATCCAATTTCCTTCTCAAATTCATTAATTTAATTTTAGATCCAAACTCCAAAATTAAAGGAGAATAAAACATAAAACAAGAATTTCCTCCAAATAAACTATTTCAATTCTCTACAAATATCTCTTACATTACTTATTTTAACTCCCAAATCCAATTTTGACCTTAATTTAATCCAAACACCACCCAGATATTTCAAAATAATTTCATAAAAATTACTGAAAAAATCGGGATGTTACATAGATTTTAAAATGAGTACTCAATATACATGTTTGGTTTGGGCTATACCCCTAAAGGTGCTTCTAAGGTATGTTTGAGATAGGGTTGAGATCCTAAAGAGCGTTATAAGCACATTCGGTGTGTGTTTAAACAATAAATGTCAAGGCTTGTCACTTTCTAATCATTTTAATTTGTTTGAAGTCTTTTTAAGGTGTAACAAAGTTGACAAGGTTATGGAGTAAATAACTTAGAGAGTGTCCTACCCTAATTCTTTATAACCCTAAGTTTTTTCCTTTTTTTATTTTTTTTTTAATTGATCTACTTCTTCCTTGCTATTTACCATTGACTTCAATAAATTTCAATAAAAAAACAATAAATTTTTAATAAATTTCTCAATAAAATTTTAGGTTGTCTACGTGTTTGATTGCTTTTTTTTTTTTCTTCTTTAGTATAATTACCACGAGATAGGGTATTAAACTATCGACCGAACTAAGCTTATTTTGACGCATGTTTGATTGATTTTCCTCATGTATATTTGAATAATATCTTTTCTCTATATTTATTTTACTTGTTATATGTTCGGTTCTTTATAAGAATTAGAAAAAGAAATATATTTGATTATTGTCGCTTCTCGTTGTTTGTTTTTAGTTAAAATAAAATTTAGTAGATATAATATAGAAAAAGGAGAAAAAAAGGCATTTTTGATCTCTGAGGGTTGAGTTAGGTTGCATTTGGATTCTAAGGTTTTCAAACTTTGCATTTTAGCACTTGAAATTTAGGATAATCTCGTTTTTTGGTCCTTTTTGTTAACACTTTTAGGGGGGAATGCTAAGTTGAGATAAAATGTCTAGAGTTCATACGTCTGTAAAGTTTATATATCTGTGAACCTCATATGTCTGTATTTAAGGTGTAAAGTTATTTAGTTTGAGTTCATATGTCTGTATTTGGGGTGTAGAGTTGAGTTCATATGTCTCGAGTATTTGGTGCAGTTTTTTGAACTCTAAATATTCTATTTTTATAGATTGCAATTTTTTTTCTTTTAATTTTTAAAGCTTTTCTTTCTTTCTTTCTTTCTTTCTTTCTTTCTTTCTTGCCAATGAACAACATTAATAAATTACATTTCATGCAGAAATATGGTTTATAAAACGAGAAACCAAAAAGAAACAAAACTTTTGGTTCCTAATTTTTCTCTCTGAATTTCATTATCATCTTCTTCTCTTTCTTCTTCTTCAAGTTGCTGCTCTATATTTTTACTTTGTCATGATTTTTTTGAAATTAAATCTCTCGTGTCATCTTAATAGCCAATGGAATGTCACCATATTTCTTCAACAATTTCACTTTCAATTAATTTAAATTTGGAGGATCATTAGAGAACAACTCTTCATTTTTCACTAATTCTTGCTAGAAATGTTCTAGGGATTTTTTTTTTTTAATTTTATGGTTCTTTTCGTTATATGTTAGATACATTTCGTCTAAATATTTTGTCACACTGATTTATATAAGAATTCAATTAAATTAAAATATTTTGTTACAAGCTTTTACATAAAATATTGTACTTAATGTAAACAAAATAGTACTATTTATATAATCGACAATCTTACAACATATTTTAATAGTCACTAGTCTTATAATAGTCAAAAGTGGTTGTCGAAGTTGATTATCGAATATTATTTTCCCTAGAGTTTGTAGTTGGAGGTGGTTGTCAGAGCCTAAAGTTGGTTGCATGAAGGTGGTACTGGAGTTGGTCATTGAATTTTAACATCGAATGTGGTTTTTGGAGCCTGGAGTTGGCTGGACGAAGGTAGTCGTCGAAGTTGATCATCAAAGATGATTTTCACCGAAGTTTGTAGTCGGAGGTGGCTGTCGAAGTCGGAAGTTAGTCATATGAAGATCATATTAGAGTTAGTTGCCAGAGTTTGTTGTCGGAGGTGGTTGTCGAAGCTCGGAGTTGGTCGTTAGAGTTGCTCGCTCGAAAATGGCCATAGAAGGTGATTTTCGTCGAAATTTGTAGTCGAAGGTGTTTGTCAGAGTCTACAAACGTGGTTGTCGAGATTGATAGCACGAAGGTGGTAATCCGAGTTGGGTCACCGGAGGTGGTTTCCGGAGCCCAGAGTTGGTTGTCGGAGTTGGTCGCGCAAAGGTTGTCAGAGCTATCATCGAAGGTGGTTGTCGGAGTTCCAATTTCATTACCGGAGTTATCATCGAAGGTGGTTATCAGAGCTCAGAATTGATCGTTAGAGTTGTCATTAAGGGTGGTTATCAGAGTCCAAAATTAGTTCCTGGAGTGTGACAATAGCAGATGGATAGAGCCATTGAAAACATTAGAACAAAGAAGAGTTGGTGTGAGTTGGGATGAATTGGTAAAATATATCAACTCAACTCCATCGACATTTAAAGTTGGTGGGTCAAACAATGAGTTTATATATTATATTAACTCAATTCAACTAATATTGGTGAGCCAAACACCCCTAAGTGATTATAACAATAACTTTCTTTTTTATAGAATTGACCTTTTTATTATTATTAAGCTAACGTGGATGCAATATAATAATTTTATATTTTTAAGATGTTTATGCGACACTTTTTTGCATTATTGTTGAAAAATGAATTTCATTTTCTTTTTTCTTCTCACTTCTTCCCTCTCCCTCTTCATTATATTTTTTTTTTTCTTTTAAGGCCACATTTATCAAACCTAAAGCTAAATTTATCAAATCAAATTGCATGCATCTTATAGTTAACTATATAAATATAGTGGTTAATTAAGACATTTATTTCTCCTTATTGGTGGAAGGCTTCAAATGTCTTACTCATTTATTGTTGCCCTAAAAACTAAAAAAAGAAATGCAAAAAATATGGCAGTTTTCTTTTTTCAAAAAAAGTTTCAAAAAAGTTGTTCATAATATATTTTATTACGTTAAAATTCGACGAAAATTGACACGACGGTCAATATGTAAAAATTGAATTCATGTATGACATCATTTACACCATCTTATTCACATAAATTGACATGAATGTGCAAAAATTGATAATATAAAGGACTAATTTAAATATATCATTTGATAAAAAATAAATGATAACAATGGTGTTAATCTTCTATTTGATTGTAAATAATGTCTTGTAGGTTTTCTAATTTTCCCACACATGAACAACTACTTTGGACATCAAATTTTCATCATATATTTTAAAAGAAAATATCTTTTCGACAAATTTCAAAGTTCTAAAGGTAAAAATTCAAATTTTAAACGTCTAGTGGATCAATTTCTTACATTAAATCTATACTAGATACTAGACTATTATATATTTACAACATAAATGAGTAGTACAATGTCTTTATTTCTTGCGTATAGTCCTTTCTAAAATAAATTGCATTTATTCATACCACTTGAAAAAAGTTGGATATATAATTATCTTTTTTTCTTTATATATATTAATTTTCGAAGGAAAAATACTTTTGATCATAAATTTCGTTAGATTTTGACAAAATATTAGAAGTGGAGTTGTATCCACTTTAGGAATGTTAAAGAATGTAGGAGCTCCGAGCAATATGGAAAGAGCCTATATTTTTTATTTCAAATTGTCTTAAATATAAATACTTTAAACTTAAGTGTGTTAACTCTAGTTAATTTTTTTTTTTTTTTTTTGTATTCTCTAATTTGAGGGTGAAAAAAAGAGCGTGAGTGGTAAAAATAATGTGAGAGTACACTTATAATTGGGGTTGGGGAGAGATTATTTCTATATGATTCTAATAAATTTTCACATGGTGAAATTTTCGAATCTGTGATTTTTTCTCCAGTTTAGAGTTTTTTTCACGTTAATTCTTATATTCCAATTTTTTTTGTTTATTATTATTATTATTATTTGCTTATTCATGCACAGGAGTGAGGTTTTTCCCTACAAAGTTTTAGATCTAGTTGTGATTTGACCTCTAAGTTTGTAAATATTACACTTAGCCATAAGTTTAGATTTTAAATTCTATGTGGATTAGGTTTCAAATTATGTTCCATTTTTATCCTTGGTTTTTATGTTTTGTTTCCATATAGTTCTTAGATTTAAAAAGGGCACCAGTTGCAAGAGTAGTAGAAGAAACATTTTTAAATTTACAAATTTAGAAATAATTTTTCCAAATTTGCAAAATATAGCCAAAAAAAAAAAATAATTGAAGCAAATTTTCATATTTTATTCTTTCAAATTTACCCCCATTGGTGTATCAACATGTATACTGTAATGCCGCAAGCCTAGGATTCAGACTAGGATTCTGCATCTGATGGCCCAAAATTCCCCTACAACCTGGCTACGTCATCCTTACTTCTCTTGATGCTTCTAAGAGTGAAGACTATTCCATCTGTTAACTGTCGGGCGCTCCACTAAAGACCGACAGCTGCACTCTTCGGACTACAAATATATTTTTGTGTTCATTGGATATAACCAATCAACAGTATGATGACCCTTCACATATTGCTTGTAAGTACATCTAGACCAAATTACCGTTTTGCCCCTATAGTTACATTTAACTACTTAAGTACCACTGATCCCTCTAATGAACAATAGATCATAGTCCAATTATGACTAAATCCCTCTTCAGCTAGGAGAGGGTGTGGTGTCACATTGTTCAAGACCCGAAATCAACCCTTAAGGGAGAAATTTATCTACTTACCCCTGCCTCGGGGAAGGAGTGAATTCCATCGTATAGTTTTGTTCTTAGCTCCCCAATCAGAAGAATCCCCAAAATTGTAGTCTTGTTGAGTCGGCGATCTTACCACCCTCACCCATACAAATTAAAGGACCGCCCTCATAGGCAGGAGTTCACAACTCACTCAGGATTCAAGTCATGTTACCTATGATCATCCTGGTGAAATGTAAGTTTCTATAATGAACGGTGTTATATAATGAGACTAAACATTTCGTGGTCCGGTTTATACAAACTCCTTTGTATAGAATATCCTCATTCGTATTTTTATATATGAATGATCAGGATCAGATCATTTGTAGCACTTTAAAACAATTATAACACTTATAAAGCGGGTCTCGTAGTGTCACCAGGATAAGGTACCCAACCTTATTCATCTACTACAGACCATTTAGGTTATCACTTAAATATGATCCACCCGTATGTCTCTACATACATGTATAAGTTACAAAGATAACCTTGGATATTAGTTTCTTGGTTTGTGGTTAATGCAACTAAAATATCATATATTTTATAGATAATGAATAAAATATCATATATTTTATTAAATACATAATGAGTTTGTTCAACAATATTTACAAACTATAGGACTTTACGAGATTTAAGGCATCAACCCCAACAATCTACCACTTGACCTAAAGCTAGGTGGGTGTACAATATAATCAAAATACAAAGTACACAAATAATAAACTAGTGCATAACACGCACCCAATACAATATCTCCCACTTTCCCTAATCCAGATGTGGCCTGCTGCATAGACCCATATTTTGCAAGTGACCCTCAAACACCGTAGTCATGAAAGCCTTTGTAAACAGATTAGCAACGTTATGCTCCGAAGCTATCTGCATGACAATTACATCCCCTTGATGCATAATCTCTCAGATGAGATGATACTTCCACTCTATATGCTTACCGCGCTTATAACTTCTAGGCTCTCGGGAATTAGCCATAGTACTACTATTATCACAATAAAGTGTGATGGGCTTTGACATATCTGGAACAACTTTCAGATCAGTCAAAAATTTCCTGAGCCAAACGAATTCCTTAGCAGCTTCACAAGTTGCTACATACTCAGCTTCGATGGTGGAGTCAGCGATGCACCCTTGCTTGGTGCTTCACCATACTACTTCCCCTCTGTTAAGAGTGAACATCGATCCTGATGTGGATTTCCTACAATCCTTATCAGTCTGAAAATCAGAATCCAAGTATCTCTTAAAGATAAAATCCTTAGAACCATACACAAGCATGTAGTCCCTCGTTCTGCATAGATACTAGAGGATGTTTTTAACGGCTTTCTAGTGATCTAATACTTGATTAGATTGATATCTACTGATTATCCCCACTTCCTGGCAGATGCTAGGTCTAGTACATAACATCGCATACATCAAGCTGCCCATAGCAGATGCATAGGGGATCTGTCTCATCTTCTCAACCTCTTAAGGTGTTTTACGACACTATACCTTAAACAATGTAACTCAATGCCCGAAAGTCAATAAGCCTCTCTTGGAGTTCTGCATCGAATATTTGACAAGCATCTAGTCAATATATGATGTCTGAGATAGTGCTAGTATTTTATTCTTTCGATCTCTAAAGATCTGAATACACAGAATAAATTGAGCCTCTCCCAAATTTTTCATTTGGAATTGGATCGCTAGCTAGTTCTTAACTGTAGTCAGTAAACATTCATCGTTCCCAATGAGTTGGATATCATTTACATACAACACTAGAAAACCTACTAAACTGTTGATGATCTTCTTATATACACAAGGCCCATCAATGTTTTGATCAAAGGTATAAAAATTGAACGCAATATCAAACCTTAGGTTCCAACATCGAGAAGCTTGTAAGTTCATAAATGGACCGATTAAGCTTACAAACATTTTGCTCTTGACCTTGAGTTATGAATCCCTCGGGTTGCACCATATAAATGGTCTCCTCAAGATTGCCATGCAGAAAAGCAGTCTTGACATCGATATGCCAAATCTCATAGACATAATATGAGGCAATAGATAGGAGGATCCAGATAGACTTAAGTATGGCAGTAGGCGAGAAAGTCTCTTAATAGTCAAATCCCTCAACCTGGGTATAACTTTTTGCCACCAATCTAGCCTTTAAGGTTTGCACCTTCGCATCAGCACCCCGTTTTCTCTTGTAGATCTATTTACAACCTATAGGTATAACCACATCTGGTTGATCTACAAGATCCCAAATGAAATTGAAGTACAAGGCTCCATTTTGAGATCCATCGCTTTGATCCATTCATCTCTGTCAATATCTTGCATTGCCTTCTTGTAAGACAATGGATCCTCAACTTCGCCATCAGCTACCATAGCTAGAAATTCAGTTAAACCCATATAGCGAATAGGTGGGTTCGCAACCCTCCCATTACGTCGAGGTTCCTTCAACACTTGAGATGGATTTTTCCTACTAGATGAACCTATTTCAACAACTCTTGTAAGGTAGAAGGTTATTCAACAACTCTTGTTGAAGATTAAGTAGTTTCTTTAGAAATCTCATTCAACACAATTTTACTTCTTGGCCTGTGCTCCCTTATGTGGTATTCTTCAAGAAAAGTAGCATTTATCGATACAAATACTTTGTTTTCTTTAAGATCAAAGAAGTAACCACCTCGCATTCCTTTGGGGTAGCCTACAAATAGGCACAACCATGAACGTGGTTCCAATTTCTTAGGATTAGCCTCAAGTACATATGTTGGGCAACCCCAGATTATGAAATGACGTAAACTAGTTTTATGACCATTCCATCACTCAAAAGGTGTTCTAGCAACACACTTGGAAGGAACACAGTTCAGGATGTACGCTGCAGTCTCTATTGCATAATCCCAAAACGAGTTAGGTAAGGAAATGTAACTAATTATAGACCAAACCATGTTCAACAGGGTTTGATTTCTCCTCTCTGATACACCATTTTGCTGAGGTGTACCAGGTGCTGAGAGTTGGGATACAATTCCATGATCTATCATATAGTTCTAGAATGTTAAATCCATAAACTCTCCACCTCGATCAAATCAAAATGTTTTAATCGTTCTAGTTAATGCATTTTCAACTTCAGCCTTGAATTCTTTGAACTTTTACAAGATTCAGACTTATATTGCATTAAATGGACGTACCCATATCTTGAATAATCATTAGTAAACGTGATGAAATATTAATAACCTCCCATAGCTTTTACATTCATCGGACCACAAAGGTCTAAATCTACTAGCTTTAGAGGTTCTTTGACCCTATGACCTTTTCCAATAAAAGGTCTCTTAGTCACCTTCCTCTCAATGCATGACTTACATACAGGTAAAGAATTTTCTTCTAACTCACTTAGAAGTCTATTCTTCACCAACATCTCAATCCTATTGAGATTGATGTTTCCTAGTCTTAGGTTCCAATGTTGGGCATTTTCCTTAGGAGAAATTTTAAGTCTTTTTTGTTGAGTTACTGCAGTTTTAAACATCTTTGTGTTATGGAGGACATTTATTGCTAACGGCCTTAGCACATACAAATTATTTTCCAGTTTTGCAGAACAAATATCAACACCATTCTTATTAATAAACATTTTATTAAAACAAAAATTGATATTATAACATTGTTTTAACAAGCACTTTACAAAAACTAAGTTCCTTTTTAAATCAAGAACTGCAATACATCTTTTAAAATAAGAAATTTGTTCTGTAAAGTCAACCAGAGTCAAGGAAATAAAGCACGAGGATTTCCATGAACAACAGAATGATCGTTTAGTCTATGCACAGATATCACTTAGTGAAACTCTCTTCATAGCTTAATCCGTGAGTTCTTCCCGAAACAAGTAACTTCTAATTTAAGGAAAACATTTTTCCTTATATCTCACAGTTACCATAAAACCATCAATAATCTCCCACTCGATCGGTTATTAGAGAAAACGAATTTAATTATCATATAATTAATATATTATAAATAAATATGATAACAAACTTACCATATTATATTTATAACCTATAGTTTTAATATTTCATCTCATGAAACATACAAACTGTAGTTATTTTTCTATTTTATGGTACTTAATGTAAATCATATTTATATTAATCCTCCACTTGATGTATCTCATACATCACACCAATTATATCATATATAATTGAATTTTTCCATGTTAATTTGAACACTTCAAACTAACCCCAAGTACTGATTCTCAACCTGAATCCATTGAGCTATCAAGGGGACCTTATGAACCTGTAGCTTAAAGCTCCAACGATGCATGAATAACTCTTTAGTCACGGGATTCACCATCCGTTAACTGTTGAGCACTCCACTAAAGACCGACAGCTGCACTCTCATCACAACAGATATATTTCTGTGTCTATATCAACCAATCAACAGTGCGATAACCCTTCACAGATCGCTCATAAGTACAGCTGGGCCAATATACCATTTTATCCCTTTAGTTACATCTAATTCGTCATGTACCACTGATTCCTCTAAAGAACAATAAGTCATAGTCCTACTATGACTGGGTTCTCTCTTCCAAATAGAGGATATGGTCTCTATGTTTAAGACCCGGAATCAACCCTTAAGGGAGCAATCTTTCTACTTACCTCTACTTTGGGGAAGGAGTGAATTCCATCTTGTGTAACTGAGTTCCCAGCTCCCCAATCAGACAAATCCCCAAAAAGGTAGGCTTCTAGAGTTGGCAATTTGGCCACTCTCACCCATACTAATCAAAGGACTACCCTCAAAGGCAGGAGTTCCCAAAACATTCATGATTAAGATCATGTCACCTATGATCGTTTAAATGAGATGTAAGTCTCAATTATCAATGGCGTTATATAAAGAGACGAATCATCTCGTGGTCTGGTGTTATACAAACTCTTTGTATAGGACACCCCACTCGCATGTCTCCATATGAATGGTCAGGATCAGACTATCTATAGTAGTTTACAACACTTGTAAACCTCTATCAAGCGAGCCGTATCCATAGTGTCACTAGGATAAGGTATCCTTCCTTAATCCTTATACTACAGACCTTTTAGGTTATTACTTAAGGCATGATCCAGTTGTATATCTCATATACATGCTTAAGTTTACATACAACAACCATGGATCCTTGTTTATTGGATATGAGTAAATGCAAATAAAATAACTCTTATTTCATTCATAACAATGTGTACAAATGTTACAAACTACAAGACTCCGGGAGAATTAAGACACTGATCCCAATAATCTTCCAGTTGTCCTAATGCCTCGGGAGACTAATGTATAATACATGAAAAAATAAGTATAATATACAATAAACTACGACATACTCTATACCCTAGTATCATCTTACACTTTCTCTAGACAAGATACCGCATGTCCCATAGATTCAGATTCTCTAGATGAGCCTCGAACAATGTAGCCGTGAGAGCTTTTGTAAATGGATCAGCAACGTTGTGCTCCGATGTGATCATCGTGATTATCACATCACTGCAATGCACAATCTCCCTGATCAAATGATATTTCAGTTCTATATGCTTGCCTCTACGATGACTCCAAGGTTCCTTTGAATTTGCCACAGCCCCACTGTTATCACAATAGAGAGTGGTTGGCAAAGTCATATGTGGAACAACTTCTAAATCTGTAAGGAACATCTTAAGCCAAATAGCCTCTTTAGCAGCTTCACAAGCGGCTACGTATTCGGCTTCCATAGTGGAGTTTGCGATGCATCCTTTCTTGATGCTTCGCCAAACTACAGCCCCTCCATTTAGAGTGAACACTGACCCTAATGTTAATTTCTGAGAATCTCTATCAGTCTAAAAGTCAGAGTCTGTGTATCTTGTAAGGATCAAATCCTTATCTCCATACACGAGCATGTAGTCCCTCATTCTCCAAAGATACTTGAGGTTCATCTTGACTGTTATCCAGTGATTTAATCCTGGATTGGACTGACAACGACTGACAATCCCTACTGCATAGCAAATGTCAGGTCTGCTACATAACATTGAATACATCAAGCTTTCAACAGCCGAAGCTTAGGGAATTCGTCTCATCTTCTCAACCTGCCTGAAGAGTAACAAGCCCCTCTTGAAATCCTGCATCCTGTACTTGATCAACATTTGATCAATATGCGATGCGTGAGACAAGGCTAACCTTTTATTCTTACGATCCTAAATGACCTGGATCCCTAGAATGTATTGTGCCTCTCCCAAATCTTTCATTTGGAATTGGGCGGCTAGCCAATTTTTAATGTTAGTTAGAAAATCTACATCATTCCCAATGAGTAGGATATCATCCACATACAGTACCAAGAAAGCTACTGAGCTATTGATGATTTTCTTGTAAACACAAGGCTCATCAATATTTTGATCAAAGCCAAATGATTTGATCGCACTGTCAAATCTAATGTTCCACGATCTAGATGCTTGTTTCAACCCATAAATGGACCTATTAAGCTTGCAAACTCTTTGCTCTTGATCTGGAACAATGAACCCCTCCGGTTGAGCCATGTAGATGGTCTTCTCAAGATTACCATTGAGAAAGGCAGTTTTGACGTCCATTTTCCATATCTCATAATCATAAAATATGGCTATGGACAGGAGTATCCTGATAGACTTCAGCATGATAACAGGTGAAAAAGTTTCCTCATAGTCCACTCCCTGGACTTGGGTATAATCCTTCACCACGAGTCTAGCCGTAAAGGTTTGCAACTTTCCATCTAACCTCGTTTTCACTTGTAGATCCACTTACACCCTATAGGTTTTACCCCATCAGGCTGATCCATAAGTTCCTAGACATTATTGAAGTACATAGACACCATTTCTTGGTTCATGGCATTAATCCACTCATCTTTGTCAACATCCTTCATTGCTTATTTATAAGACAATGGATCCTTGGCACCATCATCAGAAATGATATTCTGGGCTTCAGTCAAACCTATGTAGCAATCTGGTGGGTTCATAACCCTCCCATTACATCGAGGCAGTCTCAACTCTTGAGATTGTTTACTAGATGTACCGACATCAACAACTCTTGTTGATCTGTCGGTCTGTTCAACAACCCATGTTGAACCCTCAGTAGTCTCACTAGAAGTCTCATGTAAAATAAGCTTACTTCGTGGTTGATGATCTCTGATGTGGTCTTCTTCCAAGAAAATAACATCACAAACACTTTGTTCTCACTCGAATCATAGAAGTATCCACCCCTCGTTTCCTTGGGGTAGCTTACAAAGAGAAAAACTTTCGAACGTGGTTCCAACTTCTTTGGGTTAGCCATAAGCACATAGGTCAGACATCCTCAAATCCTGAAGTGGCGTAAGCTACCTTTACCGCCTCTTCACAGCTCAAAAGGTGTTTTGAAAACACTTTTTGAGGGAACGTTGTTCAAGATATAACATGCAGTCCTCAATGCGAATCCGTAAAACAGGTTTGAAAGATGAGCATAACTCATCATAGACCGAACCATGTCCAATCGGGTTTTGTTTCTCCTTTTCTGATAAACCATTCCGCTGAGGTGTACCTGGGGCCAAGAGTTGGGACGTGACTCCATGTTCTATCATATAGTTCTAGAATTGGAAGTCCATATACTCTCCACCACGATTAAGTCGTAGTGTTTTTATCTCTTTACCTAACAAGTTTTCAACTTCAGCCTTCTACTCCTTGAACTTGTCAAGAGCTTCAGACTTACGTTGCATTAGGTAGAGATACCTGTACCTTGAATAATCATCTATGAAAGAGATGAAATATTCATACCCATCTCGAGCCCTAACACTCATTGGACCACAAAGGTCTGAATGTATAAGCTTCATTGTTTCCTTGGCTCTATAACCTTTTCCAGTAAAAGGTCGTTTGGTCATCTTGCCTTCAAGGCATGATTCACACATTGGCAAGATGTTTTCTTCTAAACTCTTTAGAAGTCCACATTTTACCAACTGGTCAATCTTATTGAGATTGATATGACCAAACCTTAGATGCCAAAGATGGACATTTTCCTTATGAGAAACATTTGGTCTTTTAGCTGTTGTCGCCGTAATGAACATTTCAGTATTAAACAAGGCTTTTATGACTAACGACCTTAGTACATATAAGTTATTTTCCATTGAACCAAAACCAATCTCCATACCATTCTTGAAAATAAACACTTTACTCTCAGAAAAGAAGATGGTATAACCTTGTTCAATGAAATGAGAAACCGAGATTAAGTTCCTCTTGATATGAGAAAATACAAAAAATTATCCAATAACAGATAACGTTTCTTGTCCAATAATAATTTCAGCCTACCTACAGCAACAGCTGAAACAACCTCACCAGTACTGAATTGAAGAGTCAACTCTCCCTGTGGAACCGTTTACCAAAAACTAAATCCTTGGTATGAAGAACTAATGTAATTAGTAGCACCCGAATCAAGTATCCAGGCAGAATCATCATTCTCTACCAAACACGTCTCCAAGACAAATAAATCACATTTACTATCTTTACTGTCTTTAGACTTTCTCCTCTTTTGGAGAGTAGTAGGATTGGTATCAGAACCTAAAATAAACTCCAAGTTCCATTTCAGAGAACACTTCTCGACGATGAACTTCATCAGAGTCAGCAACACTTGCTTTCTCTAACTTGAGGTTATCTTGGGAACTGACACTACTGTTTCTTTGTCATCCATCCCTTTGTGCTCAAAAAGTAAGAATTGGCATTCAAACAATTCTTACAACGAGTCCAGGATCTCACATACAATGATAATCTTTGTAACCCTTTTGGCAAAAGCATCAGGTATGCTAGCCAAAATGGGAAGTCGGGCCAATGAGTTAGCTTCATCCACATCTCATATGCATTATGAACACTTCACGGTGCATCAAGGGTCGGGACTTGAGGACACTCTTCAACCATGACAAACTTGAGGTCGTTTACCACGAAATATGTTTTAACGACTCTTTCCAATATATGAAATCGGTCAAACTAGAGGCAACTAATGAAAAATCATACATGTTGCTGAAAAAGAAACACATTGATGTACATTAGGTTTTAAGAAAATACTCGTTGAAAAAACAAACAACATCCAATATGGTTTAGTAAAACTGAAATGAACCCCGTGTGACATCTAGTTTCGCAATGATGTTTCAAAGGTTCAGGACAAAAGCCACCGAAAGATGATCAATTATCCCTCTCTGAATTGAGACATTCTCAACCAACCATTAATACCAGAACAACTCTTGTTCCTATAACGACTAGTCATCATTACTTTGGTCAAGAAATCATTAACTTGTTTAACAGTTTCCCGTAAGTGTGACCCATCATTTTAGGCCCTAGAGTTCCGCCCCAAGCAGCCAATCCAAAGGAAAAAAATCCGATTGGGGTAAAAACTAAAGTGACCCTATCTATTTCTATAGTTCACCTTGATATTGACCAATTGCACAAAACCCATCCGAAGGGGGATGCTCCCAGGGCACCACGAGGGAGTGCAAGAATGATCTCACAATGCGAACCAATGAAAGAGACCGCACAACGTGTTAACACATAACCTTCACCCAATTACTATAAATACTCTCTCCGTCCACCTTGATATTGACTCATACAAACACCATCCAAAGGGGGATACTACCAGGGCACCACGAGGCCAAGCATGAATCTCACGGCATGAACATTTAGGGAGAAACCTGAGCGGAATCATTGACACATCATATAATCTCTTCCTCCCAGTGAGTATTTTATAACCTAGGGTTCAGTTTACTTAGAAAAAATATGGCTACGTATTTTAACTAAGTGACTTTTTTGGTTTGCTCAAGAGTAACATTTAACTTGGAAAGTTGAACAACTTTTGATCATCATTCATTACACTCTTTAACGAAGTCTTTGATCAACTGTCGCATACTTGTAGAAAATCTATCTAATTCACCTTTCTAAGTAGGTTCCCAGGTAGGGGTGTTCTGTTTCCGTCAGCTTAAGTACCCCAGCCTAGACAGAACCCATCTTAGACAAAAGGTCCCTTATAGATAGATTTAATATAAATTTAATCTTTTATGCCAATCAATTTAATCCTCAGATTTAAAAGATTAAACTTAGGTATCTAATCTTATTAGAACCTTGAACTTAGGTCTATCTCAATCCAATTTTAAAACCCTTTTAAAACATGAATTTGCCTAAGTTTGCATGCAACTCTTTCTTATTGATTTTAGTTCTAATTTCCATTATAACGTTTATAATAGGAAACAACCAAAATCAACACAATGTGAAGCTACACATACAAGGCATTCATAACATTTACAAATTAGCCTAAGTGTCATGCTCCATGTATTGTTCATTCATTGCTACTTGTATATAACACTTATATAACTAAGCAACGAACAAAGCACACATGCTTCCATACACCCTTATACTATAATGCTTATAATATAAAGATTATGCATGAATATGCTTACTGCATGCATAAATTTAATTCTTATATTTCATGATGCATGCACATGCTTTCTTATAATTTCATCATGCCAAAAGCTATATTATAACACTTATAATATATGATGCATGAATAATGGCATAACCTAAGGTGGGCTTCAAATCTATATGTCATACACTATGGCATATAACAACATACATCTCATGTATATTAAATAAAAGTTGATGAACCGGGATAATTAGCCTCAAATTCTAAAAAAAAAAGCTAATTATTTCAAATAGCAATGTGTCTCTGGTTCAAAAATTCGAACCAGGTCTTGGACCATCCGGGCGAAAAAATGCGTCTCCTTGATCGTGTACCAAAACCGAGTGATCGCCTACACGATAGAGTAAACACTTTACTCAATCGTTTACTAATGCTTCCTGAGCTAAACGATTGTTTAGCAACGATCATGTACCTTTAACTATGCAATGAAGCATGAGGCACCCGACCGTGCACTGCATAACGTGCAACGCAAGCCTTAAGTGATCGACTAAACGATAATGATGAGGTGAAGCAAAATCGTCTAAACGATCGCTGAGCAAGCGCCAGTGAGCGTGTAGTTAGTGACTATGTGATAAAGCATGCTAACTACACGATCATTTACTGCATGCGCATTTTATTAAACAATGAGCATCAAATGCTCTATGCGATAGTCTACCTCCAGCATCCACGCGATCGAGCAACCAACGCTATGCGATAGAGTAAACGCTTTACCTCATCGTTTAGCATCAACTAAACGATCGTTTAGTAAATACTACACGATCGTTTAGCAAAATCTCAACGATCATTTACCTTAGGCTACATGATACGACCAACCTTGAATTATAGACTCGATTGCTTGTTAATTATGCCAAAAAACGTAGGGGCCCTTACAAATTAACACTTTGTAATTCCAAAGAAAGCTTTAAACAGAGGTAGTTCTCCCGTAAACATTCATCAACATCTATCCACAAACGCATTTAACACTTAAACGCAATGCAAAAACCTTAAAACCCACCACGGCTGTAAAAGAAGTTCAAAACAAAAGTGAAATTTGGAATCAGAACAACCTGGCTATGATACCAATTGAAGGAAATCAAGTACGAGAATTTCCATAAGCAGCAGAAGGATGGTTCCAAATTCCATTAGAAATTGAATATATACAATTATAGTACAAGAACGGAACCAAACAAGTCATGCACAACACTACATTACAACATGCTATAAGAATATCAAAGGATAGAGTATGTATACCTTTAAAGAAACATTCTTCACGAATCCCTCGAACAATCTCCAAGCGCCCAAGTACTGCAATGCTCGAATGCAACGACCAGGACACCATGATCACCAGCACAAACATAACGAACACAACCACCACGAACCAATCGAGTCACACTCGATTCACAAAGTGAGTGAGGACACCACCACAATGGTTACCTTGGTATTCTCGGTATGATAATCCAGAAGTTGTGGGCTCTGTATGAACTTGACTTGAGGAAGATACTAGAGGACAACGATCGTGTAGACGATCGAGCAAGTAAGAGATATGAAACTGTCTATCGTATAGACAATGTGCCCGATCGTGTAGTAAATGGCAGCCCATCGTATAGATAAAGCCACGCGATCGTCTAGCAACAATCAGCTAATAGACTATCGCATAGTCAAACTCCACGATCGTTGAGTCTTTCTATAGCTATCGCTTAGTGAAATACTTTCACTTGATAGCTTAATCCGTGAGTTGTTTCCGAAAGTAGCAACTTCTCAATTTTAAGAAAGCCTTTTTCCTTTTATCTCACGGTTACGATAAAACCACTAATAACCTCCCACTCAATCAGTTTAGCTACGATCAGCTGATGAACTATCGTATAGTCAAAGGTGCATGATCGTTTAGTCTATGCACAGCTATCACTTAGTGAAACTCTTTCACTTCATAGCTTAATCTGTGAGTTCTTTTCGAAACAAGTAACTTCTAATTTTAGGAAAACATCTTTCCTTATATCTCACGATTACCATAAAACAACCAATAACCTCCCACTCAATTGTTATTAGAGAAAAAGAATTTAATTATCATATAATTAATATATTATAAATAAATATGATAACCAACTTACCATATTATATTTATAACCTATAGTTTTAATATTTCATCTCATGAAACATACAAACCATAGTTCTTTTTCTATTTTATGGTACTTAATGTAAATCATATTTATATTAATCCTCCACTTAATGTATCTCATACATTACACCAATTATATCATATATAATTGAATTTCTTCATGTTAATTTGAACACATCAAACTAACCCCAAGAACTGAATCTCAATTTGAATCCATTGAGTTACCAAGGGGACCTTATGGATCTGTAGCTTGAAGCTTCAGCGGTACGTTAATAACTGACTAAACATTTTAGTCACGGGATCCACCATCCATTAACTACCGGACACTCCACTAAAGATCGACAGCTGCACTCTCATCAGTACATATATATTTCTGTGTCCATATCAACCAGTCAACAGAGTGATAACCCTTCATAGCTCGCTCGTAAATATAGCTGGGCCAATATACCGTTTTGCCACTTTAGTTACATCTAACTCCTTAAGTACCACTTATTCCTCTAAAGAACAATAAGTTATAGTCCTACTATGAGTGAGTCCTCTCTTCCAAAGAGAGGATGTGGTCACTATGTTTAAGACCCAGAATCAGCCCTTAAGGGAGCAATCTTTCTACTTACCCCTACTTCAAGGAAGGAGTGAATTCCATCTTGTGTAATTGAGTTCCCAGCTCCCCAATCAGACAAATCCCCAAAATGGTAGGCTTGTTGAGTTGGCAATCTGGCCACTCTCACGCATACTAATCAAAGGACCACCCTCAAAGGCAGAAGTTCCCAAAATACTCAGGATTAAGGTCATGTCACCTATGATCGTTTAACTGAGATGTAAGTCTCAATTATCAACGGTGTTATATAAAGAGACGAATCATGTCGTGGTCCAATCTTATACAAATTCTTCATATAGGACACCTCCTCTCGCATGTCTCCATATGAAGGGTTAGGATCATACTATCTGCAGTAGATCACAACACTTGTAAACATCTACAAAGGGGGCCGTATCCGTTGTGTCACCGAGATAAGGTATCCCTCCTTAATCCTTATACTACAGACCTTTTAGGTTATTACTTAATGCATGATCCATAAGTAATCTCATATACATGCTTAAGTTTACATACAATAACCATGAAAATAAAATAACTCTTATTTTATTCATAACAATGTGTATAAAGTTTACAAACTACGAGACTCCGGAAGAATTAAGACACCAATCCCAACAACCGGAGATCTCCCACTGCCACAGTTGAGACGACATTCCCAGTTCAACTCGCATCGTCATATCACTAGCATCTAGTTGCCGCCAGGAACTAATTCCCTAAAGAACAAACATGGTTAGTGGTCCCAAAGTCAATAATCAAAGCAGGATCATCATTCTCCACTAAACAAGTTTCCAATACAAGCAAATCATATTTACCTTGTTTGGCCTTCTTATTTTCTGCGAAATATTTGGGGTTGCTCCTCTTCTAGTACCCATGGTTGCAGTGGAAACATTTTCCTTTGTCAGCCTTGATGGGTTGTCTACCCCTATTCGCAGCAACTAGTGGGTTAGCAGCCTTCCTCTTTCCACCATTCTTTTTCTTCCACTTTTTGATGCCGGAGGAAGAAGGTACAAACTTCGTTCTAAAGGTCGAACCTTTGTGGAACTTTTTGGAAGATGAAACAACATTTACTTCACTCTTCTTCTCCTTGTTTTTCAACAAGGATTGGAAAGTCTGTAGCTTGTAAAGCAGGGGGTTAGGTTGTAGTCAATCCTATTCAAAACAACATTGCTACGAAAATGCAAGAAACTTTCAAGTAAAGATTCAAGTGTTATGCTAACTTGGCTGGCTTCATTGATGCTTGACCATTCATCTTCACCACGTTGAATTTGATCATCATGTTGAGAATGTGTTCTCGAACAGACGCCCTCTCTTTTATACGGGCATTGAATATGTATTTTAGAGTGTCATGCTTGAGCTGTGCAGATGGTTGTCCAAAAATTCCCTCGGGGACTCCATGATCTCACAAGCTGTGAGCATGGGCTCATACATCTTGGCCAAGACATCATTAAGGCTTGCCAAGATATACACTCGAGCCTTTTCGTTTGCCTATGTCCAATGCTCATATGCTTCTTGAATATTTCGAGGAGCATTGGATGGTGGAATGGGAGGACACTCCTCCATCATGACAAATCAAAGGTCATCGATGATCAAAATGGTATTGATTGTGTTTCTCCAACTAGCGTAGTCTTCTCCCATTAACTTATCGACGGCTAGTAAACTTAAAGTTGTGGTAGACATTTTAATGAAATTGCTAAAAAAGAACAAACTATTTTAGTCTACTTTCATTGAACCATTTAAGAAAACCAATTAGTTTTTAGCAAAATAGTCTAGTGTACCCTAAATGACATCTATTTTGTAATGATGTTTCAGTGAGACAGAACAAAAGTCATCGCAGGGTGATCAAATGTCCCTTCACTGAAATGAGACATTCTCAACCATTAGACAGAAACAACTCCTTGTCACTGTAACTTATAGTTACCAATGTTCGGTCTAGAATTTGTTAACATCCTTAACAATTATGTGTAAGTGTAACCCCTCATTTTAGGTTTTAGAGTTCCACCCCAATGAGCCAATCGTAGGGAAAAACTGATTGGAACATGAAACTAAAGAAACCCTATCCATTTCTGGAGATCAAATAAAGCATTATGCAATACAACCATCCTTTAGGGGGACACCCATGATGCCTCGAGGCGATGCGTGAAACTTTATTTAATCTAATGAGAGAGATCGAGGGATGTGTTGTCACACATCTTACTCCCACTTACTATAAACACTCCCTCCATTCACCTTGATATTGACCTACCCAAATGCCACCCGTAGGGGGACACCCATGGTGCCTCGAGGCTGAGAGTAGATCTCACAGTGTGAATGTTGGGTTTTATATCCTAAAACTCGCAGTTTGTAAAAATTAAACATATTCTATTATCAAATAAAGGTTGTTATTCAACATTTCTTCAATAAAGGTATTGAATCTATTGATTGCATTCATAAATCCTAAATCCGATAAACTACGATCCATGGCTATTATATGAATACTTGAACTTTATGTAGAGACATAGAGATGAATCAAGTTCAAGTAAATAGCCAAAACAGTCTATAGTATATGATTAAGATTGGGTACCTTATTCTGGTAATACTACTGGATACGACCTACTCTGTAGCTATTACAAGTTGTTGTAAAAATACTACAAACGAAGTGATCCAGATTCATTCATGTAATGACATGAGAAGTAGGGGTGTCAAATAAGTCACTCTTACTTTATAACGCTGTTTACTATTTAAGGCTGACTATTTCGCTTAGATGACCTAGGTAACTCAATCTTAATTCTGCGCTAACTATGACTCTTGTTTATTCGGAATTATCCTTAGGTTTGCATGGGTGAGGGTTGGCTCAACAGCGCCAGCTCAATAAGCCTCCCATTTCAGGGGTAAGACTAGGTAGATAACTGGGGACATAGGGTGCAAGACAGAATTCACGCCTACCCGATTTAGGGATAGGAGATAAGTTGTTTTCTTAAGTACTGAATCCAGATCTTGAACAAGGGGACTTGTCACATCCCACTCCAGATTATCCTCTTAACCTGGATGGAATGGTGACTACAGCAGTTACCAACCCTTTTGTTGGCACTTACTGCCTATCTAACCTGTTAAATATTGCTCAAACTCTGAATACATACATTACAGGGTTTTGCAACACTGTTCATACATGGATATTACAACCTGGTGAGCCCCATCAAGAATACTAGTAACTAGACAGGAACATGTGCACTAACTAACATAGGTCTTCAATTACGCTTCCCTCAACCTGTGTCTTGAGTGGCAGAGCAGCAGCAAAAAAGTCTTTTGGAAACTGACCACTACCTGAAAAGGAAAACTTTTGAAAACGTGAGCTAGAAGCCCAATGAGTGACTTAATAAGAACATAAATCTCATGCTTAAAGTGAAAACTTGAAAACATAACATTGGAACTAAAATATACCAAGCAAATGTGTACATAAAACCTTTACAACCATTGTATCTGAAATCTGAATCTAAATTGAGACTCTACTTCGATCTCTTCATACTGAACTATGGCTAGGAGAGACCCCTATGTCGATCTCTTTTAAAAAAATATATCGATGGGTATCTCAAGAAACTTCCTCTAAACATTAGCATTGATAACTACTCTTAAACACTATTAAACATCATTATTCCTTAGTTAAGAACGAGCATACCCCGCTCTAGCTCCCAACGTCTGCTATCGGCCATGAGACCCATGCTTCGGCCTCTCTTTGCTGGTTTATGGCCTAGGAGACCCATACTTCGGCCTTTCCTTCAAAACTACCCACGTGTACGTGGAGGTTTCTATGTACCATCAACACCTTGGGTACATTTATTCAGATACCTTTTTTACCTTCAGTACTCCTCTTCATTGTGTTTAGGAATATCAACGCATGTAGTTTAGCAATCTTAGGTATATAAACATAGCACGTCAAGCTTAGTTTTAACCCTAACGCATGCTTCATACTTTATAAAATAAGTTGGTTTAAATCGTGTTGAACTAGCTTGTAAAAACTATTAGCATGCGTTAGATATGGAGAACATACTTGGAAAACTCATACATTAGTAAAATCATGCGTTGATAAACATTCATAAGCATTAGCAATTCCAAACTATCCTTCTAGCCTAAGAGAAGATATGACTGCCTTTATCCTTAGTTGAGAGTGAACTACTAGATCTAACCCTCAATGTCAACCTTAGTCAGGAAGAACCCTTTTGTTCAATCCCTCGACGTCGTATTACCTACGTACACGTGGCTATAACTGAGTACCATCATACCTTAGGTACTTCTACTCAGATACCTTCTCAAATATCCTTCAATATCAAGCTGCTAAGATACCTTCTCAAATGTCCTTCGATATCAAGTTGGTCCGGTACCTTCTCAAATGTCCTTCGGTACCAGGTTGTTCAGATACCTTCTCAAATGTCCTTCAGCATCAAGTTGGTCTGGTACCTTCTTGAATGTCCTTCGATACCAAGTTGGTCAGATACCTTCTCAAATGTCCTTCGGTATCTGGTTGGGCAGATACATTCTCAAATGTCCTTCGATATCGAGTTTTAAGTAAAATTAGTCATAAAAATTTAGTTGAGCACTAAGGCTGAGTGCTCAAATCATCATACTAGTTCATCCATCATATTAGTTCATCATAAAAAGGGAGTTACTTAAACATGCTGAAAGTATTTGGACAAGATAACATATTTAAATCATGTCAATTCCATGAAAAACATGCTTTACTTAGCATGAGAAATAGTTTCACAAATACATTGCTTGACACTTCATTTAAACACTTAGCATGAGGAATATCTTCAGAAAAATCATAGTTTCTAACACTTAGCATGAGAAATAACTTCAAGGAAATCATAGTTTCTAAATCATTAAAACATTAATTCATTACATAGTCACTCACAGTTTGTTGACCTTTTAACAGGTTATACGCCTCTCCTAGCTCTGCTTGGTATAAAAGGACATAATTCCCGGTTAAACTACTTAGAATTCCTAGCAAAATACCTCAAATAGAACTTTCATCATCAAAGACAACTTTACCAACGAGATACTCATCATGAGTGAATTCTTCTCATGAGCGAGATCCTCCTCATGAGCGAGATCCTTTCATCCTAACGATACTCACTTTCAAGCGAGATTCAGGCCAATTTCTAGCGAGATTCCCTTTTAAAGCGAGATCCTCATCATAAAATTAGCGAGATTTCCTTCATTAGCAAGATCCTAATGACAAAATCTCGCTATAATCTCCACGGTGAGTTGTTTGCTTGTTCTTCCCAAATAGTTGTCTGCTTATGCACAGATTCTCTGTTACAAATTTAAAAATTCATAACTTAAAATCCATACCTCTTTTGAAGAAACGTCCTTCTACAAACATGTTTAGAATTGAGTTAGCTTTCTTACCTTAAAGCTTTAGCCAAAACTTTCTTATAGTTTGGCTTAAAGTTTTCAATCATCACCTCGAGCCCTGATTAACTCGAGATTCCATCTCTTCTGTAATTTCATCACTTTCTATTCTTTTGCTCCTATGATCTTTCTCCGACAAGACAACCTTGAAAACTAGATTCTCCCAGCTTTAAAATGACACCAATTTTACTAAATTTGCTCGTGTAGATTACTTAAACCAAGCTTTCGAATTTCCTTTTTTTTTAATCTTCCTGCCGCCTCCCGAATTCAAGGATTAACCGCCACGTGCCAAACCAATAAGTGAGTTTCCTTATTTAATATGTTTTTCTTTCTCCACAACTTCTATAAATAATATGAATTTTCACTTATTAAATATTGAATATATCATTCCTTTGGCTAAACATACTTCTTTAGGAACTTAGAATTCGGGGTTTACACTTAGCCACACAAGAGTTTATTTCTTCTTGCTTCCATCCTCTAACCCTCCTAAAACATGGCTTCATTTAACTCATTAGAAGACATCACATTACTTTCTCTTACTTAAAGTAATTAGGGTTCGGGTTTTACACCCCACCCTCTCATTGGGCTGAGAGGGATCTAGTTTAGTGACTGGATCACAAACCAATTGTTCATTAGAAGATCCATAAGAACTTAAGGAACAAGACGTAATATCAGGGGTAAAACAACATATTGATCTAGCCATTATTACGAACAATCTGTGAAGGGCCGACTTACTAATTATGGTTAAATCATGTGGACATAATATATCTGCAGTGAGGGGAGTGCAATTATGGCCTTTAGCCGAGTGACCCATTAGTTAACGAATTGGGATTAATTCGGTGTAAATAGTTGATGACATGCAGAAATGTACGTCATTATAAGCCTTTTATTTAGAATTATGAGGACTGTTAAGTACAATATGCGGCGATTATACTAAGGATTCATGAGAAAACGAACTTGCGTCGATCGATATTAAGAATCACGGCTAACCCACTTTTAAGCGTTATTATGCGTTTAACTGTTTATTTTCGTAGCAAACACAGGAATCGATTGCATGCGCAGAAGCCAGGCTATTGTGAAGACGATCGCATGTGGTGATCGTATACGTCCGTCGCATGGGTGTTGTGGCGATCAAGCAAATGCGGTCATCGTAGGGAGATTGCGGCTATAGAATAATAACCATAATAGAAGGGCGATCGCAAGGTTGGTGGAATACAAACATGAACGCATACACTGGGATCACAAAAAAGATGATGTTGACATTTCACCTACCACGCCACGAGTGGCAGGGATTATGAAAAGGAACATCGCGCCGCGAGTGTCAAATTCAGAGGAGGTCCATAAATGTTGTCGATGATAAAGCTCCATAAATAGAAGCCTTAGAGCACAATTTCAAATCATCCAAGGTCTTGTGCTTGAAGGCTACCTTCGGGTGGATCCTTGTGATCCAGACGAATGAATAAGAAGATATTCTTGAGAGTTTTTCATTCCTTCATCAATTCCGAGTGACGACTAGAGCCTTCGCCGAAGTTAGATCTTGAGAGAGTCTGCTCCACCGTCCATCCATGGCACCACAGGAAACCTTAACACACATCTAATGGAAGCAAGACATTGCTTCCATCTGGCCCTCCATTTGTCTTCTATCCTTGTATGGTATTACATTGTGGCTTAAGAGATTAATATATTTTTTGACCAATGCATTTCTATATTTTCCGTTGATTCCATCTCCATCTTCATTTACTTAGCATCCTTTACTTTCATTGCACTACTAAGTAAGACTGCTAGAGTATAACATATTTAATCATGCGACATAGACATATGAAGTATGTAGCAAACCACCGAGAGGTGTGTGTTGTGTGAGTGTTGTGAGAAAATCATACTTGCTTAGTGTGAAACTATAGCAACGCTTGTCTATAAGTGAACGCAATGCTTGTCTGCAAGCAGAATCAGCAGCAACCAACTGCTCGGGAGGGTAAGTAGTTGATTGCATTAAGCAAAGTAAGCAGTGTTTACTAGAGATAGAAATAATCTTACGTCAACCATGTTTTATGTGATTACCTTGTCTTATGAGCGCATCATTCATGATTTAGGCGTACTTGGGAGAGTAGTCTAAAATCAAAATCTAGACTCGCGAGAGAAGATTGGATCACATAAGCAAGAATGGGGACTTAGGAATAAGCTCTGTTTGCTACTACACAGCGTATGCACCCATTAAGTTGGATATGGTGGTATGCGGTCATCTTGCGTATGTGTCGGACCACATGAGTGGGAATAGAGACATAGAAATAAGGCCTCTCGACACTATCGCATATACATCGCATGCGTCTTCATCAAGTGTGTATAGCATGATCGCATAGCATGCGTTGGCTGGGGTTACCTTTGCGGTCAAGCTTAGTGTTGCGATGAAGACATTCTCACCATTTTATCAATTTTCCCATGCATTTTACTATGCGTTAACATTTTCCATGTCTCTATCTCTCACAATCACATTTCCACTACTTAACCTGTTAGTTAGGAGTAAGAGTAGTGCATGGCTAATAACCCTCAACATTCTTTTATTCTTCACCGCAAACACATTACTTCATGGCATTTAGCTCCAAGTCCCTGAGTTAAACCTTGGATCACCCAAGAAACTTGTGATCTCGTTATACTTGGCGAGAGAGCAAGAAAACTTGCGATAGGACGCATGGTCATTGCATACGAGAATAATGCATACTTTCTATTCCAACACATGACCACCAATGCATGAGAACAAACGCATAGCCAAAGACATGCACCATATTTGCTTTCATAATTTTTTATCACCAATAGTTTAGCCAATTAATCTTGGATCGTTGAAGCCCATGATTTGTAGGTCCACGAGGTCTCCTTACTAGCTCGTAAATGGATTAGCCTTAGAGTAGCGTGATAAGTTAATTTGAAACATTCAAATTAGAATTAAGGGATTTAGTAATTATGTGAGATAAATTACACATTTAATTTTGGAATTAAACAGAATTGGAGAATTTTAATATTTAAATATGATTTAAATATTAAATAAATGAATGTGGTATTTGTGTAAAATTAATTTAATATTTGATATTAATTTAATTAGAATTAATTAAATTGTTTAATAAATTATTTATTATTAATTTATGAAATTAATTTTGTAGAATTAATAAAAGTTTTCAATTTGAAATTTAATTGTTTTTGGAAGTCAATTAGAAATTAGAAAAATTAGAAAAACACAAATTTGGGAATGGGATTTCTGCACTTACATCAACCAAGTAGCTCACTTAACATCCACTTGATTTTGCTTCAGTTTTCCAATCATGAGCTGTACCTCATGCAGCCTTATTCTATGCATGATAGTCATGCAATAAATAGAGAAGATGAAAGTGGAAATCAGGCATGCAAACTGTTAGAACTTGCTGAAGTTTTGTTGAAAACTTGTAAGGTTGAATAAGTGTTCTTCAAGTTGCATCAGTGAGTTTCTTCTCCAAATTCCCTATAGTCAAGCTTATTTTAAGTCCTACAACTCAATCTAAGGCTCCAAGAGAATAGTAGGGAAGACTTTGAACTGGTTCACAAGAAGAATTGGAGAAGAGTTGCAACTAAGTTCGAGTTTCAAGAGGTTCTACAAAGGTATGACTTGAAACCCTCTTATTATTGTATGAGCATGCTTTATTTACAGCCAAAATTAATGAATTAAAATGTTTATTGATTCTTGTTGCTTCCACTGCATGCTGATATACTTCTACAATTGGTATCAGAGCATCATTTAAGCATTCAAGAATTAATTTTGGTGTAGTGGGTGTTTTTTTCATGAGATATATAAAAATGGTGCACTGATATGGTTTTCTGAGTTTTGGCATTTATTTTCTCTTTGATTCCTTAATTAAATTTGTAATTATCTCTTGTTTGATAAGCTTATATGCGTGCTCAAGAGTCTATAATTTATTTGGAGTCATTAGAGTTGAAATTAAGTTGTAATTGAAGAAAGAACTGAAGAAAGCCGAGCTACAGATTCCAGATCATGAGCTTCTGCCTAGGTAGCGTTGCAACACTGCCCTTGAGCGTTGCAACGTTGCTCAAAATTCCAGCGAGAGCAAGATTTTAGTTTGAAGTTCAATCAAGATTTCTATTCAAAACCAACAAGTGTGAGATTAACATCAAGTAGTGTTGCAACGCTACCCTTAAGGGTTGTAACACTACTCACAATTCCAGCGAGATCGAATTCGAGCAACAAAATTTGATCAAGTTTCAAGCAAGATTTCGTTTGGAGCGAGATTCCAATGGAATATTTTAGCAAGATTCTGCGTTCAAGCAAGATTTTGAATCAAGTTTGAGCGAGATTTCTAGTTCGAGTGAGATTGTGATGGAATTTCAAGCAATAGATCAAGTTCGAGCGAGATTTTGAATCAAGTTCGAGCAAGATTTCGAGCTAGGAGCGAGATATCGAGTTTGAGAGAGACTTTTTAATCGGTTTGATGAGTTTGACCTGTTGACTGAGCAAAGACCTTCGAGGATTGACCGGTTTGACCGGTTTATCTTCAAACTCGACCCGGTTCACCTTCAAAATTGTTTTGGTTGGTCCAATTCAGGTGGTTCACATCTGGTTCAAGCTGTTTGGGTTCGGTTTGAAGTGGTTCGAGCAGTCTGGAAGCAGTTTAGAGCTATTTCTTGCTGTTAATAATTAGGCCTTTGTTTGCTTAAAAATGCCAAAAACTAAAACCATATCAGTATGTGTTTAGTTATTTATGCATGTGATGTACGTTATAATTAAATAAATCTTATATGTGCATACAGTATGCCATGTAGATTTAAAATCCCACCATAGGAAGCATGTTACATGCATTGTAAGTATTTTATAAACTTTTATAATATATAGTATGAATGTTTAGGGTTTCTTTTATTTAATATAAATGTTATATTGAATATTGAATGTCTTTGATATATGTTGTGGATGTTTAGCATGTCTAAAATTTTGTAAACTGTTATAAAATTGGGTTAGACATTTAAAATCCATAACAAAGAATAGCTGCATGCTCACATAAGTTAACCACTTGTTTTAATAATTAAAATAGGTCGTTAAAAGTTTTAAAACTCGGGTTACAAACTCAATCAGTATATAATCTTATCGAAGGCTGGAGGTACTTAAGTTGATGGTCTACATAATAACCTTCCTACCTGGGGGATTATGGCCGAATAATTTAGCATTGTTAACTGATTTTTATAAGCATACGTGAGCATTGTGAGGTAATAAAACGGTTTATCACCTAGACATCGTAGGTTTAAAATCCATTTATAAGCGTTATACTTGGATTAACCACATAGACTTAGGATAGTTTATTTAGCCGAAATGAACCTAAGTATAAATTTACCCAAATAGTAGAACATTTTAGTGGGAGTTTAAACTTATATGATAAATTTATTAGAACACTTCAGTGGGAGATTAATAACATATATGATACGTTATTTTTAGCTCTCACGTCCTTAAGTGTTCATAATGGAGATTTAAATAGTACTTCGTGTCACCCTGGGAGTGACCTCCATTCAACTGACACGTCTCCACATAATTCACACCATGAGATTCATATGACGCTTCGTGTCATCCACCTTCATTCGGAAAGTGTTTGTATGGGTCAATAACAAGGTGAACGGGGGAAGTAGTTCATAGTAAGTGGGTGAAGGATTTGTGTCAACATGTCCTGCGGTCTTTTTCGTTGGTTTGGACTGTGAAATTCCTATGTTGCACCTGCTGGTTTACTTTAGGCGACCGTTGCTAGTTGTTTATCGATGGCTATCCCCACGGAGGGTTGTAACATAGGATTCGAAACAACTCAAACTCCAGAAATGGATAGGATTTCTTAGGTCCATTCCCAACCTTGACACTCCATTTCGGCAGCATAGTTGGGACCAACCTCTGACGTCTGAAAACGAAGGGTTACACTTACAGAATTACTAAAGTGTTAGTAATTTCTGACCAAAAATGGTACTAGACGACTATAGGAATAAGAGTTATTCTGGAGATAGTGTTTGGTCAAAATTGTTTGCTTTAGTGAAGAAGTATCTAACTGCCCCTCGGTAGAACGTATTCTGACTTACTGTAGTATCATTGAAAATAAATAATGGTTATGGATATGTTATACTTGTTTTGCTAAAACTTGTTTTTGGATTTAGTTGCAATTTCTAACAACATTTTGTTAAAAAATTTCAGCATGTCGAATTCTTTTAGAAAAATCACTTTTGAATTAGTTAACGGTAAAATTGAATCAACAAACAAATTATTAGCAGTTGATATCTTCAAAAGAATTTTAACAGAGGATTGTCCTCTATCTCCCAAGACATCTAAAGTTTTGGACAATATAGATGAAAATTCAAAATTCGAACAACAAGATAAATATTATTTACTTGTTTATCGAAGCATGTTTAATGGAAAACAATAAAACCTGGATAATTGATTCAGGTGTTGCTAACCATGTCTGTACTTTCTCACAGGAAATAAGTTCTTGGAGACAGTTGACAGAAGGCGAAACAATCTTTAAGGTAGGGACCTGGGAGGTTATTTCAGCTAAAGTAGTGGGAGATATGAAGTTATTTATAAGAGATAAATACATAATGCTTATTACATTCCTTCTATGAAAAGGAATCTGATATTTGTCTCTTGTTTACTAAAACAAAATTATAAAGTTTCTTTTGAAAATGATGAAGTGTTCATCAATTCAAGAAATAACAAATTTTGTTCTGCAAAATTAGAAAATAACTTGTATTTGTTAAAAATCATGGCGGTTAAAGTCTTTTTGAACATAGAGATGTTTAAAACTGCTGAGACTCATAAGAAAAGTTTCTCCAAATGCCTAGCTTTGACACTTGAGACTGGGTCACATAAATCTATACAGGATTGAGAGACTAGTTAAGAACAGTCATCTAAATTAGTTAGAAGACAGCTCATTACCACCTTGTGAATCCTGTCTTGAGGGTAAAGTGACTAAAAGATCTTTTTCTGGAAAAGGTCTTAGAGCCAAAGAACCCTTATAGTTGGTACATTCATACCTTTGTGGTCCTATGAATGTTAGAGCTAGAGGAGGGTATGAATATTTCATCAGCTTCATTGATGACTATTCCAGGTATGGGCATATTTTACCTGATGCACCAAAAGTCTGAAACATTTTAAATGTTCAAAGAATATAAGGCCAAGGTTGAAAACCAATTAGGTAAAAATCTTAAAACACTTCATTCAGATCGAGGTGGTGAGCATATGAACCTAGAATTCAATAACTATTTGATAGAACATGGAGTCCAGTTCAACTCACAGCCCCTAGCACACCTCAGCAAAACGGTGTGGCCAAAAGGAGAAACAGAACCTTGTTGGACATGGTTCGTTCCTTGATGAGTTATACTCAATTACCAAATTATTTATGGGGACATGCAGTTGAAACTACAGTGTATATTTTGAATATGGTTCCCTCGAAAAGTGTTTATGAAACACCTTATGAGTTCTGGAGAGGACGTAATGAAAATTTACGTCACTTCAGAATTTGGGGTTGCCCAGCACACGTGTTGGTGCAAATTCTAAAAAGTTGGAACGTCGTTCAAAAGTATGCCTATTTGTAGGCTACCCAAAAGAAACGAAATTTGGTTTCTTTTACGATTCTCAAGAAGACAATGTATTTGTATCGACAAATGCAACCTTTATAGAGGAAGACCACATGAAGAATCATCAACTTCGCAGTAAGCTAGTAATAGAAGAAATGTCCAAAGAAACGACAAATGCATCAACAAAAGTTGTTGACAAAGCAGTCCATCAACAAGAGTTGTTGATGAAATTGGTAATTCACATCCTTCTCAAGAGTTGAGAATGTCTCGTTGTAATGGGAGGGTTGTACAATAGCCTGATCGGTACATGGGTTTAACTGAGACTCAATTCGTCATACCAGATGATGGCTTAAAGGATCCATTAACTTTCAAAGAAGCAATGAAAGATGTGGATAAAGACCAATGGATTAAAGCCATGGACCTTGAAATGGAATCTATGTATTTCAATTCAGTCTGGGATCTGGTAGATCAACTTAAAGAGGTAAAACCCATTGGTTCCAAATGGATATACAAGAGAAAATAAGACCAAGCTGGTAAGGTATAGATCTACAAAGCAAGACTTGTGGCAAAAGGATTTACCCAAAGAGAGGGGGTAGACTATGAAGAAACTTTCTCTCCGGTTGCCATGATAAAGTCAATTAGAATACTCTTATCCATAGCTACATTTTATGATTATGAAATATGACAAATGGATGTCAAGATAGCCTTTCTGAATGGCTATCTTGAAGAGAGTATCTATATGTCTCAACTAGAAGGGTTTATTGAACAGGGTCAAGAGCAAAAGGTTTGCAAACTTAATCGATCTGTTTATGGGTTGAAACAAGCATCTAGATCCTGGAATATGAGTTTGACACTACGATCAAATCTTATGGTTTTGAATAAAATGTTGACGAACCTTGTGTTTACAAGAAAATCGTTAACAAAACTGTCGCCTTTCTGGTGTTGTATGTTGATGATATTCTACTCATAGAAAATGAAGTAAAATTTCTAGCTGACGTTAAGAGATGACTGGCTACGCAATTCTAAATGAAAGATTTAGGAGAAACACAATATGTTTTTGGGATCCAAATAATTTGGAATCGCAAGAAGAAAGTATTAACATTATCTCAAGCATCTTATATAGACAAGATGTTGTCTAGGTATAAAACGCTAAAATCCAAGAAAGGAACGTTGCCTTTCAGATATGAAATTCACCTGTCTAAGGAAAAAAGTCCTAAGATACCTCAAGAGGTTGAGGATATGAAATGAATTTGATATGCATCAGTAGTAAGGAGTTTAATGTATGCAAAGTTGTGTACTCGTCCTGAATAGTCAGCAGATTTCAGTCCAATCCTAGATGATCATTGGACTGCCATTTAGAACATTCTCAAGTATCTTCGGAGAACGAGAAATTACATGCTCGTGTATGGTGCTAAGAATCTGTTCCTTACAGGATACATTGATTCTAACTTTCAAACTGGTATTGATTCTAGGAAATCAACTTCGGGGTCAGTATTCACTCTTAATGGAGGAGCAGTTGTATGGAGAAGCATCAAGCAAAGTTGTATTGTTGATTCCACAATGGAAGTTGAATATGTAACTACAAGTGAAGCAGCAAAAGAAGTAGTATGGCTCATAAAGTTCCTGACTGACCTGGAAGTAGTTCTTAATATGCACCTGTCTATCACCCTATATTGTGACAACAGGGAGCAGTTGCAAATTCAAAGAAACCTCGAAGCCATAAACGAGGAAAGCATCTCAAGCAGAAGTACCATCTTATTAGAGAGATTGTACACAAAGGAGACATGATCGTCACACAGATAGTCTCACAAGACAACATAGCTGATGCATTTACAAAGGTCCTCTCGGCTAAAGTATTCGACGGTCACCTAGTAGGACTAGGTCTACGAAATATTTATCATTAAGGCAAGTGAGAGAAGTTATGGGTATCTAATGCCCTAGTTTATTGTATTTATACTTTTTGTTCTCTCCATGTAACTCAACATTGTATATATTTGTATATATTGATCCACTAAAGTTTTAGTCCAAATGGGAGTATTGTTGGGTTATATGTTCTAAAACTCGTAGTTTGGAAAAATTAAACATATTCTATTATCAAATAAAAGTTGTTATTCAACATTTCTTCAATAAAGGTATTGAATCTATTAATTGCATTCATAAAGTCTAAATTCGATAAACTAAGATCCATGACTATTATATGAATACTTGAACTTTATGTAGAGATATAGAGATAGATGAAGTTTGAGTAAATAGCCAAACCGGTCTATAGTATATGATTAAGGTTGGGTACCTTATTTTGCTAACATTATTGGATACGACCTACTCTGTAGCTGTTACAAGTTGTTGTCAAGAAACTACAAACGAAGTGATCCAGATTCATTCATGTAATGACATGAGGAGTGGGGGTGTTCTATGTAATGAGTTTGCATAAGATCAGACCAAGAAATAATTCATTCTTACTTTATAACGTTGTTTACTGTTTAGGACTGATTATTTCGCTTAAATGACCTAGGTAACTCGATTTTAATCTTGAGCTAACTATGAACTCCTGTTTATTCGGTATTATCCTTAGATTTGCATGGGTGACGGTTGGCTCAACAGCGCTGGCTCAATAAGCCTCCTATTTCAGGGGTAAGAACGGGTAGATAGCTAGGGACATAGGGTTCAAGGCAGAATTCACGCCTACCCAATTTAGGGATAGGAGAAAGGTTGTTCTCTTAAGTACTGAATCCAAGTCTTGAACAAGGGGTCCCACCCTCTCACTAGGCTTAGAGGAATCTGGTTTAGTGATTGGATCACAAACCAATTGTTCATTAGAGAATCAGTAGAAACTTAAGGAACAAGACGTAATATCAGGCATAAAACACCATATTGACCCAGCCATTATTACGAACAACCTGCGAAAGGTCGACTTACTAATTATGGTTAAATCATGTGGACATAATATATCGACAGTGAGGGGAGTGCAACTATTAATGAAGATGGAATTTGTGTAAAATAAATTTAATATTTGATATTAAATTAATTAGAATTAATTAAATTATTTAATTATTTATTTATTATTAATTATATTAGAAAATTAATTTATGAAATTAGTTTTGTAAAATGAATAAAAGTTTTCAATTTTGAAATTTAATTGTCTTTAGAAATCAATTTGAAATTAGAAAAATTAGAAAAACACAAATTTGGAAATGGGATTTCTCCACTTACATCAACCAAAGTAGCTCACTTGATTTTGCTTTAATCTTCAAAGCATGAGCTGCACCTCGTGCAACCTTCTTCTATGCATGATAGTCATGCAATAAATAGAGAAGATGGAAGTGAAAATTGGGAATGCAAATTGTTATAACTTGTTGAAGTTTTGTTGAAAACTTGTAAGGTTGAAGAAGTGTTCTTCAAGTTGCATCAGTGAGTTTCCTCCAAATTCCCTACATTCAAGCTTATTTTGAGTCCCACAACTCAATCTAAGGCTCCAAGAGAATAGTAGGTAAGACTTTGAGGTGGTTCACAAGAAGAATTAGAGAGGATTTGCAGCTGAATTCGAGTTTCAAGAGGTTCTACAAAGGTATGACTTGAAACCCTCTTCTTACTGTATAAGCATACTTTATTTATAGCCAAAATTAATGAATTAGAATGCTTATTGATCCTTGTTGCTTTCGTTGCATGTTGATATACTCCTACAGTGAACTTTTAAGAAGAAATGTGTAGAGGCTAAAATTAAGTATCATATACCCTATTTTCCTGGAACTGAGTGTTCTACCTATGGTTAATTAACTTAGGAAAAATCCAGCTACTGATTTTATCTAAGTGTTTGTTTAATTTTCTCAAAAATAACTCTTGTCTTTGATGATTAAACAATTTTGATTCAAGTCTCATTAAGCTCTTTAATAGACTTTGATCAAACTTTCATGCATGTAACAAATCTATCTAATTCATCTTTCTAGATAGGTTCAACTAAACGAATCCCCAGATCTTTGGAAAGCTATTTTTCACTCCTATTTGCTGTTCTAGACCCAGGAAGACTTGCCTTTTCCGCTATCACTTCCGTCATAGAGCTTTGACATAGAACACCTTTCAGGAGTATCAATACCGTTACATGAATCGTAAATGCATGAATATGATGTACCAAAAAATCAAGGTAGGGGTGTGACGTTTCCATCGACTTAAGTACCCCAGCCTAGCCAGAACCCGCCTTAGACAAAAGGTCCCTTATAGATACATTTATTACATATTTAATCTTTTATTAATTATCAATTTAATCCTATTAAACCAATTAAAAGAATAACTTACATTTCTAATCTCATTAGAAATGTGATCTTAGGTCTATCTCAATCATATTTTAAAACAATTTTAAAAAATGATTATAGCCTAAAGTTTGCATGCAACTCTTTATTATTGATTTTAATTCTAATTTCATTTAATTATAACAATTAAAAATAAATTAAACAAATAAAAACCAACCATTGCATGCTAGACATACTTTAGTTAATTATAATATTTATAAATTAACCTAAGGTAATGTCATGCTTCATGCAATATTCATTTATTACTAATATATAACATTTATTTAACTACATGCTATACCATATATTCCATACAACCATTCAACCACATATTATAACACTTGTAATATAATTGATGCATGGATATGCTATAATGCATGCATACATATATTATAATATTTATACTATATGATGCATGAGCATGCTTTGTGTAATTTAAAACATGCATATTCATATATTATAACACTTATAATATAAAATGATGCATGAACATAAATGCATAATATATGGTGGGTTTTAAAACTGTATGTCATACATTATGACATATAATATAAAACATACATAGCACGTATATTTATCTAATAGTTCATGGACCGAGATAGAACCTCTCAAAAGAAAAAAAAAAAAAAAAAGGCTAACTATTACAAAATTTGAGTCAACCAGTTCGAGACAAATGAACTGGGCCTTAAACTGCTCGAATCGAACCGCCCTTCAAACAACCACCTTGCAGCTGATCGTGTAGCAAATGAATTATGTGATGAGCATCTATGCGATCTTGAAGGAAAGACTGCACGATCTTGTAGCAAACAACTATGCGATGAGCATGAAAGACTACGCGATCGTTTAGCAAGAAACCATGCGATGAGCATCTAAAGACTGCGCGTTCGTTCAGCAAGCAACTATGCGATCTTGTAGCAAATGCCACAGGATTATGTAGCAAACTCTAATCGATCACGTAGCATTAGCTATGCGATCATTTAGCAAATGCTAGACGATTGTGGAACCTTTGTTTCGTCTTCTCCATCAAAACAACGCTCTGCAACCCTTCTTTGAAGTCTCCCAAGAACAACACGAGTGACTGAAACTTACAAATTACAGACTCAATTGCAAGATTAATGTCCAAAAATTTAGGGGCCTTTACAAACCAAATTTGTAAATTAAAGAAAGCCTTAAACAAAGAGTTCTATCCCGAAACATCCATCAACAACGCCACATTCATAACCATTCATCGCATGAAACAAGATGCAGATTATAAAACCTACCAATACTGTAAAATGATTCAATAAAAGAATGAAATTTGGAATAAAAATCCTACAACCTAGCTCTGATACCAATTGAAGAAACTCTAACATGGAGAGAACCTTGAGCGGAAGCGGTCGATCAAATTCGATTTTCATTGAATACAAAGTTTACACTAAATAATTAAACAAGATATACATTTGTTTCTAAATTACGGTATGATTTAAAAATGGTTTCAAGAAATCTCACCTTTGAAAACCTTTTCTTCATGTTTTCCCTCGAACAAACCACAAACTCCTTGAAGGCCTTATTCAAGATTAACTTCAAACAAAACCGGACACTACGACAAAAGTTGCCTTGGTATTCTCAGGGTGAGAATCCATGAGTGGTGGGCTCTGACTATTTTGGTTAAGAGGGAAAACTTAATGTGTAGGAGGAAAGGTTGAGAACTTTCAAAACTCAAGACAAAACACATAACTCTTCTATATTTTTCTACACTATCTCAATTGTCCAACCAACATTAAAAGAAGAAGAAGAAGAATTTTCTTTTATTCTCCTTGCCATAAAAATAACCACCACACACTTACATGGGTGGAGAGAAAAAGAATGGAAAGAGAGTTGTAACTCCCTTGCTTATTATTAAAATAATAATAATAATATAAATATAAATATGATAACTAACTTATCATATTATATATATATTAATTATATGTTATATTAAATATAACATATAACCTATAGTTTTAATATTGTATCATATACAATATAAACTATAGTTTCTTTTCTCTATTATATGATATTTAATATAAATCGTGTTTATATTAAATTTAACAACTATGAATCCAATTCATAGAAACTATATTTGAATCTCATTCAAATATTTATTTCCTCTCATTAAGCTATAATGTATCAAATACATTATGACAATTATATCGCATATAATTGAAACAACTTAATTATATCATATATAATTAAATCCCTCTATTAATTTGAACAATTCAAATTAATCCGAAAACGGTACATGTATAGTTAATTAAACTTTTTAATTACATTATTCACCATTTGTTAATTGTCGGGCACTCCACTAAAGATCGACAGCTGCACTCTTTGCACTACAAATATATTTCTGTGTCCATTGGATATAATCAATCAATAGTACGATGACCCTTCATAAATTGATCATAAGTACATCTAAGCCAAATTACCGTTTTGTCACTATAGTTACATATAACTCCTTAAGTACCATTGATCCATCTAATTAACAATAGATCATAATCCAATTATGACTAAACCCCTCTCGGGCCAGTGAGGGTATGGCGTCACATTGTTCAAGATCCGAAATCAGTCCTTAAGGGAGCAATTTATCTACTTACCCCTACCTCAGAGAAGAAGTGAATTCCATCTTGTGTAGCTGTGTTCTCAGCTCCATAATCAGACGAATCAACAAAATGGTAGGCTTGTTGAGTCAGCGATCTGGCCACTCTCACCTATATAAATCAAAGGACCGCCCTCATATGCAGGAGTTCATAACTCTCTCAGGATTCAGGTCATGTTACCTATGGTCATCCTTGTGAAATGTAAGTCTCTATTATGAACAGTATTATATAATGAGACTAAACATTTTCTGGTCCAGTCTTATACAAACTCCCTTGTATAGAATATCCCTGGTCGCATGTTTATACATGAATGATCAAAATCAGAACATTTATAGCACTTTACAACAATTGTAACACCTACAAAGTAGGTCATACTTGTAGTGTCACTAGGATAAGGTACCCAACCTTATCCATCTACTACAGACCATTTAGGTTATCACTTAAATATGATCCGCCCATATGTCTCTACATACATGTTTAAGTTACAATGATAACCTTGGATGTTATTTATTAGTTTGTGGTTAATGCCACTAAAATATCATATATTTTATAGACAATGAATAAAATATCATATATTTTATTAAATACATAATGAGTTTGTACAACAATGTTTACAAACTATAGGACTCTACGAGATTTAGGGCATAAACCCCAACAATTTCAATCATCGATTTCTATTAATTAAAAATGCATTTGATTTATGCATGCACAATGACCTACTTAGCCTAAACTAACTCAACGACGCTACAGCCAGTCGAATCATTTGATTAAACCAAGCAAGCATCCTAAGTAATAAATAAATTCTGAGCTCTAACTAAACTAAATATTTTTAATCCTACTAGGTTTGAAGCAGCCATATAGAATTAACAACATTTGCATTAAACCTAGGATTTTATTGTATGATTAACTAATAGGAATGTCCTACGTAATTAATCAATTTATCTTTGAACTAGCCTATGCATTCATCCTAAGGTTCAAGCAATGATGCTAAATCCTAACATACATGATTCAACTATTTGCTAATTGGATGATTGAGCTAGATGAATGAGGAGACAACATGCAAGCTACGAGTCAATTAACAAGGGCGATACACATCTACGAGGGAATAGCAACACATAAATATGCATCTAGAAATTAAACAATATTCACAGAAAGAACAAATCATAATACATTCGGTCCCTTCAATAGAATCTCAAGAAAATACATAGATCTTGCTCCCAAAACTAAATAAAATTACTTGCCTTTACAATCCACAGACAAAATGGGAAAAAGCTCCAAATCCTTAATTAGAACCCAAAAGAAAATAAAAATCTAACCTAAAGATGTTGATAAAGTTGAAGAAGAATAGAGTTTTGGAGTCTAACTTCGGTCTCCATGAAAACCACCATGAAAAACTCTAAAAGAAAGAGATTTGTTTATAAAAATCGAAGCAGCGTTGTGGTGCTAGGCTTGCTTGTCGAAGTGTCGAGGGGGAGGAGTAAGATAGCATAATTCCGTTTCCTGCCTCGCACACTTCACTTGGTTGCACTTTTTCCTTCCGTCTCCAAATCATTGCAATGCTGCTCAAAATCCAAGCAATCTAGAAAAGCATCAAATGCAGTGCCCAAGCCTAGCATCCTTGTGTCGTCTCTGTAGTGGCAAATTTGTAATTTCACCTCCTTTGATGCTTCTGGTGCTTGATATCACTCAAAATAGCTTTATATCAACACCGAACGACCTGTAACACTCCAATAGGCATGAATTGCTTGTGAACCTAGAAAAATAGATATTTGAACGCTTTAAACCCATTAAGCAAGCGAGATTAGAGTTAGAAAACTAGCTCTTTTCGAGAGCTTAAGTGTCAATATTAAACTTTAAGTATCATTCTAAATGATATACTTCAAGTAAAAATTAGTTATTTTACTCGTACAAGCGTAGTCACTCAAACTTGCCCGCCCAGCTGGGTAGCGGCAGCAACACACGTGTGTGTGAAATGTCTCAATTTCCACCACACCCACAATTTAGAAGCTCCCCATGCCTTTATATTTATATCTAGCAATGAATCATCCAATTTGAGACATCCTTCCCATTAACTCTTGCTTTTCGCTTGGGCCTTGAGCCAAAGTCATTTGCAACATATAGATATATACATGTATATCTATATGTATACATTATATGGATGTATGTATATATAATGTATGTTGTTAGCAAAAAATTCTTTTTGAATAAATACAGAAACAAAATTTAAGGTGTTTGGATTGACTAGAAAAAAAAAGTTTTTCATAAAATCATTTTCATTTAAAGAATTTTTATAAGAACTATTTAAAATATAAATACTCATGTGTTTGTTTATACTTCTCAAAAGTGTTTTTACGTCGAGTTTGTTTAGTTTGCTATATATTCAAAATGTTTCTATTAATATAACATACAATAAAGGATAGACGACAATTTAAAATTTTGAACTGATAATTTAAATTTGTATTTAAAAACACTTTTATTGGTAGGAAGTAAGGTAAATGATTATTTAGACCATTTTTTGTAATTTTTTATATCATACAAGTTTTTAGGGAGAGAATAATCATTAAACACTCAAAAATTCATTTTTCCTAAAAGTTGATTTCAAGTGTTTCTCTCAAACCAACTTATTTCATAAACTCATTTTTTTCAAAAGTTATTTTGAATAATTGTCAAAAACTTGAAGTTTTTAATTAAAATTTATTTTTTCTCAAAGATAATCCTTTGAAAAGTTAATCCACACCCTAGATGATGAGAGAGCAATTCAAAATGGTGTTAAAAGACATGATATGAGAAATTGGTAGAAGAAAATGGTGAAGGGAAAAAATGAGGGGGTAATATAGAACCATACTAGAGTTTAGGTAGATTATTAGGTCAAACAATCAAATTCAATTAATAAAATTTGAAGGGCAATAAAATTGAAATACTAAAAAAGAAATTTCGTAATTAAAATAAAGAATTATTTTCAAAATTATCTATCCAAGCAAAAATGACCTTGACTTAGTGATATTGATATGACCATGACTTCCGTCCCAAGAGATTAGTGATTCAATCTCCTAGTCCGTACTTGTTGTACAAAAAAAAAAGTTATCCATCTAAAATTAATTTTATCCTACTAAATACTTGAAATAATTTTCGAAACTCTATTGTGTTATGGTTAAATGAGTGGATAATAAGCTCAATAATTCTTAATGAAAACGTTACTTTTAAAATTTTAAACCTAATATCAACTAGATCTATGCATTGTATTTATAATTCCACCATTTTTATTTCACAAAAAAAAAAGAAAAAAAAAGAAAAGAAAAAGCTCCACCATTTTGAAAACTATTTCAATCCTAATAAAAGAAAAACACAACAAGAACAATTTCTAAAGGAAGAAATAAATCATAACAGAATTGAAGTATCACGTATCTAAAATAAAATTAGTCAATTTAAAGCCTTAATTGAGAAAAACAATATGTTATTCCATATATAATGCTTTTTTGGGAAAGGAATTAAAAGAATAGTTAATCTTTTCTTATATATCAATGACTTTCATAAATAATGTAAAATATATACGATACAACACCTATAAAGATGATTGTTTTCAAATAAACGAAAAAATTCACTATTAACTGTCTAAATCACGATAAACATCTATCGATGTCAGTTACAGATCTCTATTGCGGTCTATCACCAATAGACAGTGACATTTTATTATACTTGAAAATATTTTTAATAGTTTTATCATTTAAAATAATTACCCCAATAAAATTGAACTTCAAGTTACTAAAATCTTGCCAAAAAGAAATTCAAAAACTATTTAGACAAAAGCCACGTAAGACTAAATATATCACCTTTCGAGAGTCACGAAACATTTTATATTAACAATCAAGCAAAATTTGAACAAAAACACACCACATCGGATAACTTTTAAATTCCTTTTGGAATGAATAATATATCCTAGTCCAAATAAAGAAAACAAGGCTTAATAAATCAAATGCATAGTTCTTCTATGTTGTCAAAATATTAGATATGAAATTTCATTTTTGGAAAGTACAAATCGATGAAAAAGATAAATATAAAACAACTTCCAATGTTCTATTTAATTTGGACAATACAAGTTGGAATATAATGTCATTTAATATAAAGAATGATCCCTTCTAAATTTCATAACTTCAAAATATAATGAGTGATATTAGAATGTGTAACATATATACACACATGTATGTATGTGATGCAAAACAAATGGTATAAGTAAGCTAAGAGTTAAGAACGATTTTGGATTGATTCGGAAAGAAAAGTACTTTTCAAAAAGTCATTTTTATTTAAATATTTTTATAAAAATTATTTAAAATATAAACAATCATTTGTTTGTTTATATTTTGTCAAAAATATTTTTACATTAAGTTTGTTCGATTTAGTATATGTTCAAAATGTTCTCTATTATGTCAATTTATTATAAAAGATAGATGCCAAAATTAAAACCTATCAGAACTTTTAAATTTGTTCTTAAAAACACTTTTACGACGGATGGTGGTGATAGTCGACAATAATCATAGTGGAAGTGAGGTAAAGAATTAGTGAGAGTATTTTGGTAATTTTATGAATTATATAAATTAGGGAGAGATTAATCATTAAACACTCAAAACTTCGTTTTTCTAGAAATTGATTTCAAGTGTTCCTTTCGAATCTACTTATTTCATATATTCATTTTTCCAAAAGTTAATTTGAATAATTATCAAATACTTCACATTTTTAATTAATGTTAAGATAAACATTTGAAAAGTTAAGCTACACACCCTAAATGATATATCAATTGAAAATGGTATATGTTAATGCAAGATTTGGGACAGGAGGAATGCACCTAAACGTCACATTATATCAACAATTAAATTTATAATATAGGGACGAGAGGATTTACAAAAAAAAAAAAAAAAAAAAAATGGCTCTAATGCCTAAGTCGATCTTAGAATTAGATGTATATAAGACATTAAAACTTTTATGTTATGTCTCCTTTCTGCTATTCACCCTTATAACTTCTGGTACGACTTCTCTGTATCTCTCTTCTAACTCTTCCAAGGGATTAGGGCTCGGCTGAGCGTGGTCCATACCACCTTTCCTCCTTTTTTTTTCCCTTCAATTTTAGCATTTATTTTTAAGGTTATATCAGATTTTTTTTTTCAGGTTAAATGTCATTTTTGCCCCTTTCGTCCAATTTGGCCCATTAACAGTGTAAAAAAACATGAGATAAAAAGTTGGTAGAAGAAAAATGGTTAAGAGAAAAAATGAGGTCGGTAAATATAGAACCGTACTAGAGTTTAGGTACGTTAGGTTAAAAAATTAAATTCAATTAATAAAATTTGAAATACCACAAAAGGAAATTTTGTAATTCATTAAATAAAGGATTACTTTTTAGAAACTTTTTTATCCAAGATTAATTTTATCCTAGTAAATACCCATTGTGTTCTGGGTATATGAGTGGATAATAAACTCAATAATTCTTAATGAAAACATTACTTTTAAATTTATAAACCTTATATCAACTAACAAGCTGAAATTAAAAAATATAAATACAAAATAACGTTCATTCAATGTTCCTTCTAAATTTTAAAATATCTATTGAGTGATATTAGAATGTTGGACGAAAAATCAACATTACAGTAACATGGAACAACTTGGACATGACTCGGCATAATGAATCAAGCCTAGGATTTGGAATCTGGATGGCTTCGACATTCTCTTGCATCCTACAAACCAGCACATGTCCTTTTAGGATGTTTTGTCTTCACTCGCATGCTTTCTACAACATTTTTTTTAATAATTGAGTCACCAAAAATGAATGTGTATATTGGCATAGGTAAGTAGCTATCGGTTCATTTAAGCTTTCTTAACCATACTTCCATATCTTCACGATTGCTCTCATTCAAATGTGATCTTGGTTTATTCATCTATCCCTTCTAAACTCGGGCATTATGCACTAACAATTTTTTTCCACAAAAAAATCATAGAAAAGAGAGATATTCAAAACAAATATCTATATCCAACTACTATTAAATGTCACAAGTTATTTTCTATAAAAAGGACAACAAGATATGATCCACTTGTCTCCACAAAGTATCAATTCCCAACTTTTTCTCTTCTTTCTTCATACCATGTCAATGGCTCAACTCATATATCCTCATTGTCCAAAACCAATATTAATGTCTCAAACAAAGATTCCAAGAGTTTTTCACAACAACACATTGCTCTTAAACAACCATAAGAAATGGAGCATTCATGCATTGGATTTTTCTACTTCTTCTTTGAAGCACTCATACTTTGTTGTATCATTCTTAACTTCAATTTTTTATATCTCTCTTTTTCTCTTATGTAATTGAGCCTAATTATCTAATGATTAACTTCATTATGTGTAGGATGGATTTGGGGTTGAAGTTGCTAAAACTAAAGTAGTGAATATTTTAAGGCAAGTATTGAGAGATAACCAAATTGGAGAATCCTTGGAATATTTGGATCTTATTGATGCTACCCAACGCCTTGGAATTGATTATCATTTCCATGAGGAGATTGAAATTTTTCTTCGAAGGCTATATGTGTTGTCTAATGCACAAATATTGGATCCCCATAATAATCTTCATAAGGCCTCACTACTTTTTCGACTCTTGAGACAACAAGGTTATCATATGTCTACAGGTTCGTATGTTATACCGATTAAATTACATAATTACTCCCTGAACTTTGAGGTTTGTATCTATCTAGTCCCTGAATTTTCAAGTTATAAATTTCGTCTTCTAAATAATTTTGACATTTTTTGAAATTCACAAATCTAACAAGCTGAAGTTGTACAAATTTAAAAAATTTATATCTAATAGGCTAACTAAATGAAAATTTGAATTTTTCGAAGGCGTATCAGATCCAAAATTTAACGTTTAGACATCTATTAAACATAAAATTGAAAGTTTAGATACGTATTTGATACATTAAAAGGAAAGTTCAAAGACCAAATACAAAACATTAGACTTTAATGCTTTTTGGATATTATCTCAACTTTTGACAAGTAAGTTTAGAGTCAAAATTGATTATTTATTTTTTTTCTAAAAAAATATGTATTTTCATAAAATCTCATGTGGTGTATTAACAATCAAGTTCATCTTGTTTTAATTAACTTTTTAATTGTTAAAATTTTCTTTTAAACACTTTATTTAGAAAATTAATCCACATTATATGTCCTAAGAGTTGTATTACTCCCCTAATACAATTTGAGTATGTTGAGTTTTTCGCATTGTAAAAGTCAAGGAACCTCACAATTTTTACAAGATAAATGAACTATGTTTCTAATATAGTCAATTGATTAGGAGATGCAATTCTATATAATCTAATATGGAATGAGAGTTTATAAAAACCCGAAACACCATTTTGAGGGGCATGTTGAGTTTTTTAAATTGAAACAAAATCAAGGGATCTCACAATCTTTATAAGATAGGAAGGTTACTCCTCTCATTGCTAATTACTTTTCAACACAATAATTTCTAATTAGATTATATTATTTTTGATATGGCTAAAGCAATTCCAAACATACTATTTGATTCTTTCATATCTCTTTGAAAGAAAACAGATGTGTTCAAAGTTTTCTTGGACAATAAGGGAAACTTCAATGAAGAGCTAAGAAAAGACATAAAGGGACTGTCAAGCTTATATGAAGCTTCACAAGTATGCATGCATGGAGATGATAATGTACTTGTAGAAGCAGAAAATTTTAGTAGGCATGGCCTCAATATTTGGCTTCAGACTCATCTTGATCATCATTTGGCTAATTTTGTGCACAACACTTTAGCCCATCCTCACCATAAAAGTGTAGCTAAATTTATGGTGGGTGCCTACTTTGGAGATACACAATGGACAAACAAATGGATATATGTTTTGCAAGATGTTGCAAGAATGGATTTCAATGCAACTCAAAAGCTTCACCAAGATGAAATTCTTCAATTTTTAAAGTAACATTATTATTCCTTTATGCTTTCTTGCCCTTAGTAATATTTCTTTTTTCTTACCTATTTTCACCTTCTCAACTTCTCTCTCTTTGTTTTTTTTTTTTTCCCTTCTTGGTATATGGTGAAGTGTTGATATAATATTTTTATTTGTTTTTATTTTTTCGAGGAGAATGAATAGTTTTCAAACATGTTTATTGCGATTTGATAACGACTTCATTTTTAGTTATCCTTTTCCCAAAGTTATGCTTTTTTAAAAAAAAAATTATATATTTTGATATGTTTTCATCTTTTTTTTTTAATAATGCATTTGAAATTTTAAGTAAATCTAGAGAACATAAACAAGTTGTGTTGTTGAGACATAATTATTTTAGTTTTCAAATTTCACTCATGTTTTTGTATCGCTTTTAAAGAGTAGATAACAACTAGGAAAAAACACTTGTACAAAGGTTGTTCAACCTCAATGAAGATTTTGGAAGATGAATACCTCCAAAACAATGGAACTATAGACTAACATGGTGTCAAGCACACACACTTTAACGATTTGTTAGTTAGGTTGAGGAATACCTTTTGTTGTGTAGTTAAGGTTAGCTTGCCTCCATAAAAATTTACTCTTTCCATTTTTACCGAACCTAGACTTTCTCAGGTGATTCCCAACAAATTAGCTAACTAGTCAAGCTTAAATCCATATCAACGCACGTTTATGAATCGTTGAACCACCTATGCCTCGTGAGGCTAAGGATGGTCAGTCCTCAACCTGTTTGCTCTTGGGCCTTGGTTGTCCCAAGGCTCATCTCAACCTAGGGTATGCCAAGCCAAAGGCAACCGATGGATCGAGCCTGATCAGCCTTAGGCTCAATTGAATCCTAGTTTTCTTGGGCCAATATTTTTCTTCCTAGGCCATTCCTTTTTGCGGCATTCTCACCCCGTCTAGGGGATATTTCATCGGGTATCTATTTTTTCCTCTAGCATAAATAATATTTAATTTATTGGCTTAATTTTTAAAAAACATAAAATAAAATACAAAATATTTATCGAACGGATGCCTTTTTTTAATTTAAAAAAACATAAACGGAACAACGATGGACAAACGTATATGATTTTGGTTTTCCAAAAACAAAAAACAAAAAACCTCCTTGTTTTTTCATTCTTTGATGCTCTTGTTTCCTAATGTTGGTGTTTGTTTAGATGGTGGAAACAAACAAATTTAGCCAAAGAGTTGAAGTTTGCAAGAGATCAACCAACTAAATGGTACTTGTGCTCACTAGTTTGTCTCACAGATTCATGCTATTCCCAACAAAGACTCCAACTTGCAAAATCCATCTCTTTTGTTTATCTCATTGATGACCTTTTTGATGTATTTGGAAGCTTTAATGATCTCACCTTCTTCACTGAAGCTGTCTCTAGGTTTGGAAGACTACATTGCTTACGTTTTTCGGTTAAATTACAAGCTTAATCCCTGCATTTTTAAAGTTTAATATGTGTTTATTTGATCCTTGAACCTTCAAAATTACAAATTCATTCACCGAGGCTTCATATTTTTAAAATTTCATGGATCTACTAGATACAAAATTGAAAGAGGGTTTCAAAATATAAATATATATCTAATAGATCAATCCGTTTTTAAGATCTTGAATTTCTCGAAGACCTATTATAAGAATACATAAATTTGAAAGTTCAAGTACCTATTGGAAAAAAATTGCAAGAACATGAATTTTATTAAATAGAAGTTTAAGGAACGAATAGACACAAACCTCGAAATTCAGAGACTTAAACATGTAATTTAACCGACTATTTTCAATTAATATATGTTGTATATGTTGAAATCAAGCTTGTTCATTCATTGTAGATGGGACTTGGGTGCTGCTAAAGGATTGCCTAATTGCATGGCAATTTGTTTCCAATCACTATTTGAAGTTACCAATGAAATAAGTAACAAGATCTATAAGAAGCATGGTTGGAATCCCATTGGTCTCTTAAGTAAAGCGGTACATATTTTTAATTTTTTGATGAATTGAGGTTAGAGATTATAAGTTTTTGTCTATCAACTTTTGTTCGTTTAGGTCTGATACGGTAACTATTTGATTTTTTATTTTTAAAATTTGAAAATTAAAGTCTAATTCTTTTTAGTTTCTTATCATAACATTCATCTTTATAAATAAAAGAGTTGAATTTAAAAACATTGGTAGAAAACAGATAAAAGAACAAAGAAACTAAGAGGTGGAAGATACGTTTATAACTTAATTTTCAAAAATCAAAATAAAAATTAAGACCCCGTTTGGTAACCTTTTGGTTTTTATTTTTAGTTTTTTGAAAATTAAGTCTAAAGATACCTTTTACCACCTCTAAATTTGTTGCTTTGTTATCTACTTTTTACCCATGTTTTCAAAAACCAATCCAATTTTCGAAAACTAAAAAAAGATAGTTTTAAAAAACTTATTATGGTAGTAAATTACTTGTGGTGGGGAAGATCTTTGAACTAGTATTAACCTCTTAGAGAAATGTGTTGATTTATTTTCGTGTTGACCTAATTACTAAGATTATTAATTTGACGTAACCTTTGAATAATACAATCAATGCGCATTGAATTAATGGAACTTAAACAAGGCAAATATCTCATAATTAAGCACATTTGCAATGTTTTATTCTTCTTTGGATACCTAAGTGTCAAGATCTTCTCTTGCTCTTTCTACTAGTGGAAGCTAGTTTTTTTTTTTTTTTTCTTTAAGAGTATTGTAATTAAAGTGTGGGGTTGAGGAATCGAACCTCTGACCTCGAGGTTAATAGTACCAGCATTATGTTAGTTGAACTACACTCATGTTGGGTAATCGAAGCATTTTGAATATTAAAAATGTGAGAATATACATTTTAGTTACGGTTTAAGGGAAATATTTTTTTTCAGTCTCTAGGTTTTTGTTCTACTTTTCATTAGGTTCATAGGTTTCAAAATATTGCACTTTTAGTCTTTTTTGAGTTTGATTTCGCAATTTAATCTCTAGTTTTAAAATAAGATAATTTTACCTTTGAGTTTTGTTTCAATTTGATCTGAAATGCTTACTTTAAGTATTGAATGTTAATGTCTATTAATCAATTTGAAAGAATTATAATATTATGTTTAATTCATTTTAAATTTTCCTTCATAATTATTTTTAGGCCACATTATAAAAAATGTCCTTAAACTTTGTACTTTATGTCAAAAATATCCTGAACTTTCAAAAGTTTCAAAAGTACCCTTAAACTTTCAAAAAAAAAAAGTTTTAAAAAAATATGTTTACTATTAGTTTTGGATGGAAGTCGTTAGGGCTTTATGTTTAAAAAATACACCTGGACTTTTGACCGTTTTAAAAATACATTTAAACTAAAAAAAAAACAAATTAAGAAATACCCATATTGTTAATGTATAAACAAAAATGATGATATACCTTGTTGCAAAAATATTTTTAAAATTTAAAAAATGGACCCTTACCTTAAGAAAAAGTTGAAAATTGCTCTCACCATTTATCTAGATTTGATCACATCCGTCCATTTTCATTCTCTCCTACTTCAATTTATGACTTAATATTTCTCTATTTTCTCCCTCTTTTTCTCCTCATCTCTTCTTCAATACCCTCTTATTCCCCTTCTTAGTAAATGGTTGACATTTGTTAATCTTAAAAAAAAAAACAGTGCCCCTTTCAGTTAAGTTATATATAGACTACAACAATAAGAAAAAGAATAAGAAAATCACCGAGAGATCTTAGGATTTAAATGTTTTAACAACATTGTATATTAGTAGTTTATGAGTATGTGTTGATAACTTAATACATCCTTTATTTTTATTTGTCTATTTATCATTTTGATGAGTTTTAAGGGAAGATTTTGATATTAGGATTTCTAAGATTTTTTGGGATTTATGTTTTAACTTAAAGTTATGGATTATATTTGATTGATGGGGAAATTGGTATGACAAATGGGAGAAAAGTGGAAGTATCTACATGAAAAAACAAATGAGGATATCTGTATAATTTGTTTAAAATTTGGTCCTTTTCAACTCAAGATAACTTGAAATAAATTGATCACTATAGTAACGGTAGGAGCATTTTCAAACTTTATTTTTAAAGGATAAGAATAATAATGCAGATTTTGAAAAGGTTCAAGGATATTTTTAAAACGAGGCATTAATGGTGTTTGTTTTCATATACTAATGATAAAGATATTTTTATATATTTTTATAGTTCAAGGATATTATTGAAACAAACTTCAAAGGTATTTTATGAAACAAAGTACTAATGGTTTCTATCTAAATTAATAGTAATGGTATTTTTTTAATACTTTTTTTAATGTTTAATTAAGGATATAATTATGGAAACTTTTGAAAATTTAGGGGTATTTTCTATATTTTAGCTTTATTTTTAATCAATTAATAAACATTAACGTCAAACACTGAAAGTGAGTATTTAGTAATCCATCACGGTTAAAAGTGTAAATCATGAAACTTAAAGATCAATTTAAAATAAAACTCGATTAAATTGTTGTTTTTTAAAAAATAAAAACTAAATCGAGATCAAATTCAAAACTAATAAACAAAAACAGTAAAATTTTGAAAACTAAAAACCAAAATTACAACTAAACTCAAAAACCAAAAGCTATGTTTTCTCTATTTATAAAAAGTACAATACTAAATAAACACAAACACTCTTAAAATCCTTATATAATATAAAAATATAAGGGTTTATTTGGTAGAGAATCTAAACACATAAAGTTAAAAACAAGGGATTGAATAAAAATAGAGTTGTTCATGTTTTTAGATATGTGTTTAGTAGTAGAGTTTAGAAATTGAATTCTAACTTTGTAAACTAGTTGTAATTACCTATTAAATATTAGTTGACAATAAATTATTGTTAATCTATTTATGAACATATTTTATGTTAAAAAATTGTATAATTATTGTTTGTAATATTATATAATTTATAGAAAAAATTGAAATTTGATCCCAGTTTGGAATAAGTTAAAATTTACGTCTTATGGTTAAGTAGAATTTATCCCTATAGTTTGATAAAAGCTTCATAGTAAATAGTCCCTATGGTAGAAGGCTATTTCAGAAGATTTAACAAATCATATGGACTATCAAATCACATTAACTAAATTTTAAATTTTAAAATCATATGGACTAACTTTTAACTTTATCCAAATCATAAGGACCAAACTTGAAATTTAACCTATTTTAATTTATAATACATTACATAAATACATTTTTTTAACTCTTTAATTGTTTAAAAAAATTGAATCGGATTTATAACATGACATACTTTATTTATAAATGTTTTTATCATTATTTAATATAATTTTGTATTTCAGATTTTAAAATTCAAATTCTAGATACAAAGAAAACATAAAAATGTAGTTTTTAGTATTTGTACGGTTTGGATCATAGAATCCGAAAACATATTTCAAAAATAGAATTTAGGTTGTCGATCGAATATACATTTGTTGGACTCAATAAATCTGAAAATATAAAATAAAATTTGGATTATAAATGAAATAGGGCCTAAATTTACTTCAATCAAATCCTTTATAATAAGTGGCTAAATGAGTTTAACCATGTGTGCAGTGGGCTAAATTATGCAAGGCTTTTTTAGTGGAAGCTGAATGGATGAGATCTGAGCATTCACCAAGAGCAGAAGAATATTTGAGGAATGGCATTGTTAGCACTGGCATCCACGTTATTTTAATACACGTTTTCTTTCTATTAGAGCATAAGATAAGCAAGCAAACTGTGGAGATGTTGGATGATGATTTAGACATTATTTCATCTAGTGCCATGATTCTACGACTTTGGGATGACATGGGCAGTGCAAAGGTCAAGTATACTAACAAAACTTCAGACATCATGAATTCTGATATTTCCACGATATAGGGTTAAATTATAAATTTAGTTCTTATAGATCGAAACATAATTATAATTTGGTTACTATGGTCTTAAAAGTCTCAATCGAGTGTCCATAATCTGTGTTCGGTTTCAATATAGTCTCTCTACGTATTTCAAATTTTTCAATTTAGTCTTTGTTATTACATCAAACTGTGTTGGAAAAAAGTCCCTCACTTCTATTGTAGAAAACAAGCATAAAATAAATTGAAAAACTAAAAGTAAACAACACACTAGGAAACACAATAATATACGTAGAAAACTCTAACTCTGATGAAAATCCAACGGTCCGGAAAGAAATCTATTGTGTGATATAATTTTTTTTATAATCACACAAAATTTGCTCTGATCCCAATTATAATAACACTCTCTTAGAGCTTTTACACCAAACGTTAACTCACGCCCTTTTTCCACTCTCAAACTAGGTAATAAGAAAACTAGAGATATCACACCTAAGCTTAAACTGTTTTAGCTGAGAAAATTTGAAACCAAAGCCCACTACAACAAATATCACATACAACATTGTTAAAAATTGTTATCGTAGACTTCAGTAGCATTTTCAAAATGTTGTTGTAGCACATGTTATTGAAAGTGTCCAACTTTCCACAACATTTTTTTTATGCTATAAAAAACATTGTAAAATGTCAACTTTTGGATAATGTAAACTTAATACTATACAAACATTTTCTAGTGTTAGAAATGCTATAAAAGTCTTTCTATAGTGTTTTTCTGCATACTGTTTTAGCCCATGTTACTGAAAGTCCTTCACTTCTTATAGAGTTTTCTTAATGTTTTAAAGACGCTATAAAAAAGTCAATCTTCAATGGCATTAATTCAATATCATGAAAACTTTTCATAGTATTAGTAAAAAACGATACATAAAGTCGTCTATAGCATTTTTTATACCAGTATAGAAAAGATATCAAATATTACGTATTACGTTTTTTATAATATAGCATAATGCAATAAAATACATTTCCTAGCATTTTAGGCATGTTGTTATAGCCAATGTTATTGAAAGTCTCCTATATTGTTTTAAGTTTGCTACTGTAAGGTCCTTTTCCTATCTAGTTGGAACCATTTACCTCGTACCCCTTTCGGATATAGGAACCTATTTCTATTTCTTTTTTAGTGGGAACTCTCGACTTTCTTATTTCTTTTAGATTGCATATTTATCACGTCAAATGTTTGGCCAACAAATTTCACTCTGGCAAGATATTACGAGAATCCACAGCTATTACTTATATCTATTGTCTTCACTGACAATCATAATTCTAAACTTAGAGAACTATAACATACTCCACCATAAGAGTAGACACTTAGAATACCATGTTTCAAGATATTTTCTTGTCACATGTCGATAAACCCTATTGACACTTTTGATGAAGCTTTTTCCATTTATGTGACTCACTCAAAAGTTTTTTAGCCATTGACATAATTTATACTACACACATAGCATAACTGCCAAGTCAATGGTTATGTGCGAACTTGTGGACCACTAATATCACAGCTTCTAGTTATCATGGTAAAGTAGGCATACCACGAGGATGAATATTATCTTTCTTCAAAGAACTACTAGTCATCTTCCTTAAAAAGAGAGACAACGTTAGGATCTGATCCAAAGACCTCTAACGAACATGTTCTATTAGGACAATCATTTTTCATGTGCGATTGTCCACATTCCTAGTAACCTTTCTTCTACAAGAACTATTTCGTCTATTTACTAGAGCATGTTCATACATCTAAACTCTAATTCCCCTACGTTAAGTTTTGCTATATATATGTGTTCATAAAAAGGGGAAGGTAGAAGATGAGTTAAGTGTCTTTAACTTCTCCACTATCTTCACTCCATGCATATTCACAAGAAAATTTTATCCAAATTTAGTATGATTTAATTGGCAGCTATAAAATCGATTTCCTCCTAATCTTTATCACTGGACTTTTTAGAACCTCTACTGAAATCACTACTGGACATCACTAGACCATCATCACCACTTAACTCTTCAAAAATGTCGTTGCTCGATCTTTCGTTCAAATGTTTGTATAACTCAGATTGTATCAAAACATTCTTAACTTGCACTTGCTATGAACTAAAGTTAATTCTTCCATCAAATTTCTCTACATCAAACTATATCAAACTCATAAAGCTTAACATATTTGTTCCATACTCTTAAAGCTTTGAGACCAATTTGTTGGAAAAACACCTCCACTTCTACCGCAAGAACAGGTAGAAATTGATTGAGAACCTAAAAGAGAACAACAAAACTAGGAAAACATAAAAATTTAAGTGAAAATCTCCAAAAGTGGAGAAATATCACGACCCACCAAAAAAGAGATTTATATGTGAAAAGATTTTAAAATCAAAATTCTCTCTCTAATCCCAATTACAAGAGCACGTGTACCATTCGCATCCTTTTCTTCACTGGCAAACTATAGAGTACAAAAAAAAAAGAATTTAACTAGTGTTAACACATCTAAGTTTAAAGTGTTACTAATTAGACGAAGCCCTTACCTTCCTACCTATTTTGAAGTAGGAACCATGTCTTTTTTTATTGCTTTTATATGTCGGATTTATCTCTTCAAATATTCAACCAGAACATTACAAGTAACCTTTGCTGTTATGACCATATATCACACTTTTTTTTTATGTGTTAATTATGTAGATGTTCTATTTGGTTGCACTATTTTACTCTATATAAAGGGTATAGAAAATATACTTAGGTGACTTTATTAGTTAATAAAAGAAAATTTAAAGATGATTTGTGAAGTATAACCAAACTATAAGAACAAAAATAAAATAATTTTAAAATTGTAGGAACCCAAAGTTTAAATCAATATAAGAACTAAATTGAAACTTTAAAAACTATAAAGAAGTCTAAACTATAGGGAACAATTTTGTAATTTAACCTAAATTTTAGTTTTGGGTTCTAAGTAATAAATGAAGTTGAGAAATGCCACTAATACATCTCTTTTAGAAGTATCTAATTAAACCATCAATGCATACACACCAACATGCATTCATATATTGTCCACAGGATGAGAATCAAGAGGGGCATGATGGATCATATCTAAAATACTACATGAATGAGCACCCAAGTATCTCTTATGAGGCCACAGAACATCATATTATGGAGAGAATTTCTCATGCATGGAAGACTCTCAATAGAGAATATCTCTTATCTAACACATTTTCAACAAGGTTCACTCAAGCTTCTCTCAACGTTGCAAGAGCTGTCCCTTTGGCATATAATTATGGTAGAAACCAATCACTTGTCACCCTCGAGAAGCTTATGGAACAATTGCTCTTTTATGGTGTGTAGATTTGATATTTATATGTTGTAATTGGAAATAAAAATCCATAGTATATGCTAGGCTTTGTACCTAGTTTTGTGTGTATACAATAGAAAACTAAGAATGAATTTGAGAAGCCCAAAAAAAGAAAATGTGGTTTGGGGTTTCAAACACCTTCCATTTTATACCATAAATAATTAAGCTAGGCTCAAATTGGTCCGTACATTTATTAAAGTGTTAAATGAGGATTTAAAAATAACAACCTAAGGTGTTGATTTGTTAATTTAGAGGAGGAAAATAACCATCCAAATAAAAAACTCCACATACCAATATGATTCTCGACCATATAAGCTCTCATGCTTTAAGTTAAAAGATCGAAAAAAATAGTATAGCAAGTTAGCTAGGGTTTAGAGAATGATTAAGGAGTTACATTCATAAGATCATAATAGTGTAATTATATGCATGTGGACTAATCTATGGTTTTAGATTTTTCTCTAGGACTACACCAAAAGAGGTCGAACAGGGTCCAACAAGGTGAATATGGATTGGGAATATGATTGAAATGTGCCATGTAGCGAATTAAGTCCCCTCGACCTTAGCTTGAGTGCGATTTTGGGGTTTTAGCTATTTAGTCTTCTTTTCCTAATGCCTTATTGGGCTTTGGATTTTAGTAATCGCAAGGTGTTGGTTAACCTTGGGCTCAAACCAAATTAGTGGCTAAGACATTATATCTCGACTAAAAGATCAAAATTTTGAATCTCCAAAGAAAACTATTAATTACATCAATGATGCGCTTTACTTGACGTTGAATTCAAATACTAAAATGAGGAAAAAAAAAAAGTGTTTATGACAGTGTTTTAAAGTGATGACAACACTTTTTTTTTTTTTTTAGTGTGTAAGTAAACTTTCTATTAATGTCAACATACTATAAAAGATAGACAACAATTTAAAACAAGTGTTTTTACGTCAAGTTTGTTTAGTTTGCTATATATTCAAAATGTTTCTATTAATGTCAACATACTATAAAGAATAGACGACAATTTAAAACTATAAACTAATAATTTCAAATTTGTATTTAAAACCACTTTTATCGGCATGGAAGTAAGGTAAATGATTATTTAGAGTATTTTTTTTTTTTTGTAATTTTGTATATTATACAAGTTATTAGGGATAGATTAATCATTAAACACTCATAAACTCATTTTTCCTAAAAGTTGATTTCAAGTATTTCTTTCCAAGTAAACTAATTTCATAAACTCATTTTTCCAAAAGTTATTTTGAATATGTCAAACACTTCAACCTTTTAATTAAAATTTATTTTTTCTAAAAGATAAACTTTTGAAAAGTTAACCCACACCCTAAATGATGAGATAGCAATTCAAAATGGTGTAAAAAAACATGAGATAAGAAATTGGTAGAAGGAATGTTTTTAAATAAACAAAAAGTTTCATTATTTAGCAGTCTAGATCACGATAGACATCTATCAATGTCAGTTACAGATGTCTATCGCGGTCTATTGCCAATAGACAGTGACATTTGCTATATTTGAAAATATTTTCAATTGTTTTATCATTTAGTATAATTACCCAATAAAAATAAATTTCGAGTTATTAAAATCTTGACAAAAAAAAAATTTAAGAACTATTTAGACAAAAACCTCATAAGACTAAGTATATCACCTTTCGAGAGCTGCGAAACATTTTATATTAAAAATCAAGCAAAATTTGAAAAAAAAAAAACACCACGTCGGATAACTTTTAAATTCCTTTGGGAATGAATAATATATCCTACTCCAAATGAAAAAAACAAAGGCTTAATAAATCAAATGCATAGTTCTTCTATGTTATCAAAATATTAGATATTAAATTTAACTTTTGGAAAGTACAAATCGATGAAAAAGATAAATATAAAACAACTTCCAATGTTCTATTTAATTTGGACAATACAAGTTGGAATATAATGTCATTTAATCTAAAGAATGAACATTTGGAATATAATTTCATTTAAACTAAAGAATGATCATTCTAAAGTTCAAAATATAATGAGTGATATTTGAATGTGTCTAACATATATACACACATGTTGTAAGCTAGACGCATTTGGATTGAATCGGAAAGAAAAGTACTTTTCATAAAGTCATTTTTATTTAAATATTTTTGTAAAATCTATTTAAAATAGAAACAATCATTTGTTTGTTAATACTTTCTTAAAAGTATTTTTACATCAAGTTTGTTCGATTTGCTATATGTTCAAAATGTTCTCTATTATGAAAACTTACCATAAAAGATAGGTGACAATTAAAAACTATGAGCAAATACTTTTAAATTTGTACTTAAAACACTTCTACGGCCGAGGGTGGTGATAGTCAGCAATAATCATAGTAGAAGTGAGGTAAAGAATTAGTGAAAGTATTTTAATAATTTTATGAATTATACAAATTAAGGAAAGATTAATCATTAAACACTCAAAACTTCGTTTTTCTAGAAGCTGATTTCAAGTGTTCCTTTCGTATCAACTTATTTCATAAATTCACTTTTCCAAAAGTTATTTTTAATAATTATCAAATACTTCAAATTTTTAATTAATGTTAAGATAAACATTTGAAAAGTTAAGAGCTACACACCCTAAATGAGATATCAATTGAAAATGGTGTATTTAATGTAAAATTTGGGACAGAAGGAATGCACCTAACCATCACATGACACCAACAACTAAATTTGTAATATAGGGACGAGAGGATTTACAAAAAAAAAAAAAAAAAAAAAATTATAATAAAAATGGCTCTGATGCCTAAGTTGGTATTAGAATTATATGTATATAAGACATTAAAACTTTTAAGTTATGTCTCCTTTCTGCTATTCACCCTTATTTATAACTTCTGATACGAGTTCTCTGTATCTCTTTTCTAATTCTTCCAAGGGGTTAAGGCTCGGCTGAGCGTGGTCCATACCACCTTTCTTTCTTTTTGTTCCCTTAAATTTTACCATTTATTTTTAAGGTTATATCTAATATTTTTCATGTTAAATGTCGTTTTTGCTCTTTCGTCCAATTTAGACATAAGAATGAAATAAAACATGAGATAAAAAGTTGGTAGAAGAAAAATGGTGAAGAGAAAAAATGAGGTCGGTAAATATAGAACCGTACTAGAGTTTAGGTACATTAGGTTAAAAAATTAAATTTAATTAATAAAATTTGAAATACCACAAAAGGAAATTTTGTAATTCATTAAATAAAGGATTACTTTTTAGAAACATTTTTTTTTTTTTATCTATCCTAGTAAATACCCACTGGGTTCTGGGTATATGAGTGGATAATAAACTCAATAATACTCAATGAAAACATTACTTTTAAATTTATAAACCATATATCAACTGACAAACTGAAATTAAAAAATATAAATACAAAACAACATACATTCAATGTTTCTTCTAAATTTCAAAATATCTATTGAGTGATATTAGAATGTTGGACGGAAAATCAACATGACAGTGACATGGAACAACTTGGACATGACTCGGCATAACGAGCAAGGCATAGGATTTAGAATTTGGATGGTTTCGATATTCTACTGCATCCTACAAACCAGCACAGGTCCTTTCAGGATGTTTTGTCTTCACTCGCATGCTTTCTACGACATTTTTTTTATGATTGAGTTATCGAAAAAGAATGTGTATATTGGTATAGGTAAGTAGCTATCAGTTCATTAAGCTTTCTTAACCATATTTCCATATCTTCAAGATCACTCTCATTCAAATATGAACTTGGTTCATTCATGTATCCCTCCTAAACTCAAGCAGCACTAGAAATTTTTTTCCACAAAAAAATCCTAGAAAAGAGAGATATTCAAAATAAATATCTACATCCAACTACTATTAAATGTCACAAGATATTTTCTATTCATATTACAAGAAAGCATAAAGGAATAATAACTTGTATAATATCTATATCCCAGTACATACTCAAAAACTCATTTTCCCTGAAAGAATAAAACCTAGCGACCTTGTGCATCCTACAAACCAGCACAGGTCCTTTCAGATTGTTTTGTCTCCACTTGCATACTTTCTACGACATTTTTTTAATGATTGAGTCATCGAAAAGGAATGTGTATATTGGTATAGGTAAGTAGCTATCAGTTCGTTTAAGCTTTCTTAACCATACTTCCATATCTTCACTATCACTCTCATTCAAATGTGATCTTGATTCATTCATGCATCCCTCCTAAACTCAAGCAGCATTAGAAATTTTTTTCCACAAAAAAATCCTAGAAAAGAGAGATATTCAAAACAAATATCTATATCCAAATACTATTAAATGTCACAAGATATTTTCTATTCATATTACAAGAAAGCATAAAGGAATAATAACTTTATAATATCTATATCCTTTACACACTCAAAAACTCATTTTCCCTAAAAGAATAAAACCTAGCGTCCCTATGCATACTACAAACCAGCATAGGTCCTTTCAAAATGTTTTTTTTTCACTTGCATGCTTTTTACAATATTTTTTTTAATAATTGAGTCACTGAAAAGGAATGTGTATATATAGGTAAGTAGCTATCAGTTCATTTAAGCTTTCTTAACAATACTTCCATATCTTCACAATCGCTCTCATTCAAATGTAATCTTGGTTCATTCATGTATCCCTCCTAAACTCGGGCATTACGTACTCCCAAGGCTTGGAATTGATTATCAGTAGCATTTTCGAAATGTTGTTGTAGCACATGTTATTGAAAGTGTCCAACTTTTCACAACATTTTTTTATGTTATAAAAAGCATTGTAAAATGTCAACTTTTCGATAATGTAAACTTAATACTGTACAAACATTTTCTAGTGTTAGAAATGCTATAAAAGTCTTTCTATAGTCTTTTTCTGCATACTGTTTTAGCCCATGTTACTAGAAGTCCTTCACTTCTTATAGAGTTTTCTTAATGTTTTAAAGACGCTAAAAAAAAGTTAATCTTCGATAGCATAAATTCAATATCATGGAAACTTTTCATAACATTAGTAAAAAACGATATATAAAGTCGTCTATAGCATTTTTTATACCAGTATAGAAAAGATATCAAACACCACGTATTACGTTTTTTATAATGTAGCATAACGCAATAAAATATGTTTCCTAGCATTTTAGGCATGTTGTTATAGCCAATGTTATTGAAAGTCTCCTATATTGTTTTAGTTTTGCCACTGTAAGGTCCTTTTCCTACCTAGTTAGAACCATTTACCTTCGTACCCCTTCCTGATGTAGGATCCTATTTCTATTTCTTTTTTAATGGGAACTCTTGACTTTCTTATTTCTTTTAGATTGCATATTTATCACTTCAAATGTTTGGCCAATAAATTTCACCTTGGCAAGATATTACGAGAATTCACAGCTATTACTTGCATCCATTGTCTTCACTGACAATCATAATTCTAAACTTAGAGAACTATAACATACTCCATTATAAGAATAGACACTTAGAATACCACGTTTCAAGATATTTTCTTGTCACATGTCGATAAACCCTATTGACACTTTTGTTTAAACTTTTTCCACTTATGTGACTCACTCAAAAGTTTTTCAGCCAACGACATAATTTATACCACACACATGGCGTAACTGCCAAGTCAATGGTTATGTGCAAACTTGTGGATTATTAATATCACAGCTTCTAGTTGTCATAGTAAAGTAGGTATACCACGAGGATGAATATTATCTTTCTTCAAAGAACTACTAGCCATCTTCCTTATAAAGAGAGACAATGTTAGGATCCGATCCAAAGGCCTCTAACAAATATGCTCTATTAAGACAATTCTTTTTCATGTGTCAAGATTGTCCACATTCTTGGTAACCTTTCTTCTATAGGAACTATTTCATCTATTTACTAGAGCATGTTCATACATCTAAACTCTAATTCCCCTACATTTTCACTCCATGCATATTCACAAGAAAATTTTATCCAAATTTAGTATGATTTAATTGGCAGCTCTAAAATCGATTTCCTCCTAATCTTTATCGCTCGTGCTGGACTTTTTAGAACCTCTACTGAAACCATTACTGGACATCACTAGACCATCATCATCACTTAACTCTTTAAAAGTGTCGTTGCTCGATCTTTCCTTCAAATCTTTGTGTAACTTAGCTTATATCAACACATTCTTAACTTGCACTTGCCATGAACTAAAGTTGATTCTTCCATCAAATTTCTCCATACCAAACTATATCAAACTCATAAAGCTTAACATATCTGTTCCATACTCTTAAAGCTTTGAGACCAATTGGGTTTAGAGAATGATGGAGTTACCTTCATAAGGTCATAATAGTGTAATTATATGCATGTGGACTAATCTATGGTTTTCGATTTTTGTCTAGTACTACACCAAAAGAGATTGAACAGGGTCCAACAAGATGAATATGGATTGGGAATACATTTGAAATGTGCCATGTAGCGAAGCAAGTCTTCTTTTCCTAATGCCTCATTGGGTTTTGGATTTTAGTAATAGCAATGAGGCGTTGGTTAAGCTTGAACTCAAGTCAAATTAGTGGTTAAGACATTATATCTCGACTAAAAGGTCAAAATTTTGAATCTCCATAGAAAACCAATAATTACATCATTGATGCGCTTTTCTTGATGGTGAATTCAAAGAGTAAAGTGAGAGGAAAAAAGTGTGTGTGACAGTGTTTTAAAGTGATGAAACACCTTTTTTTTTTTTTTTTGGTAGTGTGTAAATAAACTTTCTTTTAAGGAACCTTTTCTGTTTAAGATAAAATTTGGGTCACCATTTCTAATCGATGTTGTGAGTGCTAACACATTCTCTTGAAGGTAATGAACAATTCATCCTATAGTGGAAGCATTGCATCACTTTGATATTATTTAGAATTAAACGAAAAATAACACGAGTTAAACAAATTACATACCTTTGGCGAGTCTTTATCTTCTTGTACTCTATGTCTATGAGGTCGAATCTCCCTACCATGAGATCTTTCTACTTTAATAAGGAATCAATGGCTTGTGGAAGTCTCCCGAAAAGAAAATGGAAAAGGAGAGAAGTTTATTATAAAAAAAAATTCTCTATGATTTTTAGGAATTGGAGAATTTTAGAACTCTTTCTTTGCCATTTTCTAATCGACGTAAATATTTTTTTGTTGGAATTGTGGAGATAAAACTCCAAATTGATGAATATATATATATTTGACCAAAAGTCAAAATTAGACGGGAAATTACATTTTGACTAAAGTCAAAATTAAGAGAAGGGAAAATAAATGGTTGCTATTAGTTGTAGAAGGGAAAATAAATGGGCTTTGGCCCATTTGGGCCTTTAGGTCATTTGCACCAAAACACAAATATATGTGTTTTTGTTGGTTGAGTGCTGCAAACTAAAGTAAGAAAAATAGAGGCAAACCGACGGCACAAAAATAGATTCCCATACGGCTTTTGAAGGATTTTGCGGCACCTTTTTTAATACGATTGTGATTAATTCACAAAATTTGGTGTGCATTCTCTTAGGCTTGGACTTTTTTCGAGCTATTTGGAGAGAGACTGTAACGTGAGTTTCGAGTATTTTTACAATCTTCATCATAGTAAAACCTCCAATTGTAGAAGACTGGACGTAGTCCCGAGTTGTAGAAGACTGGACGTAGTCCCGAGTTTGGAACGAATCAGTATATTTTCGTATCGTTCTCTTTTTTTTACTCTTAATTATTTTAGTAATTTTATAATTGTTAATTTTTTTTTTGGCTCTAACCTATGGAAGTGAGAATTTTAGATACAATTGAGTTTCCACATTTTATTTATATCTCATTTTAAATACCCAACAAGTGGTATCAAAGCATCTTTTGGCTCCTGAGTCATGGGCTTATCATAGCGAAAAGGTTTCGATGGAAACATGAAATTTAAGGAAAAAAATTTCGGTAATTGGAAGATACACGTTAAGGATTTCTTGAATTACAATAAATTGCATAAGGCATTAAAGGGGAGACCAAAAGGGATTTCGGATGAAGATTGGGAGAACCTAAATAAAGAAGTAGTTGCAATCATCAGCATATATTGTCAATGAATGTTGCTAGTCTTGTAGCCGATGAGACTAATGTAGTGAAGTTGATGGAAGCACTTACAAACAGGTATGAGAAACCATATGCAACTAATGCAGTGAAGTGGATGAAAGCGCTTACAAACATATATGAGAAACCGTATGCAACTAATGCAGTGAAGTTGATGGAAGCGCTTACTATCTGCCAATAGTAAGGCTTGTCTTCTTAAGAAGTATTTCAATATGCAAAAGGCTAGGGATGCTTCTGTAAATTCCTATCTTAATGAAATTACCACTTTAATTAATCTGTTGAGTTAGAATTTACTGATGAGGTGTATGTTATTCAATTATTTATGTATTTAGCTGAGACCATGAAAACTGCAGTGTCTAATTCAATAGGGGATAAAACTTTAAAGTTTTCAGGAATTTGTGATTTAGCTATATCTGAAGAAATTCGTAGGAAAGAAAGTAGTAAAAATTCCACAGTAGGTTCAGCTTTAGGGATGACTAAAGGTAAAGGCAAGGTGGACTCTGAAAATGATGGGTCGAGTAGCAAAGTGGAAGAATAGGAATAAAGAGATAGAGTACTTTCACTGTCACAAGAAAGATCATTTCAAAATCCAGTGTAGGAAATTAGAATAGGATCAGAAAAGAAAATAGGATGTAAATTTGGTTGAAACTAAAGAAATAACGATACATCTGGTTAAAAATGATAAAGAACTAATTAGTGATGTCTATCTATACCTGTGTTGATGGTTACACACAAAGTAGTCACATTTGAATGGACAATTGATACTACAACTTCAGTATACATTGTTTCAGATAGGAGTCTATTTACATTAGGACATCATGGTCTAGTGAGAATGGGGAATAGAAGAGTTTCCAAGATCGCTGGAATTAGGAATATTAATTTGAAGATAGAGTTTGGAGTAATATTAGTACTACGAGATGTCAGGGTTTTGCCTAGGATGAAGATAAATTTCATCTCGATTGACAAATTGGATTATGAGGGTTACATGTGTGAGTATGGCAGTCACCATTGTAAACTCATGTTGGGATCCTAGAAATGAATTCCACATTGTACAAATGCCAGTTTAGTGTTGTCAAAGGATCAGAGAGATAGTGGATGCTAGTTAAAGCTCTAAATGGCAGGTGTGGAGCCATAGTTGAGCTAGCAGTAATGATAACCAGTGTTGATCAGTCATATTAAGGTCCATCAGTTCAACAGCAATTAGCAAGTCTGAGAGACAAAGTTAATGGTTATCATAAATCCTCCCAATTTTCAGACAGTCGAATGAAATGATGAAGTCACAAAAGTGAATAAGGGCATCAAATTGGAAGACTAGAGCAGTTGTTAAGGTCAACGATTAATTTTATTGTTTAAAATAAAACTGTTTAATTAATTATTTAAAATTAATTATTAGAACTAATTTTATTTAAAACTGGTTTTAAAATTAATTTTATTTAAAATTAATTATTTGAATTAATTATATTTAAAATTAATTATTTCAATTAATTTTAAGAAAATTTATTTAAAATTAGAATTTTAAAAATTCAAAATTATAAATAAACTTTAGAGATAGTGGGTTTTTCTACTTGAACCTCTTTAAAACACCTCAATCTCTATTTATTAGTGATCAATTTAGTGTCACTTTGAGTTGATTGTGATTTTTTATGATTTCTTCTTTAGATAAAAGAAAGAATTGTTGATATTGGACTTCGATAGGCTGCCTTTTGAAGCTGTTTTTTTTTCTCTAAAAAACATAGCGACAAATTCTCTCAAACTCTTTGTCCACTTAAAATTCATCATAATTTTGGATTCCACAATCCGTTCTAAAGTCGGAGAATAGCAGGAAAAACTCTAGCAGTTGTCCACAAAGTGTTCGTGATTAAAAACATCTAGAGGGTTGCTTTAATTTTGAGTTACATCAAGGTTTGTCCTTCAAACTCTGTTTTTTAGTTTTGAACAAGCATGCTTGATCATTAAAATTAATATAATTAGAGTGTTTTAGATCCAAATTGATTCTGCTTGCATGTTTTTACTCTTTCAGTTGATATCAGAGTATGTTTTAAGCATTTAATTTGCATTAGTTTAAGCTTGGTAGGTGTTCGCGACTCATAAATCGATATCGTTAATTCGACTCGAAACCAAATAAAAAAAATATATTTGTAAATCACCGAAATCTACTTCTTATACTAACTGAAGGAATGAAATATCATGCAACGAAAGACTAAAGAATCAATAAGCACTTAAACTACATTTAATTTGAGTTTTGAGTATGTTGTACATATGATATTCAAAAGAGGTTTTGAAATACATATTACTTTTGAAAATTCGTCCACAAAATCAGCTGAAAAAGGGCAAGATTTTGCTTGAATCACTGAGAAGACTACTACTAAGATATTCTCTATTATGCTCAAGTTGGAATATGTGGTGGAAACACTTGAACAAGTTGAGTTGATGGGGAACGAGAGCAGGGTTATCAATTCAGAACTTTTCTATTTTTTCAATCTTTCTTTGGTCTTCAAGCATGGAGCTTCTATATATAGGTAAAAACCATGCAAATGTATCAGGTTGCATGTTGGCAGCTCCATCTTGAAGACTAGTAATGGATCTTGGTGATATTCCATAATACATGTTAGTGGGTTTTTCCATTTTAACATAAAATGATTTCATAAAACCATTTTATTTAAAATAATTTTATAAAATTAATTCAAAATAATTAATTTAAATAAAACTAATTTTAATAAATTTTTAAATAATATTAATTTAATATCTAAATGTTAAATTAATAAAATATTAATATAACCAATAAATCAATTTTATATTTAAATCATAATTTAAATATTAATTGATTTTCCAATTTCGTTTAATTTCAATTAAAATAAACGTTTATAATTTATCATATACAATCAATCGAAAACCCTAAATTCATACATCTATACTCAATATGTTATTCCAATTTAATGAGCTAATAGATAGACCTCATGAACTTACAGATCATGAGCTCCAACAATTTATGATTAATTCATCAAAACTCTTTAATCGAATTAATTACTATTTGTTAACTATCAAGACAGACCACTATAGCTCGATAATTGCACTCTATTTATGTTCATATAAACCATAATAAGTAAGTCGATCCTTCATAGGTCGTTCATAATCACAGTTGGGTCGAGATTACCTTTTTACCCCAATGGATACATCTCGTTCCTTAAGTTTCCACTGACCCTCAAATAAACAATTTGATTTATAATACTTATGAATCAAGTCCTTTCTCTATCATGAAAAGTCGGAGCCCCGATTGTTCAAGACCTATCTGCTAACCCTAAAACGGGTAGGAGAGAATTCCATCTTGCAGAGCTATGTCCCCAGCTATTCATTCGGTCTTATCCCCAAAATAGAAGGCTTATTGAGCAGTGCTGTTGAACTACTCTCACACATGCAAATTAAAGGATAATCTCGAATAAACAAGAGTTCATAGCTAGCTCATGATTAAGATCGAGTTATCCTAGGTTACTTAAGTATGAAATAGTCAGTTTTAACAGTAAACGGTCGTTGTAAAGAAAAGTGACTATTTTGTGGTCCAGTCTATATGCAAACTCATTGGATAGGATGCCTCCACTCACATGTCTCTACATGAATGATTTATGGATCACATCATTTGTATTACCTATATAAAATGGGTCGCATTCAATAGTGTTACTAGGATGAGATACCCAATTTCATCCATATACGAATAGACCATTTAGGCTATATACTATTAACTTGATCCTGTTTATGTCACCACATAAAGTTAAAGTATTCATACTATAGCCATGGTTATGTTTATTGGATTTTCATAATAGAATGCAAAATCAACAACTTTATTGAATAAAATACTCAATAATATTTTATTGATAAATAGAATGTTTAACATGAACTGCGAGTTCTAGGATATTCCCAACACTAACAAGTACCATAAGCAACAAGTACAAGGTCGAACCATAGAGAGGCTAGGATTTAATTTACTCTTAAGCTAAATTTGACTATGAAAAGTAGTAAAAACGAGGTATTTGTTTTGGATAAAATGAAAACATGCAAGAAATTAAAATGCAAGGGATAAATGTAAACCAGGATTGATCTATCTAGTTTTTAAAGTCATTCAATGCAATTTCTATTCTCGAGTTTTTAAAACATAAACATGCAACCGATTCATGTATGCACAACTACTCACTCGATGCGATCTAACTAGCCTCTACAAAGGCAGACAACTAGCAAGAACCTAATCGAGAAAGCATATAAATTATTAATTAAGGTCGGAAAGGCCATACCCCAACTAATCTACATGTTTCTAATTCTATTGGTTTCGATAGTGTCCATATAGAATTAAAAACACATGCATTACGATTTAGGATTCAATTATGTCGATTAATTGTGAGGAAAGTCATGTTCAATTAACCAAATTATCTTCAAACCTAGCAATTCATGCATTCTAGGAATAGCCATCAAATGCTCAATTAACTATTGCTACTTGAGTGATTTTAGCAAGACATTCAGGAAAGAACGTGACCTAACTAAAAATCAATTAGTCATGCACGATTATGTGTGAACAGTTAACCTCACAATCATGCTTTTAGAAATTATAATGGGTTTAGAGAAGAAACAAACTCATCATGCAATTCATTCAAGAATATAGAATCCTCAACAAATTATCAAATAGTTAAAACTCCAAAGACTAGATAGAAAAATCATTACCTCAAACAATCCATAGATAAATCGAAGAGGAAGATCCAACCCATCATTTACAATCCAAAAGAAAATAAAAATCTAACCTAGAGATACAAAAGAGATAAAGGAAGGAGAAGAATTAGCAACCACTCCTCGGCCTCCATCAGATTTTTGCATCCCCCACTTACCTAATTCGAAAAGAACACTTTTATACAATAGATGCAGAGTTGCAATGCTAGCAAGAGCATTGTAATGTTGGCAAGAGTTTTGCATTGTTGGGGTTGATGCCCTAAACTCTTGTTGGATTCTGTAGTTTGTAAACACATGTATTGAATAAACGCTTATGATGTAATAATATGAAATATTTTCTTCACTGTTGTCTATGAAACATGAGATGTTTTATTGGCTTTATCACAAACCAATAAATTAAGATCCCTGGTTATCGTTGTAACTTAAGCATGTATGTGGAGACATACAGGTGGATCATGCCTTAAGTGATAACCAAAATGGTCTGTAGTATATGGATATAAGAGGGAAATCTTATTCTGGTGACACTACGGATGCAGCCCGCTTTGTAGATAGTTACAAGTGTTGTGATGTGCTACAGATGATTTGATCCTGATCATTCATGTGGGGACATGCGAGTAGGGGTGTCCTATACAAAGAAGTTGGTATAAGACCGAACCACGAAGTGTTATAGTCTCGTTATATAACATCGTTCATGACAGAGACTTCACTTCACTAGGATGACCATAGGTAACATGACCTTAATCCTGAATGAGTTGGGAACTCCTGCTTTTGAGGGCGGTCCTTTGATTTGCATGGGTACGAGTGACCAGACTGCTGACTCAAACCTACCACTTTGGGGATTCTTCTGATTTGGGAGCTGTTAACTCAGCTACACAAGATAGAATTCACTCCTTCCCTGAAGCTGGGGTAAGTAGATAGATTGCTCCGTTAAGGGCTGATTCTGAAGCCTGAACGATGTAGCACCACTCACCTTCTCATGGCTTGAGAGGTGTCCACTTATAGTAGAACTATGATGTATTGTTCATTAGAAGGTTCAGTGGTACTTAAGGAGTTAGATGTAACTACAGGGGTAAAATAGTAAATTGGCCCAACTATACTTACGAGCGATTTATGAAGAGTTATCGTACTGTTGATTGGTTATATTCAATGGATACAGAAGTAAATTTGTAGTGCGAAGAGTGCAAGGTCTTTAGTGGAGTGTTTGGCAGTTAATGGATGGTTGATATCGTGATTAAATAGTTTAGTCAATTATTCACGTATCGTTGGAGCTTCAAGCTACAGGTCCATAAGGTCCTCTTTGTAGCTCAATGGATTCAAGTTCATAATATGTTTTTGAGTTAGTTTGAAGTGTTCAAATTAACAAGAGGAATTTGATTATATATGATATAATTAAATTGATTCAATTATATGTGATATAATTGATTTGATGAATTAGATACACTAATTGGAGGAATTAATATAAATATGATTTATATTAAATAAAGGAGAAAAGGATTATGGTTTAAATGTTACATATGATGTGATATTAAAACTATAGGTTATAAATTTAATATGATAAGTTAGTTATAATATTTATTTATAATTAAAATAATTATGAGATAATTATTGGTGGTTTTCTCCATAACCGTGCGTGAAAGTGGGAGGTTGCATTCGGTTTTCATAACTGAAAGGATAAAATGAAAATTGTTTTCATTTTGTTAAGGGAATCAGATAATCGCTTCATAAGTAGTAAACTGTCTATCGTTTAGCTAATGAGAGCCTACACAACAGCTCAAAGTGCTTTCCTAAACGATCGTGTACATGCACATTTGTCTAAACAATCGTGATCGCGCGCCTAAGCGAGATTCACTAACAATCGTGCACTTTTTCTAAACGATCAAGCACCAGTGTATACGATAGACTCTAACTTCTCCCACTTGCTTAATCATTGAGTGCAATCGTTCTTTCCTCCTTCCCTCTACCAAATCCAATAGAGCCCACACCTCCTGGATTCTCACTCCAAGAATACGAAGGTCACTGAATAGTGGTGTCCTAGTTGCTGCTTGTTCGTGGAGAAGATAGTTCATTTGCTGAGCGACAGCGAGAGATTTAGGTAGACGATCACAGCGACAGCGAGAGGTGCTCTTCTTGACGAGAGCAAGAGATAAATAGAGGAAGAGTTCTTCAAATATGAGTCTCTCGTTTCTTTGTATGTAATTTATTGAAAGCATGCCATAATTTGTTCTGAAATACATAATTGTATGTATGTTTTTTAATGCTTGTAATTTTTTCACAATAAATTTGAAACGATCTTGCTTCCGTTCATAGGTTATCTTTGATAAGAGTTCCTTCAATTGGTATCAGAGCTAAGTTCTGATATTTCAAATCCATTATTGTATAGAATATCATTTACACTCTCGGTGGGTGAAGCATGTCTGCATTCTGTTTAAGTGTTAAATAAGTTTGTAGATGTGGATTAATGGAGTTTTCTAGGATGAAGCCTCTGGTTGTTTACTTCTTTTACATTCAAAGTTTGTGAGGGCCCCTGTGTTTTTGGGCATATTAACTTGCTATCGAGTCTGTAAATTCAAAGTGTTTGAATTTGTGTGAGTCGCTCATGATGAAGCTTCAAGGCAAGGAGTTTCACTATGCTTCAAGGAAGAAGAAGATCAAGCGTTAGTCGGGTCGTGTAAATAGGGTAGGCGATCGTTGAGTATAGGATACTCGGCAGTAAGATGGATGCGTGTACACTAAATGATCGTGTAGTTCAACAAGCTTCATCGCTTAGTCACTGACTACACAATCGTGGAGTAAATGTTACTTAAGTGCTTGCTTTATGATCGTCTAGACGATCGTGCTTCATATCAACATAGTCGTCTAAACGATCGTTTAGACTTGCGTGTTTGATGTTAGTGCACTAAAAGATTGAGTGCCCCATGCTTCATTGCATTGTAAATGGTATTCAATCATTGCTAAGCAATCATGGATACTCGACCAGTTTACTAAACGATCAGGAAGGCTTCGTCCGAGAGGTTCAAGACCCAGTTCACCTGTGAACCGATTTGCTCGATAGATTAATGTAATAGATAGAGTTTTAATTTCTGGTTTTGAAGCTAAATTATCCCAGTCCATTAGTCTTTGGTGAATGTACATAAAATGTATGTTTGATTATATTGCATACGGTATGCCATATAGTTGAAATCTCGCCTGAGGTTATGCATTGGTCAGGCATCATCTCTATATTATAAGTGTTATGATATAGTAGTTTACATGATTTAAATTATATAAGAGCATGCTCATGCATCATATAATATAAGATATATTTATGCATGCATTAAGCAAAGACATGCATCATCTTTATATTATAAGTGTTATAGTATAAGGGTGTATGGAAGCGTGTTTGCTTAGGTCATTACAAATATGTAAGAGTTATATATAGTAATAAATGGACATTGCATGAAGCATGACACATAGGTTAAATTTATAAGAGTTATAAATACCTAGTTGTGCATGGCAATGTGTATGGATTTTGGTTGTTTCTTTTTTAAGTGATATAAGGGAAATTAGTGTTAGGATTGATGCCCTAAAGTTTCGTGTCCTGTAGTTTGTGAACAGTTTGTACGAACGCTTGTGATATATGATATTTACTTCACATCTTGTATTTTGCTCATTTACATGTTTTATTTGCTTTACCACAAACAAATAAACATAAAATCCCTGGTCATCTGTATGTGACTCAAGCATGTATGTGGTGACATACAAGTGGATCATGTCTTGAGTGATAACCAATATGGTCTGTAGTATATGGATATTGGAACAAAACCTTATCCTGGTAATGCTATGGACGCGGCCTGCTTTGTGGAATGGTCACAAGTGTTGTGATTTGTCACAGATGGTCTGATCCTGATCATTCGTGTAGGGAATATGCGAACAGGGGCGTCCTATACCAAGAGTTTGTATAAGACCTGACCACAAAGTTTTAACGTCTCGTTATATAACACCATTCATGACAGAGACTTCACTTTACTAGGATAACCATAGATAACATGACTTCAATCCTGAGTGAGTTGGGAACTCCTGCCATTGAAGGCGGTCCTTTGATTTGTATGGGTGCGATTGGCCAGGTCGCCGATTCAAACCTACCATTTTGAGGATTCATCTTATTTGGGAGTTAGGAACTCAGCTACACAAGATGGAATTCACTCCTTCCCCGAGGCAAGGGTAAGTAGATAGATAGCTCCCTTAAGGGCTAATTCCAGGGCTTGAACGATGTGGCGCCACACACCTTCTCTTGACCCGAGAGGTGTTAACACATAGTTGGACTATGTTGTATTGTTCATTAGAGAAATCAGTAATATTTAAGGAGTGAGATGTAACTATAGGAGAAAAACGGTAAATTCGCCCAGCTGTACTTACGAGCATTTGTGAAGGGTCATCGTACTCATGATTGGTTATATCCGATGGATACATAAATATATCTGTGGTAAGAAAAGTTCAGTTGTTGGTCTTTAGTAGAATGTCTGATAGTTAACGGATGGTGAATCTCGTGGCTAAAGAGTTTAGTCAGCTATGCACGGATCGTTGGAGCTTCGAGCCATAGGTCCATTAGGTCCCCTAGGTAGCTTGGAGAATCAATATTTGGGATAATTTGAAATGTTCAAATTGACAAGAGAAAGTTCCATTATAAATGATATAATTGGACTGGTTAATTATATATGATATAATTGACTAAATATATGAGATACATTATTTTGGAGGAAATTAGATATAAATATGATTTATATCGAGTAGAGGAGAAATTACTATAGTTGATATGTGATATCAAACTATAGAGTAAAAATATAATATGATTATTTTTATTAATTATTTAATTGGTTAATTATATTATAATTGGCCTAAAATTTCTCTTGCACGTGCATTAGTGGGAGCAGCCACTTTGGTTATTGTAACCGAAGAATAAAATGAAAATTAGTTTCATTTTGCAAAAGTTTGAAAAAGTTTGAATAGTTCGGAAAACTTGGCATCAGTGTGGAAACGTTAAACGATCGTATAGTCGAGAGCTTATACAATAGTCGCTCAGTGCCTAAACGATCGCACACCTGCGCCTAAACGATCGCACGCTAATTCCTAAACGATCGGATAGCTTTCCTAAACGATCGTATAGTGTGTCGTGTTTTCTAAACGATCGTCCACCTTTTCCTAAATGATCGTTTAGTAAAACATACATGATCGTGTAGCTTCTTCTAAACGATAAGAATTTAGCTGTACGATAGCTTCATTTTCTCTCCCACTTGCTTATCGTCTACACGATTAATTCTTCCTCCTACCTCTACCAAACTCACTAAAGACCACACTTTGGGTTCTCACTCCAAGAATACTGAGGGCTCTTTTTTGGTGGTGTCGTCCCCATTGTGTTCATTTGTTCGTGATTGATCGTGTTGCTGCAGCTGACGCATTTGCTGGGCCATAGTAGATTGCGTAAAGGCCTTCCACTGCGTTTGAGTTCCAAAGCTTGAAAACCGTCTTTTTGGTATGAGAACTTTTCTCTTGTATTTTATTGTTCGAAGCATGCTGTTAATTATTGTTTGTTTGCATAACTGTATGTTCGAATGTATATGATGTATTTCGATCACGATGAAATTGGAAATATCCGATTATACTCATGGATGCTCTTCGTTAAGAGATCCTTCAATTAGAACTAAAATCAATAAGAAATACATGCATGCGAACTTAGACTTGAATCATGGTTTTAAAAGAGTCTTAAGATCACGGTTCTAATGTAATTAGTAACCTAAGGTTTAATTTTTTAATCAGTTTAATAAGATTAAATTGACTAATAAAATATTAAATAGCAAATCTATCTATAAGGGACCTTTTGTCTAAGGCGGGTTTTGTCTAAGTTGGGGTACTTAAGCTGACAGAAACAAAACACCCCTACCTGGGAACCTACCTAGAAAGGTGAATTAGATAGATTTAATTCATGCATGCAAATTTGAGGATAGTCCGTTAAAGAGTTTAATGGGATTACTTGAACTTGTTTAATTTCAAAGACAAGAGTTGTTTTTTAGCAAATTAAACTGACTTAGATAAAATCAGTAGCCAGATGATCTAAGTTAATGAACCCTATAGTAGAACATTCAGTGGGAGGTACTTGAGGGATATGATACTTCATTTAAACCTCTTCATGTTTCTCCCTTTACGTTCACACCATGAGATCTATCCTCGACCTCATGGCACCCTGGGAGTGTCCCCCTAAAGGATGGTTTTTGGGTAGGTCAATATCAAGGTGAATGGAGAGAACGTTCATAGTAAGTGGGAGCGGGACGTGCGACAGCATATCCCACGGTCTCTCTCATTAGGTTGGATTACGTTTTTATGCATCACCTTGAGGCACCTTGGGAGTGTCCCCCTATAGAAGGAAAATTTTGCACAACTCATTAAGTGATCTCCTGTATAGGATAAGGTCGCTTTAGTCTCTTGTCTTAATCTGCTTTTTCCCTACGGTGGGCACATTAGGGCAGAACTCTAGGGAAAAAATAAAGGGTTACATTTATGTAGAATTGTTAAAGGTTAACAGTTCTGCACCGAAAAAGGGTGACTATTAGGGTCAGTTACAAGAGTGGTTTTTGCCTAATGGTTGAGATTGTCTCATCCTAGTGAAAGGGCATTAGATCACCCTACCGGTGACGTTTTTCCTGCCTCGCTGGGGCATCATTGCGAAATAGATGTATTTTCACTTAGGATACATGAAAACAATTTTGCTATAACTAAAATTGGTGTTAATATGTGGTATTGCATAGACTCATTAAGTTTGTTCGTTTTTCAGCAACGTAAATATGGCTACAGCCACATTAGCTCTTTTAAGTGCTGATAAGTTGACTGGCGAAAACTATGCTAGTTGGAAATATACGATCACAACAATATTAATCATCGATGACCTAAGGTTCGTCCTTACGGAGGAATGTCCTTCTATTCCACCTCAGAACGCCACTCGAAATGTTCGAGAGGCCTATTAGCGTTGGACACAAGCGAACGAGAATGTCCGAGCTTATATCTTGGCTAGTTTTAACAACATTTTGGCCAAGAAGCATGAGCTTATGGTCTCAGCACGTGAGACTATGGAGTCCCTGTGGGGAATGTTCAGACAATCGTCTGGACAGCTCAAGCATGCAGCTCTGAAATGCATCTCTAACTCCAAAATGGAGGTAGGCACCTCTATTTGTGAACATATGCTGAATATGACAGTCCACATCAATGTGGTGGAGATGAATGGGTCACGCATCGATGAGCACAGCCAGGTTAGCATCATCCTGCACTCATTGCCAGATAGCTTCCTGCACTTTGTTAGTAATGCTATACTGAACAAAGTGGACTATACCCTTACAACTTTCTTCAATGAGTTGCAAATATTCCAATCCTTGCTAAAAAGTAAGGAGAAAAAGGTAGGTGAGGCAAATGTTGCTACATCTGCAAAGAAGTTCCATAAGGGTTTCACCTCAGGAACAAAGTCTGCCTCTTCTACTTCTAACACTTCCAAGTGGAAGAAGAAGAAGGGTGGCAAAGGGAAGGGGAAGGCACCTGCTAACCCACAGCCTGTCCCCCAGCGGGGTAGGCGACCAACGTCCGTTGAAAAAGGAAAATGTTTCTATTACAACCAGGATGGGTAGTGGAAGCGGAACTGTCCTCGTTGGATAAAAGAAAAGAAGAAGGCTAAGGCAAAGGCAAACAAGGTAAATATGATTTACTAGTTTTGGAAACCTGTTTAGTGGAGAATGATGATTCTGCCTCGATTATTGACTCTTGGCCACTAATCATGTTTGTTCTTCTTTTTAGAGGATTAGATCCTAGCGGTAGCTTGAGGCTGGAGAGATGACGATGCGAGTAGGCACTGGGCATGTCGTCTTAGTTGTGGCAGTGGGAGGGCTCCAGTTGACTTTACAGAAGAAGTTTATCATTTTGAATGATGTTTACGTAGTTCTCAAGTTAAAGCGGAACTTGATTTCTGTAAATTGTCTGATTCAGTATAAATATACTCTTTATTTTGAATTGAGTAACGTATTTATTCATAAAGATAGAGTTGAAATCTGTCCTTTTACTGGAAAAGGTTATCGAGCCAAAGAGCCTCTAGAGTTAGTGCATTCAGACCTTTGTGGTCTGATGAATGTGCAAGCCAAGGGAGGCTATGAGTACTTCATCACTTTTACTTATGATTACTCTCGATACGGGTATGTTTATTTGATGCAACGGAAGTCTAAATCCTTGGAAAAGTTTAGAGAGTTCAAGGCTGAAGTTGAAAACGCATTGAAAATTTCAGAGAGTTCAAGGCTGAAGTTAAAAATGTATGGGTATGGTTTTGGTTGTTTCTGTTATAAGCGTTATAATAGAATTAGAACTAAAATCGATAAGAAAGAGTTGCATGTGGACTTAGGCAAACTCATGTTTTAAAAAGGTTTTAAAATTGGATTGAGATAGATCTAAGTTCAAGGTTCTAATGGGATTAGCAACCTAGTTTAATCTTTCTAAATTGGTGTAATAGGATTAAATTGATTGGCATAAAAGATTAAAATTGTATTAAATCTATCTATAAGGGACCTTTTGTCTAAGGCGGGTTTTGTCTAGGCTAGGGTATTTAAGCTGACAGAAATAGAACACTTCTACCTAGGAACCTACCAAAAAAGGTGAATTAGATAGATTTTCTATGAGCATGCGACAGTTGGTCGAAGACACTGTTAAAGAGTTCAATGGATGATGATCAAAGTTGTTCAACGATCCAAGGTAAAAGTTACTCTTGGACAAACCTAAAAAGTCACTTAGTAAAAATTCTTAGTCATGTTTTTTCTATGTAAACTAAACCCTAGGTTATAAAATACTTAGTGGGAGGAAGAGATGTAACTGATATGTCAATGATTCCACTCACATTTCTCCCTGAATGTTCAAGTCATGAAATTCATGCTTGGCCTTGTGGTGCCCTAGGAGCATCCTCCTTCGGATGGTGTTTGCATGAGTCAATATTAAGGTGGACGGAGAGAGTGTTTATAGTAAGTGGGTGAAGGGTGTGTGTCAACACCTCCTACGATCTCTATGATTGGTTCACACCGTGAGATCATTCTGTACTCCCTCGTGGCGCCCTGGGAGCGTCCCCCTTCGGATGGCTTTTATGTAGTTGGACAATATCAAGGTGAACTCCAGAAATAGATAGGGTCACTTTAGTTTTTGTCCCAATCGAATTTGTTCCGTTCGGATTGGCTGCTTGGGATGGAACTCTAGGGCCTTAAATGGCGGGTCACACTTACGAGAAATTGTTAAGTAACTTAATGATTTATTGACCAAATCAATGATGGCTAGTCGTTATAGGAGAAAGAGTTGTTCTAGTATTAATGACTGGTTGAGATTGTCTCAATTCAGAGGGAGGATAAATTGACCACCCTTCGGTAGCTTTTGTCCTAAACCTTTAGAGCGTCATTGTGAAACTAGATGTCAAACGGGATTCATGTTAGTTTTGCTAAACCGTATTGGATGTTGTATATTTTATAATGGGTATTTCCTTAAAACCTAACGTAGGTCAATGTGTTTTTGTTGTCAGCAACATATTTGATATTCCGTTTAAGGCCTTAAATTGACCCGTTCCATACAGTGAAAGAGCTTGTAAAATATATTTTTTTGTAAACGACCTCGAATTTGTCATGGTTGAGGAATTTCCTCAAGTCTCGACCCTTGATGTACTGCGAAGCATTCGTAATGCATATAGTTGTGGATGAAGGTTAATTCATTGTCCCGACTTCACATATTGGCTAACATACCTAATGTTTTGGACAAAAGGGTTGAGAACATGGTCATTGCACGCGAGATCATGGACTCATTGCAAGATTTATTTGAACATCAATTCTGACTTTACGAGCAAAAGGGATGGATGACAAGTAGTGTCAATTCCCAAGTTAAACTTCAGGAAGAGAAAGTAAGTGTTGCTGACTCTATTGAAGTTCATAGAAGAGAAGTGTTCTCTGACATAGAACTTGGAGCTTATTTAGGTTCTGATACTGATCCCACTACTCTACAAAAGAAGATGATGTCTAAAGACAGTAAATATGATTTATTGGTCTTGAAGACGTGTTTGGTAGAGAATGATGATTCTGTCTAGATCCTTGATTCGGATGCTACTAATCATGCCAGTTTCTCTGACCAAGGATTCAGTTCCTGACAAACGTTGCCACGGGGAGAGATGACTCTTCGAGTTGGTATTGGTGAGATTGTTTCAGCTATTGTTGTAGGTAGACTGAAGTTATTTTTGGACAAGAAACATTTTCTGTTACTAGATAATGTTTTTGTAGTTCCTCATATAAAGAGGAACTTAATCTCGGTTTCTTGTCTCATTGAACAAGATTATACCGTCTCCTTTTTTAGAATAAAGTGTTTATTTTCAAGAATGTGATGGAGATTGGTTTTGGTTCAATAGAGAATGACTTGTATGTACTAAGGTTGTTAGTCATTAAAGCCTTGTTTAATATTGAAATGTTCAGTACGGCAACAACAGCTAAAAGACCAAAGGTTTCACCTAAAGAAAACGCCCATCTTTAGCATATAAGATTAGATCACATCAATCTCAATAGGATTGAGCAGTTGGTGAAAAGTGGACTTCTAAAGAGTTTAGAAGAAAACTCCTTGTCAGTGTGTGAATCATGCCTTGAATGCAAGATGACCAAATGATCTTTTACGGGAAAAGGTTATAGAGCCAAGGAAGCCTTGGAACTTGTACATTCTGACCTATGTGGCCCGATGAGTGTTAGGGCTCAAGGTTGGTATGAATATTTCATCTCTTTCCTAGATGATTATTCAAGGTACGAGTATCTCTACCTAATGCAACGTAAGTCTGAAGCCCTTGAAAATTTCAAAAAGTATACGGCTGAAGTTGAAAACTTGTTAGATGAGAAGATAAAAACACTACGATTGATCGTGGTGGAGAGTATATAGACCTCCAATTCCAGAACTATATGATAAAACATGGAATTACATCCCAACTCTCGGTCCCAGGTACACCTCAGTAGAATGGTGTATCAGAAAGGAGAAATTAAACCTTATTGGACATGGTTCAGTCTATGACGAGTTATGCTCATTTTTCAGACTTTTTTTGGGGTTTTCCAATGGAGACTGCATGCTTCATTCTGAACAACGTTCTCTTGAAAAATGTTTCTGAAATACCATTTGAGCTGTGGAGAGACCGTAAAGGTAGTTTACGCCACTTCAAGATTTATGGGTGTTCGGCCCTCGTTCTTGTGACTAACCCAAAGAAGTTGAAACCGTGTTCGAAAGTTTGCCTCTTTGTAGACTACCCCAGGGAAATGAGGGGTGGATACTTCTTTGATATGAGTGAGAACAAAGTGTTTGTTTCTACAAATGCTATCTTCTTGGAAGAAGACCACATTAAGGATCATAAACCACGGAGTAAGCTTGTATTACGTGAGATTTCTAGTGAGACTGAAACTACTTTGGGTTCAGTAAGAGTTTTTGAACAGACTGACAGATCAACAAGAGTTGTTGAGGTCGGTATATCTAGTCAACCAACTCAAGAGTTAAGACTGCCTCGACATAGTGGGAGGGTTATGAACCCACCAAATCGCTACATGGGTTTGACTGAAGTCTATATACTTCAATCAAGTCTGGGTGCTTGTGGATCAGCCTATAGGGTGTAAGTAGATCTATAAGCGAAAATGAGGTGTAGATGGAAAGGTGCAAACCTTTAAGGCTAGACTTATGGCAAAAGGTTATACCTAGGTCGAGGGAGTGGACTATGAGGAAACTTTCTCACCTGTTGTCATGTTAAAGTCTATCAGGATACTCCTGTCCATAGCCACATTTTATGATTATGAGATATGGAAAATGGATGTCAAGACTGCCTTCTTAATGGTAATCTTGAGAAGACCATCTACATGACTCAACCAGAGGGGTTCATAGTTCCAGATCAAGAACAAAGAGTTTACAAGCTTAATAGGTCCATTTATGGGCTGAAACAAGCGTCTAGATCGTGGAACATTAGATTTGATAGTGCAGTCAAATCGTTTGACTTTGATCAGAACGTTGATGAGCCTTGTGTGTACAAGAAGATCATTAATAGCTCAGTAGCTTTCCTAGTACTATATGTGGATATCCTACTCATTGGAAATGATGTATGGTTTTTTACTGAAATTAAAAAGTGGATAGCTGCCCAGTTCCAGATGAAATATTTGAGTGAGGCGTAGTATGTTCTACGGATCCAGATCATTTGGGATCATAAGAACAAGAGGTTAGCCCTTTCTCAAGCATTGTCCATCGATCAAATGTTGATCAGGTACAGAATGCAGGATTCTAAAAGGGGTTTGTTACCCTACATGGAATCGTTTTGTCTAAGGATCAATGTCTTAAGACACCTTAAGAGGTTGAGAAGATGAGACGGATTCCCTATGCTTCAGCTGTTAAAAGCTTAATATATGAAATGTTGCATACCAGACCCTACATTTGCTATGCAGTAGGGATTGTCAGTCCTTATCAGTCCAATCAAGGATTTGATCACTGGACGTCAAGACGATCCTTAAGTATCTTCGAAGAATGAGGGACTACATGCTCGTGTATGGAGTTAAGGATTTGATCCTTACAGGATACATGGACTCTGACTTTAAGACTGATAAAGATTCTCATAAATCGACATCGGGGTCAATGTTCACTCTGAATGGAGGGGCTATAGTGTGGCAAAGCATCAAGCAAAGATGCATCACAGACTCCACTATGGAAGTCGAATACGTAACCGTTTGTGAAGCAGCTAAGGAGGCTATTTGGCTAAGGAAATTTCTTACAGATTTGTAAGTTGTTCCAAATATGGATTTTTCGATCGCTTTGTATTGTGATAATAGCGGGGCTGTGGAAAATTCGAAGGAACCTTGGAGTCATCGTCGAGGCAAGCATATCGAACGAAAATACCACTTGATCAGGGAGATTGTGCATCGCGGTGATGTGATAGTCACGAAGATCGTGTTAGAGCATAACGTTGCTAATCCATTTTCAAAGGCTCTCACGCCTAAAGTGTTCAAGGGTCACCTGGAGAGTCTAGGTCTGTGGAACATGTGGCATCTTGTCCAGGGCAAGTGGGAGATGATACTAGGGTATACAGTATGTCCTAGTTTATTGTATATTATACTTGTAATTTTTTATTTATTGTACATTAGTCTCCTAATGCATTAGGACATGTGGAAGATTGTTGGGATTGGTGTCTTAATTCTCTCAGAGTCTTGTAGTTTGTAAACTATACACGTTGTTATGAATAAAATAAGAGTTATTTTATTTGGCATTTACTCATATCCAATAAATAAAGCTCCATAGTTATTGTATGTAAACTTAAGCATGTATATGAGATAGACAGGTGGATCATGCCTTAAGTGATAACCTAAAAAGGTCTGTAGTATAAGGAATAAGGAGGGATACCTGATCCTAATGAAACTACAGATACGGCCCGCTTTGTAAAGGTTTGCAAGGGTTGTGAATTACTACAGATGGTAGATCCTGACCATTCATGTCGAAACATTCGAGCGAGAGTGTCCTATATAAAGAGTTTATATAAGACCGAACCACGGGATGAATAGTCTCTTTATATAACATCGTTAATACTTGATACTTACATCTCATCTAAATGACCATAGGTGACATGACCTTAATCCTGAGTGTTTTGAGAACTCTTGCCTTTGAAGGCGGTTCTTTGATTAGTATGGGTGAGACTAGCCAGATTGCCAACTCAACATGCCTACATTTTTTAGGATTTGTCTGATTTGAGAGCTTGGAACTCAGATACACAAGATGGAATTCACTTCTTCCCTGAAGCAAGGGTAAGTAGATAGATTGCTCCCTTAAGGGTTGATTTCGAGACTTGAACATAGTGGCCACAACTTCTTTTTGGAAGAAAGGACTCAGTCATGGTAGGTTTTATGACTTATGTTCATTAGAAGAATCAGTGGTACTTAAGGAGTTAGATATAACTACAGGGGCATAACAGTTTATTGGCCCAACTGTACTTATGAGCGATTTGTGAAGAATTATCGCACTATTAATTGGTTGATATGGACATAAAATATATCTATAGTAAGAAGAGTTCAACTATCAGTCTTTAATGGAGTGTTTGATAATTAACAAATGGTGAATCCTGTGACTAAAGAGTTTAGTCAGTTATTCACGTACCGTTGGAGCTTTAAGCTTTAGGTCTATAAGGTCCCCTTGATAACAATAGATTCAAGTTGAAAATCAGTTTTTGGTGTTGATTTGAAATGTTCAAATTGACAAGAGAAAATTCAATTATATATGATATAATGAGTGTGATGTATGAGATACATCAAGTGGAAGATTAATGTAAATGTGATTTACATTAAGTAGCATAAAATAGAAAAAGAGCTATGATTTATATGTTTCATGAGATGAAATATTAAAACTATAGGTTATAAAAATAATATGGTAAGTTGGTTATCATATATATTTATAATAATATTAATTATTGGATAATTATCTCTTTTTCCCTAATAACAATTTGAGTGGGAGGTTATTGGTGGTTTTATGGTAACCGTGAGATAAAAGAAAATATGTTTTCCTAAATTTAGAAAAGTTGCATAATCTGGAAAGAATTCACGAATCCAACGAATGGCCTCCAAAACCTCGAACTCAGTCGAGTTAAGTGAGGACACCACCATAATGGCTACCTTGGTATTCTCGGTGTGAGAATCCAAAAGTGTGGGCTCTGTGTGGACTTGGTTAGAGGAAGAGACTGGAGGAGTAAAAATCGTTTAGATGATCGAGCAACTGGGATATGAGAAGAGTCTATCGTATAGATGAATGCTCAATCATTTAGAAGAAAGCAATTGATCGTATAACAAATGCACGACGATCGCTTAGTTATGACCAGCTGAGTGAACTATCGTCTAGTGTCACTTCAAGATCGTTTAGTCTCTCTTTTAGCTATCGTTTAGTGAATCCAATTCACTTAACAGCAAACCGTGAGTTCATTTCCAAGAATGGCAACTCCAGCAAATCTTCTAAATTTAGGAAAACATTTTTTCTTTTATCTCACGGTTACCATAAAAACACCAATAACCTCCCACTCAATTGGTTATTAGAGAAAAAGATATAATTATTCAATAATTAATATTATTATAAATATATAAGATAACAAACTTACCATATTATATTTATACCCTATAGTTTTAATATTTCATCTCATGAAACATATAGACCATAGTTCTTTTTCTATTTTATGATATTTAATATAAATCACATTTACATTAATCCTCCACTTGATGTATCTCATACATCACACTGATCACATCATATTTAATTGAATTTCCTCTTGTTAATTTGAACAATTCAAATCAACACCAAGAACTTATTATCAAGTTTAATCCATTGAGCTACCAAGGGCATCTTATGGAACTGTAGCTTGAAGCTCCAACGGTATGTGAATAAATGAATTAACTCTTTAGTCACGGGATCCACCATCCGTTAACTATCGGACACTCCACTAAAGATCAACGATTGCACTCTCCTTACTAAAGATATATTTTGTGTCCATATCAACCAATCAACAGTATGATAACCCTTCACAAATCGTTTATAAGTACAACTAGGCCAATAATCATTATGCCCATGTAGTTACATCTAACTCCTTAGATACCACTAATCTCTCTAATGAACATAAGTCATAGTATTACTATGACTGAGTCCTCTCTTCCAAAGAGAAGCTATGGCCACTAAGACTTGAAATCAGCCCTTAAAGGTGTAGTCTATCTACTTACCCCTGCTTTGGGGAAGGAGTGAATTCCATTTTCTGTAACTGAGTTCCCAACTGCCAAATCAGACAAATCCCTAAAAAGGTAGGCACATTGAGTTAGCAATCTAGCCACTCTCACCCATATTAATCAAAGGACTTCCCTCAAAGTTAAGAGTTCCCAAAACACTTAGGATTAAGGTCATGTCACCTATGGTCATTTAATTGAGATGTAAATCTCAAGTATCAATGGTGTTATATAAAGAGACTAGTCATATCGTGGTCCGGTCTTATACAAACTCTTTATATAGGACACCTCCGCTCGCATGTCTCCACATGAATGATCAGGATCTACCATCTATAGTAGTTCACAACACTTGTAAACCTCTACAAAACGGGTCGTATCCATAGTGTCACCAGGATCAGGTATCCCTCTTTAATCCTTATACTACTGACCTTTTTAGGTTATCACTTAAGGCATGATCCACTTGTATATCTCATATACATGCTTAAGTTTACATACAATAAGCATGGAGCTTTGCTTATTGGATAAGAGTAAATGTCAAATAAAATAACTTTTATTTTATTCATAATAATGTGTACAATTTACAAACTACAAGACTCTGGGAGAATTAGGACACCAATCTCAACAATCTCCCACTTGTTCTAATGCCTCGAGAGATTAATGTACAATACACAAAAAATTACAAGTACAATATACAATAGACTAGGGCATACTCTGTACCCCAATATCATCTCCCACTTTCTCTAGACAAGATGCCACAATGTCCTGTAGACCCAGACTCTCCAAATGACCCTCGAACACTTTAGCCGTGAGAGCCTTTGTAAACGGATTAGCAACGTTGTAGTCTAACACGATTTTCATGATTATCACATCACCGCGATGCACAATCTCCCTGATCAGTGGTATTTTCGTTCGATATGCTTGCCTCTACGATTTGCCACAACCCTGCTATTATCACAATAAAGAGTGATCGACAAATCCGTATTTGGAACAATTTCCAAATCTATAAGGAATTTCCTTAGTCAAATAGCCTCTTTATCTGCTTCATAAGTGGCTACATATTCGGCTTCCATAGTGGAGTTAGTGATGCATCTTTACTTGATGCTTTGCCACACTATAGCTCCTCCTCAGATTGAACACTGACCCCAATGTTGATTTACGAGAACCTCTATCAGTCTGAAAGTCAGAGTCTGTGTATCCTGTAAGGATCAAATCCTTATCTCCATACACGAGAATGTAGTCCCTTGTTCTCCAAAGATACTTGAGGATTATCTTGACTACCATCCAGTGATCTAATCTTGGATTGGACTAATAACAACTGACAATCCCTATTGCATAGCAAATGTTAGGTCTGGTACACAATATTGCATACATTAAGCTTCCACCAGTGGAAGCATAGGGAATCCATCTCATCTTCTTAATCTCTTGAGATGTCTTAGGACATTGATCCTTAAACAAAACGACTTCATGCCTGAAGGGTAACAAACCCCTTTTGGAATCTGACATCTTTACCTGATCAACATTTGATCGATGTATGATGCTTGAGACAAGGCTAACCTTTTGTTCTTACGATCCCGAATGATCTAGACCCCTAAAACATACTACGCCTCACCTAAATCTTTCATTTGGAACTAGGCGGCTAGCCACTTCTTAATGTTAGTCATAAACTCTACATCATTCCCAATGAGTAGGATATCATCCACATACAATACCAAGAAAGCTACTGAGTTGTTAATGATCTTCTTATAAATACAAGGCTCATCAACATTCTGATCAAAGCTAAACAATTTGATCGAACTGTCAAACCTAATGTTCCACGATCTATACGCTTGTTTCAGCCCATAAATGGACCTATTAAGCCTGTAAACTCTTTGCTCTTGATCTGAAACTATGAACCCCTCTAGTTGAGCCATGTAGATGGTCTTCTCAAGATTACCATTAAGAAAGGCAGTCTTAACGTCCATTTTTCATATCTCATAATCATATAATATGGCTATGGACAGGAGTATCCTGATAGACTTTAGCATGACAACAGGTGAGAAAGTTTCCTCATAGTCCACTCCCTCGACCTGGGTATAACCTGTTGCCATGAGTCCAGCCTTAAAGGTTTGCACCTTTCAATCTACACCTCATTTTAGCTTGTAGATTCACTTACACCCTAAAGGTTTGACTTCTTTAGGCTGATCCACAAGCTCCTAAATATTATTGAAGTACATAGACTCAATTTCTTGATTCATTTCTTTAATCCATTCATCCTTGTCAACATCCTCTATTGCTTACTTCTAAGACAAAAGACCATCGACCCCATCATTAGAAATGACGTTCTTGGCTTCAATCAAACCCATGTAGCGATCGGGTGGTTCATAACCCTCCCACTACGTCGAGGCAGTCTCAACTCTTGTTGATCTTTCAGTCAGTTCAACAACTCTTGTTGAACCCAAAGTAGTCTCACTAGAAGTCTCACGTAAAACAAGCTTACTTCGTGGTTTATGATCCCTTATGTGGTCTTCTTCCAAGAAGATACCATTTGTAGAAACAAACACTTTATTCTCACTCGAATCATAGAAATATCCACCTCTCGTTTCCCTGAGGTAGCCTACAAAGAGAAAAACTTTCGAACGCGGTTCCAACTTCTTCAGGTTAGTCACAAGCACATGGACTGGATACCCCTAAATCCTGAAGTGGCGTAAAGTACCTTTACAACCTCTCCACACTCAAAAGGTGTTTCAGAAACACTTTTCAAGGAAACGTTGTTCAGTATATAATATGTAATCTCCAATACAAAACCCCAAAATGAGTCTAGAAGATTAGCATAACTCATCATAGACCAAACGATGTCCAAGAAGATTTTGTTTCTCCTTTCCGATATACCATTCTGCTGAGGTGTACCTGGGGTCAGGAGTTGGAACGTAATTCCATGTTCTATCATATAGTTTTGGAATTGAGGTCATATACTCTCCACTACGATCAAATCGTAGTGTTTTTATCTTCTTACCTAATAAGTTTTCAATATCAGCCTTATACTCCTTGAACTTGTCAAGGGTTTCAGACTTACGTTGCATTACGTATAGATACCCCTAACTTGAATAATCATCTATGAAAGAGATGAAATATTCATACCCACCTCAAGCCCTAACACTCATCGGACCATAGAGGTCTGAATGTACAAGCTCTAAGGTTTCCTTGGCTCTGTAACCTCTTCCAGTAAAAGGTCGTTTGGTCATCTTGCCTTTGAGGCATGATTCACACACCGATAAGGAATTTTCTTCTAAAATCTTTAGAAGTCCACATTTCACCAACTGCTCAATCCTATTGAGGTTGATATGACCTAACCTTAGATGCCAAAGATGGGTGTTTTTCTTAGAAGAAACCTTTGGTCTTTTAGCTGTTGTCGTTGTACTGAACATTTCAGTATTAAATAAGGCTTTTATGACTAACGACCTTAGTACATATAAGTTACTTTCTATTAAACCAAAACTAATCTCCATTCTATTCTTGAAAATAAACACTTTATTCTTAGAAAATGAGACATTATAACCTTGTTCAATCAGACAAGAAACCGAGAATAAGTTTCTCTTGATATGAGGAACTACAAAAACATTATCCAGTAATAGATAACGTTTCTTGTCGAAAAATAACATCAGCCTACCCACAGCAATAGTTGAAACAACGTCACCTTACCGACTCGAAGAGTCATCTCTCCCTGTGGAAATGTTTGCTAGGAACTGAATCCTTGGTAAAAGGAACTGACGTGATTAGTAGCACTCGAATCAAGGATCCAGGCAGAATCATCATTCTCTACCAAACACGCCTCCAAAACCAATAAAGAATATTTACTATCTTTAAATATTCTCCTCTTTTGGAGGGTGGTGGGATCAGAATCAGAACTTAAATAAGCTCCAAGTTCCATTTCAGAGAACATTTCTCGTCGATGAACTTTAATAGAGTCAGCAACACTTGCTTTCTCTTCCTGGAGTCAAACTTGGAAACTGACACTATTGGTATTGTCATCCATCCCTTTGTGCTCGAAAAGTAAGAGTTGACATTCAAACAAATCTTCCAATGAATCCATGATCTCATGTGCAATGACCATGTTCTCAACCATTTTGGCAAAAGCATCTGGTATGCTAGCCAATATGTGAAGTTAGGCCAATGAATTAGCCTTCATCCACACCTTATATGCATTACAAACACTTTGCGGTGCATCAAGGGTCAGAACTTGAGGACATTCCTCAACCATGACAAACTCGAGGTCATTTACCACGAAATACGTTTTACAAGACTCTTTCCACTGTATGAAATTGGTCAAGCTAGAGGTATTTAATGGAAAATCAAACATGTTGTTGAAAATAAAACACATTGACCAACGTTAGGTTTTAAGCAAATACTCGTTGAAAAACATACAACATCCAATACGGTTTAGCAAAACTAACATGAACCCCGTGTGACATTTAGTTTCTCAATAACACTTCAAAGCTTTAGGACAAAAGCCGTCGAAGAGTGATCAATTTATCCCACCTCTGAATTGAGACATTCTCAACTAGCCATTAATACCAGAACAACTCTTGCTCTTATAACGATCAGCCATCATTGATTTGGTCAAGAAATCATTAACTTACTTAACAATTTCCCATAAGTGTGATCCACAATTTTAGGTCCTAGAGTTTCGCTCCAAGCAGCCAATCCGAAGGAAAAAAATCCTATTGAGGCAAAAACTAAAGTGACCCTATCCATTTCTGGAGTTCACCTTGATATTGGCCAACTGCACAAAACCCATCCGAAGGGGGACGCTCCCAGAGCACCACAGGGAGTGCAAGAATGATCTCACAGTGCGAACCAATAAATGAGATCGTAGGACATGTTGACATACACCCTTCACCCACTTACTATAAACACTCTCTCCATCTACCTTGATATTGACCCATGCAAACACTATCCAAAGGGGAATTCTCTCAATGCACCACGAGGCCAAGCATGAATCTCACGGCATGAACATTCAGGGAGAAATGTGAGTGGAATCATTTACATATCTGATACATCTCTTCCTCCTACTTAGTATTTTATAACCTAGGGTTTAGTTTACTTAGAAAAAACATGGCTAAGAATTTTAACTAAATGACTTTTTAGGTTTGCCCAAGAGTAATATTTACCTTGGATAGTTGAACAACTTTTTATCATCATCCATTAAACGCTTTAACAAAGTTTTTGACCAACTATTGCATGCTTGTAGAAAATCTATCTAATTCACCTTTCTAGGTAGGTTCTTAGGTAGGGGTGTTCCGTTTCTGTCAGCTTAAGTATCCCAGCCTAGACAGAACCCGCCTTAGACAAAATGTGCCTTATAGATAGATTTAATAGAATTTTAATCTTTTATGCCAATCAATTTAAAGCTATTAAACCGACTTAAAAAGATCAAACTAGGTTGCTAATCCCATTAGAACCTTGAACTTAGGTCTATCTCAATCCAATTTTAAAACTCTTTTAAAACATGAGTTTGCCTAAGTCTGCATGCAACTCTTTCTTATCGATTTTAGTTCTAATTTCCATTATAACGGTTATAACCGAAAACAACCAAAATCATTCACAATGCAAAGCAAACACATACAAGGCATTCATAACGCTTATAAACAGCCTAAGTGTCATGTTCCATGCATTGTTCATTCATTGCTACTTTTTATAGAACACTTATAGAAATAAGCAACGAACCAAACAAACATGCTTCCATTCACCCTTATACTAAAAAGCTTATAATATAAAGAATATGCATGAATATGCTTATAGCAAGCATAAATATAACTCTTATATTTCATGATGCATGCACATGCTTTCTTGTAATTTCATCATGCCATATTATAACACTTATAATACATGATGCATGAATAATTGCACAACCTAAGGTGGATTTCAAATCTATATGTCATACACTATGCCATATAAACCACATACATCTCATGTATATTAAACAAAAATTGACGAATCGGGATAATTAGCCTTAAATCCTCAAAACTAAAGTTAACTATTACAAAAGCAAAGAGTCTCTGGTTCAAACAGGTGAACCGAGTCTTGAACCGTCTGATCGAAGTCTGCATCTCCACTGATCGTGTACCAAATACCAAGCAATCGTCGACACGAAGTAAGTAAACGCTTTACTCAATCGTTTGCCAACGCTTCCAAAGCTAAACGATCGTGTACCTTCACTATGCGATAAAGCATGAGGTACGCGATCGTGTAGCGCGCAACGCATAACTCAAACCTTAAACGATCGTCTAAACGACAATGATGTGGTGAAGTACAATTGTCTAAAATATCATTAAGCGAGTGCCTAAGTATCGTATACCGCGTGATCGTGTAGTGAGTAACTACGTGATGAGGCATGCTAACTACAAGATCGTTTAGTGCGCGTGTCTTTTATTCAACGAGGATCATCAAATGCTCACACTCGATCGTTTACCTCCAGCATCCACGCGATCGAGCAACCAACACTACATAATAAAGTAAACACTTTACCCCATCATTTAACATTAGTTGAACGATCGTTTAGTAAATACTACACGATCGCGTAGAAAAATCTACATGATCGTTTAGCTGAATCCCAAAGATCGTTTACCTGAGGCTACATGATACGATCAACTCTTGGTCTTCTTCTTCGGTGAGAATCGCATCTCCATGCTTCAAAACTTCATCATGAACGACTCGACAAACTCAAACACTTTGAATTACAGACTCGATTGCTTGTTAGTTATGCCCAAAAACACAGGGGCCTTTACAAATTAATACTTTGTAATCAAAAGAAAGCTTTAAACAGAGGCAATTAACCCGTAAATATTCATCAACACCATCCACAAATGCATGTAACATTTAAACGCAATGCAAAAAACCTACCACAACTGTAAAAGAAGTTCAAAACAGAAGTGAAATTTAGAATATCAGAACAACCTTAAAGAAGCTTAAACTTGGCTCTTATACCAATTAAAGGAAATCAGACATGAGGATTTTCATGAGCAACGGAATGATCATTCCAAACTCCATACGAAATTGAACAATAACAATTACAGTCACAAAACGGAAACTTATAGGTCATGCACAATACAAAATTACATCACGCTTAACAATGAGATTAAGGGAAAGATTATACATACCTTTGATGACTCATGTTTCAAACTCCCTCAATCACGAAAGCTCATTCAGTCTCTAAGACAGCAATACACGAATGCTCGAACACAACGACCGCAACACAGTACGGTCAACAGCAACACATAATTAACGATCTCCATGATCACGAACCAACGAATGGCCTCAAAAACCTCACACTCAGTCGAGTTGAATGAGGACACCACCACAATGGCTACCTTGGGAGATGAGAAGAGTCTATCGTATAAACGAATGCTCAATCGTTTAGAAGAAGGCAACCTACGTATAACAAATGCCCTGCAATTGTTTAGCTACGACCAGCTGAGTGAACTATCATCTAATGTCACTTCACGATCGTTTAGTCTCTCTTTCAGCTATCATTTAGTGAATCCAATTCACTTGACAGCAAACCGTGAGTACCTTTCCAAGAATGGAAACTCTAGCAAATATTCTAAATTTAGGAAAATATTTTTTTCTTTTATCTCACGGTTACCATAAAAACACCAATATCTCACGGTTACCTCCCAGTCAATTGGTTATTAGAGAAAAAGATATAATTATTCAATAATTAATATTATTATAAATATATATGATAACAAACTTATCATATTATATTTATAACCTATAGTTTTAATATTTCATCTCATGAAACATATAAACCATAGTTCTTTTTCTATTTTATGGTATTAAATGTAAATCACATTTACATTAATCCTCCACTTGATGTATCTCATACATCACACCGATCACATCATATATAATTGAATTTCCTCTTGTTAATTTGAATATTTCAAAATCAACACCAAGAACTTATTCTCAACTTAAATCCATTGAGCTACCAAAGGCACCTTATGGAACTGTAGCTTGAAGCTCCAACGGTATGTGAATAAGTGAATTAACTCTTTAGTCATGGGATCCACCATTCGTTAATTGTCGAACACTCCACTAAAGATCGACAGTTGCACTCTCCTTACTAAAAGATATATTTTGTGTCCATATCAACCAATCAACAGTCTATAACCCTTCACAAATCGCTCATAAGTACAATAAGGCCAATAATCATTATGCCCATGTAGTTATATCTAACTCCTTAGGTACCACTGATCCCTCTAATGAACATAAGTCATAGTCTTACTATGACTGAGTCCTCTCTTCCAAAGAGAAGTTGTGACCACTATGTTCAAGACTCAAAATCAGCCCTTAAGGGTGTAATCTATCTACTTACCCCTGCTTTGGAGAAGAAGTGAATTCCATCTTGTGTAACTAAGTTTCCAACTCTCAAATTAGACAAATCCCCAAAAAGGTAGGCACGTTGAGTTAGCAATCTGACCACTCTCACCCATACTAATCAAAGAACTTCCCTCAAAGGCAAGAGTTCCCAAAACACTTAGGATTAAGGTCATGTCACCTGTGGTCATTTAATTGAGATTTAAGTCTCAAGTATCAATGGCGTTATATAAAGAGACTAGTCATCTCATGGTCCGGTCTTATATAAACTCTTTATATAGGACACCCCCACTCGCATGTCTCCACATGAATGGTCAGGATCTACCATCTGTAGTAGTTCACAACACTTGTAAACCTCTACAAAGCGGGTCGTATCCATAGTGTCACCAAGATCAGGTATCCCTCCTTAATCCTTATACTACTGACGTTTTTAGGTTATTACTTAAGGCATGATCCACTTGTATATCTAATATACATGCTTAAGTTTACATACAATAACCATGGAGCTTTGTTTATTGGATATGAGTAAATGCCAAATAAAATAACTCTTATTTTATTCATAACAATGTGTACAGTTTACAAACTACGAGACTTTGGGAGAATTAAGGCACCAATCCCAATAGATCTTATTTGAAAGCATGTTGTAATTTCGTACTGTACATGACCTGTTAGTTTCCGTTTCTTGTACTATAATTGTGTATGTTCAATATCGAATGGAATTTGGAACTTTCATTCCGCTTCTGATGGAAATCCTCATTTCTGATTTTCTTCTGATGTTACATCTCTACTAATTATACATCTTTTCTCAGTGGGATTCTACATTTTATAACACAATATAAGACAGTTTTAGCCCAAAATGTTTTAGGTATTAGTCCATTTGATATTTGGTTTCTAACTCTATCCATTATTGTTCTATTCATTTTGCTGGGAGGTATACCTAACAGTCCTATGTCTTAGAATTCCATGTTGTTTAGAAAAATTATTAAACTCTTCATTGCAAATCTCTAAACCATTGTCTGACCTAAAACACTTTATATGTTATGAAGTTTGTTTTTCAACCGTGATTTTCCATTCCTTGATTTATCAAGTGTTAGAAAAAAAACACAATATTTTCTAGAAAAATCATCAATAAAAATAGAAAATATCTAGAACCACTTAGTGATGTTGTTTGTGTGGGTCCCCAAAAATTATAATGTATGTAGTCAAGGATATCCTTTGTAGTATGTTCAGCTTTAGTAAAGCCATGTCTAGTAGCTTTCCCTGTGATGGAATGTTCACAAAAACTTAATAAGCCACTAAGAAGTAGCCCCTAATTAGATAGGATCTTTAAGCCTTTACCACTTATGTGTGACAACCTTTTATGTCAAAGGTTTCCTTCTGTGAGAGTAGAATTAGAAGCTATTAGAGCATGTTTATGTTTTTTAACATCTTTAATCAGATAAAGACCATTAGTCTTCACTCTAATAAGGACGGTTTTTGAATCTTTCTTAACTTCAAATTTGCCTCCATAACTATGATACTCACTCCGAATTGAATCCAACATCCCTAGGGATATTAGATTTCTTTTTAGTGTAAGAACAATCTTACATTCTTAAGAAGAATAATTGTTCCATCTTTAAACTTTAGTGAGATAGAACGTATTCCAATTATTTCACAAGCATTATTATTTCCCATGCAGACAAGTCCACCATTCCCGCTCTTGTAAGTAGTGAACCACCCCTTTGCGGGTGTTGTATGGAATGCGCATGATGAATCCAACACCCAATTTTCGATACCATTTGAGTGTTCACTGCTTGTTGTGTTCTATGATGTGGTTTGGGCATCTGCAAATATGAAATTGCGTTGTTCAACCACTGATGCAGCAGCTTTAGGTTCTTTATTTCCTTTAGCTTGTTTCTCTTTTTGCTTTTTGATTTTGTTTCTTCTTACAGAAGAAGCAATCTTTCTTTATGTGGCCAATTTGCGACATAAATTGTATTTGAGTTTATTTTTATCCTTTTGATTCTTGCCATCTTTGAAATCATTTTTAGATTTCTCCTTTGAGAACAACCCTTCTCCATTAGTTTGATCTCTCTTTTGAGTTAGGATCTCTAACTCTTTAGTCTATATTGCATAAATCACAGCATCTGTGGTGATCTTCTCTCTTCCATATTTGAGAGCCACTTTGACCTCTTTGTAAGTCCCTGAAAGTGAGTTTAATAAGATGAATGACTCATTTTCTTCACCTATTTTGTCACCTAAGCTCTTGCATTCAGTAGACAACTTCTTGAATTCACTTAGATTATCACTTGAGGATTTATTAGAATCCATTTTATAGGTAAAAAAACTTTTCTCTAAGGCGCATGCTCTATTAGGAAGATCTCTTGAGAAATATAATTCATCTAGTTTCATCCAAACTTCGTATGTTGTTTCTTTATCCATAACTTCTCTAAGAACATTGTCACTCAAATTTAAAACAATAGTACTATAGGCTGCAGTCTCCCTCTGTTATCTTTCTTCTTTGGTCACTGACTGAGGTAGCTTTGTTGGATGGGTGATGGCTTTCAAGGAATTTTGCTAGCAAACAATGGCCTTTACCTTTGCTTTTTATCAAACTTCTCTATGTCATGGCGTGCCACAAACATTTCTTAATCAAGAAAGTATTTCTTGGAGCAATTCTTGGAGCTTTCTTAATCTTTTACAGGCTCTGATACTAATTTTTTGAGGAACACATGTGTGGTTTAGATGAAAATACCAAGGTAGACACATGTAGACTTCTCCTTTTCTTCTACATGCAATAAAACAATCTCCTTATTGCAGAATTTGTGAAATTGAATCCATTTTACGAATTCCTTGCTCTCGTTTCTCTCTAGTTCTCGATTAACTCTTCTTTCTTTCTTTTTGTGTTGAATATGTTTAGATTGAATTTGAGTCGAAGAATCAAAGTAATATGAGAAAGAAAAATTGCAAGTTGAAGGAGTAGACAAGAAGAATATGAAGGTAAGAAGAAGTTAAGTATACACAGAGATTTTTAAAGTGGTTCGGCTATTACAATGTCTACAATCACTATGTTGATAGAACATTTTATTGAAGATTCAAAGTGAAAATTTTACTGCAAGAACTCAAATAAGTTTTCTTTCACTCATGCATCCTAAATCATCTATTTGGATTCTATTTTTAGGCTAAGTCATGCATTAGTTTATTATGAAACAACTTAACTGATTTTCATTTCCATATGAAAAATAATAGATGAGGGTATTATTTTTACACAATTGCTTTTGATGTAAAATATTTATTATATGTGGACAACAACACACAATGATTTCCCATTTTAATGAAAGAATTATAAATATACAAAAAATCATAGAAAATTATTTAAATTAACAATAAGCATTTCCCTACCTTCAAATTTACTATTATTAATATTAAGTCCATGTTAGTAATATTTTTTTTATATTATTTTTTCATGTTTGATCGACTCGAACACATTGAACATATGAAAATATTGACACGTCAATAAAAATTGAAACCGTGGTTGCAATGATTTCCTAGCCCAACAAGGAAAGAAGAAAGTCCCTATAACTACCTGATGTCTCAGAATGAACAGCATCATGCAATGTTTTCTTATACTTCCTGTGATATTCTGTCTTTATATATTGCATGTCTATCTCTGTCCTTGTCACAATTATCCTTGTTAATGTAGAGTCATCAGTTCCCAGGCCTTTCATTGCTTTGTGCAAAATCTACCATTGCAAAACAAAAGAGTAATTGTTTTAAACGATAAAATTCTTGAAAATATTTTTAGGTGTAGCAAAATATCACTGTTTATTAGTGACAGACCACGATAGACGTTTATCACAGATAGATATTTTGCTATACTTGTAAATAAATTAGCTCATTTTCCTTTATTTGAAAACAACCCAAAACAAAATGTATATTTAACAATATTCATTGGAATTTTGAATTCTTGAAAACTAGAAGTAAATTCTAGCATATTATGTTATATTATTTAAGGCAAGCTTGAGAGTGATTTTGTAAGAGATGGTTTTAATGAGATAAAAATGATTGCATTATATAAGTGATAATTGAGGGTATGTTTCGGCATATAACCTTTTAAATCCTTAAATTGATTCTTGACGAAAACTGGTTCCGTCTTCAAATTCGGTCCCTATTGCGAAAAATCATTATGAATATTTAGACTTGTTGTGTGTATGTATGTGTGCGCATATATATTAAGTTAGATTGTCTTTGAAAAGAAAAAAAAAAATGGTTCTACCAAATGTTTGTTCATATATCTACAAAGACTAAGTCTTTGAATAATAAATGATGCATAATTTTAATTAAAAAAATCCATGGTAGGAATTAAATTATTATGAATTTGAAATAGCAAAAAGTAGATTTTTACATGATAATGTTTAAATACTTAAATTGTTATAAATATAAAACTGTAGATATTAAATTATTACAAAAATGATTAAATTATTATTATAATTAAAATGATTTTTAATGTATTATTAAAGAAAATGCTTGTATAATAAGTGCTTCCTTAGATAAAACAACACTTTAAAAAACAGGCATTAAAGGCAAACTTAGTAAACATGTTTAATGACAAATTATTTTAATGATTTAATGACGCTTTTAAAAGTGACTTCCATATGATAAAAAATTTGATTAAAGAAGTGGTTTTTGACACTTCAACTTTGTAAATGCAAACAAGTCTCACAATGAATAATACAGGATAAGAAGAGATTTACGGTTTATAAATGAGTACAATTATCTTTGTTTATATAAAATCTTTTAAATATTTTCAAAAACCAAACCACGAGACTTTATATCCGAAGTAATACTATTATACCATTATTGAGATATGCAAATAGTGCGTCATCTCATAAAATACTTAAATGATCGACCAAGAACACTAATATGATTTTGGGTTTTTCCTCGAATGAGTATTTTTTGTAATCCTAAAAACGATTTTGATCATGCTAAAATCACTCCAAAACGAATCGAAATAAATTCAAAGGTGCAAAATAAATGAAGAACATTTAAAAAAAGAAATATGTTGGATAATAGAACAATACCTTTGCAAAGTACAACGCAGGATTCTCAGCACAACGCACAATAGTTAGAAGGCCATACTCAAAATAACCAGAAGTTTCATTTTTTATTGCCTGCAAAAATATATGGCCTTCCTTTATTCAAACACTCTTAGGATTGCTTAAATAGTCAAACATAATATTCTTAAAATAATAGAATACATAAAATAAAATATCCGTTCTAAAGTCAATCTCAGTCTAACTCAATTAATTAAGACATTATCCGTTTATTATCAAATTAAAAGTTAAAATTGTGAATCTCAACCTCCAATGTATCTTTGTACTATAGAAGTGAAAGATAGTTTGAAGTTAATAGAATAATAGAAGTACTATCTTTTTGGTTTTTAAGGTTTGACTATCATAATTCTATTTAGTTGGTAGGTTTTTCAAAATCTAACACTTCGATTTGATAACCATTTTATTTTTTATTTTTTATTTTTTAAAATTAAGCTTATAGACATTACTTCCACTTTTAAATTTCTTCTTTTATTATCTATTTTTATAAATGGTTTAAAAAACTAAGCTAAATTTTGAAAACTAAAAATAGTAATTTTTAAAAACTTGTTTTTGTTTTTAAAATTTGACTAAGAATTCAACCATTATACTTACAAATATGTCATTCATATATACTGACCACACGCGGTCCCGATCCATTAGTTACTAACTTTCATGTTAAACTCCTTTTCTTGCCCCATCGCAAGTATGTAATCAGTATTGGCGGACTAACATGGCTAGAGAACTACTTTTAGGAGTCATCCATAAGCATCCACATGGCTTCATACTCGAGCAAAATCTTTTAGCTCACCAATAATTCATGTTAGAAGATATATAATTAAATTTATTTTTATCCATTAGTTTAAGGTTTTAGACAGTCGGTGATTTAAGATGGTATTAGAACAAATACTTCATGAAGGTCTTGTGTTCAAGTCTAGCAATGTTATTTCCTTCCTATTTAACATTGATTTTCACTTATTGAACTTTCTTCAAATTTATCTTCATCCTTCAATTTTTGAGTCAACATGAATTCAATGGCACTAACATCAACATTCTTTCGATAACCACAGCTATCGTCTAATTGGGCCACCCTCTCAAACAAATCAGACAAGATTAAATAGCACACTTGCACATTTTGGTCGAGGCCCAAAGCCTTCTTGGGCTGTATTACATGAAAAATTGGGTGGGTGGTGGCTTCTAACTCGAAGGGTTAACTATTGACTTATGGCAAAATATTATACTTGCAGTTTGTCCCTATCGGTTAAATTGAAGAATAAAGATGGACTCCAAACCTATAAAATGAGCCTATGCCTCTAATTTCAAGTCGTTCCAATTAGAAAAACTTTAAGCTTGTGTGTGTTAACTCTAGTTAAGTTTCCTTTATGTATTTTTTAGTTTGAGAGTGGAAAAAGGGTGTGAGCTGTAGTATAAAAGTTTTGAGAGAGTGCTCTTGTAATTGGGATCGGAAAAGAGAATTGTAACAATTTTTCACATAGTTGATTTCTTTTTGATAGGTTGTGGTTTTTCTCCGAGTTGTGAGTTTTCTACGTAAATTCTTGTGTTTTCAATTTTCTTTTAATTGCTCTGTTATTTTTCTCTACTATTTTTCTGCTTATTCCTGCGGTATAAGTAGGGGGTTTTCGCAACAAGTAGTATCAGAGCGTCAGTCGTAGTTTCTTAAATGTCTAAGTATGCTCTATGGTTGCAGTTTTGTCTAAGCTTCCACATCAGAAAAGAATTCTTGAAACGGGATACGGTATTGTAAATAGTGTGAATCGTTCACTATTTGCTAATTTGCTAGGAGTGAAGTAGATGTATGTCAAGTTTTATGAGTTCAATAAAGTTTGATGTGGAGAAATTTGATGGGAGGTTCAACTTCGACTTGTGGCAAGTGCAAGTTAAGTGGTGCTGGTGTTCCAGTACAGTTTCAGAGTGATTCCAACAGAGGTTTAAAAAGAAGAGTCTTAGAGCAGAAGATAGGTTGTTGGGCATGTAGACAGTCTAAGCATATAAAAAATAGAGCAAATTCTTCAAAGGGCTCTAGATCATGTGCTGATAGTGTCTTTCTCGTCATATGAAAGGGTAACTTCCTCTGAGGAGGACGAAAATCATCCTCGTGGTATGTCCGCTTTATCATGATAAAGGATGTGATGCCAGTTTCATAAGTTTATACACGGGCATTGACTTGCCGGATATGCAAGGTGTGTGATGGAGAATGATTTCTCAAGCCTTAGAGGGAATCTAGGGCATTATTCATCGAGAATGGAGTTTTTAAAACAGAGAAATAGAACCATCTGATTTGATTCGTTCTCAATAGGGGGAGCCTAAGTTCTCATTTGAAGGGAGTTCATAAGTAGAATGAAAGATAGTTTCAAGTAAGAAGGAGCCTCACACTTTTAGGTAGAGCCTGAGTGTTCCAACACTAATATATACATAATTAGCGAGAGCCAAAGTTCGAACAAGAGGAAATCTCACATCTAGGGGAGCCTAAGTGATTAGCTAAGTTGGGCTCTACGTGTGTCACTATAATCTTCTCTATTTACGGATAAGTACAACGTTATAATTGCTTTACTTTTATATATTAGTGAATTATCTTTTCCGGGCACTCTGCCTCCTAGATGTAGGCGGTTTATCATTGAATTGGGTTAACAATTCTTGTGTGTTTATTCTTGATTTGCTCTTGTTGCTTGTTGTTATCTCTGACTTTGCTAGGGCGTGTTGTGTGATGTTTGTCTTGTGTAAGGACCCATATTTTAAAATCTCAATTATAATTAGTAATTAAGTGAAAGAAAAGATTTCTCTTGAAAGAGACAAGCCGGATAAAAGACATCTAGATCTAGTTGTTGTGTGAATTGGTTCAAGAGTTAAAACAATCGAGTTTAGTAATTCCATGAATGAAGTTTGTTCACTAGAACGTCTCTTTGTTAATAATCTTCGTACTTGATCACTTTTATTGCTTTCTTAAATTAGTTTAATTAATTAACATCACAATTCAGTCCCTAAATAAAATTGGAACAAGCTTTGAATAACTAAAAGATTATCAATCCAATTTTTTTAGGACGATACTCGACCAAGGCCGTTTTAACTATTGATACATGCACTTACGTTACATCAAGTATGTAGCAACAAGTTTTTTGTGCTATTGACAGGGAATTAGCTTTTAATTTTCTTTTAATATTTATGAGATTTTATTAATCTTAATTTAAGGTGTGCATTAGTTTATTTTCGCTTTTATTTTTTCATTTTCCTGTTTTTGTTTGAGTTTTGGTTTTTGAGTTTTTCCTTTATTGATTTATTGTGATATTTGCATGTTATGACTTTCAATAATTATTTGTGGCCTTATGGAAAGTTCCAACCCAACTTAGCTCCAACGCCACCACCACCCTTCAATCCTAACCCTTATACATTGAGTTGTCCTTCCTATGAGTATGTGAACCTATAATCCAACCCCAATTGAGGATCAACCTTCCCTAAAAGATGTGTTCAAAGAATATTCCTTAGAGCTTAAGGTGGAGAGGTTCATTAGAGAGAGTCAGAGAGCTTGGCTAGACTAGAAGCTCATCTAGTAGAGAATGAGAGCCGCCCTAAATCGTGTAGGTAATCAACTTAGTCTGATATTTAATACCCTTAAAGCCTTGAATGAGGGGAGTACTTCGGATACCACCTAAATCTCATGGCGAGAATGAGGTGTTAGGATTGAAGGGTCTGTGAAGTCGAGGAATGCTTAGCCTCCTTATAATCGCATACAAATATCACAGTCAATCATCTTTTACTTGGTTACCTCTTAGTTGCCTGCCTTAACTCAATTTGCATTCAAACCAAATTGGAAGTTTTATGACTCATTCTCTTGGCTTCAAGACTCGTTAACAAAGGTTTCAAGAAAAACCACAACGGTTGGATGCAATAAACAGGGCCCTATCAACGTCTCAAAATGGATTCCTATATTCTTCAATTTGTTCCTCCATCTTCACCTCTTTTGAGGAGTCATTTCATTCCGCATCCGTCTTACTACAATCTTTTGTCTCTTTGGCCTTAATCGCAAATACATCCACAATGCCCCGACGAAATTGTCTTGCCTCTCATGAGCGCCATTTCTATAGACTGTAGCTAGCATGACTACTGTCTTCGTTAACAACACCATTTCTTATTCCATATTAGGGAGCTATTCACAACACTATTATTAATACTTATCAATTGTAATTTCCACAAATTCAATCTTCTTTTGAGTCATTTTAATGATTCCCCGTCGCTCTTGCTCTGATACCAAAGTGTAAGGTATCCCCTCCAATATGTTCGACTATGATAACAATCAAAATTCTCTAAGGCAATACAAACCCCTCGCCTATTTTAGAGGCATAAGTACTCAACCCTTCCTGAGAATTTCATAGAAAAAAAAATATACTTGGGTGTAGTCCAGACTACACCTAACCCACCAATTATCTAATTAAAAACTAACATGTGGCAACAAACTTTGAGTTTTTCGAAAAAGTTAAATTATTCTTTTTTTGTCATGTGATGAATGAAGGGGCCTAATCATTACCCTAAAAAAGATCCTACTATCTACACAAAACATTATTTGGTTCCTCACCTTTTACTTACTAAATAAAACCATCCCGAAACATCGATGATGAAACCAAAGCATTTTCAATCCTTTGTAACGGAAGAAAAAAATGTAAGATTTTAAAACCTAAAGACGACATTACTCAAACTTAAAAGAATCGAAAGGGTCACTTACCTTTTTAAGAGAGTGGCCATATGATTGTTTATAAGCATGGCTAACAGCAGCAAGATGAGCACGGCTACTTTCACTAAAAATTTGAATAAACTTGTCCTCATCAGTTCCCCATCTTTTCTCTCCTGCTTTATACAAAGCTTTGGTATCTTTCTCTACCAAGTTTCTGTCTATTTCTGGCCCTTCATACCGTGGTTTACTAACATAAGCCAATAACAGCTGCATCAAAAATCAATATACAAATAATGAAACTCATCTTCCAAACACATTTAAATAGCTCAAAATACCATAATATTTGAGAGTGAAATTGAATGACAACATAGCTTCACGGTAATTGACATGTAATATTTCTCATAAAAGTTCAATTCCCACAACCCTATTTTGTTGTACTCAAAAAAATTGAAATACATTAATTTTATTCAAATTAATTAAAAAGATATTTACATCTTAATTCCTTTTTTAAGTTATTTAACTCAAAGTTCATATTATGAAAAAAAAAAAAAAAGAAGATGGGTATTGCTTAAACTCAGAGGTGAAAATTAAACTCAAAAGTAAGGATGTTTGTGGGTTGGGTTGGGTTGAAGGACTTTTTGGACCCAACCCAATTGTTCGGGTTGTTAATTTCTTCAACTCTAATAACTCTTCTTAAAAGATGAACCCAATCCAACCCAACCATGAAACATTTGGGTTGGGTTAGTTCGGGTTGATCGGGTTATTTTTGTTCTAAAAGAAAGTAAGTTGTTAATATGTAAAAATTTGATTTAATTATTTTGATATATTAAATTAAGATTAACAACTCAATTTCAATTTATATAATGAATATTTTCTTTCCAAAGTACTAAAAAACTATTTTTAGGAGTTGTTGGATAATAAATTATCCAAAAAATGATAAAACTTAAACAAATATATGTATATTTGATTGTACCATAAGTAAAAAAAATATACAATATAAAGTTAATAATAAATTCGGGTTAGTTCGAGTTGATTTGGATCATTTTAGGTGAACCCTTAAACTAACCCAACCCACAAAAATTTCATTTATTTGAACCCAACCCAACCCATTGGGTTGATCGATTTTTTCGGGTATCGGGTTTTTTGAACACTCCTATTCAAAAGTATTCTAGAGTAAATATACAGGATCTTGAGATTTTAGGGATTAAATGAAAATTAATGTAACATTTTGAATCTTAAGAACTAATGGAAGTGTATTTAAATTTTTAGACTAGAGGGGGTATGTTCTTAATTTTCTTCATGTATCCCAATGAGATGTGAATCTATAGGTAAAAACAAAAAAGTCATTTTATAAATGCTACTATCACACTGAAAGTTTCATAGCTATGTTTATTTGGATGATATACTTTATAAAGTTCTTAACATATTTATAAGTTTGTAATTAAATTTCAATTTTATATCTAATAAGTTTATTCGTCATGTTCATTGACTACGTATGACATAAACCTATAACAACCTTTTAAAGAGTGTTAAGGATTAAGTATACATAATTTTAAAAGTTTAGGGATATGTTAAAAAAACACTTAAAAATACATTGGCATAGACATAATTGCAAAAGTTTAGGTTTCATTTCATGATGTGTTCATGTTTTTCATTTGCCTTTTTTTCTTTTTTCAAATTTTGAGAAATAGAAACGGTTTAAGTTCTATTTGGTAATGATTTCGTTTTTTTTTTAGGTTAGATTTGTTTTCTTATAAATTTAATGCTATGGCCATGATATTTCTTGCCAAACACTAAATTCTTATTCGAATTTTAAAGAAAAACAAGTTTTGGAAAACTACTTTTTTTAGTTTTCAAAATCTTGCTTGATTTTTCAAAATATTGATAGAAAGTTGATAATTAGACAAAAAAACTTATAGGTGAAAATAGTGTTTATAAGCTCAATTTAAAAAAACAAAACAACGGTTGTTTCCCTTCTTCATTTTTCTCTTTTTGTTAAATTCAAAAACATTTTCAAAATTATGTAAAAATTTTAGTAACAACAAAATCAAGTTTCTTGCTTTGTTTATAAATCTTTTTCCGAACATGTATAAAAGTACTATTTATCATTCTGACTCATAAAATGCATAAAAAATACGACATAAAGCGTTTTAATATTTAATTTTAAAAGTTGGAAAATTTTTATCAATAGAAAAATCCCAAAAATATTTATACTTTATAGCAAAAATTCTAAAAATGTTTTATATTTTTGGAATTTTTTTGCTATAAAGTATAAATATTTTTTATTTTTAAAAAAGTCCCCTTTAAAGTTCTCATAAATTTCTTATATTTTTAATTTAAACTTTTCAAAGAAACAAAAAACAATCCATCAAACTCGTTTTTGTTTCTTTTGTCACTAGTACAAAAAAATACAATTACCAAACACATTTTTGCTTTTCTTTAATAAAAAAAAAAAAACAAGAAGTAATAAACAAAAGCGGAAAACGTTATCAAACGAACTATTAATGACCAAATTACTTATAATTGAGTCAAACAAAACAAAAGAGTGAGCAATTGAAACAAGGATGAGAAAAAATGCTTGTGACTGATGAGAAAGAACATTATTAATTAATAATGTTTATAGGAGTGATAATTAAAGGCAAAAATAATAAATAAAATTAAGAGAGAGTGTAAAAGTAATTAACCTTTTTGTGATCACTAGAAGCACTTTGTTCAATATCATGTTCAATATATGATTGAAACATGGACAGGTAAACTTGTCTTAACTGCTGAATTTGAGTTGACGTACGAGAACATAATACTTCTGTGGCTCTTCTAAGATGAATTGTTTCTCCACATAATGCTTCCTTTACTATTACAGCATCTCGAGTGGCTGGATCATACATCCATAATAAAATTGCTTTCTGCAAAAGCATTTCACAAAAATCATAAATTTGAATTCTAGACCGTGATATTTTTTTCATTTAAAATAAAAAAAAAAACGAAAGACGTTTTCATTCAAAGAATCATCGATGAGGACAGAGATAACCTAATCGACAAAGGAATAAGATGCGTCTTCTCTTGTCTAAAAAGAGAGATAACATATATAAACGACCTCCGAATCCAAGTTGTTATTCGAGTGATAATTACTAGTAATTTCGAAATTTATTTTGACATAATATGAAAATTTATCTCCTTAATAACTAATTATTGATCTACTTTAGTTGTTGTACTTTCAATATATCTCAAAAAGAAAAATGACTTTTTTGGTTCCCTAGGTTTTAGACTTATAATTTTCATTTGGTCTCTAGTTTTAAAATATTATTTTTTTTAATTTAATTTCAATTTAGCCCCTAAATTTCAACATGTTACAATTTTATCCTTCAGATTTGAGTTTTTTTTTTTTTTTTTTTCAAATTGATCTTAGATTTCAAGATTTATAATTTTAACTTTGATTTTTCACTAGTTTTTCACTTTGAGTCTTTAGTGTTTATGTCTATTATTTAATTAAAAATAATTTGAACTTAATTTTAAGATTGATAAAAAAAATTATAATGAAACTTAATTAATTATAATTTTTTTACTTTTAAATTAATTAATAGACATTATCACTAAAGACATAAAGTAAATATTAAGAGAATATTTGGCCTACCAACTTCATAGACTCAACTTCACCAACTTCAATAGTGTTCATTATTGAACTTTGCACATTAATCGAGGAACTCTATCTTCTCCTCTTTCTCTCTTTTGTACATTTATCGAGAAACTTCATCCTCACAACTCTGCACCCTAAACACAGACTTCCTAACTCCAACATATTGACTCCAGATATCATAATTCAACTCAGCACCCCAAATTAAAGTTTATGGACTAAATTGAAACAAAACTCAAATCTCAATGGTAAAATTGTAACATTTTGATACCTATAGATTAAATTGAAACCAAACTCAAAACTTAAATACTAAAAGTGTAACATTTTGAAATTTAGAGACCAAATGAAAACCAGACCCAAAATCTAAGAACCAAAAAGATCTTATACTTTTCCCTCTTAAAAATAGCTCATACTATTAGTTTACTTTTAACTTCTCGAAAGACAATTTAGCACTTAGGTTAGAATATCATTTTATTTTTGTACATATACTTTGGGATTCATTTCATTTTATCTTGTGTACATTCAATTGTTCAATTTCAGTCTCTATATCTAAAATTTCTTTAATTTAGTCCTTCAAAGTTAATGTTAGAATCCGCGTATTGGCAATATTTTTTAAGGTCGTCGGGAATTTTGTTCTCGAGATGTCTCACAAGTTATCTTTTGGGTTGCTGTTTCTACTTAATATTCTTTTTCTTATTTGGAAATTTCCTATGATTTATTTTAGGAATATCTTCTCCTTCTCTGGACACTACTGATTGTGGAATGAGGTTGTTGACATATTTGAGGGTGTTGTGTTCTCTTTTAGGGTTGGCCATTTTCTAGAAAAAGTGTTTTTGTAACTGCTCTTTTGTTCTCTGTCTCTGCCAATGAAAACTTGTAGGCTGCTGAATTACTCATGAATGTTGATCTTCAAGTGATCTTGACATAGTATTGAAATATTCTATTTCATCTCTGAGGTGGTTCACACTTGGGAAGTTTAAGTCTATCAAGTGAAGCATTCTTCATTTAAGATAGGAAAGATAGAGATATTGAAGAGGGAGTCTTCAATTTAGGAGAAGCCTAAATATTCAATCACTAATATTATCATACTCAAAGGAGTCTAACTGATCTTGCATTGAGTTTGACTTTACGAGTGTCACTATATCATTGTAATTATTTAACTCTCTACCCCCAGACGTAGGTAATACTGCACCAAGCTAGGTTACCAAATATTTTGTGTTGTCTTTTACTTTATCTGTTTTAGTTGCTTTTCTTGTTGTTGGAATTGTTGTAACATTGTGTGTAACAAGTGTTCTGTGTTAGATAACCTTAATTTAATTGTTATCAAAATTTATTAAATAATAATAATAATTTTCATACAATAAAAGACATTATGTGAATGAAAATTGCTAACATGCTTTTTTAAAGAAAAAAAAATCAACGACAAATTAAACTACCTGCAGGGACTAATTTTACGAGTTATCAAAAGTAAATGAACTAAAATGAAACAGAATTTAAAAATATCGAAACTAAAATAATATTTTAATCTAGTATATATATATATATATTCACCTCGAGATTGCCACTAAGCTCAGATTTCAAGTGTTTGTTGAGGTCCTTCTGGTACATAACTTTATACTCATGTTGAATTAGAGAACGTTGTGTTGCATCTCTATGTGCAAGAATATTGACAACAGCAGCAGTGTCACAACCAAAACCTATGTATGGATGAATTGTTAATAAACAAACGTCACAAGAAATGATTATCAAACATATTTTATTGATTAAATTACAATATGATCGTTGAACTTTGATCAAATATGTATTTATTTGGTCCTTCAGTTTTTAAAAATATAAACTTAAAATTATATGTCGGGTAAGTCCTTGAAGTTTATAAGTGCCTTAATAGGTTACTTGCCTTTAAAATTCGACCATGTTTACTAATCTATATTGAAAATTAGTGTAATCATAATAGGATTCCATTGATAGGTAATTAGATTACTTTTGATCACGTGTAGTTAGAATTATGAATCTGTTATATTTACCGTTACCATTTAGGACCGAACGATAACAGTAAATATGATAAATTCATAATTCTCATGTTGTAACAGTAACAATAACGGCAACCGTAACGATATCTGCAAAATTTCCAAATACAATTGGATTGAGCATTCTCCCATTGTCAATCAATTTGCTTTTTGTTATTATGGATTTATAATTGTGTCCCAAATGACTTAACCAGACTCTAAATTAAAGGAAGGTCAAGAGAGAGAAATGCAATAGTTAACGGATCAATATCATTCATCAAGATACGTTGCTATCTTTCTCCAACTTCTCTCTAACTTCATTTTATCCGATCCAAAAGGTTTCAATCTCATCTCCAATTACAAAGAAAGCAAATGAAAACAATATTTGAAGAATAATTCAGAGTTTTCATTTGCATTTAAATAAACAAATTCATTTACTATGAATGAAAATTTCTAATTCTTCATCATCTTGATTCAAACATATCAAAAGATTAAACAAAAGCATAGAATCAATTAATTTTCAGAAATTTCAAAAAGAAAAAACAAAATCAAACCTTTAAAGGCTTTATGAAGTTGGGCAGCATCATCCTGTGGAGAAGTAAGAACACATGGAATAATCAATGAAGACATTTTTTTTTTTTTTTGGAAGAATAATGGGTTTAATGGGAATTTTTGTTTGTTTTCTGAGAAAGAAAATGAGAGAAAAATTGAAACATAGCTCAAGTTAAAAACAAGGTTGAAGAAAAAAAAATAGAAAGTAAAAAAAAAAAAATTAACCATTTTTCTCCTTCTTACTAGGACTCTTTCTATAGTTGCCCATAATTTTCTCCTCTCTCTCTCTGTTTTTAATCCATTATTTTAGGGATTTATTTGCAAAGATTTTGTCTTTCAATTACCATCCTTGGGCTTTTGCTTCATCCACAAAAAAAAAAAAAAAAAAAAAAAAAAAAAGACCAAGTAAAACCCAAGTGCATGCCTCTTTTCTATTTGGGAGTTTGGAGTTTTTTTATATATATATTATTACGTGCAATACACGTGTTATGAACTAAGCTCATTAGGTACGTGAGTAATAGTACTTGTTTAAGACAATTTATAAACTCGAAACTAAAATGCATAGATTGAGATTATCCAAAAATGTTTAAATGGTCAAGGTAATGAATTAATTGATGCATGTAAGATTTCAGAAGCTTGATATAACATCATACAAAGTTGATAATTGTTGGGTGCAAATTTATATTTAAAAGGTCATTGATTATATTTAAACGGTCCATTGATTATTTTTAAAACAGTCCATTGATTAATTTTTAAATGGTCCATTGATTAATTTTTAAAACGGTCCATTGATTAATTTTAAAACATGCTTCAGCAGTTCGTAATACACATAATTTATTTTCTAAATTCCAACTTCATTTTCCTCTCCTCCTCCATCTTAGCTTTTCGAGCAGTGAGTTTAGAAAAGGTGTACATTCCAATCAGTAATGGTGCATTTCCGATCTGTTTTCATTTGGTTGTTTTATCCTGAGGACGACATGGCAATTTTCAGACCTACTTGCACACTTGGGCAGAGTTGCGAAACGTCGAGCTCCGCGACTCAACCTATAACGAGTTTCTGTTTTACAGGTTTTGCTCTTTGCTTGACTGCCATGTCTTGACGGTTTACAATTCGTTGTTCTGAGGATCCTGCCGTTTTCAACAATAATTTGTAAAATTGCATGGTCTATAAATAAGAATCATTCGCTTTTATTCACATACCTTCAATAAACCAAAGTTGAAGTTGTTGCTATTTGATCAGAATAGAACTAAAATGTTTAACATGTATTTTCTTTATTGCAACAACATATAAATTATTAATTGCTCCAACTTTTTTTTCACATTCCCCCGATAAATAAAATGTGGTTAAAAAAAGAATTATAATAAAACCGATGCAATCATTTTAATCTTAATTATAAATTTAATGAACTAATACAATTCATTAAACCTCAAATTAAATATGAATGAACTTCATTTTAGCTTAATATAAATCATACAATCAAGAGCTACTTTGAACGCTTATGTTTGATGTTTATGAAAAATTGTTTAAGGTTGTAATTATTATTCTAATAAACATTATTGAAAACATAAGTTACTCTTATTTATAGTAGTAGAAGGTAGGAGTTACCATTAAAAAAAATCAAAATTTGATGTTTGATTAATTATTAATTAATGTAATAAAGGTGTAGTGAGGTTTATTATTTTTAAATTAATTCAACATTATTAATACTAATAGTCATAATATTAAATAATAATAGTAAGTAACGCTAATCTACACTCATTTATTTAAATAAAAATAATTAAATATATCATTTTAGGCCAAATAAATTTCACGGATTTTCTTAGAAAATTTATATAAAAAAATTGGCATAAATGTAATAAAAAGAAATCTAAAAGGGTGATGTCATCTAAAAATGTTTATCAATAATCCTTGCTTTTTAATATAGTATAGATATAGGTTATAGATTATAGATTTTTGTCGAGTAAAGTGCCTTTGCTAATCTTATCTTAGGTTTAATTCGAGAGTGTTGTAGTTCGTAAAATAATTGTTGACGACTGTATTTTAGAATAATTAACGGTAATTATGAAGTAAAATTGTTGTGTAAAATTTAACTTTAAACCTGAAAATATATTATATTGTTTGGCAAGTGAATACTAAATTGCTGTAACTTAAATATAATTACTAGATTAGATGTGCTATAAAATAATTTTTTTTCTTTTTCTAAGGATTTTTTAAAATAGTTGTTTTACATGAGATTTCAACGAAGGAAACTTGATACATGAATAAACTTGAGTTTTATATATTGATTGTTGTGTGGGTATGATACGACCTCTACAATTTATCTTCGGATCATCTATCTCATATGTATACTTTACTCGGTGGGTTGAGTGTTTATTCTCAAACAAACTTAGTTTGCTAATCTTGTATTTTGAAGCTTGACTTCGTTGATATTGTATTCTAGACCTTGACTTCTTGATCTTGTATGTTAGATTAGTCTCTCATTTGTTTATCTTGTATGTTGGATTGACCTTTGACTTGTTAATCATGTATGACTTGGATAGGCCTTTGGCTTCTCGATCCTGTATGTTTGATCGCCTCTAGCTTTTTGATCACTTGAACGTGTTCATTTCACTTGGAGTGTATAGCACGTGAATGTTCTTGAGATTATAGTTTTCGAAGAATGTTTGTATCTTCAAAGAATTTTAGTTTTCAACTGTGATTAAGTCTTCAGAAGTTTAAAGAGTCTTCAGCTGGTGGGAAAATTTTCTCCAAGTTCTCTATTTCAAATTTCTAAACTCCAAGATGAAGAGAAACTCTTGTATTCATGGAGAGTTTTTGTGGCCCAACTCTTGGGTTCAATTAATTAGATTTTTTAAGCTTGGTTGGAATTTACGATAAATTAAGCCTATTTTTAAGCTTATTGAACAAAGGCCAAAATATTAATATCAAATTGGATCAAATTAGTTTATTTGATTTCATGATCATGAGGAAAACACACTGCATCATGTCAATTTTTAGTTACTCCCAAATTTGATCATTTGTAACTTCGTCAATAATTTAATAAATGACGTGGTGATTTGTGATTGGTCAAAATTTCTCATTTAAAAGTATCCTTTCAACTTATTTTATTTGTTGTAGATTATTTGTTAAGTATAAGAGAAATAGTTACCATAAGAAAAAATAATAATAACATGTGACATTTATTTATTTTTAATGGTTTCATTAAACGAATCGATCTTTAAAAATTTAAAAGTTGTGAAGAACCGACATCCGATTATGTGAAAAGTGATTTTACTAGATTCATTCCCCATCCGTCTTACCAAACACAAAAGACAAATCTATTCTATAATCAGTTTTAAGAGTCTTAGGTATACCAAAAAATTCAAGGTAAGGAAAAAAAATCAAATATTGGTTGATTACCAAACTTCTGCTAGTGTTTCAATTTCAAGGTAAGAAGTTCCTTTTAATCTCTTGGTAATAGACTATTAAGGTACTAAGTTGATTAAAATTCATTTAGAAATGTCATTGTTCATCTTTGAGATCTATGCACCCAATTCAGAGAGACTCTAGTAATAATTCACTAATGTTGAGTATCATTAATGATATGGTAACAAAAATTATTTTGAAATTGAATATCACAAAGTGAGGTAAAATCCTTAACATACCATCACCAAATACATTTATTTCCCAAAAAAAAAAAAAATACATTCAAAGGAACAAATGAACAGACATAAAAACTTGAACTTGACACAACTTTACAAACTTGAACTTGATACAGTGGATGTTCATAACATTAACTTACACAAAGCAAATACAATCATCACACAAGAAAAATAGAAAATCACAATCTATCAAACATGAAGAAGATTTTAAACTTTGAAAATCCTAAATCTTCTTGATCAACAGTGCAATTGTACTCTAATGATCAGGACCCAACAAAGAGAGAAGGAAGTCCTTGTAGCTGCCTGATGTCTCAGAATGAACTGCTTTGTTCAGTGTTTTCTTATACTTCTTGTGATATTCTGCCTTTATATACTGCATGTCAATCTCAGCTCTCGACACAATTACCCGTATCAGGGTCGAGTCGTCTGTTCCCATTCCCTTCATCGCCTTGTGCAACACCTACAATTCGATGATTTTAATATCATGTTTTCGGTCCTAAGGTAGAAGCGAACGAACTTCGACGAATGTATCAATCTTTCTTAATTTCATTAGTGATGAAAAATAGTGAAACTTAATAACAATTACAATTTTTTTAAATTAATTAATAGATATTAACACTAAAGACGTAAAGTGGTTTTTAGTTAAATATCGAGGATAAATGTGTAAATCTTGAAACCTAAGGACCAAATTAAAACAAAACTCAAATCTCAAGAGTAAAATTGTAACATTTTGAAACCTATGGACTAAAATTGAGCCAAACTCAATACCTAAAGACTAAATGTGCAATATTTTGATACCTATGGATGAAATAGAAACTATACCCAAAATCGAAGGTCCGAAAAGATATTTTTCCCAAAAAATAAAAATAAAACTCACGTGTTGCCTATACTCGAGAGGGCTATTATGCTTTAGTACGCCTAAATCTTTACAAAACATTGATTTTGACCATGGAAAAACTAGCTGAAAATATAGCTTAAGAACCTTCGAAGAAAAAGAGTTAGGGACAATACCTTTGCAAAGTAAAACCCAGGATTCTCAGCACACAGCAGAATTGTTAGAAGGCCATGCTCAAAATTCCCAGATGTTTCTTTTTTTATAGCCTACAAAATGAAGTTGGTATTGTGTTAACCTTGAACCTTTATATTCTAAAAGAAAGATAAAGCTTGATCAAACATCTAATTAATATAACAATGTACCTCTTTCAAAGAGTGTCCATATGTATGTTTATAAGCATGACTAACAGCAGAGAGATGTGCCCTGCTTCTTTCAGAGAAAATCTTTATGAACTTATCTTCATCAGTTCCCAATTTCTTCTCTCCAGCTTTATAAAGAGATTTGGCATCTTTCTCTACCAGAGCTCTGTCGACTTCCGGGCCTTCATGGCGTGGTTTACTAACGTAAGCCAATAGCAGCTGAAAATAAATAATACTCTTTTGTCAGAACATTAATTTTTTCTTTTAAAAAAAAATCAACTTCCAAACATTTGTTTGAAAAAAGAATCAGAATATTGCACAAAATGAGCAGATTGGTTGAGCTATGCAGAAGGAAAGAGCTATTAAAAGAAGTCACTGTATGATTAGTGGTTGATAAAAGAGAAGTCTAATATTCATTTATAAAGAAAATAAAAGCCATTAACCTTGGCTCAATGCATGTATGACTATTAGCTACAGCCATCATCCCTTATATTTAAGGTTTTTCAAGTATATGAAGAGCTATGAGTTATTATTTTTCAAAGCACAGGGTCAAAAATATCCACCTCCACTAATCTCAAGGGATAACCATTTGGGCAGTGTTTACCTATTGTGCTTGGGTTTTGTGAGTTTGTTAAAGGAGTATTTGGGATACTCAGTTGAGTTATGAATGGAGTAAATATGTTGGAGTTAAGAAGCCTGTGTTTAGGATGTAGAGTTGTAAGATAAAATGCCTTGATAAATATGCAAAACAGAGAAAGATGGAGTTTTTCGAAAAATGTGTAAACTTCAATAGTATTTACAATTGAAGTTGAGTTATTTAACACCCACTTATGAAGTTGATGAGCTAAATACCCACTAAGATCTAAAATATCACCCTCCCACTACAAGTACACTTTTCACATACGACTAATTAGGCTTAAAACCAAGTAACAGAACAATATCATCAAAAACTGGTAGAAGTAAAGAATGTTGAGTAATAAAATAGGAGAAAGAAAAGTAGGACCTTTAGATGATCACCGGTAGCAGTACGTTCGATATCACGTTCAAGGGGAGAACGAAACATGGTCAAGTAAATTTGTTTAAAATGCTGAATCTGTGACGGTGTACGAGAACAAATTACTTCAGTGGCAGCTTTAAGAGTAGAAGTTTCTCCATATATAGCATTCTTCACAATAACGGCATCTCTGGTTGCTGGATCATACATCCATAGTAAAATTGCATCCTGCAAGAATTCAATGATGTTCAACAAACATACAGAAAACGAAAAGGATAAGATCAGAAATACAAGTGACAAGCAAGAGAGAAAGCTCTGTTAATGCATGGTTTTACATTGCATACATAGTAATCGATCAGTTATATTGTTGGCAAGTTAATGAACTATTTTGTGAAGTGATCAAAAAAATTAAGTAGGCTCGTGGATTTTTGTTAAATATGAACTTAAGGATAGATACTAGATACCCAATTTTTCTTATCAGGCTTAGTTGGGACTAAAGAAAACCATAAAAATGGGATGCACGGATTATGGTCTTCAGAATACTAAACATGTTTCATTTCTCCTGGTTTACCATGCGTGTTTAAGCAACAACGAGAAGATTTTTCTACCATACAAGTCATTGTCCACCCCTAGAGAGTAACATCATTTCATGGATCCAAATTAGATCATTCATGCTTAAAGCATCCAAGATAAACTAAACGCTTTAAATACTATTAGCTTTAATTCATTTTGGTCCTTGTATTTTAAGAATTTTGCTCATTTTAGTCCCTATACTTTCAAAATGATTATTTAGTCCGGTAATTATAAGAAGTGAACACTTTTGTCCATTCATTTTCTTCCTTATGTCATTTTTTCTATCACAACACACAACACTACACTCAATCAAAATATTCCTTAACATGTCAATATATCTATAAATTGAAGGGTTGGACATCAAAATCAAATATTCATGGATATCTCCAACATTTTTTATAAATATTCGTAAAACACACCTCAAGTTTGCCACTAAGCTCAGATTTTAGGCGTTTGGTGAGTTCCTCAGAGTACATGACTCTGTATTCCTGCTGAATGAGAGCACGCTGTGCTGCATCTCTATGTGCAAGGACATTGATAACTGCAGCGGTATCACATCCAAAACCTACAAAAAAATGAAAATCAATACCAAAACAAAATTATCAGTCAACAAAATCCCATTTCAATTTTCATCTAAACCCTTCACTTTTCTAGAAAAATACAAAGCCCCTAACTTTTTGGTCTAATTTTTATTTAGTCCCCTAAGTTTCAAAATGTTATATTTTTAGTCCTTAAATTTTGAGTTTCATTTCAATTTAGTCCCTAGCTTTCAAAAGGTTACAATTTCGCCCTTGAGATTTGAGTTTCGATTTCGAAGAATACAAAATTTACACTTTTTAACCTCTATTTTTCACTAATACCCACTTTCGATCTTTAATAATAATGTTTTTTAATTAATTTTAAAATATCTAAAAAATTATAATTTATTAAGTTTCACTATTTTTTTTCAAATTACTATTAAAATAAATTTAAAATTTTCACTTTATAATTATTTTCAATTAATTAATAAACATTAACACTAAAGATTATAGTGAGTACTTAATCGAGGTTAATAATGTAGATCTTGAAACGTATAGGTCAACTAAAACAAACTCAAATTTCAAAGTAAAATTGTAGCATTTTGAAACCTAGTGATGAAAGTTAAACTAAATTCAAAATGAATTAAATGCATAACATTTTGATACTTCGACACTAAACGAAAAAGAAACACAAAACCTAGGGACCAAAAATGCCTTTTTACCCACTTTTTCTCCAGCCCAGCAATAAAAACAGAGCAGCTGAACAGAGTGAATTTCAATTTCAAAAAAACCCCCATAATCAGATTCAAGCAGAGTATTCACCATACAGATTCTCCCCTTTTTCCCCTCATTTCCCCCCTTTTCCTGACGAGATAATCTCCACAAGAATAAAAGTAGAATCCAAACCTCAAATCAGCAAAAAAAAAATACATAAACAATTCCCAAATTCAAGTCCAAACACAAAACCAAAACAAAGGGGGATTAGAAGACGGACCTTTGAAGGCGCGGTAAAGTAGGACAGCATCATCCCGGGGAGAAGTAAGAAGAGGGGGAATGGTTAAGGAAGACATTAGGGAAAGAAAGTGAGAGGAAAAATTTTGAAGGGAAAGTTGAAGATCAGTGAGGGGTTATAATGGAGAAGGATTGTCGATTCCATTCAATATTGACGACTTGCTTTTTAGGACGCTGTCATCGAACGTACATTTTTATATTTGAATTATTCAAAATTTTGTCAATGTTTGTTTATTAGTATTTTATAGTACACCACTCTCTTGAAGAAAACATCAATTTCGAGTCTTTGTTTTCTTTTTTTTTTTTATTTTAACACGTTTTTCTTGTTAATTTCTATTCAAAGTTAAAAATATCTACGTGGATGAAAATATCGAAGTATTAATTCTACAAAATTTTTTTATGGTATTATTTATATTAGTGGCAGTCTGATGCTTATTTTTTTAGTCTTTTTAAATATAAAAATATATTTAAAAATATTTATATTTTATAGTAAAAAATTTCAAAAGTGTTTTTGGAACTTTTTACTTAAATATTTTTTAAACTTTTCTATTTATAAGAATTTTTCTTTTTCTTTTTCTTTTTTTTTTTTTGTGTTTAGTGTATTTTTCGACAATTTAATGGAAATGTCATTTCACCCTTTATATCAATATTAAATTTTTAGAAACGATGAAAATACTGACATGTCGATAAAAATTTAATATTATGTTTATATTTTATTTATGTGTCTATTTGGTTCTTAAATTTTTAAAATTAAATTATGTGTCTAATAGAAACCTAAAATTTTAATTTTATATTAGGTTGTATAGAATTCAAAATAAATATGTTGAATAGGTTAAGAACCTATTAGATAGATATATTGAGGTCAAAATTTAAATTAGACAACAACATTAAATTTATTTGTATGGAAAGACTAGGAATCCTACAAAGAAAAAAGAAAAAAGAAAAGAAACAAACAAAGAAACAAACAAAAAGAATAAGTTTGCACACTAGTGCGGCAGATGTTGTGTCTACTCATAGGGTGTGTTTAAATAAAAATAAAATCTTTTCGAAAACACTTTTTCTTAAATCATTCCAAAGTGGTCCTAAGTTAGTCAACGAATCTAAAGAAAGACTATTAAACTTCAACTCAAAGAATTAACTTACTTCTAAATGATCTTTCATGGTCTATTGTGCTAATATATCCTCTTAGGTTTCATAATCTATCTAAAAGGTCTTTTAGGGTTCATTGGACCGAGAAGTGCGAACAGGATAATTTCCAAATTAATTTGCCAGTCTTAGTTGAGGTCGAGGACCATAGAATGGGCTCCAACCTATTTCTTCCTCTTTTCCTCTAGACCTTCTCTCGGGTTTTATGTGTCATTTTGGTCCTAACTTTTTCTATCAGATTAATCTTGTGCTCGCAAAATTTTTTAGGACAATTTAACCCTTGGTCTAGAATTACTCACCATATTATCCCCACTCCTAAGTCTTAAGGAATTTCTATTTATCCAAAATTTGTGACTCTAATCTTGGGAGTAGAGCCCCAACATTTAATTTTGTTATGTTAACTACATATGCTTGGTGTAATGTAACTATTGTTTGAACACTAGAAATCAATCAGCAAGGTCCATCTTGAGCTTTGAGGTCACTAAAGCTAATCAACAAAAATACTCTTTATTTGAGATTTCTACTCAATTTGCTGGGTGCATTTATGTTCATTTTGGAATAGAACTTGAGTTATTTTTATACGTGTGCTTGCCTTTTCTCATTCTTGCAAGTATAAATATATCGAATTTGAATTTCTAACTATCCCCGTTTTTTAAGTTTCGGCCATCAATCATGTCAGTAATGTCTAGCCATCCCCTTTTCTAAAGTTTCGGCTAGGCTCCAAACACGCATCCACCACAATTAATCAACGTAACATTTATGTCATACCTCCTTTCCTAGTGAAGAGGTATAAACTTACGAACTTGGTTTTTCTTTTGTCAATTATGAGTTTTATCCGTAAGTTATAAGTGGAGAATATGGGCGGACTTAGTCTGCCTATCTTTTCTTTTGTGATGACGATCTTCAACGTTCTTCACTTCTTCCTCATAGTCTTTCCCAACTTAATTTCAACTTTCTCCAAGTCATGATAGCCTTTTCTTTTAAGAATTAACTATTTGATTAAATATTAAATCTTGTAAGGACTTAAAAAATAATAATAATAAATAAAAAAAATTAAAAAAAAACCAAGGCGCCTCCTTGTCCCCATTGCTACAAAATTTTAATAGTTGTTGCTCAAGTGAACATAACTAAACTAACATACTTAAATTTGTTAGTGACCAAAAGGTTTGTAGTTCGAATCTCTTACTCCTATTGTATTAAAAATTAAAAACAATCATCTCATCACGTCTCTTGTACATGTCCCTACTTTAAAAACATCAACATGTAACCTCCCAAGCTTAAGATTTAGATCAAGATTCGACACCTAGTGGCCTTGGGATATTTACATGCTTCCGAGAAAAATTTTCAAGAGATCATTCAACATATAATTGTTTCAAACTAAGCACATTTAACTTTGGAGTTTCTATGATTGAGTCACTAAAAAGGAATGTGCACCTTATTGATGTAGATAGTAGTTTTCAATTCTTTTAAGCCTTTCTTAATCATACTTTTATATCCTCAGGATTTATCTCATTCGGATATGATATAGGTTCATTTGTGTAATCTAAACTCCATCTTTATTATTCAATGTTAAGGCAAACTTTGAATGGTGTTATATAAGGCAAGCAAAAGTAGGAAAAGCATTAGGGAAAATTAAAAGGATATTGTCCTTTTAGAAACTATTTAGGAAAATATCGTTGTTTTCAAACTATTTGTAAAAATATTGTTTTTTTTTTTTTAAAATAAGTCGAGGGTTGAAAATAGGTCGAATTTTGAACCCTCGACCTTCCTTTCATTTGTACATCGAACTTTGAACCCTCGACCTTGCCCTTCCTAACATTATTATTGAGTCTGTTTAATTAACATTTCGGAGACCTTCTTCTATCAAAAGATCGTATTTCTAAATTTTCATAAGGTCCCCCTGGAATTCCTTCCAAAGCTTGTTGAATAATTTTTACGGATTCTGTCATCTCAGCAAGTCTGACTAAATAACGAGCTAATGAATCTTCTTCTTTTTTCCACTGAACTTCCCAATCAAATTCGAGAGCGAGATTATGAGAGAGAGCAAGATTTTGAGAGAGCGAGAGCGAGAGCGAGATTTTGAGCGTGAGCGTGAACGAGAGCGAGAACGAGAGCGAGAGCGAAATAGCGAGATTTTGATAGAGAGCGAGAATACCGTACAAATTTTCCTTTTTTTCCTTTTTAATTATTACACATTCCACCTTTTTTCTAATCCTTTTTTTTAATTTTTCATTTTATAAAAAAAAATTCTAAAAATATTTTATTATTTTATTTAAACTCTAAAAAGAATAAATTAAAAAAAATAATAACTCATAAAAATAAAAAAAAAATGTAAATTAAATATCTCATTTAAATAAAAATAATTACAAAAATCAATGTGTCCCACAAGGCGGACGTTGTCGATTTCGAGCTGGTTGTCGTCGTTGACTTCAAACTTGAGGTTGCTCCGGTTCTTCTTGATGTTGCTATGGTACCTCTGCAGGCGTTTCATAATATAAATATTCATTATGCTCTCCACGACCCCGACCATGTCCATGCACGTATGAAGACGAAGGACCAGCCTCTAAGTCATAATGTTCTGAACCAAATGTTGGCATCACCATCATCAAACTAACATAATCAGTTTGACTCTGTGTCTGCGTCATAGGGGACAACTCTTCCACATTATGTGCAACCTCATCAAACTCATCCTCTTCCCGAACAGGTCCTCTACGTCTAGGAACTGGTGGAGGAACAATAGGTATATCGTACATATAATGAATTTTCTCCATATAGCTTTGGTTGTCACTACATATAGCAAGAACCTAGTTCGGATCATTCACAACCTCACGGAGTCTACTGTTGTTCGATCTCTGTGAATTATAAAACAATTAGACAATATTTAAATTAAAAAAAAATAGATAATATTCATTCATTTACCAGATGACCCACAGCTGCTCCCGGACGAGTGACGTAGCGCCTTGTGATATTATTATACCAATGAATATATTCTGGAGTGACATCTGTATCAAACTGTTCAAGAGAAACCCCCACTGCAATAAACTTTCACGATAGTGCCATCGCACTACCAAATGTGCAACATTTTCGAACCAATCTCCAATCCTTAGGTCAATATCATGCAGTACGGGTTCAGTATTACAAGGGGATAAAACATCCTACTGAAAATCGAATTGTCTCATCACCCTGGAAGATGCCACTCACCAATGTGAAAACATATGAGATGACTCATCGTCCGCCATATGTTTTGACCATTCGTATAAAAATTAGGCAAAGTATGTACATTAATTTTGTACGGCTCCCAGATAACCTGAAACACAAAATATTATATTAGAGAATATTAAAGACAAATACAATAAAAATGTGAATAAAATAATCAATTAGGTTTAGTGTAATGTACCTGTTCAGGTTGAAGCAAGATATTTCTCTAGTAGTACGATCTCGCCATACAACATATGATCGATGAATGGACTGGTCGTACAAAACATCGGGATCAACAGGTCATGGGTTTAAAGCCATGATCTGAAAAAAAATATATATATTAAAATTGACTATAATTGAATAATAGAGAAAAATGTGAGGGTAAAGAATAATGTAAAACTTTATTGATTACAAAAAAAAAAAAAAAAAAATTGAATATACAATAAAATGAATATATAATAAAAAAAATTATTTATTATTCAATCCCTAACTATCTGGAGCCCGTCTTAGTAACGAAGGACACTTCGATTATGTCCTAACTGGTTACAAAATCCACATCGTTGTCGAGTGGCTGGTTCTGTCCAATCCATCTCGTTGTGATAACGTGAACTTTTCGGTCTACTAGGTCTTCTCAACAACGATGGATCAAGATGTAAGACGGGCATATTAGGGTGTGTGATCCAGTAATCTTCATGCGGTATAGGTTGAAATTGAGGAAAGTAACATTTAGCATACATTGACAATTTGTATAAAATTTTCGTAGTTTATGTTAAAATGTGAGCAAACGGCCATAAAATGCAAGCATGGAATGTCGAATGTTTGCCACTTGTTAGTACCGCTCGGACCTGTTTAGCCTCAATATTTGAACATTTCCTCCTTTGGCATTGAGACTATGACGGCCGATCTTCACATGAAACACACCTTCATACCGATTGTATGATTGTACTTCATGTTTACTAGATCGTGCAGCCCATTTATTTATTTTGTCGTGTGCGTACCTGGATTTTTACTCCACTTAGTATTATAAAATATGTTTGAAATAAACTATTAATAAATTATATATATAAAAAAAAAAATAACATTTCCAGGTGTATTTATCTTGACGCTCCAATGTATCCCTTATTTTTGCTCTTCTTTTCTCGAAATAGTTCACACATTTGAAAAATGTTATCTGAGCAAGAGCATTTATAGGCAACATTCGAGCTCCTTTGAGGACTCTATTTATGCACTCTGATAGATTTGTTGTCATCCACTCATATCTAAATCCTCCATCATGTTCTTGAGTCCATTGCTCTAAACTAATGTTGTCAAAAAAAACTTAGACAGCTTCGTTTTATTCTTTTGATATCTTCAATTGCTTTATTGAACTTTTGAATTTGAAACTGACATTCGACACGATAAACATAATTTTTCAATGAATTAAATTTATACTTTTTATTGAAGTTGCTGACGATATGTCGTAAGCAGAAACGATGGTGACATTTCGGTCCCGTCCAACCATTTGCTGGGTTGTTCACTGCTGCAATTATACCAGCATGTCGATCTGAAATTAAACACACCTCTTCGTGTGTTACAATTTCTCTCAGGCATTTCATACTTAGTGATCTCGAACAAGCAATCATACCAAGCGGTACTGTTCATGTAACAAGTGGCAAGCATTCGGTATTCCATGCTTGCATTTTATGGCCGTTTGCTTACATTTTAACATAAACTACGAAGATTTTATTGAGGACTACTACAAATTGTCAACGTATGCTGAATGTTACTCTCCTCAATTTCAACCTGTACTGCATGAAGATTACTGGATCACGCACCCTAATATGTCTATCTTACATCCTGATCTATCGTTGTTGAGTAGACCTGGTAGACCGAAAAGTTCACGTTATCACAATGAGATGGATTGGACAGAACCAGCCACTCGACAATGATGTGGATTTTGTAACTAGTTAGGACATAATCGAAGGAAGTGTCCTTCGTTACTAAGACGGGCTCCAAATAGTTAGGGATTGAATAATAAATAATTTTTTTTATTATATATTCATTTTATTGTATATTCAATTTTTTTATTATAATTTATTGTATATTCAATTTTTTTTATAATAATCTATTGTATATTTAATTTTTTTTTTTTGTAATCAATAAAGTTTTACATTATAATAATCTAATATATTCAATTTATAATATAATAATCTAATATATTCAATTTATTCAATTTATTGTCTAATGATTATTCAATTATAGTATAATAATCTAATATATTCAATTTGTTGTCTAATGATTATTCAATTATAGTATAATAATCTAATATATTCAATTATAGTCTAATGATTATTTAATTATAGTATGATTATTAGCTCTTTTTTCTCTTTTTTTATATATATTTCTATGGAAAGTTCAAATAAAGTGAAGACTCTCGCTCTCTTAGTCTTGCTCTCTCCTAAGATCTCGCTCTCTCAATATCACTCTCTCCTAAGATCTCGCTCTCTCACTCTCGCTCTCTCTGTTATTGTTGTTATTTTTCCATTAATGATTACTAGCTTTCATTTCTTCTGGAACAATCACAAACACTTTTTTTATTATGGATCTACTACCAGAAACTCAATGTGTAATCTTAGCATTCAATGTGTATTCTTGAATAATCTCATTTTTCAATTATTCAACCATTTCATTTTACCAAGTTCAATGTTAGTCAGATTAGTCAATATAAACTAAATCTCGCTCTCTCCAATATTCTCGCTTTGAATCTCGCTCTCTCCTAAAATCTCGCTTTGAATCTCGCTCTCTCTTAAAATCTCGTTCAACATCTCGCACTCTCCTACTATCTCGCTTTGAATCTCGCTCTCTCCTTAATCTGCTTCAGCCCACTTATCTCCTTAATCGCTTTGAAGTTTCAATATGTGTAACCTTCGACAACCTAATATACAAAATTTTGTTCGTAGACAAAACTAATTCAGAATTGTCTTTCATTCCAAGGCATAACTTGTATCCATACGCTTCATATTCGCCTGGAGTTCGCTCCCAGAAATATAGCCATCCCCACCCCCTCATGTCAATCCCACAAGCCTCTGTCTAATTCGAAATGATAAAAATGCATAGGTTATTAGAAGTAGCTCGAGTACACAGATACATATAGTATACCATCTCATTACTTTATTTCCTCTATGAAGAAAAAAGAAAAGTAATAAACCTGCAATCTCGAGGGTGGATGTGTGTCGAAACTTCAACCTTCGACAACCTAAGCGAGATTCGCGAGATTTCCCTTGTCGAGGGTTGAAGTTTCGGCTTATGTATTGTTTCCAAGTTTTTTTTTTGTTCGTCGAGTTCTCAACGTTCGACCTCCATATTAGTCAAGTTCTCAACGTTCGACCTCTAGCCTCGAACTCCTAAAACAACAATATTTCTCTAATAAGTTTCAAAACAACAATATTTCTCTAATAAGTTTCAAAACAACAATATTTCTCTAATAAATTTTGAAAACAACAATATTAATATTAGAGGTCCAAAAGCATTATACCTTTTTTTCTACCCTCATTTATTTTAATGACCCTACTCTCTTAATGTGGGAGCTAAATCATCCAATAATTAGTTAACATTAATTATAAAAATATTTATATCACGATGTTAACAGTTTGTTAAAAATTAAGTTCCCGTTCAATAACCATTTTGTTTTTTGTTTTTTATTTTTGAAAATTAGGCCTATTTTCTTCTCTCTTTTTTTTTCATGATTTACATCTTTATTAAATATAATGGTTTATTAAGTATAATAATTGAATTCTTAGCCAAATTTCAAAAAAAAATTAATTTTTTAGTTTTCAAATTTTGGCTTGATTTTTTACATCATTGGTAAAAAATAGATAACAAATGAAGAAATTTGGAGGTAGAAATAATGTCTATAGGCTTAACTTTCAATAACAAAATAAAAAATAAAAAAATAATGAAAACAAAACACAAAATGGTTACCAAATAGGGCCTAAAATTTCTTGGACATTTGTTCATAATTTGGCAAACTTTGCCTCTTGATAGACAAACACTCGCCTTGAAATTTTAATTTTTTAAACTTCTTTGATTAAAACTCAATATTATCCTAATAAAATTTGAAATTTAGGGGTATTTTGACCTTCAACTTCAAGTTGGTGGATCGAGTTATTATCGTTCATTCTATGTTTGAGGCTCCCATTAATAGTTAGTGTTTCTAATTATTATAATATACAATTAATTACACTATTACTATCTCAAATCTCTATTTGTTATAGGGGCCGTTTGGTTTAAGATTTCATATATGCTTGATAATATGATGTCGGAGAATAGGATGTTTAATAGTCAAAGATGACTGTGTTTGGTTGTGCATGAGAAATACTATTAGAATTTTATAAAAAAAAATGTTTGTATTTAATTTATGAAATTAACTTTGAAAATCTAATATAGTTGTAATAGATTAATTAATTAAACAATAAGTATCATTCAATATATTAGTAACAATTAGAAAAAATTTCACAGATAGAAAAAATGTCAAACCATTTATAGAAATAGAAAAAGAATACTAATAGACCTCTATCAATGTCTATCACATAGTATTAATGATAGACTTCTATCAGTTTCTATCACACTGATAAACTTCCATTAGCCTCTATCAGCCTCTATAGAAGAAGATTAAATTTTTTTATTGTGTGTAAATAGTTTCTCTTAGTTTTTTATTTTTGAAAATATACCTAAAAATTAATTAATTAAGAATCAATATTAATTTTATTATAAATATTTGAACATTGACTAATTTATAATTAAAATTAACCGATTAATATATTTTATGAACATTATATTAATAATAATCTAATGATTGATAGTTTTATATTTAATTAGGTTTAACATTGGTGATTTTAATTTTAATTAAATAATATAAGAAAATATATTTTAGTAAACAATATATTATGTAAAAAATTGTAAAAAAAGAGATAAAATATGATATATTAACAAAGAATATTAAAAGATATTTTATAAATATGACAGGTTAATAATTAATGAATTAATAAAAAATAATCACAATAAATAACTAATTGACTATAAATAATTAATAATGATTATATGTTCCTAATGAATTATCAAATTAAAATTAATTTCAATAAATAATAACTTGATTATTGAAAAAAGTGAATTTTTGTACTAACTAAAAGTAGCCAATTCTAGTTTACCATTTAACTATATTTAGATATTGTTAGCTAATTAATTAATAATTGATGTAAAAAATTAATTACATTCATTTCATAAATGTATATTGTACAAATAAGTTAACTAAATATTTCAATATGTTATTATTGATTTATTAAAATAAATATTTATGTTAATTTTGTTAAATTAATATTGATTAATTAATTAACTAATTCAAAATGAAGTTATACATAAAATGAAAAACAGAGAGAAAAAAGAAAACCCACAGTTTTGAAAAGAAAATAAAAACCTTTGTATGTGGAAAATGAAGATTCATGTATATAGCTTATTGTCAGGCAAAGAGTTGAAGATCGTAAAACAAATATGGGATTTATATACTTTTGTCAATTCCCATGCAAAAACCATCCATCGAAACTACTCCATAGTGTTTACTATTTCTTACCTATTCTCTTTTTTTCTCTTGGTTATAATGTTTACTATTTTTAAATATAGACTATTATAACCTACAAACTATAACCGTCAACTCAATACTCAAACACCCCTTATATCTTATTTATAATAAGTTACAAAACTTGTAGTATTAAAAAAAAAAAAAAAAAAAAAAAAAAAAAAAAAAAACTCATTTACACGCTCAACTACCACAAAATTTTTAAAAAAAATGATTAAAAATAAATAGTTATTTTTACAAAAAAAAAAAAAAAAAAAAAAAAAAACCAATTATAAGACTTGAAACTCTTGTTTAAAAAATATGAATACATGTCACTTAATGATGAATTATGCAGAAAAAATAAAAACTTGGGTCCAAAAACAAATACAAAAGTACAATAAATTGGATGGCATTTTTAAACTAACCAATTATATAGATTTTTCTTTTCAAAATTGATTTCATGTTTGGTTGGTTGAACGATGCTTATAGATAAAAAGTTTAACATCTGACATCAAGATCAATGGTATATATTATAATAAGTTGTATTCTTTTCAAGTTGGTTAATTTTATATTTTAATTGAATAATCCAATTATTATAAATAAAAGTGGCTAAATTAAATAAAATATCCTAAACTTTGCAAAAATTAAAAAAAAATACCAACCATCGAAGTAAAGAAGAGAAAGGAAATGAAAGAGAGCAATGATAAAATGCAGACAAATGGTTTTCATCCATATGTAAAAATATTAATACGTTTTTTTTAAGAGGTTAAGAATATCAATGCAACTTTTGAAAGTCAAAGAATATTTATTCAAACAAATACTAACTATTTACATCTATAAATCAACATTTAAAAATATTTTCTATAATTTAGTTTAAATAAATAGTGTGGGTACTTGTTTGGAGTAATTGTAATAAATAGTATTTTTAGGGTTAATAATTAAATATATAGCAACATTTTAAAAAAATTACGAAGATAGTAAAATATATATTTTAAGGCTTAGACTAAATTTTGTTAAAGCTATAAATTCTTTTTTATTGTGTTATATTTACTAATATTTTGAGTCTAATTATTATATTTATAACCGCTCCTTTATTTTCTATCCGCAAGCTTTGACCAAGTCTTCCTGGCTCATTTTTCCCTTGTATGGTACCTAATCTTTATATCTATTATTTCTCTACCCAAAAGGCTGTTGTACAAAATAAAATATTGACTTTCATATTCTTGTAAAGGACATGCATTTGAAAATTATACCTTTTTATTGTTTAAGGTTAAATGGAAAACTAAATTTAAGATCTATTGAGAATACAAACTAAATTTAATATTTATTTTATGTGATAGATATTAGTATCTAGTTGAAAAAATTTCTGATCAACTTAGATATTTAAAGTATAAGCATTGGAACTACTGATTAAACCTAGTGTTTTGATTTTTGTTACAGTGGTAATTATGATTTTTTTAATGGTTATTTTTATATTATTTGTTTGAAAAATTATCCTTGTGAAGTTGTATCAATTTTTAAATTTAGGTGTTATAATCTTAACTTTAAACTTTAAAATGAGTTTCTTCACTTACAAACTTGGTTTTTCTTTTGTCAATTATGAGTTTTATCCCTGATTTATAAGTGGGGAATATGAGCTAAATCATCAGTGTATTTAACCAATTCCCTAATGTGCATCCTTTTCCTTTTTGGGCGGACTTAGTCTGCCTATCTTTTCTTTCGTTATGACGACCTTCCGCGTTCTTCACTTCCTTCTCATAGCCTTTCCCAACTTAATTTCAACTTTCTCCAAATCATGATAGCCTTTTCTTTTAAGAATTAACTATTTGATTAAATATTAAATCTTGTGAGGACTTAAAAAAAACAAAAAAAAAAAAAAAAAACCCAAGCGCCTACTTGTCCCCATTGCCACAAAATTTTAATTAGAATTTCACATGAATGAGGAAAAAAATGATGTAGTTGTTGCTCAAGTGAACATGACTCAACTAACATACTGAAATTTGTTAGCGACCAAAAGGTTGTTGTTTGAATCTCTTACTCCTATTGTATTAAAAATTAAAAACAATCATCCCACTATTGTCTCTTGTACATGTCTCTACTTTAAAAAGTTTCAATTCTATAAACTTTTGATGTTGAATCATATAACCTCCCAAGCTCAAGATTCAGATCAAGATTCGACACCTAATAGCCTTGGGATACTCACATGCTTCCTAGAAAAATTTTCAAAAGATCATCCAACATATAATTGCTTCAAGCTAAGTACATTTGACTTTGGAGTTTCTATAATTGAGTCACCAAAAAAGAATGTGCACCTTGTTGGTGTAGATAGTAATTTTCAATTCTTTTAAATCTTTTTTAATCATACTTTTATATTCCCAAGATCTCCGTCTTTGTTATTCAATGTTAAGACAAACTTTGAATAATGGTGTTATATAAGGCAAGTAAAAGTAGGAAAAGCATTATACCTTTTTTTCTACCCTTATTTATTTTAATGACCCTACTCTCTTACGTCACTTGATATGTGTTATGTGGGAGCTAAATCATCCAATAATTAGTTAACATTAATTATATCGATATTTTAATCACAATGTTAAAGTTGGTTAAAAATTAAGCCTCGTTTAATAACCATTTCGTCTTTTGTTTTTAGTTTTTTTAAAAATTAAGCCTATTTAATCCCTATTTTTTATCATGATTTACGTCTTTATTAAATACAATGGTTTATTAAGTAAAATTGTTGAATTCTTAACCAAATTTCAAAAACAAAATCAAGTTTATTTAAAAAGCTACTTTTTTTAGTTTTCAAATTTTGGCTTGATTTTTTAAGTCATTGGTAAAACATAGATAACAAATGAAGAAATTTGGAGATAAAAGTAATGTCTACCGGCTTAACTTTCGTAAACAAAAAACAATATGATTATCAAATAAGACCTAAAATTTTTTAGACATTTATTCATAATTTGGCCAACTTTGTCTCTTGATAGACAAACACTCGCCTTCAAAATTTTAATTTTTTAAACTTCTTTGATTAAAACTAAATATTATCCTAATAAATTTTGAAATTTAAGGGTATTTTGACCTTCAACTTTAAGTTGGTGGAGTGAGTTATTATCGTTCATTCTATGTTTGGGGTTCCAATTATAATAGTTAGTGTTTCTAACTATTATAATATACAATTAATTACACTATTACTATTTCAAATCTCTATTTGTTATAGAGGTCGTTCGGTTTGAGGTTTCATAGATGCTTTGGAATATGATATCGGAGAATAGGATGTCTAGGAATCAAAGATATTTTATAAATGTTTATAATATACAATTAATTATAATAGTTAGTGTTTGGTTGTACATGAAAAATACTATTAAAAAAAATGTTTGTATTTAATTTATGAAATTAATTATGAAAATCTAATATAGTTGTAATAGATTAATCAATTAAACAATAAATATCATTCAATATATTGGTAAAAATTAGAAAAAAATTCACAGATAGAAAAAATATCAAACTATTTATAGAAATAGAAAAAAAAACACTGATAAACTTCTATTAACCTCTATCAGCCTATGAAGGAAGATTAAATTTTGTTATTGTGTGTAAATAGTTTTCCTTATTTTTCTATTTTTGAAAATACCCCTAAAAATTAATTAATTAAGAATCAATAATAATTTTATTATGAATATTTGAAAATTGACTAATTTATAATAAAAATTAACCGATTAATATATTTTATGAACGTTATATTAATTATAATCTAATGATTGATCATTTTTATACTTAATTAGGTTCAACATTGGTGATTTTAATTTTAATTAAATAATATAAGAAAATATATTTTAGTAAACAATATATTATGTAAAAATTTGAAAAAATGAGATAAAATATGATATATTAACAAAGAATAGATATTTTATAAATATGATATGTTAATAATTTGTGAATTAATAAAAAAATAATCACAACAAATAACTAATTGACTATAAATAATCAATAATGATTATATGTTCCTAATGAAATATCAAATTAAAATTAATTTCAATAAATAATAACTTGATTATTGAAAAAAATGAATTTTTGTACTAACTAAAATTAACTAATTCTAGTTTACTATTTAACTATATTTATATATTGTTAGCTAATTAATTAATAATTGATGTAAAAAATTAATTACATTCATTTCATAAATGTATATTGTAAAAATAAGTTAACTAAATATTTCAATATATTATTATTGATTTATTAAAATAAATATTTGTGTTAATTTTGTTAAATTAATATTGATTAATTAATTAACTAATTCGAAATGAAGTTGTACATAAAATGAAAAACAAGGAGAAAAAAGAAAACCCATAGTTTTGGAAAGAAAATAAAAACCCTCGTATATGGAAAAATGAAGATTCCTAAAAATAGCTTATTGTCAGGAAAAGAGTTGAAAATTGTGAAACAAATATGAGATTATATCCATTCTCATGCAGAAAACCATCCAACCAAACTACTCCATAATGTTTTCTTTTTCTTACTTATTCGCTCTTTTTCTCTTTGTTACAATCTTTATTGTTTTATATCAAGACTAAAATAGTATGCACTTCAAATATATACTATTATAACTTACAAACTATAACAGTCAACTCAATGCCCAAACACCCCTTATATCTTATTTATAATAAGTTACAAAACTTGTAGTATTAAAAAACAAAACTCATTTACACGCTCAACTACCACAAAATTTTAAAAAAATTATTACATTAAATAGTTATTTTTAACAAAATATATATATATATATATCAATTATAAGATTTGAATCACTCAGCTTAAAAAATATGAATACATGTCATGAATTATGTAAAAAAAAAAACTTTAGTCAAAAAACAAATACTAAAGTATAATAAATTGGATGGCATTGTTAAACTAACCAATTATATAGATTTTTCTTTTCAAATTTGATTTCATGTTTTGTTTGTTCAACGATGTGTATAGATGAAAAGTTTAAACATCTGACATCAAGATCAATGATATATATATAAATAAATTGTATTATGTTCAGGTTGGTTAATCTTATATTTTAATTGAATAATCCAATTATTATAAATAAAGTGGATAAATTCAATAAAATATCCCTAAACTTTGCAAAAGTTAAAAAAAAAAATACCAACGATTGAAGTAAAGAAAGAAAGGAAATGAAAGAGAGAAGTGATAAAATGCAGACAAATGGTATTCATCCATATGTAGGAATAGTAATACGTTTTTTTAAAAGATTAAGAATATCAATGCAATTTTGAAAGTTAAAGAATATTTATTCAAACATTAACAATTTACATCTATAAACCAACGATCAACTTAATTTAAATTACAATATTTAAAAATATTTTCTATAATTTAGTCTAAATAAATAATGTAGGTACTTGTTTGGAGTAATTGTAATAGATAGCATTTTTAGGACTAATAATTAAATATATAGAAACATTTTTAAAGAATTATAAAGATAGTAAAATATATATTTCAAGGTTTAGAATAAATTTTGTTAAAGCTATAAATTCTTTTTTATTGTGCTATATTTACTAATATTTTGAGTCTAATTATTATATTTATAACCGTTCCTTTATTTTCTATCCGCAAGCTTTGACCAAGTCTTCCTGGCTCATTTTTCCCTTGTATGGTACCTAATCTTTATATCTATTATTTCTCTACCCAAAAGGCTGTTGTACAAAATAAAATATTGACTTTCATATTCTTGTAAAGAACATGCATTTGAAAATGATACCTTTTTATTGTTTAAGATTAAATGGACAACTTTATTTAAAAAAAAAAAAAAAAAAGTTATAATAATATTTTAGTTTTGCATTTGGGTTTATTCTATCTCGATGTATCCTCAATAAATCTTAAAAGTAGACTATGCAGTTAGTTTCGTGTTGATCTTTTTTTAAAAAAAAAAAAATCTGTACAAGCACTTCCTTTATAAATTGTAAAAATATATTTCTATAATGCTTTTTCTTGCATGAAAATTTTGGTTATTATTATTATTTAACCAATTTTGATCAAAGTTAACTTTGAAAAACTAAATTTAAGGTCTATTAAAAATATAAAGACTGGATTAATTTATTAAAAAATATATATATAAAAACTATAATTGAATAATTGAATGTACTTGTACGAAAATAGAATAAATTCCAAATTGTAATAGCCAAATGACTCATGTATTACGACTTTTGACATCCTCTTGGGATTGTTGTAATTTTTCTAGAATGATGTTTTTTCAGATATTATTCGTCTATAACGATGTTAGAAGTAGTTGGTTTGTGCTGTTTTTGTTTCTTGCCTAAAAAATATATTTTATCCCAAAAAATTATAAAATGGAATTAGGAAGAAATTGAGAATATAGTTTTTATAAGTTTATTTTATGTGATAGTTATTAGTATTTAGTTGAAAAAAAATTATGATCAAGTATAAGCATAGGAACTACTGATTAAACCTAGTGTTTTGATTTTTGTTACAGTGGTAATTATGATCTTTTTTTTAATGGTTATTTTTATAATATTTTTTTGAAAAATTATCGATCTTAAGCGAAGTTGTATCAATTTTAATTTAAAATTTTCAATTTTAGAAAATTGTACAAATTTAGGTGTTATAATCTTAACTTTAAACCTTCAAAATGTTCTAAGGGTAACATTTAGTGTTTTTCTCCAAATATTTAGCTAAAAAGTTTTCACTCATTTTTTTTTTTTAAAGAAATATGAATAGATTTTTCTTTTATTTAAAATCCTGACTGGTTTTTGTACTTCCATTCATCGTCATTGTCGTTGTTGTCGTTGTCGGTGGCTATTTTGATTCCTATAATTTAATGACAAAATTGTTGGTGTATTCAAGATTGTTATGATTGATTTCCAATCGAAGTTATCAATCTACTAACTATGGTAGATTCTTTGCCATCTGAAATTCGAATTTTTATCGAGGATATTATTTTTGTTGATATGGACGTTAATACTGTGTTTTTTTTTGTCATGTTCCTAAAGAGGTGTGATTTCCACAACAGTAGAACATGTCTGGTTCGATTTTAGAGCCATCACAAGATGTACTTATTTATCGACGAGGACTGCAATATGGATTATCGAAGAACATGAGATGAAGCAAGATTTTAGTTGATGAGTTTAAATTTGAATCTTCAAATACAAAGACAATATGAGGAGATGGAAAATCCGTAATTACAAATAGGGGTGTTCATGAGTTGGGTTGGGTTGGAAAACTTTTTAGACCCAACCGAATTGTTATCCAAATAACCCTTATTAAAAAAATAAACCCAATCCTACCATCAAATATTTGGATTAGGTTGGTTCGGATTAATCGGGTCATTTATTTAAAATTTTGTTCTAAAAAAACAATATGTAAATATGTAAAAATCTAATTTAATTATTTTCATATATTGAATTAAGATTAACAATTTCAATTTATATAGTGAAAATTTTCTTTTTAAAGTGCAAAGGAATTACTTTTAAAAGTTGTAAAAGAAATTATTATTCAAAAAATATTGAAATTAGATAAAATTAAAATCTCTGTCATATTTTTTAACACCCCTAATTACAGATTTTGTAACATGTCAGGTTAGAAAATCTATAAATACAAATTCCATAAAATGATGGTCATATTTTTGGGTTAAAAAACACTTTCGATATCTAAACTTTCATAAATTAACAATTTAATCTCTAAACTTTAATTAGTAACTACTTGATCCTTGTACTTTAATCAGTAACGGTTTAGTTCTACTTTTAAATTTGTAATTTAGTCCTTTTACTTTAATAAGTAATAATCATTTATAAAGACTTAATCCCTATCGTGAAAAATATTATCAAAATTTAATGAAACTTTTAACACATGTAGGTCGATTACCTAGTTGAAAATCAAATTTATTTATAAATTATAAAGGCTAGGTCGTTACTCAAGATAATAAATGATTTAAAGGTCTAAAAAATGCATATCTATAATTGCTTTTAAAAAAATTTAATGTAAGTAGTTACTCTTTTTTAGTTCAATAAGTTGGTAGTCGAACCATTAATTTTTTAAAATGGTAATTGATGTTCTTATTCACTTAACTATTATTGGATTTACTGAACGAAACATATTTACAAAGATTGTTAAAATATTGAAGCTATGTCAATTTAATTTCTTTTTAAAAAAAAATCCCTCAATTCACATCAATGTATACTAAATATGTTAAAGGTTCAATGATCTAGCTTATAAAACAAAAAACAGGTCACGTAAATATAGACTCCATTTGGGATTATTATAGCTTTTAAAATAATTGCTCGCGGTTGTGGTTTTAGAAAAACTAACTATGAAAAAAAATATAATAGTGTTTGGTAAATTTCAACTTAAATTTGAAAAAGTAGGTTGGAATGTTTGGTAAATAAATAAAAAAGATCTTTTTTTAGATTTAATAACTAAAATAGATTTATAATCATTTTTTTTAATTTTTGTAATTTAAAATTTTAAATAATTGATTAGTATGATAAATTTTGTATGTTATTAAGAAAAATAGTTTTATTTAAAAAATATCAATACGATATACTTTAAAAAAGATGATGCATTTAACTCATGAAAAATAGAAAATAAATTTGATTAGGTGAAAAATATATAAATATATAAAAATAAATCTACTAACTTTTAGATTCTCAGATTTTTCTAACTGCATTTAAATTAGACTATATGCATAAACAGTAATTTTAAATAAAGCTAGATATTTTTATTAAAGCTAAATAAAGCTAAATAAAAAATATGATTTTTTTTAAGTATTAATATGATTAATGTCTATCACTGATAGATAGTGATATTTTGTTATACTTAAAAATATTTCCAACAATTTTGTCATTTAAAACAATTATCATATTATTTATTATTTTTTTTTATTAAATATAGAGTAATTAAAAGTCATCTTCTTTTGTTAATCTTTTTCAATAATGAAAAGTGGAGTGTCCATGTGGCTAAATATAAGCTACTTTGACTTGGACAACCATTTTCTTTTGTATCCATTAAGTTATATAATTTCTTCTATGAATATGATGTTGATTGTTGACTATAATATTGATGTGGACTTTTGTAAGAAAATATTATTCAGATAAAAAAACATTAGTATGAAGGAGCCAACCATTTCAATGGTCGAGGAAGATTTTATTTATTTGTTATTATTTTTTAGAAAAATATAAGCGAGTGAAGATTTAAACGTTTAATATTTTAATCAATGATATATACATTTTAAAAGGTTAAACTATACGAAAATTGTTTTGGATAACAATTTGTTAATTTATTGAGTATATGCATGTTTTCACATTACTTTTTCGTTAAAATATGTGGATGAATTAATGAAAATGAAAGAATATAAATTATGCCTAGGGTAGAGAAGCATGTTCTTTACATCCATTTGGGTATTTGACCTTCAATCATGATCTTTACAAGTATTAATCCGTACGTCATTCCCTGATAAAGCTGTTTCTTTGCTCAACAATATATGAATAATTCAAACCTTTAACTCTTTGATCAAAGATACATACTTTATGTCATTGAACAAATGTCATGACAGAATCAAAGGTCCAAAACACTACCAATTTTACAAGATGGCTACCTTACAATCATCAATATACCATCTAGACTAGAATTCCATTGAAGATTATCAATCTAAGATTCTACGATGTAGATGAACAACAATAAGGGATCTTTAAAAGCTTTGTCATTCTTCTTCATCAGCTTGAGCAGCCACAATCTCTGAGTCCAACTTGTCTAGTAACTCTTCACTGACATGTTTGCCGACAGATATCATATCGAGAATTATGCTTGGATCGAGCCCTGCACCGCCACGTTTTGTCAACCCGCATATGTGACCATGCCTGTTGACGGATATGGAGACTGCAGAGCTCATTTGAGATTCTTCTTCCAAAGTAGCATCAATGATGTAGTGCTTACCCACCTTTGTCAATGTAACTATGGCTGGAACCCCAGATGTGTCGAACTGTAGAAATTCTTCATCACTTACATCAACTTCAGGTTGTTCGTTGGCTGATGATTCTGCAGCAACGTGGACTTTTGGGATGCCTGTACTGCTCAAAGCAGCCTTGGGAAGAACAGTTGGAAGTTTTATTAGTTTCATCTTGTTCGTAGTAACCATGAGTATTGAAAGATTTAATGAAGTATCAAGGTTGAAGTTTTATATTAATTGAAAAACACGAGCTAATACTTCTTCAATGAAAGTAGAAAGAAAACAATAACAAAGAAAGATAATGGACACAGCAACACTAGACTACCAGCCTTTTCCACAAGAGAGCTAGTAACCTCTCCCTCCTAAGAAGCCAACTGTCATTAGGAAATTTCCCATTTTACCCCTCTGATATGTGATGGCCTAGCAAAGATTTCAAAATTGAAAGAGACAAATATAGGCTTCAGGGATTTCAGTTGCCAAACTTAACTTCGCTCAATCAGAAATGAACATCATACTGATGTTTATTGGATATTGTTTTGGTTAAACAAGCCAAGGTTATATGGTCATGATGCATTGTAAAGTATAAACAATAAGTACAAAATTTGGTTATTAATGTTAACAAATGACACAGAAGAGTAGACAGAAGTCAACAATGAAAATATACCTTAATGGCAGCTCCAAGGGCATCTAAAAGATTGCCCTCTGAGCTTATGACCAGGCCCTCAATATAGAGATCCCAGCAAAGCTTCCCTTCCACAACTATCAAAGATGAAAGGTCAATCGCAGCCCCTGAAGCAACAAAAGCACACTTCGTCATCAAGTGCAAAAGTTATTGATCTGTTTTTCTAGTCATGAGTCAAACCTGAACCACTCTTTCCACCTAAGAGACACCGATCGAGAGCGACCGAGAGTTCTGTTGACAACTCTTCACCACCCCTACCCTATATTCAATGAAAACCCAAATATTACAAGCATGGCAAAAAGTACATATGGAAATAAAGACTGCACAAGTGGATGCGATATACACCAGTTTGATGAAAGATCCACTACTTTCATTGTGAACAAATGAAAAAAATGGAAACCTAGAGAGTATTTACAAATAAAAACCTAGAGAGGTTTGAAATCTAACAAAGGACTGCACCTGACCTAAGACTCCTCAATCCCCCTGAAAAACCTATTGTTTCTTTCACGCCAACAACCCCATAAAATACCACAAAAACAAGCCAATCACAACGAACGACCCTTTTCACGAAGGGGCAGGGGTGCTCCTCCACCATGCACTATTCTCATGGATAATATTATTGCTTCAGCAGTATTATTTTTCTATCAATTTCATTTTATCAACAAGAACTATGTACTGAATATCAAATCTAGCTGTTGATGCCCAACCTTCCATTTTTCACTTATTATTACCTCCTATTCTCCAACATAAAATGAAATTCCGATTGCTTCCAACAAAACACCATTAAACCAAACCATTCACTGGCAATCCTACAACACATGGATGAACAAATTTTGTTAAGAAAAATGCAAGTTACCACACCTCAAACGCTGGCTCCGCAATTGGGCTACAATCAACAGAGATCGAAACCTTCCCTTTGTCAGGCTGCATTGGATTAGGCCTTCCAAGTTCAGCCTGCACTTCAACATATCTAAGTAGTCATTATCATACTGAATAAACGTTTAAAGTTTCACAAACGAAAACAAAAAAAAAACAAGGGTTTCAATCTTTTGCAGCAGAACCAGGAGCATGCCACTCGGTTAAAATGTAGTGACTAGCATAATTCAAAAAGAAAGAAGCTCAAACATTTTATACCTTCACGGTAGCAATAACTTCAGTACCACCCATTCTGACCCTTGCTGAACCATTTGCCTAAAATTAAGAGCATTGCGAGATTAAAACACATAAAGGGGAAGAAGGACCAAAGAAAGCAGAATCACTACCTTATTTTGATTATACCTGAGAGATCACATCAGTTTCTACAGAAATTGGTCGATAAGTTAGTCTCCCTCGACCATCAGTGCGAAGATCCTGAGCAATACCACCTTGTATGAAAAGCTTCTCTCCAATAGAAAGGCCCACCATTCCTACTTTTCAGGAAAAAGAATCTGATGAAGCACACAAAACCAACTGGAAATTAGAACCCAGAAGCAGAAGGTTTTGACAATGTTTTCGCAATATTGGGTTGAGTAGGATTGGGATTGGGGTTTTAGCATAAACAGAGATTAAAGACTGAGAAGAAAGAAAATGAGAAGGTAAATGTTACTCATGGCACGACTCGAATGTAGACGTTGGCAACGGACGGCAGCGGGTCTGCTACAAACTCTTAAGGTGCTTCGCCGGCAAGAGGCCTGTAGTGTTCACTATTGGAGTGAGTTCAAAGGAGACTTAAATTCAAGAGCTGTCCGAAAGACTAACTTTTACGGTGCTTAGCCCTCATTTTGTCCTCATGCTGCCACATCGATTCCTCAATCTGAAGGTTCCGCTAGAGCACCTTCACCAGTGCTATCTCCCAGTTACACAAAAATTTTACATCCCTTGCAAAAATCTGCATCGGTGCCTCTTTGTAACTCAGATTCTCACTCAAATGCAAGGCTTGAAAATCCAACACATGGGCAAGATCTGTTATGTAGCCACGTAATATAGATACATGAAACACATTATGCACTATCGAGAGAGATGGAGGTAAAGCCAAATGATAAGCTACCGGACCAATTTGCAACAAGACCTCAAATGGCCCTATGAATCGTGGGCTCAACTTGCCCTTCCTTCCAAACCTCAAGATACCTTTTATTGGAGCCACTTTCAAGAAGACCTTATCCTACTTTGGGCCATTTTCATTCTTCTTCTAATCCTTTGAATTCCTTCTTTCGTCCTCTTGACTAACTCTGGACCCAACAATTTGTGCTCTCCAACCTCACCCCAACGAACAGGAGATCTACATTTCCTTCCATAAAGAGCCTCATAAGGCACCATACCAATCGTGACCTGATAACTGTTATTATAGGCGAACTCCACCAGTTGCAAGTGAGAGTCCCAATATCTCTAAAATCCAACACAGAAGCTTGCAACATATCCCTAGAATCACATTCAACTGCTCTGTTTGGCCGTATGTCTGAGGATGGAAAGATGTATTCAACTCCACTCGAGTACATAATGCCCTCTACAGCCCTTACCAAAAGTTAGATGTGAAGCAGGGGTCTCAATCAGAAATGATAGAAACTGGCACCCCGTGCAGCCTAATGATCTCCTTCATGTATAATTGTGCCCATCTATCCGTTAAAAACGAAGGCCTCCTTGGAATGAAGTGGGCCAACTTGGCAAGTCAATCTACTACATCACATATTATAGTATGACCTTTTGCAGTCCGCAGCAACCCCGCAATGAAATCCATCAACACTTGCTCTCACTTCCACTCTAGCACTTTGAGTGGGTGTAACAACCACACTGGTTTCTATTTTGGAGCATTAACCTGCTGGCACATCAAGCACTTGCAAACAAAATTGGCAATATCCCTTAAAGTCTAGGTACATCTTAGTGCCACCCAGGTGTATGGAAAATCGAAAGTTGTGAGCCTTAGCCAACAACTTTGCCTTAAGTCCAGCATCCTCCGGCACACACAGACGCCCCTGATACCCGAGGCTGTTATCTGACAACAAAGAGAATTCACTCTTCCTCCGACCTTCTCCTGGCGAAATACTGTGGCTAAGCTAGGGTCATTCTGCTGACCCTCAATGATACGCTGCCTCAATGTGGACTGTACTGACAACTGAGCCAACAAAGAGGTAGCTTCCCCAACTACCACTGCTACTGCTATCTCTGCACTCAAAGTCTCTACAAATGTGAGCTTGACTTATGATCAACGCCAACGAATGTACCGCCTTCTTGTTAAGAGCATCAACCACTACATTGGCGTTACTTGGATGATACAAGATTGTCGTAGTCTATGACCAATTCTAACCACCTATGTTGTCACATGTTCAACTCCTTCTGAGTGAAGAAGTACTTTAGGCTCTTGTGATCGGTAAAGATCTAGACCTTCTCCTCGTAGAGGTAATGCCTCCAGATCTTTGAGAATAGGGTTGCCCCTTGTAGCTAGTCGAACAAATCATCAATCCTAAGAAGAGGATACTTATTTTTCATTGTCACCTTGTTTAGTTCCTTGTAGTCTATGCCAAGTGCATAGTCCTAATCTTCCTTCTAACAAACAAAGCCGAAGCACCCCATAGCGACACACTAGGACGTATGAACCCTTTGTCCAACAACTCCTGCAATTGCAACTTGAGTTCTTTCAGCTCCGCTGGGGCCATTCTTTATGGGGCCCTAGAAATGAGAGTCATCTCTGGCTCCAACTTGATGCTAAAATCTACCTCTGGAGCTGGGGGTAGTCCTAGGAGATCCTCAGGGAACACATTTGAGACTCCCGCACCACCGGTACTGAGGTTATGCCTCTCTTACCACAACTCGTATCGATCACATTAGCCAATAACCCCAGGCTCCTTGGATGATTAGCTTTCTTGCCTTCAATGCTAAAACCAAATGTTCCGTTCTACTCCCCTTAAATTTGGAGCTTACCTGGACCACCTCCTCCCTATGAAAACAGTCAATAATCGTGTGGTTTTCAACTAACCACTCCATTCCCCGAATGACATCGAAACCCATATTCAGCACTATCAGTGACACATTCAAGACTCAATCACACACAGTTAACTGACAGTCCCTAACTTTCTCACTAGTTACCATACTAACCCCTATTGGGGTAGTCACAAGTAACACAAAGCCCAATGGCTCTAGTTCTAACTTGGCTTGCTTCACAAAGGGTTCATAGTGCATGTCATGATTCAAACATGCTCATAACATCGCTCTTCATAAAGCATATCATTTTTCCTTGTCTCTTATCATGCTTCTAAGTATCTCATATCACTATACATCTCACAACATATAGTACATTGTCATAGCTCTAGCATATGCATAACTTGGTTACTTCACATACATGGCATATTCACGAGGTCTAAACGTGCTTCTAAATTCAATTAAAACCAACACTGTGGAACTAGAGTGCACATGTAGACGTACTAATAGTAAAGCCACTTACCTCAAAATGAATTCGAGCAATTAAACTCTTCTTGAATTAACCCCAATTTGCAGCTTAAACCAAAACCACTTCCAAGCCACAAAACAAGAATTCAACCTAAACATAAAGCACAAGTAAGGGTTCTAAAACCCAATTCACAACAGCCACAAACAACCAAAACGATTATAAATCTATAGAACCTACCAACAAGTTGACGAATCAGCCTTAAATTCGCTAACAGAAGACTTAACACACTTTAACCCCTTGAATCTAAGAACAAAATCCTCATGGGTATTATAAATCAAACCATAACATAATGAGTAACTAAGAATTTACCAAAGAAATCATTACTTACCCACGTCGAACGCCCAAAACACCGCCGGATAGCAACTAAAATTATTCCCAATCTTCAATCTAAATCCAAAACACAATGGGTACCTACCACTTGAGGCCAAGAGTTGATGGGTATTCAAGAATCTCCAAGAAACTCAATTAAAATAGTACAATCTTACCCCAAATCAAACTCCGTCGAGGAGACGGCTGCTAAAACGGCACTGCCAACCACCGGCGTTGAGGTATGCGACGGCTGGCGACTGGACGGCGCACGACTGCAGGGATCGACGGCCGGCGTGCGCGCTGGTGCACGGAAGACGAGCGAGTGGAGGGAAAATTGGCGGCGCTGGTACTCGTGGAGGCGGCGGTTGACGGAACTGGAGTGCCGGCCACTGCTGTCGGCGACAAGCAGCGGTCTGGCGGCTGAAGAAAACGAGGGGGTGTTCTGGAGCCTGCAGGCGTGAGTGAGGAGGGGAGAGATTTGATTTTTTTTTCCTTTTTTAAAAATATATATATACTTTTTTTTTTTTTCCAAAACCTAAATTATCTTTCCAAATTAATTTAATTTGGCCACAAATCTTAAAATTAAATGAAAATTAGGCCAATGACCTATATCTGGGCCGATAATATCAAATAACCCGATTTTTTTAAAAAAAAAATTATCAATTGACCTTCTGCTGACGTCATCACGGTATGAGATTACAAGAATTGCCCCTGATAATTGTTTCTTGCTCTCGCTGTTTGTCTATCTTCCAAACGGAGTTTTTGGAGCTGGGAAGCGATCTAAACACCACCTCCCCATGAAAATAGTCAAAAATCGTTAACACATAGCAAACATGTAATGGTGAATTCTTTAAAATCTAAACTTCATTTGAACAGAGTTTTTCGGAACCAATCGGAGTTTTTAGAATGGGTTTTTCGGAACATAACAAACTTTTCTTGAACGTGGTTTCATTGGTGTTTGTAGGAACGGGATCTCAAAAAAGGTATGTAAATAGCTATGAAGCACATATACTTCATGTGAGGCAAAGAATCCGTATCAGACACGTATCGGATACCGATACTTCCAGATACTTCCCAGATACGTATTTACACGCGATTTGATGTATCTATTTCTACACGTACATTTTTTTAAAAAAAAAAGAACAAGCAAATCATCTAATCTTTCCTAATCTAAAACTAGACAATCTATTTAAAAAGCTCACTACTCGTTCCAAAACTAAAAGGAAAAAAATAAATAAAAGACCAAACCCTAAAATCATCTAATCTTCACCTTCACATTTGAGTCCTCACAAAGTTCACCAAAATATAAATCATTTGGATATCTTCAACAATTCAATGAAGTTCTTCATTTATCTTCATACTTCTCCCTCATATCTTCTTCTTCTTCTTTGTAATATAAGTCATTTTTCTATTGCATTTTATTAACTATTGTACTTCAACATCTTAGATGTTATTTTTTTTGTATTGTACTTCAGTGTTTGTATTATATTTTGTGTTATTGTTATTTATTAACTTGTATGCTAAATTTATTTATATCCTATATTTTTTTTTTAAGAAAAAAAATGTATCTTCAATGTATCAGTATCCTCGTTTTTTAAAAATATATATAAAAAAATGGTGTATCCTTAGACGTATCCAAATCTTAATTTTTTAAAAATTGATGAATCACCATATCCGATCGTATCCGTATCGTATAACCGTATCTATGTTTGTGCTTCATAGGTAAATAACATAACGAAAAGGGTGTGAGAAAGAGCGACAACGAGAAATGTGGAGAGATTGAGATAGAGCGACAGCGAAAATGAGAGGGAGAGAGAGGAACAGCGAGAGAGCGCGAGAACAAGAAAGAGTGACAGCGAGAGGTAACGACAACGAGAGTCATGAGAATAAGAGCAATTGAGAGCGACAACGAGAGAGATCCAGTGTATTAAACGATATTCATCCGCTTAATAAAAAATGTTCTCTTACTTTGTAGGACGACAGAAAAGTGTCTACTAATTTGATACGGAGGTGATTGGGGTGAGAACCAAAATTTATATGTTGGAGGTGAGCTAACAGGAATTATTATGCCTATTACATTGAAGTATGAAGAACTTAAAGTTCACACGTATAGGGTTTCAAATGTAATTGCTCAGAGTTTGATGTTGTTATGAGAGTTAAATATAAGCTTGACTATGAAGCCCCTCTATAGTACATAAGGAATGACGGTGATGTTCGCTTCCTTCTTTTTCAGGAAGATCTTTGTAGAGTTTAGCTATATGTAACACTAAAATTGAACCATGACGGAAATGTGAATATAAGTTATGATGGTATAGGGGTAGACAGACAATACGATATATCATATGAGCTCAATCGAGAAAATAGTGATATTCCATTGTCTATGAACACTCAACCATCAACATTATCAATAGACAATGACAACATTCATGCATGGGACTTGGAAAGAGAAATTCAATGTAACAGACCTGCGCTTGGTAATGAGAGATTAGGAGGACTTACTTCAATGGATTGTGGTCCTCCAGAAGAGTGTGATCCTTTCGTGGTTGGTAATGAAAGATAAGCAAGATTGAATTTTATGAATTGTGGTCCTTCATAAGAGCGTGATCCTTTCATGGTTGATAATGAGAGATTGACGGGATTGAATTCTAAGGACTGTGGTCCTTTAAAGGTACGTAGACATGTAATGGTTGTTCATGAGATCAGCAGGATTGAGTTCCATGTCTTCATGTCGTAAAGAGGAATTGATTATGCCTGGTACCTCTTCATCTGAGACAGATATTGAAGTTGGTCAACTTTTTTTGGAGTAAGAGTGACTTAAAAATTAGGTTGTCTATTTTGTCCAAAAACAATAATTTTGAATATAAAGTAAAGAAGTCAACTAAGTCTTTGTTTACTGTCAAATATATCAAAGATAATTGTCGGTGGAGCCTTTGTGTAGTGAAAGTCTCAGGGTGTGACATATTTAAGATCACAAAGTATATGCGGTCGCACACATGTTCTATTGGAATTTTAAATCATGACCATAGACAAGCAATGGTTGCGGTAGTTGGTGAACTAATCAAAGACAAGTTTACAGGCATAGAATGTGTTTATAAACCTCGTCACATGGTTGAGAATATGAGGAAAGAGTACGGCATAAACATAAGTTACAATAAGGCGTGCAAGGGAAACTACTTATGCTCTCGCTAGGGGTACTCTAGAAGAGTCATACGTTGTTTTATATGCATATGGTGAAGCGTTAAAAATGGAGAATCCAAGTACAAGGTTTTAAATCAAACATGAAAATGATGTGCATTTCAAGTACATGTTTATGGCATTAGGGCCTTGTATTAGAGGTCTTTCAAGTTTTCGGCCTGTGATAATTGTTGATGGATCACATTTGAAAGGAAAATACAAAGGGACCATGTTGGTCGACGTTCCATGGACGATAATAGCCAAGTATATCCACTAGCATATGTCATAGTGTACAATGAAACTGATCGAGCTTGGAAGTAGTTTATGTCAAATTTGAAGTGTGCCATTGAAGAACCCCCTAATTTGGTGTTTGTGTCCGATCAAGCGGTATCTATTGGCAATGCCATTCGTGCAGTTTTTCCTACGACATTTCATGGATTGTGCACATACCACATAGAAAATAATATTCTTTCCAACTTTAAGGACAATACAATTGTTGGGATGTTTAAGGATGCAGCTAGGGCATTTCACATGTCAGAATTCCAATCACATTGGGACCAACTACATACTTTTTGAAATGATGTTGTATCGAAATATTTGGAGGATATTGTGAATAAACTCTCATAAAAAATAACCCATGAGCGGAAGCACGATTGATTCAAATTCATTGTAACAGAATTACAAGCATTCACAAACATATAAACTAGTTATGCATCTTCTAACAAATTACGACATGTTTTAGAAATTAAAGAAAAAAGGAATGAGAGACATACCTTTGAAGAATTCTTCTTCTAAAGACTTCTTGCTCTCGTGAAGACTTGGACTAATAACCTCTCGTTGTCTCTACAATCGTCTAGTTAATCGTCTATTCAATCACGAATAATCTTCTCCACGAACAAGTAACCTCTCAAACACCACCACTCAATAACCTTGGTATTCTCGAAGTGAGAATCCAGGAGGTGTGAGCTCTATTGGATTTGGTAGAAGGAAGGAGGAAACAACGATCAAATTATGCGACCAAGCAAGTGGGAGAGTATACTATCTATCGTATAGACTTTGTGCTTGATCATTTAGTAAAGCTCAGTAGGTACACGATCATATTAAAAAAACAGGCGTGATCATTTACACAACGTTTAGAGAATCTCGCTTGCTACGTGATCGTTTAGTAAAACTTTACACAATCGTTTAGTCAAATACGCATACACTATCGTTTAGGCTCTCGCTTAGAAGGCTATCGTATAATCTCTGATTAGCTAAACGATTAGTTATGCGACTTATGAAGTGATACCTTACAAAAATGAAAACATTTTTCATTTTATCCTTCAGTTATGAAAACTGAACATAACATCCCACTTCACGCACGGTTAAAGGAGAAACTACCTACAATTATCGTATAATTGTTTTAATTATAAATAAATATAATAACTAACTTATCATATTATATTTATAACTTATAGTTTTAATATCATATCATATGTAACATTTAAACCATATTCATTTTCTCTTTTACATAATATAAATCATATTTATATCAAAATCCTCCAAATAATGTATCTTATACATCATATCATCTATATCACATATAATTGAACTAGTTTAATTATATCATATATGATCAAACTTTCTCTTGTCAATTTAAATATTTCAAACTGACCCAAAAATTGATTCTCAACTTGAATCCATTGAGCTACCAAGGGGACCTTATGGACCCATATCTTGAAGCACTGATGCATGTTTAATGCGATGAAATAATGGTGTAGAATGCAATGGTGAAATATGCATTGTGCATGTAAGTTTTCTCAACAAGATCCAAGTATAAATCCTACTGAGTTACCTGGTAAGCCCAGCAGGGACTAAGGAATCAGTATGCGATGGTACTTTTCGATTACTTTGCGGTAACAAATAAATCAATGTGTTGGTTGGTATGTTGTTTAAAATATACAGTTTATGCGGCGGATTTAAGAAAAGAGTTAATATTACAAAAGTACACTGAGTATGCAAGAGAACGGGTTGAGAAGGGATTTAGCTAACACTTCCTAAGAATGCGTTCATGTTATGCGATCATGCTACATACATACAACAGCAAGTCATCTCTCAACGCAAATGCTATGGCTTATAGTTTTAGAATGCATGCGATGTATGCAATGATGTCTTTATGACTTACATCTAAGCCTCTATTCTTGTCTATGCGATGATGAATGGCACACACATACACAAGGCGACCGCATACTCCCACAACCTATCTCTAGGGTGCATGCGATGCATGTTGGCAAACAGAGCTTATCTCTAAGTCTCTATCTCTTGCTTATGCAGATTTAACCTTGCTTTCTCAAGTCTAGATTCTAACCTAGCTCTCTCGAATCTTAGGTTCTTTCTTTAGACTCTCTCTCGAGTAGCTCTAAAGGGGTGATGAACGCAACATAAGAAAAGATGATCACATGCAATGAAGATCTTAGGTCATGTTAGCTAAGTACTTCTCAACCCATTCGAAAGTTTAGTTACTCATGCGTATTGTAAAGAGAGTGAAAAGATGTAGAAATGCAAGTTCCATTCTATATATGAAATCGAAATACAGAAGGACAATTTGAAATAAAGATAAAAAGCCTGGTAGCAATTTCTTGCTTCCCAAGACTTTTACATTATTCTCTATTTTGCTCAAAAAATTTTTTTGCTCTTGCAAGAGTTGGCCCCCTCTCTGTTTTCCACGCTCCCTGGCACTCTTTCGAGTTGACCAGGACGATCTTCCGACGTCTTCTCCCTTCTCTCGCTTTTGCCTTCTAAGTATAAGGAAACTAAGAACAAAGGCTAACTATCTTCTATATGACTTAGCTGGAATGAAAAACTGAACTCCTCCAATGAAGGTGACCTTCGATATTTATAGAGCTTCAGGGTAAAGAGCTTTTTCTATCAAATGATTGCACTGATGGGATGTCATTAATTTTCTGTCTGATGCACCAAATAATTGTCACCGAAAAATTGAGTGTACTTGCTACAGTGTCGTTAACGACTTGTCAACTTAATTCGAAATCGATCGTCATCAGCTTTCTGTCCCATCGTGATTTATTAAGCTCTTACCTTGATGCGCCGGCTCTATGCGGCCACCTTCTTGAGTATATTTTCGCAAACGCAAATGATCGCATAGCCTTGCGGTCGCAATCTCTTATGTGCTCGGATGCTAATTTCCTTGGATCGCAATTTCGCCTTGCGTCAATGCATTTTCTTGTATAAAATACATAAGTTAGATGTTTTAATGCAATGGACGCATCTGATCACAATGTTGTAAGCTTAATGCTTTTGGATGCAATATTATATATTTTTACCATCGCAAACCTAAATTGTTTTATATCTTTGCGCTGTAATAACGTGCCTTTCTACCTGTTATCAAGCTCCAATGGTACGTGAATAGCTAACTAAACTCTATAGTCACGAGATCCATTATCCGTTAACTGCTGGGCACTCCACTAAAGATCGACAACTGCACTCTTCTCACTATAAATATATTTCTGTGTCCATCAGATATAACTAGTCAACAGTACGATAACCTTTCACAAATGCTTGTAAGTACAATTGAGCCAAGTTACCGTTTTGCCCCTGTAGTTACATCTAACTTCTTAATAACCACTGATTCCTCTAATGAACAATACATCATAGTCCTACTATGAGTGGACACCTCTCGAGGCATGAGAAGGTGTGTGGCGCCACATCGTTCAAGCCTTGGAATCAGCCCTTATGGGAGCAATCTATCTACTTACCCCTACTTCGTCGAAAAAATGAATTTCATCATGTGTACCTGAGTTCCCAACTCCTCAATCAGACGAATCCCCAAAGTGGTAGGTTTGAGTGGCAATCTGGCCACTCATACTTATGCAAATCAAAGGACCGCCCTCAAAGGCAGAAGTTCCCAACTCACTTAGGATTAAGGTCATGTTACCTATGGTCATCTTAGTGAAATGAAAATCTTTGTCATGTTTGGCATTATATAATGAGACTAAACACTTCGTGGTCCGGTCTTATACAAACTTCTTTATATAGGACACCCCCGTTTGCATGTCTTCACATGAATGATTAGGATTAGGCCATCTGTAGCACGTCACAACATTTGTAACTATCTACAAAGCGGGTCGTATCCGTAGTGTCACCAGGATAAGGTTTCCCTCCTATATCCATATACTATAAACTATTTAGGTTATCACTTAAGGCATGATCCACTTGTATGTCTCCACATACATGCTTAAGTTACAACGATAACTAAGGATCTAAGTTTATTGGTTTGTGGTAAATGCAAACAAAATATCTCATATTTCATAGACAACAGTGAAGAAAATATCTCATATTATTACATCACAAGCGTTTGTTCATACAGGTGTTTACAATCCCTATGAGAGTTTAAGGCATCAACCCCAATAATCTCTCACTTGTCCTAAAGCAAGTGGATGTACAAGATAACAACAAGTACAAGTACAAAAAAAATAAAGGGCACTAAGGCCCAGTACAAAAATCTCCCACTTGCCCTAGTCCAGCCATGGCCGATCCCATAGACCTATGCTCTGAAGGTGACCCTAAAAAACTGTAGCAGTGAGATCCTTTGTAAACAGGTTAGCAAAGTTGTGCTTTGAAGCGATCTTCGTGACTATCATGTCCCCTCGATGCACTATCTCGCGGATGAAATGATACTTCCGCTCTATATGTTTGTCGCTCTTGTGACTACTGGGCTCCCTGAGTTCACCACAGCACCACTATTGTCATAATAGAGGGTAATGGGTCTAGACATGTTTGAAACAACTTCCAAATCAGTCAGAAACTTTTTGCCAAACGGCCTCTTTAGTAGTTTCACAAGCCGCTACATACTCGGCCTCCACCGTGGAGTCGGCGATGCACTCCTGCTTAGTGCTTCGCCATACTACAGCTTCTCCATTAAGAGTGAAAACTGACCCTGAAGTGGATTTCTAAGAATCCTTATCAGTTTGAAAGTCAAAATCCGTGTATCTAGTAAGGATCAAATCCTTAGTTCCATAAACGAGCATGTAGCCCCTCATTCTCCGAAGATACTTGAGGATGTTTTTTACTGCGGTCCAGTGTCCTTGTTCTGGATTAGATTGATACCTACTGACAATCCTGACAATGTAGCAGATGTCTGGTTTAGTACAGAGCATCACATATATAAAACTGCCAATAGTAGATGCATAGGGGACTTAACTCATCTCCTCAACCTCTTGAGACGTCTTAGGACACATTTCCTTAGACAAAGTAACTCCATGCTTGAAAGGCAGTAGGCTCCTTTTGGAGTTCTGCATCAAGTACTTGAGCAACATCTTATTAATGAACGATGTTGGAGACAACACTAGCACTTTGTTCTTCCGATCCCAAAAGATCTAAATATCAAGAACAAAATGAGCCTCTCCCAAATATTTCATTTGGAATTGGTTCGCTAGCCAGTTCTTAACTGTAGTCAGTAGTCCTACATCATTCTCAATGAGTAGGATATCGTCTACATACAACATTAGGAAAACTACTGAACTTTGATGATTTTCTTGTAAACACAAGGCTCATCAATGTTTTAGCCTAAGCCGTATGATTTGATCGTAGTATCAAACCGAATGTTCCAAGATTGAGACGCATGTTTCAGCCCATAAATGGACCGATTCAGTTTGCAAACCTTTTGCTCTTGACCTTGGGCTATGAATCCCTTAGGCTGCACCATATAAATGGTCTCCTAAAGATTACCATTCAAAAAGGCAGTCTTGACGTCCATTTGCCATATCTCATAGTCATAAAATACGGAAATGAACAGGAGGATGCAGATAGACTTCAACATGGCAACAGTTGAGAAAGTCTCCTCATAGTCGACTCCCTCCACTTGGGTATAACCCTTTGCCACAAGTCTAGCCTTGAAGGTTTGCACCTTCCCATCGGCACCTTGTTTCCTCTTGTAGATCCATTTGTAACCTATAGGTTTTACCCCATCAGGTTGATCTACAAGATCCCATACTAAGTTTAAGTACATTGACTCCATCTCGAGATCCATGGATTTGACCCATTCATTCCGGTCAACATCCTCCATTGCCTTCTGATAAGATAACGGATCCTCAACGTCGCCATCAGCGACCATAGCCAGGATTTCTGTGAAACCCATATAGCAAACAGGTGGGTTCAGAACTCTCTCATTACGTCGAGATTCCCTCAACTCTTGAGGTAGAACTGACCTACCAGATGAACTACTATCAACAACTCTTGCTGATGGAGAAGGCCCTTCAACAACTCTTATTGAAATTTCAGTAGTTTTATTAGAAAGCTGACGTAACAGATCTTACTACGTGGACTGTGCTTCCTAATATGATCCTTCTCCAGGAAGGTAGTGTTCGTAGACACAAACACTATCTTTTCCATAGGATCATAAAAGTAATCCCCTCGTGTACCTTCGGGGTAGCCTATAAAGAGGCTCAACCTCGACCGTGGTTCCAATTTCTTTGGATTGGCCTCAAGCACATATGTTGAGAAACCCCATATGTGCAAGTGACACAAACTAGCTTTACGCCCGTTCCACAACTCCAAAGGTGTTCTTGCAACACTTTTGGAAGGAACACAATTGAGGATATACACTGCAGTCTCCATTGCAAAACCCCAAAACGAGTCTGGTTAGAAAGCGTAATCATCATCGACCGAACCATGTCCAACAAGGTTTTGTTTCTCTTTTTTGCTTCGCTATTCTGCTGAGGTGTACCTGGCACTGAGAGTTAGGAAATGATTCCATGTTTTATCATATAGTTCTAGAACCTCGAATCCAAAAACTCTCCACCCCAATCTGATTGAAGTGTTTTAATCCGTCTATCCAATGCATTTTCAACTTCAGCCTTGAACTCTCTAATTTTTCAAAAGATTCAGACTTCTATTGCATCAAATAAACATACCCATACCAAGAGTAATCATCTCTCCAGCCTCAAGCTGAGACTGAAATACAGGACCCAACCTAGCTTTGATACCAATTGAAGGAACTCTTATCAAATAGTACCTATGAGTGGAAACAAGATCGTTCCAAATTCATTGTGACAGAAATACCGCATTCATAACATACAACAAGTTATGCATCTACTAAAAAATTACAACATGTTTTGAAAACTTACATACAAAGAACCAAAAGACTCACCTTTAAAGAACTTTTCTTCTTTGTTTTTCTCAGTTTCATCAAGAAATAGCACCTCTCATCATTGCTGCAATGCCAAGTCAATTGTCCACCACATCTCGCTGTCGCTCATCACCGAATGGTCTTCTACACGAACAAGTAGCAAGGAGGACACCACCACTCAGTAACCTCGGTATTCTCGGAGTGAGAATCCAGGAGGCGTGGGCTCTGTTTGATTTGGTAGAGGGAAAGAGGAAAGAACGATCACACACAACGACCAAGCAAGTGAGAGAGGTTTTCGTCTATTGTATAGATTGGTGCTTGATCGTTTAAAAAAAGGTATACAATCGTTTAGGTAATCGGGTTGATCGTTTAGACGATCGTTTAGGTAATCTTGCTCTCGCGCGCGATTGTTTAGTAAAAGCTATACGATCGTTTAGGTCGTCTGCGTGTGTACACGATTGTTTAGGAAAACTTGAGCTATCGTGTAGGCTCTTGTTAACTATACGATGGGCAGTGTACAAATCTGTGAAGCGATAATCAGATCTCTTTGCAAAAATGAAAACTGTTTTCATTTTATCCTTCAGTTATGAAAACTTAATGCAACTTTCCATTTTCACGTACGGTTATGGAGAAAACCACCAACAATTATCTCATACTTTTTTAATTATAAATAAATATAATCATATTATATTTATAACCTATAGTTTAATATCACATCATATGTAACATATAAACCATAGTCCTTTTCTCCTCCACTAGATATAAATCATATTTATATCATTTTCCTCCTATTAATATATCTCATACATCATGTCAACTATATCATATATAATTGATCAGTTTAATCATATCATATATAATCAAACTCCCTCTTGTCAATTTGAACACTTCAGACTGACCCAAAAACTAATTCTCAACTTGAATATATTGAGCTACCAAGGAGACCTTATGGACATGCGGCTTGAAGCTCTAACGGTATGTGAATAGCTGACTAAACTCTTTAGCCACAAAATCCACTATCCATTAACTGTCAGGCACTCCACTAAAGAACAACAGCTGCACTCTTCTCACCACAGATATATTTCTGGTCCATCGGATATAACCAATCAACAGTACGATAACCCTTCACAGATGCTCGTAAGTACAGATAGGCCAATTTATCGTCTGGCCCCTGTAATTACATCTAACTCCTTAAGTAGCACTGATTCCTCTAGTGAACAATACAATATAGTCCTACTATGTGTGGACACCTCTCGGGCCATGAGAATGTGTGTGGTGCCACATCGTTCAATCCGTGGAATTAGCCTTTAAGGGAGCAATCTATCTACTTACCCCTGCTTTGGGGAAGGAGTGAATTCCATCTTGTGTAACTGAGTTCCCAACTCCCAAATCAGACGAATCCCCAAAGTGATAGGTTTGAGTCGGCAATCTGGCCACTCGCACCCATGCAAATCAAAGGACTACCCTCAAAGGCAAGAGTTCCCAACTCACTCAAGATTGAGGTCATGTTACCTATGGTCATCCTAGTGAAGTGAAGTCTCTGTCATGAACGATGTTATATAATGAGACTATAGCACTTCATGGTCCGGTCTTATACAAACTCCTTTGTATAGGATGCTCTCACTCACATGTCTCCACATGAATGATTAGGATCAGATCATTTGTAGCAAGTCACAACACTTGAACTCTTCTACAAAGTGGGTCGCATCCGTAGTGTCACCAGGATAAGGTTTCCCTCCTATATCCATATACTACAGACAATTTTAGTTATCACTTAAGGCATGATCCACCTGTATGTCTCCACATACATGCTTAAGTTACGATGACAACCGGGATCTTAGTTTATCTATTTGTGGTAAAGCAAATAAAACATCCCATGTTTCATAGACAATAGTAAAGAAAATATCATATATTATAACATCACAAACGTTTTTTCAATACAGTGTTTACAAACTACAAGACCTAACGAGAGTTTAGGGCATCATCCCCAACAGATGTGTGGCCCATTCATCTATGCCACATTGAAGTGGACCATCATGTTCAGAACATGTTCACAAACAAATGTGTCTTCCTCCATTTTGGAGTTGAAGATGCATTTCAGAGCTTCAGGCTTGAGCTGCCCAGATGGTTGTCCGAACATTGCCCATAGGGACTCCATGATCTCACACGCTGATACCATAGGCTCATGCTTCTTGGCCAAAATGCCATTTAGACTAGCCAAGATGTAAGCTCAAGCCTTCTCGTTCGCCCGTGTCCATCTCTCATAAGCCTTCCGAACATTTCGAGTGGCGTTCTATGGTAGAATAAGAAGACACTCCTCCGTAAGGACGAACCTCAAGTCATCGATGATTAAAATTGTAGTTATCGTGTGTTTCCAACTAGCGTAATTCTCACCAGTCAACTTATCAGTGCTTAATAGAGCTAATGTGGCTGTAGCCATTTTTACATTACTGAAAAAATGAACAAACTTAATGAGTCTATGCATTGCCACTTTTAACACCAATTTTAGTTTTAGCAAAATAGTTTCCATGTACCCTAAGTGAAAAGACATCTATTTCACAATGATGCCCCAACGAGGCAAGACAAAAGTCATCAGTGGGGTGATCATATACCCCTTCACTGGGATGAGACATTCTCAACCATTAGGTAGAAACAACTCTTGTTACTGACACTAATAGTCACCATTTTTTGGTTCATAACTGTTAACCTTTAACAATTTGTGTAAGTGTAACCCCTCATTTTCGGCCCTAGAGTCCCGCTCTAATGCGAGCACTGTAGAGAAAAAGCAGATTAGGACAAGAGACTAAAGCGACCTTATCCTATACAGGAGATCAGATAAAGGATCGTGCAAAACAACCATCCTTTAAGGGGACACTCTAGGGTGCCTTGAGGCGATGCACAACAAGCCTAGACAGAACCCGCCTTAGACAAAAGGTCCCTTATAGATAGATTTTCTACATATTTAATCTTTTATTAGTCAATTTAATCTTATTAAACTGATTAGAAGATTAAACCTTAGGTTTCTAATCTTATTAGAATCGTGATCTTAGGTCTATCTCCATCAAGTTTTAAAACTCTTTTAAAAACATGATTCAAGCCTAAATTCGCATGCATGTCTTTCTTATTGATTTTAGTTCTAATTTCCCTTATAACACTTATAAAAGAAGCAACCAAACCATTCCCATTACTAAGCAAACTAGGTATTTATAACTCTTATAAATTTAACCTATGTGTCATGCTTTATGCAATGTCCATTCATTACTATATATAACTCTTATATATTTGTAATGAACTAAGCATACATGCCTCCATACATCCTTATACTATAACACTTATAATATAAAGATGATGTATGAATAAATATAACTCTTATATTATATGATGCATGAGCATGCTCTTAAGATAATTTTATCATGCAAACTATTATATTATAACTCTTACAACATAGAGATGGTGCATGACCAATTCATAACCTAAAGTAGGATTTCAACTATATGGCATACTATATGACATATAATAAAATATACATCTTATGCACATTCACCTCAATTAATGGACCGGGATGATTAAGCTCAAACAAAAACCAAAAATTAAATTCTATCTATTACATAAAACCATCGAGCAAATCAGTTCACAAGGGAACCAGGTCTTGAACTGCCTGGGCGAAGACTTCTTCCTGATCGTTTAGTAAATTGGGCAAGTAACCACGATCGCTTAGCTACAATCGAGTACTATTTACAATGTGATGAAGCATGAGGCCACTCAATCGTTTAGCGCACTAAATTTAAACAACGCAAGTCTAAATGATCGTCTAGACAACTACAATATTGTGAGGCATGATCGTCTAGTCAATAGAATAACAAGCGCCAAGAAACAATTACTATGCGATCGTGTAGTCAGTGACTATGGGTGAAGCATACTGAGCTACACGATTGTTTAGTGCGCGCGCGTCAACCTTGAAATGAGTATCCCATACTCAACGATCTCTTACCCCATCTTTACACGATCTGACCAATGCTTGGTCTTCTTCTTTCTCAAAGCAATGTGCATCTCTATGCCTTGAAGCTTCATCACAAGCGACTCACACTGACTCAAACACTTTGAATTACATACTCGATAGCAAGTTAACATGCCCAAAAACACATAGGCCCTTATAATTAACTTTGAATGTAAAAGAATTCAATAACCAGAGGCAACCATCTCAGAAACTCCATTAATCCACATCCACAAACATATTTAATACTTAAACAGAATGTAGGCATGCTTTACCCACCAAGAATGTAAACGCTATTCTATACATAAATGGATTTGGAATATCAGAACCTGGTTCTGATACCAACTGAAGGAACTCTCATCAAAGAGAACCCATGAGTGGAAGCACAATTGATCCAAATTCATTGTGATAGAATTACAAGCATTCACAAACATACAAACTAGTTATGCATCTTCTAACAAATTACGACATGCTTTAGAAATTAAAGACAAAAGGAACGAGAGACATACCTTTGAAGAACTCTTCTTCTAAAGATCTCTCGCTCTCATGAAGACTTGAACCAGCAACCTCTCACTGTCTCTATGGTCGTAAACTAATATGAAAAAACACCTGTACAAACAAACGCTTAAGATATAATAATATGAGATATTTTCTTCACTGTTCACTATGAAATATGAAATATTTTGTTTGCATTTACCACAAACCAATATACTAAGATCTCTGGTTGTCGTTGTAATTTAAGTATGTATGTGGAGACATACAAGTGGATCATGTCTTAAACGATAACCTAAATGGTCTGTAGTATATGGATATAGGAGGGAAACCTTATCTTGGTGACACTATGGATACAACCCGCTTTGTAGATATTATAATTGTTGTGACGTGCTACAGATGGTCTGATCCTGATCATTCATGTGAAGACATGCGAGCAGAGGTGTCCTATACAAAGGAGTTTGTATAAGACTAGACCATGAAGTGTTTAGTCTCGTTATATAACTTCGTTTATGACAGAGACTTTCATTTCACTAGGATGACCATAGGTAACATGACCTTAATCCTAAGTGAGTTGGGAACTCCTGCCTTTGAGGGCGGTCCTTTGATTTGCATTGGTTCGAGTGGTCAGATTGCCGACTCAAACCTACCACTCTGGGGATTCGTCTGATTGAGGAGCTGGGAACTCAACAACAGAAGATGGAATTCATTCCTTCCCTGATGTAGGGGTAAGTAGATAGATTGCTCCCTTAAGGGTTGATTTCGAAGCTTGAACGATGTGGCGCCACACACCTTCTCATGGCTCGAGAGGTGTCTACTCATAGTAGGGCTATGATATATTGTTCATTAGAGGAATCAGTGATACTTAAGGAGTTAGGTGTAACTATAGGGGCAAAATGATAAATTGGCCCAACTGTACTTATGAGTATCTGTGAAGGGTTATCGTACTATTGACTGATTATATCCGATGGACACAGAAATATATCTGGAGTGAGAAGAGTGCAACTGTCGGTCTTTAATGGAGTGCCTGTAGTTAATAGATGGTAGATCTCGTGACTAAAGAGTTTAGTCAGCTATTCACGTACTGTTGGAGCTTCAAGCTACAAGTTCATAAAGTTCCCTTGGTAGCTCAATGGATTCAAGTTGAGAATCAGTTTTTGGGTCAATTTGAAGTATTCAAATTGACAAGAGGGAGTTTGATTATATATTATATAATTAAACTAGTTAATTATATGTGATATAGTTGACATGATGTATGAGATACATTATTTGAAGGATTTTTATATAAATATGATTTATATTAAGTAAAGGAGAAAAGAACTATGGTTTAAATGTTACATATGATGTGATATTAAAACTATAGATTATAGATATAATAAGATAAGTTATTATTATATTTATTTATAGTTAAAATCATTATACAATAATTGTAGGCGGTTTCTCCTTTAACCATGCATAAAGTGGGAGGTTATGTTCAGTTTTCATAACTGAAGGATAAAATGAAAAATGTTTTCATTTTTGTAAGGTATCGCTTCATAAATCGCATAACTAATCGTTTAGCTAAACAGAGACTATACGATAACCTTCTAAGCAAAATCCTAAACGATCGTGTAAGCGCCTTTGACCAAACGATCGTGTAAAGTTTTACTAAACGATCGCGTAGTAAGCGAGATTCTCTAAATGATCGTGTAAACGATCACGCCTATTTTTTTTAAACGATCGTGTACCTGCTGAGTTTACTAAACAATCAAGCACAAAGTCTATACTATAGACAGTATACTCTCCCACTTACTTGGTCGCATAGCTCAATCGTTGTTTCCTCCTTCCCTCTACCAAATCCAACATATTGGGCTTGAAAGGTGGGTGCGTGTTTATGAAATAGAACGAAGATACGATAATATGACGTCAAATAGTGTAGAGTGTTTCAATTCATTGACCAAAGAATATCGACAACTGCCTATATTGTACTTATTGGAACATGTTTGAGGCCTCATCCAGTCATGATTTTATGAATGGAGAAATTATTGGACATCTCGAACGACGCCACACTCCGACTATTGTGAAAACTGATTAGCAAGTGAGTGTGACAAGGATAGACGATATCGAGTTGAGTCGATTGATTGTTATAGAATCCATGTGCGGGACAATCGATTGGACGGTATTGTGAACCTTCATACGAAGGAATGCATGTACAAGGAATTTGACTCATTCGGTATCCCATGTTCGCATGCAATTGTGGCTACGCGAGAACGAAACATCTTCATCTGAGGTCAGTGCAGTCCATTTTATAGCGTTGACTCCCTCATGGCTGCTTATGCAGAGCCCATAAATTCACTCGATCACATATCTGAATGGAAGATACCTCCAGGCTATGTGGAAAAAATATTGCTTCTCTTAGAAGAGTGGTATAGGTCAGACGGTGAATAGTACGAAAAATACCATCAAGAGGAGAACACCCTAGACAAATAAAATGTGGTAAGTGTGGGAACTATGAGCATAATCGACAAAACTACAATGAACCGCTCACGTCCGAGTGGCCTTATGAATTAAATCCAAATGATTCAAATGTCGGATGAGTGTGATTTTCTATGTGTCACTTATAATCCTTAATGTACATAGTCGAACTTATAAATTTCAAATGTGTATTTTTTCTCCTCTTTATACATTCACGAATCTTTCTGGAAATGTCTCGCTCTATCTGGATCTCGCTCTCACTAATCTCACTATCATTTACACAACTTTACTTAAGTTTGTCTATTTACGAATCTCTGGAAATGTCTCGCTCTCGCTCATCTCACTATCACTTACACAACTTTACTCAAGTTTGTCTATTCATGAATCTCTGAAAATGTCTCGCTCTCGCTCATCTCGCTGTCACTTACATATATTTACTCAAGTTTTTCTATTCACGAATCTCTAGAAATGTCTCGCTCTCGCTCATCTCGTTCTCAGTAATCTCGCTCTCCCTTATATAAATTTAATCAAGTGGTTGTCTATTCATGAACCTTTCTGAAATTTAACCAAGTTTGTCTATTCATGTTACTCAAATGTTTGTCTATTCATGTTATTCTACACTAACAATTTAAATAACATGTTAGTAAAATTATATCAATAATATACATAATATACATGTACATCAATAATATGGAGTGTTCGTCCACAACTGACATGCCAATTGCATCCTACAGTTACTCATCTTCTCCTAAGTGATTACAGAAGGGGAACTACCCGTCACCAAATGCTCAGAGAATTTTACTACAAATATTCCACAATATAACGACCCGTGCTATGTGTTCGTAGCAATAGGTCGGGATATTTTCTAACGAGACGTTTCTATGTCTGGCTTCTAACGTTTGAAGTCACAATAGTGAATTAATGATAGTAGGGTGTAAGTCAATGGTTCAAGGCAAGACTCTAACTTCTTCTTTGATGTCATGGACGGTAGTGAATCGAATACAAACAACCAGGGACAAAATGGTAATTTGGCCTAGTTATACTTATGAGCAATTTGTAAAGAGTGTTATACTGTTGATTGGTGATATCCAATGGACATAGAAATATATCTGTAGTGCGAAGAGTGCAGCTGTCGGTCTTTAGTGAGTGTCCGACCGTTAATGGATGGTGAATAATGTAATTAAAAAGTTTAATTAATTATTTATGTATCGTTGGAGCTTTAAGCTACAGGTCCATAAGGTCCCCTTGGTAGCTTAAAATGATTTAGTTGGAATCAGTTTTTTGGTTAATTTGAATTGTTTAAATTATTAAGAGGAATTTAATTATACATGGTATAATTGACATAATGTATTTGATACATTATAGTTTAATGGAGGAAATAAATATTTGAATGAGATTCAAATATATTTTCTATGAATATGATTCATAGTTGTTAAATTTAATATAAATATGATTTATATTAAATGTCATAAAATAGAGAAAAGAAACTATAGTTTATATTATATGTGATACAATATTAAAACTATAAGTTATATGTTATATTTGATATAACATATAATTTAATATAAATATAATATGATAAGTTAGTTATCATATTTACTTATATTGTTTTATTGTTTTATTATTATTTGAATAATAACTTCTCATATTTTCTCTCGAACCACCTTAGTGGGTAGTTATTATTTTATGGTAAAAGGAATAAAAGAAAAGTTGTTTTTTCTTCTTCCTTAAACATTCATATTACTCAATGATTGAGTGACAAAAAAGTTCTGTGTTCTTGTTTGTGAGAGAACTTTCAATCTACTTCCTTCTCCACCTTAAACTTATCTTTCCTAACCAAAACAGTCAGAGCCCACCATCACTCTTGGGTTCTCACCCCGAGAATACCAAGGACTCTTTGTGGTAGTGTCCGGGTTGCTATTCGAGGATTCTTGAAGAAGGTCTTCAAGAAGTTGCTGAGTTCGTGATTGCTCGAAGGATACGTGAAGAAAAAAGTTCTTCAAAGATAATATATCTTGAACCTTTGTTCTGTAAAAAGCATGTTGTAGTTTAAGGTAAATGCATATCTATTGTATATTTACTGTAAATTACGTTTTCAATAATTAATGAAATTTGGATGATCCGCTTCCGCTTAAGGATCTCTTCAATATGAGTTCCTTCAAAAACATCCCTTTAACGCTGAAATTGTAGCCAATGTGTTTTGTAGAGGAGTGGTTAAACTGCATGGATTTCCATAGTCCATTGTGTCTAACAAGGACAAGGTGTTCATGAGCCATTTTTAGCAAGAACTATTCCGTCTTTCAGGTACTAAACTATATTGAAGTACTGCTTATCATCCTCAATCTGACGATCAAACCGAAGTGGTTAATCGAAGTGTAGAAATTTATTTGCGTCGTTTATGTGGAGAGCGGCTGAAGGAAGGGGTTAATTGACTGGTTGAATATTGGTACAATACTACATTTAATGTGTCGACGGGGTTTACTCCTTTCCAGACCTTATATGGTCGTTTACCACCTCCCTTAGTTTATTATGGAGACTCTTATACTTCTAATGCTATGTTGGATCAGCAATTGAGGGATTAGGATGAGGTGTTACGTGTTCTCAAGGAACACTTAAGGGTGGCTCAAGACGAAATGAAGCGATATGCTGATAAAAAAGGCGTGATGTGGAATTTCAAGTGGGAGATTTGGTTTTTTTGAAAGTCCGACCATATAGATAGATTTCTGTGTGGTAGTAATGGTATGCTAAGTTGTCTCCTAAGTATTTTGGATACTATAAAATTGTAGAAAAGATTGGGTTGGTTACCTATAAGTTAGAGCTTCCTCTAACAGCAGTCATACACCCTGTTTTTCATGTGTCGTAGTTGAAGAAGGTGGTAGGACAGCAGTATGCGGTCTAGACAATAGATCCCTTTGTGAATGAGTGTCATAAGTGGTTGACTGAATTAGAAGAAGTGTTGGGATATCGTCGAAATCCTTCAAAAAATGACTAGGAAATTTTAGTGAAATGGAAAGGCTTACCTAATCATGAGGCAACTTGGGAAATGATGAATGATTTTCATAAGCACTTTCCAGCTTTTTAAATTTGGAGGGAGGAGGTAATGATAGACCACCAATATTATTTCAATATCAAAAGAGGAGAGACACAGGCATTTTGGGGAAAGGCAAATGTGCTTCAGTTGAGAAAATGTGGACTACGTCGACTGAGGGGACCACCTTAGTTAGTTAGGGAATTTGCACTTTGAATAAAAAGGGAGGGGGAGAGTTGTGAGGTTTTGTTGAGCAATTTCTGAGAGAAGAGTTGGGCTAGGGCATTTCTCTCATATGAAAGAAAGGCAGTAGAATTTCATTTCCTTGTAATCGTTCTACTTTGTTTCTTCTTGAATTCAATAAAAATTCCATTTCTAGTTTGGTATTCTATCAACTACGTAAATGTTTTTATTCTTTAGGCACGATATAATGTTGATGAAGAATGCCAGAAGAAATATTTGTTTCAAAAGATGGGTGAGCTGTGGAGAGTAAGCAAATATCGTCTAGTGAGCCAATTGGACAAACTTCAAATGACGATGAACTGATTAAACTTAAGCCAGATAACATTTCTTCAATATATGATTGGAATGACTTTATCAAAGATAAAACAAGTGCAAAATTTAAGGTATGTGATATAATTATCAAGTAAATTTATTTATTTGATTCAAGGTATGAAAATCGATTTAGTCTTTATATCTTGGTTGAATACTTTGTTTGAGTATGATTTCAGGCAAAAAGCAAGAAATTTAAGGAGTTGAAAAACAAAAAGAAACTTCCACACACATGTAGTCATAGAGGCTATACTCGACTAACCGAAGATTTGGTAAAAATTTACATAATACTATTAACATTATTATAATTAGCACTAGAGATAATATACAACTAAATATTTTTATCCATGTAGAAAAATTTTTCTTCTTCAACTCTAATTACCCGAGTAGATGTTTGGACAAAAGAACATGTGAAGAAAGATGGAAAACCCATTAACTCCCAAGTGGCCGAAACTCTGGTTAGATTGTTTCTTGTATTTTTTTCTTAATTTTTTATAGCTCTTAAGTCGTATAAATCTCTCTTGTGGGCTTCTGGTATATTTGCAGCTTTTTCTTTAATCTTGGCATTTTATGTTTGAGTTATATCTATAGTTTTTCATGTTGTGAATTCATGTTCGTCATAAGGCATCCCTCCCCCTTTCTCTCTCTTAAATGAACTTTTCTTTTTGTTTATGTTCAATGCTTTCTTAAGTTGGTTTTGTTTGAGTGATCTCTTGTTGGCTTGTTGGCATTTTGAGTAGTAATTTAGTTCAAGTAAGAGTTTCTAAATGTTGTGAATTCGTGTTGGTTATAAGGCATCCTTCCCCCTGGTTTTGTTTAAGTGATCTCTTGTTGGTTTGTTGGTATTTGAGTAGTGATTTAGTTGAAGGAGTTTTTAATGTTGTGAATTCGTGTTGTTAATAAGGTATCCCCCTCCCCCTTTCTCTCTTAAATGAAGTTTTTTATGTTCAATGCTTTATTGAGTTGGTTTTGTTTGAGTGATATCTTGTTGGCTTATTGGCATTTTGAGTAGTAATTTAGTTCAAGTAAGAGTTTCTAAATGTTGTGAGTTCGTGTTAGTCATAAGGTATTCCTCCCCTTCCCCACCCCCCTTCCTCTCTCTCTCTCTCTCTTAAATGATTTTTTTTAATGTTTGATACTTTATTGAGTTTGTTTTATTTAAGTGATCTCTTGTTGGCTTGTTGGCATTTCAGTAGTGATTTAGTTGAAGTAGGAGTTTTTTTAATGTTCTGAATTCATGATGGCCATAAGGCATCCCTCTTCCCCCCTCCCCCCTCTCTTAAATGATTTTTTTTTTTTTTTTTTTATGTTCAGTGCTTTATTGGGCTGGTTTTGTTTAAGTGATCTCTTGTTGGCATTTGAGTAATGATTTAGTTCAAGTGTTCAAGTAGAAGGTTCTAAATGTTGTGAATTTATGTTGATTATAAACAACCCCCCCCCCCCCCCTCCCTCAATGACTCATTGGCTTCTTGGCATTTGAATAATTTCATGCATCTTTTTCTTAGGAGCGTATTGAACAAAACCGTATGGGAACGTCTGTTCAAATAGTATAGTTATGATGCAATTAATAGAGTTTTCGATCTCGATCATGGCCATGTACGATGATTAGGATTCAGTGTAACTAGATCAAAATTGTCTACATCAACTCAGAAAAATAAGACTATTTCATCTTTTGAAGAAAATGTAACAACCTAACAACAGATGTAGATGAACTGAAAAGCATGGTAGCTTCCTTAATAAGGGACAAGGTAAATTTTTCCTAAATCTCTTTATCTATTGAAATTGTGTTTTATATAACACTTTGAATATGTTGTTTCAACATCGGAAAATAATCCAGCTCCAATCCTAAATTTCCCATAGGTAAGTTCATTTATGACTTTTTCTATTAATTTAGTATTCAAAATTATTATTGTTTGAAAATTTTCTAACCATATTATTGGTGAAAAAGAGTGTTACTACCAACACTCCTCATAAGTGTTTGCCGCTAGATTGGGTCGATTCAGGAGAAGTCATTGCTGAAGGTAAACGGTCTTCCAATGATCTATCAATCCTTGTCCATCACATACCTCTTGGCCCGAACGCAGTTCGTGTGAGGGTTGATATGGTAAAAATACCAAATTCCTTGTTATGGAGGCCTACATCTGACATTATTATTATTGATGATGTTATGGGCACTACTGTTGCATGGCCAATGGATAAAATCAAACTATGTAAGAAAATTTGGCTACTACTTTGTGAATTAAGTGTTTATTTAGTTCATTAGCTAATCTGTTGTTATAGATAGATCATGATGATTAATAAAAACTATTTTTGTTTTATTTTTTATTAGGTGATTGATTCAACGACAAACATCGGAGCTACATATTTTGTGTGGGAGAATTTTGGTATCGCTATAATTTAAACATCTCTTTTGATTGCATTTTGGGATTATATATGTAGTCATTTTATTTGGATTAAGAATTTACAAATTTTTCTATTAGGCTAGAACTTCGTTGGAACATACTTTCGATGACAATATCAAACCTTCTTTTCTTTTATGAATATAGTGTTTTATTATTATTTTTTTTTTTTGTATGCTATAAATTTGAAGATTTTGTTGTAATTATGATTGTAGATTTGAATGAAATGTGAATTACATCTTTCTTCATCTAGATAATAATATGGGCAAGTGACTTCTATAAATATATGTTTATAATTAATTCTACTATAATATTTGCGAAACAAATTGTAAAATCTAAAAAATGTTATTAACAAGTGCTATTAAAGATCAATTATAGCATTGCTTTTAGTACTACAAAAAATGCTATAGAAAGTTAATTAACATTAAAATTCATGCTTGAAGATGGGGTATACTTTATAGCTTTTTTCCATTACGATGAAAAAATGCTAATAAAAATAAGGGATTTTCAATAGCATGTCTAAAATCGCTATAGAATGTCTTTTATAGCATTTTTTAATTGCTATGAAAACTTTTGATAGTACTTTTTCCAATACAATGAACGATTTCATAACATTGAGTTAAAGCTATCATATGTCAACTTTCTATAGCGATATTAATAGTTGCACAAAAATGTTATGGAAAGTTGAGAACTTTTAATAACATCGGCTACGACAGCATTTATAAAACGTTATGAAGACTCTTTGATAGCGTTTCTACAATGTGATTAAAAATGTCATTGGAACATTTTGATAGCTTTTTTATAGTGTTGAAAAAACGCTATTAAAATGTTTCAATAACTCTTTTTTAGTGTTGAATAAATGCTATTGAAAGATTTTGATAGCGATTTTATAACGCTATAAAAACGCTATCAAAACGTTTCAATAACGCTCTTTTTACCTTATGAAATTTTTTTATAGCATCATATATGCACTATTAAAACGGTATTTTTATAATGTTTTTTATAGCATTGAAAAAACGCTATGGAAAGTCATGGACTTTCAATAACATGGGCAATGACAGCATTTCAAAAACGCTATGGAAACTCTACGATAGCATTTTTTTTAACATTATTGTAAGTGATATTTCTTGTAGTGTAGCAAGCTTTCTTCTTTTGAGGTCAGGAATTCTTACAAAGGCTAGACACCCTTAAGTTCTAAAGCATGACAAGTTAAGTTTCTTATTCTTAAGGAGTTTGTAGAGTGGAGTTGTGTTTTTAGATTTTGGTATTCTATTTAGGACATAACACACGGTAAGGATGATTTTACTCCACCAATAAGACAACTTCTTAATTAAGCAAAACAACAACTACTAATTCAAACAGAGTTGTACTTTTTCTTTATGCTTTTCCATTCATTTCAGGAGAATAGAGTGCAGTTGTTTCATGTATTATTCCATGCAAGTTATAGAAAAGGTCAAAACTGACTGAGTCATACTTAGTTCCCCTATTACTACGAAGTCTCTTAACCTTTTGGTTAAACTGGTTTTCTAATTCAATCACAAATAATTTAAAAGCATCAAAAGCATCACTTTTATTTTTCAACAAGTATATGAACATGAAATCCGAACAATCAACAATAGATGTGACAAAGTATCTTTTACTATTCCTAGTCAAGACACCATCGAATTCACACAAGTCAGAATGAATTAAATCTAGAGGCTCTGATACCCTAAGTACAAATTTATGTGAAGTCTTAGTTATTTTAGCCTGACTACAATATTCACATTTATAAAACTCATTCATAGATAACTTAGGAATCATTTCTGACTTAATCACGTTACTAATTAATCTTTTATTAACATGACAAAGTCTAGCATGCCAAACATTTAATGGATACAACATATATAAACAAAAGATTTTGTTTTATTTAAGTCTAGATTTAATTTGAACATGTCATTAGTTGCATAACCATTCCCTAAGAAAACATTATTCCTAGTTAGGGAATATAAATTTGCCCCTATTATTTGAGTAAAGTCAACCTTGTTGAGGAGATTGCTCGAGACCGGATTCTTTCTTATCTCTGGAGTGTGCAGGACTCCCTTCAAAGTGAGAGTCTTCCCGGAGGTAACTTTAGCTTCACCTCGCCGATTCCAGAAACTTTTATTGAGTAGTGATCACCTAACAGTATGTTTTTATCCTTAGTTTTAGTATAAGATTTAAAGAGACTCAGGTCATGTTAGACATAGCGTGTAGTGCCAGTGTCTATCCACCACCCTTTAGAGCCATCAATCACGTTTACTTTTGTGGCCATGGCTATTAAAGGCTCCTCTGTTAGATTCGCCTGCCCAACAGGACGATGCTTGTTCCTATAGTTCCTGGTCATATGCCCAAGTTTGTAATAGTTAAAGCATAGGAATTGTACCGTTCAGAGGGGGGTTTGTGTTTCTTTTGATTATTTTAGTTGTTGAATCTACGGTTCTAACCTTTCCTCTTGGTTCCCTTTTTCTTTTGGTCAGATTTCACAACAGCTAAAGTGGGCTTTCTCGATACTATGTTTACCTACTCCCTCTGGTTTTGCTTCCGGGCCTCCTCCTCAATCCTCAGGTGGGTGATCAGACTCTCCAAGGAGAACTCCTTGGTCTTATGCCTCAAGGTATTTTTAAAGTCTTTCCACAATGGAGACAATTTGTCAATAATAACAACAACATGAAATTGCTCATTCAGAGGCATACCTTCACCTATAATTTTGTGCGCTATCTTCTGCAATTCATGGGACCGGGCCTCTACATACTTGCCATCCGTCATTTGGTACTTCAAGTAACGACTGATGACATATCTTTTCGAACCGACCTCCTTGGTATCATACTTTTTCTGCAAGGCATCCCATACTTTTTTTGTTGTATCCATTGTGTTGTACTAATCATATAGATCATTAATCAAACCATTTAATATGAAAATTTTGCATAAGAAATCCTTTTCTTCCCAATCAGCTGCATCCTTGATCTATTGTTCATTCGGATCTTCCTTAGAGGCAACTAGCTTCTCTTTAGTATAGATGTCAGCAACTTTCTTGATCATGAGGAAGAACAGTATCTTCTGCTTCCACCTTTTGAAGTTCGCTTCTTCGAATCAAAATGGACGGTTGAGGTCAGAGGACATAATGTCGTTCTGAGTTAATAGGGTCATCATAGTAATGGTAGATGAAACGTATTAAAATTGTTGGAATGACTACCTCTCATGCAGAGAAGATAACTGTGATCGAACGACGCCAGACATTAAAAAGTATACTACAAAACAAAGACTGGTTACAGGATGAGTCGCGAAGCTCGCTCTCTTTAAGACGTTTCACGGCTCTGCCCCTTATGCAAGCAGTTCAACAATGGCCACACCGTCTCAATCGAAGTTGCATTGGAACCGATTGGAAAACTCACACCTTCAAGACTAATAAATTGCTCAAAAAACGAAAATTAGAAGAAAAAGTGAAGGGAAGGGAAGTCTTTCGTAACGTACGGAGAAGTGGTGAGTGAAAATGTTATGTGTAGAGTGAAGGAAATTGACACAATTTATAGGCCTTGGAGGCCAACTGTTACGCAAAACTGACGGGGAAAGAAGCGCGTGGAGCCAAGGAACGTGCGCAAGGGCCACGCGTAAAAAGCGTGCAGGAGAAGAGTGTTCCCTTTTCTTGTTTTTTTTAATAAAAATAAAAAAGTAAAGAAATAAAAAATATTTAAAAATTTAAAAAATATTATTTTTAATAAAAATATTTCCACACACACCTCGCTCGACCGAACTGCAAACGGAGGTGCACGTGGGATGTCCACCAAAGCCACCTTTGCTTATCTCCTCACCCCCTCTAAAACAACAGTATCCCTTGGGGCCCAAACTCAAAACTCAAGTAGGGGTATATAAAGGAGGTTCTCAATATAAATCTTAGCAATGTGGGATTCTCAAAATATTTATTATTCATTTATTTAAAATTTTTCACCAATATTATTATTATTATTTTGACAATCTATGGGTGGGAGAATCCACCTAACATTAAAGTAGATAGTACAAATTATACGTCAGTTGTGCTATGTTCAAGGAATAATCCTTATTAGTTGGCCTTGTTGTATAATATTGTTATATTATTCTTTTTTTTAAGAACTAAAAATAACTATATCATTTTATCATTCTTTACTTATATATATATATATATATATATATATATATAATTCAAATTTTGCGATACTTAATTTTAAAACTTTATTGTCATGTAAATTTTTTTAACATATTTAATTAAAGTAAAGTAGTGTAAGAGCACAAGACACAAGAAATAGTTACCAAGCATGCATGTCTGTTTTCTTTTTTAATAATAAAAAAAGAAAAATGACAGACAAGAAATAAATACCAAATATGTAGTTTAATTTTTTTTATTAAGGTATTTGCAATGGATAGCACTTTTAAGGCTAATAATTAAATATGTAGCAATATTTTTAAAGAATTGCAAATATAGCAAAACCTATTAGTAATAACTTTAGACTCTCTCTATATCTTTTTACATAGACTATAGTAGAGCTTTTTTTTAGCAATATAGTCTATCATTAATAAACTCCAAGAGCTAGATCTAAATTTTGGTATATCTGCAAATTATTTTGCATTGTGCTATATATACTAATATTTTGAGCTTATAGATTGTCATATTTGTAACTACCCCTTCTTATTAATAAGATGAAAAGAAAACACGCAACAGGAAACAAAAATATGTGATAACTAATTTCCAAATTGTCTATCAAACATATCTAAAAACAGACTTGGTAGACAATCTGAAAATATAAATTTGAAAGCAAGAGGTTTAACAAAGATAGACTTGTATTTCATATTTTTATATATATGTTTGATAGCATATTCAAAATTTAAATTCTAATTTAAATAAAATTTCAAATTATATTTGAAAATGTAACAACCTGAACCTTCGAGTATTCTAACATTGACCGTTACAACTAAATACTCATTTTCTTTCAAAACATTTTGACTGTGATAACGTAAATCCAACAAAAACACGAATGGCCAACTTAAACTGAAATGTTAATTTAATAATAAAATCCAATAACCAACACGTCTAGTTGGGATAAAAAAAAAAGTTTACAAAAGAACACTATTCCAAAACCAAAACAATAAAACATGTCATCTGTCAACAAACTCAAATAAAACAAAAATAAGACATCTAAATAAGTAAATAAAAATAAAACATGAATTGCACGGAAGCATTTTCTATTATCCTTGTATGGCTCTATCACGGGTCCCTCTTGTCCCTCGCCAGCCCATTCCTATTGTTGCTTGAAAAACATAAAAGAAGAAAGGGTGAGTATAACAATACTCAGTAAGTGACTCGCTACTAGGCCCTCTAGGTTACCTGTTAATTAGTTTATCTAGACATCGGTGTACATTCATATCATATCAGTCATAGTGATTCCAAAGGGTCACTTATCAGTCGTAAACGTGATCCCCGAAGGAACACACATTAGTCATAGTGTGTATCCCGGAGGTACACAAGTAAGTCGTAAACATGAATCCGGAAGAACATGCATCCATCATAGTGTGTTACTCGAAGGTCCACAAATCAGTCGTAAACATGAACGTGAATGAACATCCATCAGTCATAGTGTGTAACCCGAAGGTCCACAAATTAGTCGTCAACATGAACCCGAAGGAACATGCATTGTAACCCGAAGGTCCACAAATTAGTCATAATGTACACATATACAATCAAATGTGTACATCTACTCAAATAAGAAAAGCTAACAAGAACCCTATAACTTAGCATGCATCAGTTTGCATATAACTCCTTTGTTATATGTATAGTAATTTATCTTAGGGTAAGATTGTCAACATATTCTTAGTCAACTTTACATATCATCATGGTCAAAATAGTCCATGCAGTTAATATCAATAAATTCAACAGTTCAGCCAGTCTAAGATAACAGTCCAATTAGTTCAAAAATAAACAGTCCAATTAGTCGCAAGTAAACAATCCAAGTAATATAAAGTAAGAAGTCCAAGTGGTAGGGACAACTGGTTCGAAGGTGAAACGGTAGAAAGTCACTTACTTCATAATTTAAACTCAATCAAGCAAACTTATTTTCTTCTTTGTCTAAAACAAATCTTGAATTGAGCCCCAGAGTGTTCAATTAATTTGGAACTACTTCTAAGCTTCGATTACGAAATCCAACCAAATCTTGCAGAAAATTAATCTCAAACCTACTGGAAAGCTCAAAATGTTTCGACCTTCAGCTTAGTAACCAAAAAATGATTGGTACTTTAAGATTTCATAAAACTCAACTTAAAAACAAACAAGCAAATTCAAATCTTGAATAAGAAAGCCATCAAACATCCAAAGTAAATAATATCTTACCCAAAACCAACTTCGACAAGGGTTAACGACGATGACAACGAGCAGATTGGTGACAAAGGGGCAAATGACGACAACACTAAACCAAATACAAAACATGAGAGAGAAACCCTAGAGAGAGAGAGTGAGAGATTTTCCTTGAGTTCTAGCACCGGCAACGACTCTAAAAAAAAACTATTATTCCTAGCTCAAGTTGGGCTTTTTATTATATTTTATGTGTTTATTTGTGTTATTTTGTAGGTATCGAGCAATCATGAGGTAGAATTGACGATTCAGTGAAGAACGTGGATTTGAAGCAATTTGGAGGTGATTTGAGCATTCAGGCATCACAGGAGCAAAAATTACAAAAATGTCACTATCACAGAGTTGTAATGTTTGTCTGACGCTTGCCCAACACTATGTAGTGTTGCAATGCTCGTCTGCACTCATCTAATGCTATATGCAGCATTGCAACGCTCCAAAGTTTGCACAACACCAACTTTTATTGGCATTAAAAAAATTTTCTATCTAAAATCATACCAACCATGATTTTATTGGCATTCAAAAAAGATTTTATCTAACCTATAATTTTCAAATTATTAAATTTTCAAACCCTAGATCTTTTTTTTTTTTTTTTCATTCAAAAGATTTGGCACAATAACTTGGAAATCCAACAACTAAATCCGACTTAACTTTTTCTTTAACAAATGTTATTAAAACTGTATAACACTTTAATTGGAGTAGTTAATATACATCATATAAAAATTTTATGACTATTTGAAAATTGTGTGATATTCATTAGTTAATGATACTATAATTTTAATGTGTTTAAGAAACATAGGAAAATTTTGTGAACATAAGAAAGATGCATATAATGACTACTTGAGAGTTGGTAATCAAAACAAGGGGCTACAATTGCCAAGAATAAAATAAAGAATCATTAGTTAATTACTTTTCTTTCTCTTCCTATTCCAATTTTGAATTCACCATCTCTATTTTACCTCTTCAAATCTCCATCGTGCTTTGTCCCACCAATGAGCTCGTCTATAAAGATCATTTGCTTCCTCTACATCTCTCCATAGTCGGAACAACGAGTTTAAAGCGCTATTCCGTATGTGAAGAATCACAACAATAATAATAACTCGAATCTTAATTTGCAAAATTCATTTAAAAACATAAAATGTTTCTCACTATAAAGATTTTTTTTTTTTTTTTTGATATTTAAAAAGAATCAATAAAGAATAATCAGGAACTTAAAAATATATCAAGATTGCATGCTAAGAAAATTTACGACTTCACAAACAAAGTTTTCAGGAAGTATTTGAAGAAGTCCAAGTCATTATATAAAATGTTTTCACAAGACGAGGACAGATAGATCTGAAAAAAAAAAAAGAGAGATAAATCATAAGACATTGAGTTTTTAGACAATAATTTTGGTAAAGAAAATGGATCGGGAGTTCTATAGCACCGATTTTTCGATAATTTAAGATATCTGAGAAGAAGAAACAAGATAAAAATATAAAAGAAAAGAGAAAATAATTAAAAAAAAAAAAATTAAGGATGATAACAAATTTGAGAAGAAACAAAAAAAAAACGAAGAAGAAGAAAACTCAAAACAAATAAGTATAATATGAGATTTGAGAAAAAAATATAAGAAAAGAAAGAAAAAACGAAAAATTGAGATAAAGTGAGATTTGAAAAAAGGAAATTTGATCCTATCTTAAGATTCAACATGGACGATTTTGTAGGCTATAATCCAATTTGTTGATATTTTAATATATTTAATTACGGTGTAATACAAGATATCATTGAAGATATTTTAAGATAAATGAAAAAGGGTCTCACGTGTGCAATGGAGACTTCTTGCTATAATTCTTATGATTTTTAGTTTTTGCTAAATTTCTAAATGATATTTCAATTAATGTTACTAGATCTAGTTTCCCACAATGGTGTGCCTATGGTCCGATGGTCACAGATGGTGGTATGAAGCTACTTAGAGAACTAGTCGATGATGAGCAAAAGAAGATGACAGTCATGCAAATCGAAATGTAGAATGGGAGATAGAAAAGAGAGAAAGAGAATGGTGGGAAAGGGAAGTAAAGTAGAATTAGAATTTGTTAAAATATATATATTTATAAATATATAGGGAGGAAAGTGTTTAGATTTTTTTTACAAAAAATTATAAATATATTGAAACTTTGGAAATAAGGGTTAGTTTTTTTTTTTTAAAAAAAAGATAATTATATGTTTTATATACCAATGATATATTGTTATATCATTAGATTACATTTTAAAAAGTATAAACTATATAAATAGTAATAACATATACAACAACAAAAATTGAATATAGCAAAATGTATAAACAAATAATAAAAAGAGAGATAAAATAGAATCTGATAACAAAAAATAGATTCAAATAGATATTGTTGGAGAAAAATCATGGAGAATCTCTAATTTAAATTCAGAAACACTAAAAATGAAGGTTAAAATCACATAGTTTCATAATACAATTATACTGTATTGTAAATGTAGGTTAATTAATCTTATAACTTCATGTTACAATTACACTATATGTGTAAATGTATATTAGTTAATTTTCAAAGCCCACTAAGGGTAAACTAAAAATACATTTAACTTTATATTGCATTTTGAAGTTGATAACAACATGTTTAAATTAATGAAAAAGATTTAGATAAAACTAAATCTGGTAACAAAAAGTTAAACCAATTGAAAAAAGTTAAATAAACTAAAATTGATAATAATGTGTTTAGAACATTGAAGAAAACGTTATGTTTTGTATTTACAAGATTCATGGGTATATTAGAGAATAGTCAACCACCACACAAAAATCATAACTCCGATTCTTCGATGTCATCCGCAATCACGAAGTTCCGATTTATTGTAGTGTCTAACTCTGATTCTCTCTTATGAACAAGATTTCATCTTCTTTGACTGAAAAACAAAGAAAATTGATTATAATAATAAAACAAAAGAAGATTGAATCGTCATGCAAGAACAAATGAAGGAAAAGAGGAAAATCGATGGATCGATGGATATAATCATTTGGTAAAATCAAAAGATGAGAATGAAAAAAAAAATTGAAATTAAGAAAGAAAAAAACAAATGTGCAAATTCAATCTTACTTATGCATCAATAACAAACACACACTTTTTAGATAATGAAATGTAAAATAACCAAAAATGTTTTCCGAACGTTGACAATTGTATAATAATATAATTAGAGGTTAAATAGAAATTCGAAAAATATCTCACACATAATCTACACGTAATTTGCCAAAAATCTTATTATTTTTTTATTTTGACATTTTTTTAAACGAAACCTAAATCGTGCCTACGTATTCAAATTCCTCGTTATAAAAGACTAAAGCTACAACCCAATGGGCTTATGAAATATTAAAAGCCCAATCATTGTAGCCTTTATTTGTACAAACATTATAAAGACCATCCCAACTTGGAGAAAGAAAAGGATGAAAATCACTTGAGCCAATAACCGAGACAACAAATCACCCTCTTGAATCAAACACAATCTTGAACTCACCCTTCATCTTTAAGCCCTTTCATGTCGGACAAAGATTTTGTAAACATGTCACCTAGATTTTTCTTTTTTCTTTTTTTTTTTAAAAAATACAATCTTCTCTAGCTTCGCTGCATTCTTATTCACTACTTCATCCTTTGAGAAATGAAATTTAAACACCAATATGTTTGGTTTAATAATGGTATAAAGATTTTTTTTAAGTGTAAAAGCATTCTGACTATCATATATTGTATGATAGGTTCTACTATATCTCTCAACGTGTCAGAAATAACTCATTTCGACTAGACTATTTCCTTAAAAGACTCGCACATAGAACTATATATTCCACCTCCTACATATATTGGAGTGAAGATCTCCAACTAATTGTATTGTCAAATATTTTAGGAATGAGCTTTTGAAAAGAAAACTTGGTAGTAACCAAGGAAAATAAATGGATGCTAGTAAACAATTAATGATAACAATCAAGAGATTCAAGTGCGTTTCAACTCTGAAGAAAAATTCTTTGAACATTACGATCGCACCGCTTTTAAAATTATGAATTGAGATTAGAATCCTAAGTAATCATATCACGCATAGATAGAATCGTAAATTCTATTCAACTTAGATTTCAACCAATCGTTCAAATCCTAAATAATCAAACCTACATATTTATGATTTGTTATAACTTAGCCCAATGACATAAAAGGACTACAAATACCCTAATTAAGGGTTAAAAACCAAACTCAAATGAAAGATAATAAATCTAAGAATTGACAAAAAGAGATGATCAAACCTAGAACTAATATATTAATGGCGCTACATTGTTAATATGCCATATATGGAAAATGGATTACATTGAAGCCAATTTTCAGAATCCATAATTTTGAGTTCTAAATCTTCTAATATTCTATAACGTCTCATATAGATTAAAAAGTTGATAACTCTAACATTCTCCTACATTTCCTACGACCAACAACGAGTGAAGATTATCCTCACAAATCAACACGAGTTCTTTTATCATACTTAATTTGTCCTCCTTCACACACTTCCTAGGAAAATTGTTCCAAACAAAACACACTGTTCTCCATACTTCTTGTAATTAAACTATCGAAAAAAGAATGTGTACCTTGTTATACCTATACTATTAAGTTCTCGTCGATATTTCCACATTTCTATGGGTTCGACATTGACATAGGGGTGAATCGATATTTTTATTATATCGTATACTATGAAATATAATAATTATGCAACAAAGTTTCACCAATGTAAAGATAATATAAATAATAGACATGCTAACTTGTTTAAAGATCATAAAATATTTATTTATTAATTTTATTTTATTTTTTGATTTTTTTTATTTTATAATTTTTTTCAAAAATATCCATCGAAATCTTAATTTTATAGATATTTCGATCGAAATTTTCTTAAAAATAAAATTTTCATATTTTCATCCACATCAATATTTTAAACATTAGTTATAATTAATAACTACGTGTTCTTTTATGCTTATCTAAATAACAAAATCCTCTTAAATATAGTCTTAATTCATTCATGCATTTGGATGCTACAGATGATTTAAAACCACTTTTCAAACTAAAATAAACTAATTTGGCCCCTTTTGTTTTAATGAAATTAAAATGAGAAAAGAAAAAAAAAAAAAGAAAAAAAAGAAAATTGTTTGACAATTTCGACAAATTAAAAATAGAAAAAGTGACAACTGTCATTGAAAAGCGTCCACGAAACAAAAATGGGCAGCATGTGCTTTTTTCTCTCTCTGGATAACACCGAAAAAGACACCTACGAGAGAAAAACAAATTTATTATTTATAAATTATACGTTTAAATACTATTTTCATTCTCAAACTTTAAATCTTGTTCTATTTTAGTACTTAACTTTAAAAGATGTTCGTTTTAGTTCCTTAACTTTTTAAAAATATCTATTTTAGTCTTTGTAGTTAAAATTTGTTAAAATTTAAATGGAAATGTTAGACGATATGTATTTTGGGTTCTTAGATGTTTTGAGTAAGATGAAAATGAAGTAAAATGTCAAAATAGTGAACAACCAAAATCTTGAACGAAAAATGACTTTCAAGTTATTCCATACAAAATCACTTTACCACCTTATTCAATATTGAAACGGTAGATTTTTTAGCATGGTTGACTTATTTGGTAGTTTAGTCATCCAAAAATACAAGTTATATGATCATTTTGTTAACTAGCAGAGATCAAAATAGACATTTTTTAAAAGTTCGGAGACCAAAACGTACATTTCTAAAAGTTTAAGGACTAATATAAAATAATATTCAAAGATCAGAGACCAAAATAGAATTTAAACCTAAATTATAAATATAATACAATGCCTAACAATAATTTTTATGGAAGAAAATATATGAATATATTTCCAAAGTTTACAGTGAAAATGTTGAATGATAAAATGATTTTGAAAAAATCAATAATAAAGTAACACTATGATTAAATTTATTTATTAAAAGTACGTAATCTAAAGTTAGACATTTGAAAGTGTATGATAGAGTCCAAAAATATAAATATCAAAATGATATTTTTATTTACATTATATGATAAATTTGATGCTTAATTTGATTTTGGTGTATTTAGAATATATTTTCGAGTTTTTAATTTAAAAAATAAGTCGTTTTAGAAGAGATTAGAGCGTTTGACAACTACTTAAAATAGTTTTTCAAATGTATTTTAATAAATTTTTATCAAAAAGATTTAAATAAAAATGATTTTTTTAAAAAACATTTTTTTCTCAAGCTAATCTAAACCTTAGTGTCATATATTTTCATTTTAGTTTTGATTTCTTTTTTCTATAAATTTTCATACTTTTCAATCCATTCACGTTTTTAGCATATATATATATATATATATATATATATATATAGTTTTAATTTTAGTTATTAGGATTTAGTGATATCAAAAAAATAAAAGAAAATGGATAAAATTTTGAACTAGGTAAAATACAATATTAGAGATAATTTGTGGGATTTAATCAAATTATATAGAAAATTAATAGTTGAAATCAAGACCAAACTATATAAATGATAGTTAAATTATAAGAACTAAACTAAAAGTACATAAAGAATAATATAAAATCTTTAAGATTAAAATAAGCATAGTTCAAATTATATAATTCAAATGAAGTTTTTAAGACTATAATGATCAAATTAAAATTTTGTAGAGTTAGAGATTTGTAATTTTCTTTTTTTATTATAAAAATAATTTCGAGTAAAAGGATTTGAAATCTCTAAACTCATATTCAAGAGTTCATATTTTATGGTAGTTGAGTTATCTTCGTATCGACAATTTATAACTTCTAGGGTTAATAATGTGTCATCCATCCCAAGAAATGCAAAATGGTAATATGTATATATATTTATTTGTTTAACCAAAATATCCAAAGCAACACATTTGTCTTCTTTCTTCCATACACATTTACCTCTTTCTCAGATTCTTTAGGCTTTTGTTTGGGCAATATGTTGGGGAAATTGATCATTAAAGGTGATGCATTGTGGAACTTTGTGTCTAATTTAATGGATGGAAGAGATTAATCAATAAATTACTTTGAAAATAGGGTATTGAAATATATGTTATATTAGAGTGACAATTATATTGGTGGAATACAAAAGGGTTTGACTTGTGTTGTTAAGATTTGTAAGAAAATTGAGAACATAGCATGTGTTATTGGCTAAGAGCACTTTTATAGTCAAATCATGACCAAGTTAGAGTAAAAAATAAATAATGTATTGGGGATAATTTTGGACCAAAATAATAAATCTACAAATAGAGATCGATGACGGATTGAGCCAAAATCTAGGAAGGGAGTTGGGTCTTTGGACTAACCCATCTCGTAGCCTCGATAGGCCAAGAAGCTCAATCTACACGTGAGATACATGCAGTTCAACTATCCCATGAAAATATCTTGTTTAATTTTGAATCTTGCCTTCGAAACTCTCTAACTTTCTTACATATATTCTCACTCTCGGACTTAATTAAGTGCATCGGAGTATGTGAGACAAACACGTCTGTAATTTTTTTCCTTTTACAAGGCCACATTATTTCTCCCTTTAAACAAATTTTTCATTGGTGTTACGTGAAGGTCAATGTATTTTCTATGTTCAAATTTTGGCATTAACAAATAAAGAAATATATAAATCATTTGGAGGATAAAACTTCAATGTTTTTATGTAATTTTCTTAGTCTAATACGAGTTAAGAGGGGAGCAACAAGGATATCTACATTGGAAATATCAAGAAATCTCACGCTTCTTATAAAATAGATGAGTTACTCTTCTCATTGTCAATTGGTTTTGATATGGAACCCCATGTTATACTAATACTACACACATGTGCAACATTTGCACACTCGGACGTCTGGTTGGAAGAACACCCACCATAAGTAAACAATGTTGTCGTTTTGATTATCCTCATTCCATTTCTGCTTTGATTTTTTTTTTTTTTTTTTTGTCTTTTCTATTGTTCTAATAATAATAATAATAATAATAATAATAATAATAATAATAATAATAATAATAATAATAATAATAACAATAATAATTTGGTTAAAACACAATTTTGGTCCTTATTCTTTGAAGTTTGTTCAATTTTAATTAGTCAAAGTACTTTCAAATATCTAATTTTAGTCACTGTATTTTTAATAAATCTTTAATTTAATTCCTTAAAATTAAATTCTTTTAATCAACATTGACTAAACAATTACAATAATTTCATCCAAAAAAACATAATATATGAATGTGTTTTCAAAATTTATAGTGAAAATATTAGTAAATAACCATTTTTTTTAACAAAACTAATAAGAGATGATGGACTAAATTTAATATTTATTAAAAATACTGTAAATAAAATTAGACATTTAAAAGTATATGAATTAAAATTAAACAAACATCAAAATAGAAAGATCAAAATAATGATAATTAAGCAAAGAATTTTACCTAACAAGTGAACAATGTTCACCTTTCCATGATAAAATTGTAGAATTTTTTTAGTTCAATAGACATGTGGAAGGAAGATTCAAATTTTGATCTTGTCAATCACATAGTTTAAGCTATTATTCAGGTTTATAGCAATAATTAAAGCAACTTAAAACATAGTTTGTAATTTCCGTTCCACTATGAGTATGTAAATGATCCCTACATAATTTTTTTCTTTGTCAAGTTATTGTTGCCTCTTGGCCTCGGCACATTTTTTCTTCTTTTTTTTGATATTTTGAACAAGGTAAGAAAATACTTGTGGTTGATACCAAATTTCGGATAGGAAAAGTATACTTGACCTTTACATGACACCGACAATGAATTTATTTGAAGAGGAGAAGAATGTGGTCTGCAAAAGAAAAAATCTGTACACCGATGTGGTGCTTACCATACATATTCCAATAAGTCAGAGACTAAAAGAATGTGGAAGTTTGAGAGTAGGATTCAACTTACCTCATATGAAATTATAATTATATATTTATACAGAAAGTTGACCTAGGTTGGTCCTTAGGGTTTCAGAGTTGCCTTAGAATAATTAAATAACTTATCGAACCGATGGTCGTGTCCAATTTCATGTTTGGCTAGGGTTGGCCTTGGCTCCCTTTAGGCCCAAAATAGACCTAGAGCGATGCTTTGAGTCGAAGCATGTGTGGGACATGCCCTAGCTATTTTGCTAGGATCAGCCTCAGCGTTGGCCATGGTCGAGCATCTCCCCCTTAGGCTCATGGACCTAGGATGATGCTTTGGTGGCCGGAGCATTCGCAGGACATGCCACTTTAGTTACTTTGCTCAGATTGCCGAGGCTGAGGTCGAGCATGCCAATTTCGATTTTAACCTAGTCTAACCCTCTTCCCTTGCTCCATTCTGAGCCTAGGATGCTATTTTGGGCCTAAACCTTATTATTATTTTTTTTTTCCAATTATACATTTTGGTCCAAAATCACTCAATAACACTTGCAATAAGCAAATCAAGAGTGTCTTAAGAAGAAAATAAAAAAGAAACTTTTTGTTAGTAAGACTATATTTAAATTCTTATTAAATTTACATTTGGTTTAAATTCTACTTTGGCTTTTATATTTATTTAGTTTTGGTTCAATTTGGTCAATGTACTTTTAAATTTGGTTAAATTTGGTCTCTATACTTTCAAAATAGTCATTTCTTAAAAGTACAAGAACTAAAATGAGCATTTTGAAAGTATAAGAACCAAATGGAGCCAAAATAAAAAATACAAGGGCCAAACTGAACATTTCAAAAGTATAGTAACTAAAATGAATAAAAGTAAAATGTATAGGTAACCATTTGATTTTTTTTTTATTTTTAAATTAAGTCTATAGACACTACTTTCACCTCCAAAATTTTCCTTTGTTATCTACTTTTTACCAATAGTTTAAAAAACCGAGCCAAGCTTTGAAAGCTAAAAAAAGCCTTTAAAAACTTGTTTTTTTTTTAGAATTTGGTTAAGAATCTAACTATTGTATTTAAAAAAGATACAAATTATTCTAAGAAATGGAGAGGAAATAGGTTTAATTTTTAAAAAATCAAAAACAAAAAACCACATGATAACCAAATGATGGCATAGTATTCAAACCAAAATTGTTTTTAATAGTTTACTACTTGTATCTCTTGACCCTAAACCTATAACTACTTATTATTTAATGCCTATTGACTAGAAAAATATTTTTTTAAAAAAATTATTTTTATTTAAATTCTTTTTATCAAAAGAGTTTAAAATATACTTTAAAAGTATTTTAAAAGTTATTTTAAATGGTTGTCAAACACTTCAATTTTTTTCAAAATAACTTATTCTCAAAATTAAATACTTAAAAAGTTAAACCAAATACATTTAACTCCAAAAATTTGAATTCTTAACGGTATAAAATATGTGAATCAAAGGCACAAAGTTTTAAATGGGCCAAAATATAATTGACCTAGGATTTTATAACATTTTTTTTAAAAAAAAATTCAATATTTCTTTTTTTTTTTTTTTTTTCCTCACTCTCAACTCCCGTTCTATTTCCCTTTCTGAATCTCCATCCACCCTTCTTCCTCCCATCTTCTTTCATCCCAGACAACAACAACAACATTTTCCTCTCTGTATTTTGCCCCCGACGACAATAAATGGCGTTGTTTCTTCTTCCTTTGGCAACATGTGACGTTTAGTGGCAACAAGCAAAGAATTTTCAGACGCTAATTAAACAAACCAAGTCTATAAAGTAATAGCAAGAAAGTGAGTTAGAATTAAAGCTACAACTAGAGAGCAAGAGCTAGAAAGTGAGAAAGTGAGCTAAGAACTAAAACAAGAGCAAGAAAGTGTAAGTTGAAACTAGAACAAGGGCAAGAAAAGAAAAAAAACCTAAAAAACGGCTTGATGAAGCGAACAAAAAGTTAGAAAGCTTTGTTTTGAAAAAACAAGTCGGATCTTTTTTTTCTTTTTTAATAATGTCATCCTTACAAAACAAAAATTCTAGATAAGTTGAATAGAATTATTAGCTCACATTCATTTTTTTTTTTTTTCTCTTTTGTAGGTATACTTTCTCTTTTGTCACTTTGTGTATAGGTTCATTAATAGTAAATTTTTCCAATATAATTTATAAGAGTGAGAACAAAAATTGATAAGAAAAGCTTGTTTGTTCTTATATGCAAAAGCCTCATATTTTGTAAGAACACATTGATTGGCAGGTAGAAAATTTATATGTGCTTCTTAAAAAGTCAAGTGCTGAAATGAACTATTCAAATTCACTACTAATCTTTCATGTCTTTTAGTTCTTCACTTTTAGCTTATTAATTCAATAGTCTTTAATTTTTTAACCAACTTTTTGTTTGATATGTTTTCACATAGATGTGAAATCATCACAAAATTTGACTATTATCTCCATAATAATTATATTAAATTAATTAATATACATTATCATTATAGTTAAAATTTATGGATCAAATTAAAATAAAGCACAAATCTCAATAGTAAAATTGTAACATTCTGAAAAAGAAGAGATATGGTACTTTTTAGATGAAGGAGATGAATGAGAATAAAAAGAACAAGATGGTGTCCATGATTGGGCACCATCATTCGCCACTGAATTTCACTAGCACTAAGCTAGGGAAGGGTTGAAGATGAGGAAGAAAACTTTTTTTTAGATGACCTAAATTTGAAAACAATAAAAACTAATATTTTGCTTACGTCATAAAGTACCATCTAATATTTAATTCTCCTTAATTAGAGCCTATTGGTAGTCGCAGATTCGCACCCATCATGGTTTTTATAAAGATAGAAATTCCCCCCTATTGTTAAATTTTTGTAATCTTATGAATTTTTCCAAATGTGAAATCGTGTTAGTGTCTCGTTAATTTACAACAGGGTGAGAACACCCGATCGCGAATAATGGACAATTTAATGTTGATCAATGATATGTGATGAAAGCAAAATGTTAGTTTTGATCATTGTTTTTAGAATCTGGGTTATTTGACATTTGTGCAATCGACTATGATCATCCGTACAAAAATTTCAATGAAAAAAGTGGGAGGAGAGGAGGGGAGAGAGAACATTTATTATTATTTATTATTTATTAATATATTTTGATTAAAATTATTACGATAATAAGTATTTTTAAAAAAAGGTCACCACCAACAAATTGTTATTTATTTAACCATTTGTGCAATCGAAACTTGATTGTCCAATTTTAAATGAGCTTCAAATCATAGAGACCAAAATTACATTTTTTTTTATTTTAACCCGTGGACTTTGTAAAGAAAAGAAATTATTATACCTAATTATCATATTTCATTCAATAAAAACGTGATTTGATATATATCTTTTGCTCATTAAGGGTGTGTTTGGTATAATTTTTCAAGTATTTAATTTTAAAAATAAGTCACTTTGGAAAAAATGGAAATGTTGGCAACCATTCAAAATAGCTTTTGAAACACTTTCAAAGTTTATTTTAAATAATTTTTATAAAAAAAATTTAAATAAAAATGACGTTTTTGGTGGAACTCGAGACATACAAGCGAAATAAGGATCTAATTACACTCTAATTACTTATTAAAAGGAAATTAGCATGCAAATGAAGGAAAAAACAGTAAATAAAAGGGATGGAATACAACCTTTGTAGCTCCCGAAAAACGCTTTTCCTCGCTGAATCTCGACCCAAACTCTTTCGGACCACCACTAGAGTTGACCTAGTATCCTCTAGACTCAGAATCGGGTTGTGGGACCCGATGGATAAAGAAAAGAGAGAGAGAAAGAGATGGAAAAAGAAATGGATCTTTGGGTTGGGTTTTGGGTTTTGAATTTTCCTCAAAATGGTGTTTTTTTTTTCAGCCCAAATTTGAAAACAATTTTGACAAAATGGGCAAAAGTTTTTCATCTATAATTGAAAGCCCAATTTATAGAAAAAAAATCATGCAACAATTGCATGAAATAAATCCATAAAAACCCAACACCTATAATCCACTATCTTAGTGGGCTTAATGTCTTTACTATAAGCCAACACCTAGCCCACTATTTTGTTAGTGAAATTATCCAACAAAAGTTTGGATTTTCCCACTAATTTTAATCAAAGGGCAAAATAGTTATTTTGTCAAAGTCAAACTTTGACCTAGAAATCAACATTTTGACTTTTTATGATTTTTCCCGTGTTGACTAATTTTGACCTCCCGAGCATGAATCCGCATTCATTTTCTCGAAATTCAAATCACATTTGAATATAAGGTCGGTCAAAGTTTGACTTTTTAAAGTCGATTTTTTACATCTTTGACCATTTCCATTATTTCCGAGCTTCCGAATATGAACATATTCATATTCTTGATATTTAAATCACATTTAAATATTAAAGCTATATCTCTAAACTGAAAAACCGATCACTATATCACATATACTTGTCGGTTTCTCTCTCTTTACCTAATTCGAACAATTTGAATTATTCTATCATACTATTCTAAGTTTATTCCATATGGGCTAGTTGGGGAACCTAATGGACCTATAGATCATGGGCTCTAACGATCCGAGATTAGCTGGCTAAACTCTTTAGACGGAGCTAATCAACATTCGTTAACTAACGGGTCATTCCACTATAGTCCCGTAGTTGCACTCCCTCACTATAGATATATTTATGTCCATCTGATATAACCATAATCAATAAGCTAATCCTTCACAGGTTGTTCGTAATCTCGGCTGGGTCATAAAAATCGTTTTACCCCCAAGACTACATCTTGTTCCTTAAGTTCTATTGATCTTTTAATGAACAATTGGTTTATGGTCCAACCTATAAACCAAACCCCTCTCGGGCCAAGGAGAGGGTGGGGCCCGTTGTTCAAGATCTGGATTCAGTACTAAAGGAAACAACCTATCTACTATCCCTATAACGGGTAGGAGTGAATTCCGTCTTGCACCCTATGTTCCCAACTATCCACTTGATCTTACCCCTGAAATAGGAGGCTTATTGGGCCAGCGATGATGAGCTGCCCTCACCTATGCAGATCTAAAGATAATTCTGAGTGAACAGGAGTTCATAGTTAGCTCAGGATTAAGATTAAGTTACCTAGGTCATCAATTAACGAAATAGTCAGTTTTATACATAAAACGACATTTAGAACATAAAAAGTGATTATTTCATAGTTCAGTCTTATGTAAACTCTTTACATAGGATGCCCCCACTTTCATGTCTCCACATGAATGGTTTAGGATCACATCGTTTGTACTAACTACAAAGTGGACCGTTTCCATAGTGTCCCCAGAATAAGGCGTCCAACCTTATTCATGTACTATAGACCATTTTGCCTATATATTTGAACTTGATCTACCTTTATGTCACTACATAAAGTTCAAACTATATTAAATAGCCTCAGGACCTTAGTTTATTGGATTCAAGATTACAATTTCAATAACAACTTTATCGAAAAACAAAATAGAATATGTTTATTAATTTACAAACTACGAGTTTTAGGACATAAAATCCAACAGTTTCTGAAAAACATTTTTTCTCTTGTTAATCCAAACAAGTCCTTACTTGAGTTGGCATTCACATTGCCTAGTATTTGAAGTCTCATATAAATATGAGTTTCGAAATTGATCCAACTTTTGTTCCATGATTAATGAAATTTGATAGGAATGATTAACATAATTTTTAATGTAAAGATTAAGGAAATACATAAATCCTAAGTGTGCATCGATATGCAGAGTTGGGTTGAGTTGAGTTGATAATAATTATTTATGAGTAATAATTGTCTGTGCTGGTAATAATTATCTGTGTTTGGAGTGCAGAGTTGAGGTAAGTTGATAATAATTATCTGTATTTGGGGTGCAAAGTTAAGTTGAGTTAGTTTTAGAAATCGGTGTTTGAAGTGTAGAATTGAGTTTTGTTGAGCTATGAATATTTAATGCAATAATACGAAAACCCTAGCAATTGAAATTAGAAACCCTTTGGGATGAGAACCCCTTATTCTCATTCACTAAAAATCCCAAATCAACTTATTTCAACCCTAAGGATTGGGTTAGACATGTTGCTATAATATTAAATATCTAGACATGTTGCTATAATATCAAATATCTTGAGACAAAGAACAAGTTCCCTAGGCCAAGATTCAAACATTCCATAAGATAGGATTATCAATCTACTTGAATGATCTTGGCATGCAACTCAATACATGAATTACAAAGTTCAAGAAGCTCTTTGGCTAACCTTGAAAGAAAAAGCTCAAACGCTAAATTCAATTCATTGTCAAAACTTAATTTCTCAAACAACCTAAAGGAAGTCTTTACTAGCGCCTCGCAAATAAAACGCTAATGACACTCATACTTCACAATTAATTGACTAAACCCCTACTTAAAATGTCATGAAAAGGATAAAATTGTATAGTAATAAAATTATATCAAAAGTATTAAATAAAATATAAATAATAATTCAATGTCTAGGTTGTTCATATGATGCAGTTTTTTGTAACCTAAAAAAATGCATTTTTATGGGTTATTTTTGTTGTTGTTATCATTATTATTATTGTGTTTTTGATTTGTTGTTTTTTTTTTCTTAACTCTTTGTTCCACTATTCAACTACACATAGTTTTCAAACTCTTAACACTCATTTAAGATGTTAACTCAATAAATAAAAATATATTTTATAATTTTCTACATGTAACTATTGCACCTCATGTAAACAAAATACTATTATTTATGCAATCAACAACTTTATAACATACTTTAATAGTTGTGAAACGTATTAGTTGAACATACACAAAAATAGAGTTGTCATTAGGGACATATTTACATATTCATAAAAAAAAAAAAATATAGATATGGCCAACAATGAGTCAATTTCATGCTTACAAAAAAATATTGTTCATTAAATAATCAAGCTAGTTGGTCCAACCAAATAGACACAAACAATACTTCTTCCTAGACTACGGTGCGACTAATAAAACCTAATTGGTCTTTTGGATGTCTATGACAAGTAGAGATGTAAGGATGACCTGATCATTCTCAAACAATCCCCCATTATCATATTACTATAAAGGGCGACTATTAAATATTATAAACTAATTATTTCAAATTTATTTTTAAAAACACTTTCGCTAGTCGATTTTTTTTTCTTTTCTTTTAGTATATGATTGGTCAAGTTTATCGTTAGAGTTAGTTGTTGGAGCTAGATGAACAATGAAGTTGATGGTTGGAGTTGGACGTCTGAGATGAACATCGAAGTTGGCCATCAGAGTTGGTTGTCACCAAAGTTGATCATTGGAGTTGGTTGCTTTAGGTGAATGTCGGCGTTGGTCATTAAAGGTGGTTGTCACTGGGAGTTGATCATCGGAGGTGGTCTTTGTCAGAGTTGTTGTTAGACGTGATCGTCGAAGTCCGAACTTGTTATGCGAAGGTGGTGGCCGGAATTGGTCGCTAGAGTATGCCATCAAAGTGAGGCAATGGTAGTTGCTGTTAGTGACTGACGAATGAAGCCATTGAAAACATTGGAGGGAGGAAAAGTTAGGGTGAGTTAGTATAACCAATTCAACTCCACAAACATTTAAAGTTGTTGGGTCCAACATTGAGTTGGTAATTTTTACCAACTCGACTTAACTCATGTTGGTAAGTCAAATACCACCTAAATATTTAAGAGTTCATAACACAAGATGAATGATCAATAAGGTTAAAATATCATTTTTGTCCTATACTTTTAGTTTTTCTATTTTGGTCCCTGCTTTTTCAAATATATAATTTTAATCTTTACACTCACAATATATCTTAAAACTAGTCCCTATATCATGAAAATTCATTTAACCAACTTAAATAAAAATTAACTAATGTCTTTTATTGCACACAAAATATTAAATTAAAAAATCATTTTAGTTCTCATCTTTGGCATATGTTCAACTTTTCTTCTTGTACTTTCAAATTCATAATTTTAGTCCTTGCTTTCAATAAATTTAGTTAATGTCTATCATTATATGAAAATTATTATTATTATTTAGTAAAAATTAAATTTATGCGACTAAATTTAAGATTTATTGAAAGTACATGAAATAAAATTGGACATTTAAAATAGAAAAATTAAAATTGAACCAGTCACAAAGTACCGATAAGAGATTAAAATTAGACAACGAAAAGTAGAAAGATAAATTAAATGACGAATTTATAGATATTAAAATGGTATTTTAACCCATTAAAAATTTAGTATAAAAGGAATGAGGAAATTTTTCTTAGAAAGGTATGTAAATATTGAAAGAAAAAACAAAAGTTTAACAAATAGATAGAATCCTAAAGCTTTGGTCTTTGTGTGTGCATCAAACAAACTTGTTTGTATTTTTTAAGTCATTCATCATTATAAATAAATGTGCTTGTCTGTGTTCTCAAGTTGGCAGCAACAAGCAAAAGAAATGGCAATGGAAGGAGAGGATTTTTTTTCTCCGAAAACATCAATTTATACTTCTAAATTTTACCTTCCGTTTGAATTTAAGAAAGCTAAAGAGATTATTTGAAATTTGAAAAATGATTTTAAATCAATTACTTGTTTAGAACAAAAAAGATTTAAAATGAATATATTTAAAATTTTTGTGTTTGGATGGGTGACCCAAAAAGAAAATAAAGTCAAGAATTTACTAATATTGGTTTTTATCTATGATGTATTAATTGAAATTTGAATATGACAAGGTTAGAAAAATAATTTACTCCTAAGTCCTCTGAAATCTAGCTAAATTCGACCATTTTAATCAAGAAAGTTTTTAAAGTAAAAACAGGATTTGAAATCACTCCAGATTTTAAAATCATTCTATTTCTTAGTATAACAAATAACGAAATTAATTTAAAATCTATTATGATTTGAAATCCCTCAAAATCCGGACGTTCCAAATAGGCCATTAGGACTTGTATCAATTTAAACCTTGAATTAATATTTGTATCTATTTAAATCTTGAACTTTTGTAAGTGTATCAATTTTCACCATCCATTATTTTCTGTTAAAAAAAATTCCATGTAAAACTTTTAATTGTATCAATTAAACTCTTAAACTTTCATAAATGAATCAATTTAGACTCTCAAACAAAATTTTCTTTGGAAACCATCCATATATTTACACTAATCATGTATTTTGTAAATTCAACATTTAAAGAAGTTTACACATATTTACATAGATGATTTTCAAAGATAATCATAATGAATGACCTAGATTAATTTATTCATGGAAATTTAGAAGTTTACTTGACTTAAATTATAAGTTCCACAAAACATTTGTCGAATGAAATTTGAAGAGTGACATTCTAATTTATTTTTCACGATAGAGACTTAATCATTACAAATCGTAAAGTACGAGAACTAAATTGATAATTATAAAATCTGAGGTGACTAAATTTTTATAAATTTGAAAATATAAAGACTAAATTGTTACAAACTAAAATTCGGTAAATTAAACAAAAATAATTTTGATCTATATTGATACATTACTAGGAGAGGAGACAAGTTTAACGGGAAAATGGTAACAGCTTTCTACTGACTAAGGTTATTTTGTATAGAGAAAAGAGAACATGGGTGGGGGCAGCCTGTCCTTCTCACTTCTCCAATTTGCAAGTCATCCAAATTCTTATCTCATCCCAAGTTGAGCTTATGGAAAAACAATAATATATATTACATGTATAAACAACGATATCTAAGAGAGATTTCATGTAACGTCAGGGTATAGAAGAGAAGTACAAACCGAGATCCAATCTAAACTATAGGGATTTCGAAGATGTGAAATTATGGTTAAGAAAGACTTAAAAGATCATCGATAGCTATTGTCTTTGTCTATGCCAATAAGCTGTACTTTCCTTTTCGATGGTAATCATAGGAACTTCAACGTTAAGTGTGGGTTGCAGCTTGGAGCACCTATGATGGATGACGTCTTGGAAATTTTCTCGAGAGATGTAAATGAGGACAAAAGATGTTAAAATGACCTACGTTGGTTTGTGGAAATAATCTTCATTCTTGGAAACAACACAAGACAAATAAGGATGACATTGTTAGGTCGCAAGAGATGTAGGAAAATATATATCCAGACCGTTGAGTGTTGAATTATGTTACATTTGTGGATGTGTTTAGTTGCGTCGAGAAAATTCTTTAAGAGGGGTTATTATTACTTTGACCTTATAACTCAAATCAACGTCGATATGTTTGAATTTACGACTCATGTTTTAGCTTGGTTGATTTTTGTTGTTTTCGTGTTTGGAACAACAATGTTTTAATTTTTGCTTAAAGTATTAACAAAAAATGAGATAATACGTCCTTCAATATCTATGTTTCAGTTTGAACCTATGAATTGTGGAGAAAGTTGTTACTAATATATATCTTGACCAATTAAATTATGTTCTGTTCTTGTATTGTATTGTATAATTAAACACATGTTTGATTTCTTAAATTTAAAGTATTACAATTCGAACAAGAAGACAAGATACAAATCTACAATACAAAAAGTATTCTTATTAATGGGTCGACAAACTGAACTATCTTCATATTAGCAGTTGTGTGTTGTCAAAAAGATAAGAGCTCTACTAGCATAGTACTTGTACTATTAATCTCAAAGTCCAAGATTTGATTTCCCAAACCCACATACTGAAAAAAAAAAAAAATTAACAATTATGTTTAGAGATATAATTATTAATACTTTGATAATTTGAATCATTAATTCTCAAGTCGACAATTGGATTAGATCAAAGCACTTCAACTTTATGACAAAATATCGATTTCATTTTTAGTTTGTTTTTAGTGTATTAGTTTAACCATATTTTAGATAATGTAAGATTATATATCACTAAAAAAAAAATATTTACATAGGATTCATTTATTTGTCAAACTCATATTCAAATTAAAAAAACAAAAATCTCACTCTCATTTCATCGGCCGGCTAATGTTATGTTTTTTTTTTTTTTTGCATGCCATGGAAATACTAAATATTTAGGAAAGTTACATAAGGATTTTTTCCCCTCTTTTTTAATTTATGGTTGTTTAATAATCTTTTTGTCCTACTAGTTAAAAAAAAACATTTTAAAATTGAAATTAAAATTTAAAAACTATACAAAAAATGTGTGTTAAGAAAAATGGCAAAAGGTCTTGATCATGTTGTTACTTGATAGTAATCAAGTTCACTTTTTAAAATTAAAGAAGAAAAAGAAAAATTTACCAAAAGGATTGTTGGATATTTCATAAAATATTTAAGATGTGATCGTTAATTTACACCATTAGATTTATGAAATGATCGGATGCTAATATTATTATTATTTATTATTATTTTTATCATTTGCTTTATAGTTATGAAAATGATTCCTATGGAATACCTTCTCCATGAAAACTAGATATATTTTTGTTTGTTTGGTTTAATTTGGTTGAAAGTATATACCTAAACCAGTTGATATATAATAATAAAAAATCAAAATGCTCATCTAAAACTTATTTTAAAGAAAAGAAAAGAAAAGAAAATGCTTTTCTAAACGCATTAAAAGACTCATCTTATTTTGTTGAGCGGATAAAATACTAGAAATGAAAACCAAAGAATAACGAACCAAACTCTTCGAACAACAACCAGGTAAGCGTAGCTCAATTGACATATAAGTGTGTTAGCGACCAAAAGATTCGTGATTCTAATTCTCCACCCTATTGTACTTTAAAAAAGAAAAGAAAATGACTCTTCGAACAATAACAATATTAATAGCTTTCTTTAAAATGTCTCATGAGATTTAAAATATTGAAGATATAATTGAAACTTATAAAATATTGGAGCCAAAATTGAAACCAAACATATATAGGAGTTTGTTTCAATTTTATCCCAACAAGGACTTTAACGTCATCCAAAACATCAACTATGGTTACAATGGTTTTACTGCAACGTAAAGAAAAAAATTATAGTATCGACTTTTAAGATGATAATTAATATCTTATCTATTAAATTATATATTTTTTTATATATATAGAATAAGAAACTATGGTTATATTGACATTTAAAATAAGTTAATAACAAGTATATTGATTTAAAAAAAACATTTAAAACAAATTTAGTCCATAGTCACCGCATTACATGCCTACATGTTCAACAATTTGTTTTCTTTGAAACAATCAAACAATTATCATTAATTTTTGCAAATTTTCTAGAGTTGGATAAACTTGATATTAATTTCTTGGATTCAACAACTTATTTATAAGAAAAATACAATACAATAATAATAATAATAATTTAAAGAGAGAGAGAGAGAAAAAAAAATAAAACTTAATTAAATAGTTGCTGTTTATACAATTCATTTTATTCTATTTCCAACTGTTATCCTCTTTGTTTTCTTCTCCTTCATTTTTCTATTGGTTCACACCCTCTGATTCTCTCTCTCCAAAAACAATTTCTTCCATTTCTTCCAATTCCAATCTTTTCAAGATAAACCCAGTTACAGAATCTCAACTGAAACCCAATTACATTGTGTAATCGCCGCCGGAATAATGGCCGGAATTGTCGCCGGCGACAGCGACAGTGCTCCGGCTTTAGCTCTACTCGACTTTGTTCGCGATGTTGTTCGAATGTCGGTGGGGACGAACACTGGCGAGGTTTTCAAGAAGGATTGCACCGATCTGGTTCGTCGGATCGTGCTTTTGACGCATTTGTTTGAGGAAATAAGGGACTTCAATGGCGTCCAATTTCGACCTGTTGATGCATCTCCTTCGTCTTCTTCTTCTGGTGGTGCCGTTACTGTTAGGGATTCGTCTCAGTTTCCATGGCTTTGTGATTTAGTAGCGGCATTAAAGGATACTAAACGCCTCGTCTTCATAGCTTCGACTTTCCGGTCTTGCCGTTCTTCTTCTGTAAGTTTTTTCTTTAATTTTCTTCTTTTGTTTGTTTGTTTGTTTGTTTTTTTTTTTTTTTTTTTTTTTTGTTTTTTTGATGTAATTAGTTGAGGGGAAAGCTGAATTAGTCAGTATCTCAAATTGACGGTGTTCGTCTTTATTTTCAGTCACCTGCATTCATCTGAAACTTCACTTCACTTTCTTCTTGTTAGAATGTTTGAGTTAGCGCAACAGATTTGGGGATTTAGTTGGTGAATTTCTCAGTTTGACCTAGTTTTTCGGTTTGGTGCTTTGTGGAACTACTGATTGAATGAACCGTCTCTTGATTCTCCCGATCTATATTTGATTGTTTGGTTACAGAATTTCATTTACTAATCTTATATCTTCTCCTCGATGATGTTGATTTTGTCATTGGAAGTACAGAAAGTAAAAAGAGGATCCATAATTTCATTGATTTTTAGGGAGTACCCAAAATTTCGTTCATAGTATTACTTTAACGATATCTATCTGTTGAGATATACAATTTTTTGCATCTTTGAATATCCATTTTCACAAATTACGCTCAGGCAGACAATTGTGATGAACTTTTGACTTTGAAATTTTGGAGCACCGCTTTCACATATTCTATTTTTAGTTACCCTTCGTGGTCTTTGCCGTGTAAATGGTGTTAGTTAGAAGAATCTAGGATGAGGAAAGAGGAAATCGCTATATTTCTGGGTTATTGATCAGTTTTTATAATTAGATATGGCAGAAAGGTTTAGTTGCATAACCATATAAGGTCATACGAATCATTTTAAACTTTGAAGTCCATGGAATTTGCTAAAATGTTTGGTCATTTTTCTAATTTTGAAAAATGTTCATAATGGGATGGTTTAGACCTTTTTCTGAAATTTCTCTATGTTTTAATTTTGAAGGAAGAAGTTGCCAAGAAGATACTGTTTCAATTCCAATGTGTGACATGGAAGTTAGAGAAGGCATTAGGCAATCTTCCTTATGATCGCCTTGATATATCAGAGGAAGTTCAAGAACAGGTAGGAATAGGATTTAAGAGGAAAATTCACCACAGTTTTTGACTTATTTCAAATTCTGAGCACAATCTAAATCTTTTTTTGATTATTTAGGTTGAATTAGTGAGAGCTCAATTGAGAAGAGCAGCAGAAAAATATGGGTCTTTGACTGCAATTCCACCATCTGTTGTTCAATCTCAGTTGTTGAAGAAAAATGTGGATCTGTTAAATTTGAACAACCGGGTTGATAACTTTGATGTTGAGGAGAATGGTATTGTTGATCATGAGATTACAGTGAAATTTGATGCATTTCCAAATTGTAGAGGGTTAATGAATGGTGGTGTGGATCAATTGACTTTTAAAGGACCTGAGAAACTTCCATCCTCTTCAGAGGCTTGTTCTGATGGACAGGATGACTCTGCTAGAAAGAGTGGAGATCAGGGGAAGAACCCAGATGGAGTTTCAATACCTGATGATTTTTTATGCCCCATATCATTGGAAATAATGAGAGATCCTGTTATTGTCTCCACAGGCCAGGTAGGATTTCAAATCCCACAAATTACTTGGGCTCCACTTGGGAACCATTTCGCTTTTAGTTTTTAGTTTTTGAAAATAAAGTCTATTTCCTCCCTAATTCTTACATTAATATTGATTTGCATCTATGATTAAATTTTTAGCCAAATTCCAAAAATAAAAACAAACTTTTAGAAGTTACTTTTTTAGTTTTCAAAATTTGGCTTGGATTTTTATAAACGATGGGTAAAAAGTAGATAACAAAGGAAGAATTTGGAGGTTGAACTTGGAAGTAGTGTCTATAGGCTTAATCTTTAACGAAAAACTAAATGGTTACCAAATGGGGCCCTGATATTTCTTTTGATGAGTTTTTCCTTAGTTCAGTTTTGTGTGAGGGATGGATTTGATACTTTGACTTCTTAGTGCATGTTTGAGAGTGATTTTGAAATTATTAAAATCATGTTTGTCAAGTTCAAAATTAGTCTAATATTTAAAAGTGTAATATTAAATATTAGATTAATTTTGAGTGATTCATGTCGTGTTTAATAGTGATTTTGAAAATGACAAAAGTGATTTTAACTATTTTAAAACCATTTCCAACCATACCTTTAGTTGAAGATGTATGTCTTAACTTGTGTGTTTAGATGAATTTGAGCTTGTTTTTAGAGAAAGACTTGATGAATTTGAGCTTAAGAGTTTAAAAAACTTGAATTCTCTTATACCTTTTCTTAATAGCTCTTTCTTACTACGCAGACTTATGAGAGATCTTATGTACAAAGATGGATAGATTGTGGGAATACTACTTGTCCCAAAACTCAGCAGAAGCTCCAGAATTTGACTCTCACCCCAAATTACGTGTTGCGAAGTCTCATTAGTCAATGGTGTGTGAATCACAATATCGAGCAACCTACGGGATTAACCAATGGGAAGATCAAAAAGTGCGACGGATCATACCGTGATGTGTGCGAGGAGATGGCAGCCATTGAAACTCTGGTCCGCAAGCTAACTAGCCATGCAATCGAAGAGCAGAGAGCATCTGTGACCGAACTTCGATCTCTATCGAAAAGAAGCACGGATAATAGAATACTGATAGCTGAAGCAGGAGCAATTCCTGCATTGGTTAATCTATTAACTTCTGATGATGTTTTAATACAAGAAAATGCAGTTACTTCCATTCTAAACCTTTCAATATATGAGAACAACAAGGGATTAATTATGCTTGCTGGTGCAGTACCTTCCATTGTTCAAGTTCTTAGAGTTGGAAGTATGGAAGCAAGAGAAAATGCAGCAGCAACACTTTTTAGCTTGTCTCTTGCTGATGAAAATAGGATAATCATTGGTGCTTCTGGTGCTATTCCAGCTCTTGTGGATTTACTTGAAAATGGAAGCTCAAGAGGAAAGAAGGATGCTGCAACAGCACTATTTAATTTGTGCATTTATCAGGGGAACAAGGGAAGAGCTGTGAGGGCAGGGATCATTCCAGCTCTATTAAAGATGCTTACGGACTCCGTTAACAACATGATCGACGAAGCTCTCACAATAATGTCGGTCCTGGCCAGCCATCAAGAAGCAAAAGTAGCCATGGTGAAAGCCAGTACCATTCCTGTTCTAATAGACCTTCTAAGGACCGGATTGTCTCGCAACAAAGAAAATGCTGCTGCTATTTTGCTTGCTTTATGTAAGCGAGATACCGAAAATCTTTCTTGTATAAGTAGGCTCGGTGCTGTGATTCCACTGACGGAGCTTGCCAAGAGTGGCACGGAGAGAGCGAAAAGGAAGGCTACTTCATTGTTGGAGCATCTTCGAAAACTGCAGCAGCTATAGAAAAGGTGTGGATTTGTCAACAATCATTTTCCATATTTCTTTTTCTTCCAACTTTTTTGAGTACTTTTGACAATTAATTTTTCAATTCATTCTCTTTGCTTGTGATAACAAAGAATTAGGGATGGATGGCTAATGAAGGCCACACTCCTTGAATCTGTGTACTTCATTCCTTCATTATATTGTACAAGTGTGTATAAATTCATTTACTGACTTTCTTAACAAATTTTTCTGTTATAACCAAAAAGAAAGTACTGTTTGGGAATACTTGGACTCTTTTTTTTTTTCTTTTTTTTTTGTCCACTGCCTTTTTGTAAGAACATCTTCTGAGTTTTCACATTAGATTATTATACTGAAAGAAACATTGCACAGTTTGATTTCAACTGTTATGGTTTGCTGTTACTAGGAATGATAACATCATTATTTGGAGGTCCATAATGATGTATGTTTAAATTAGGTGCCTTTATTTTCTCTAACGTAATTTCTTTTCTTGTTCACTCTCGTGTGAACTTTGTACTTGTTGACCATTAGTCTCTTTCCATTTTTCATATGAAAAGGTTTGTTTCAGGTTTTGGTTAAAAAGAAAATAAGGTCAAACTATTTTTCTAGACCTCGAGTTGTGAAGAATAGCTGCGTTTTGTCTTTGAGTTCTCAAAATACCTTTTTAGTCGACTTTTTTAGAATATGTGCATTTAGTTAAGTTTTCAAAATGTAAATTTTTAGTCCCCAATTTTTTAAGGATAGGTTTAAAAAATCTTTGAACTATTTTTTATTTTCATTTTATTTAAATTACAAAAATATATTTTAAAAGTAATTTTAGGGAGAAGAGGTAATTTTTTTTCTTTAAAAAAAATCTGATTTAAAATAATAATAAAAAATTATTGCAAGAACTTTTTAAACCTAAAAACTCGGAGATTATATTTTGAAAATTTAGGGACGAAATTAACCTACTTAAGATAGGTTTTGAAAATTCATAGACCAAAAACACATATTCTTGAAAACTAAAGACTAAAATGGTAAATTTTCCAAAAGGGTTTGGATCTTTTTCTAAACTGTTTTAAGTTCAATGATTAATGAAAAATTAGTGAGAAACACAATTTTGAGAAATTTTTGTTACTAAATCTATATGTTGACAGGAGAAGTTTGATGGTGCAATATTTGGTCCTTATAGTTTATTCAATTTTAGTCCTTATATTTTTAATTAATTTCAAATTTAATCTAAGATGCTAGTTTGTTGTTGGTTTTTTAAACAACTTTTTGTTATCTATAACATTTATAATAGACTTTTAAAACATATTTGCATATTTTACTTTCTTGCATGAAAATTATTATTATTATCTAAGCCATTTGGTAAAAATAAATTTTGAAGGACTAAATCTAAGATTTATTGAAAATACAGAGATTAAAATTGGACAAATGAAAATAATATAAGGATTAGAATGGAACTAAATTTTATAATATGGGGACAAAAATGGTACTTTTAACGTTTTGAAAAATAAAATAAAATCAATTAAATATGTCCAATTTGAGAGATTTGGTTTCATGGTTTGTTGTTAAATGTTTTCTTTTTATGCCCTTTACTTGCACGGCACATTCCCAACTTTTATGCAACTGATTTTTTTTTTAATACAATTTTAGTATATTTTGTTTAATTTTAAAATTTTAATTCAAGGTTGTTAGTTTTGATTTTTCATTTTGACTTATATTTACATTTTCTTAAAAAATTTTAAATGGTAAAATTTTGTAAATTTTCATCGTTCTCTTTCCCTGGTTTGCGTAAACAAAAACCATTTTCAAATTTTAATTTCAGATGTTTAGTTGCGATCGGGATCATATTTATAGAAAAATCTACATTCAAAATCTCATTTTTGTTATAAAATTTGAGGAGGACAACGGGAATACAGACGTAAAAAATATTATATAATAATATTTTTATATTATAATAATAAATAAATAAAAACTAAAATTATAAAATAAAATAACTAAAACATAAAATAACCAAAATCATGAAATTGGATAATATGGAAATTGGTAAAAAAAGAATTCTCACCTAGGTGTGTTCTTAAGATCCACCAAATGTCACTATTTATAGGCAAAGTGACATAGGATGTTGACTTACATGACACCAAGCATGAATAATTACATGACACATGAACAACATGAATGATGACACATGGCCTTTGGGATACTAAGCAATGGGCATCTTCTATTATAATATTCATAATACTCCCCCTTAGATGTCCATATATATATATATATATATATAATATGTCTCGTTAAAACCTTACAAAAACCCTAGTGAAGGAAAAAAGTACATATTTCATATAATACATACTCCTAAAAAATACAATATATTTACCCTCCCTTATGAAAACATTACTTAAGATCTCTGAGTCGCCGCATTCCAATATTTTGCACCAATGTTTCAAAAGTTGCGGTTGGTAATGTCTTTGTAAATAAGTCTGTCAGGTTATCCTTCGAACAAATTTGTTGTATAGTGATGTCGCCATTTTCTTCAAGATCATGAGTGTAGAAAAGTTTCGGTGAAATATGTTTTGTTCTATCTACTTTAATATATCCTCCTTTGATTTGGGCTATGCAAGCTGTGTTGTTTTCGTATAATATTGTTGGAAGGTTTTTATTAGAAGACAAGTCACACGTTTAATGAATGTGTTGAGTCATTGACCTTAGCATACACATTCTCGACTAGCCTTGTGAATTGCAAGAATTTCAACATGATTTGAGGAAGTGATCGTTATACTCTGTTTCACCGATAGCCATGATATAACAGTTCCTCCACATGTTAACAGATAACCTATTTGAGATCTAGTTTTGTATCGATCAGATAAATATCTAGAATCTGCACTAAATCAAAATTTTATTTATTTGAATAAAACAAACCCATATTAATTGTTCCTCGGAGATAATGAAGTATATACTTAATTTCGTTACAATGTCTTTTTATAGGAGAAGAACAATATCTAACTAATAAATTTACTAAAAATGTAATATCTAGTCTTGTATTAGAATCAGTGTATCCTGTAAGGATCGAATGAAATTAAAAAAAAAAGGCTAGCAAAAACAATTCCAGATGAAGGATTTGGGAGAAGCTCAATATATCCTTATGATCCAAATAGTTCGAAATTGCAAGAAAAGAATTTTAACCATATCTCAAGCATACTATATTGACAAGATGTTGTCTAGATATAAGATGCAAAATTCCAAGAGGGGTTTGCCACCCTTCAGGCATGGAATTCACTTATCACAGGAATATTGTCCTAAAACACCTCAGGAAGTTGAGGATATGAGACGCATATTCCCTATGCATCAGCAATTGGAAGTCTGAGTATGCTATGTTATGTACACGACCTAACATATGCTATGTAGTGGGAATTGTCGACAGGTTTCAGTCCAATCCTAGACTTACACATTGGACGACCGTTAAGAACATCCTCAAGTATCTTAGGAAAACGATGGACTACTTGCTCATGTATGGCAGTAAGGATCTGATCCTTACAGGATACATTGACTCTAATTTTCAGTTGGATAAAGATTCAAGAAAATCTATCTCGGGATCATTGTTCGCCCTAAATGGAGGAGCAATTGTATAGTAGAGTATCAAGTAAAGTTGTATTGCTGACTCTACCATGGAAGCAGATTATGTAGCTACTTGTGAAGCAGAAAAGGAAGTTGTGTGGCTCAAAAGCTTTTTAACCGATTTGGAAGTGGTTCCAAATATGCATCTGTCTGTCACTCTCTATTGTAATAATAATGGAGCTATTGTAAATTCCAAGGAGCCAATAAGCCATAAGCACGGAAAGCACATTGAGCGAAAATATCATCTCATTTGTGAGATTGTTTAACGAGAAAATGTAATTATAAAAAATAGCCTCTGAGGACAACATGTTGATCTGTTTACAAAGGCTCTCACAGTTAAAGTGTTTGAGTTCACCTAGTGAGTCTAGGACTACAGGATATTTAATCTAGGGCAAGTGGGAGAAAAACCATGGGATGGACTAGTTTATTGTATTCTTTCTCTAAAAACTCAACGTTTTGTATTTTTTTTTTTTTTTTTTTACTATTAGAGTTTTAGTCCAAGTGAGAGTATGTTGGGTTTTATGTCCTAAAACTCGTGGTTTGTAAACATTAAACATATTCTATTACTAATAAAGGTGTTACTGAGGTTTATTCAATAAAACTATTATTGATATGTGAATTACATATATCGTTTTAGAATATCCTAAATCCAATAACTAAGATACATGACTATAACATGAATACTTGGACTTTATGTAAAAACCTAAAAGTGAATCAAGTTCGAGTAAATAGCTTAAACGGTCTATAGTATATGGATAAGGTTGGGTACCTTATTCTGAAAACACTATTGGATGCGGCCGACTTTGTATTTAGTACATGCAGTGTGATCCTAATCGTTTATGTGGAAACACTCGAGTGAATTTTTAGTGATGTAAACGCATTCATTGCAAAGGAAAACGCATGAAATTCTACATATGTGTTAAAATCGTACAAAAGCATCCTTTTAAGTAAAAGATACTTTACTAATGCACCTTAATGCAGGAATAAAAAAAGATCTACCAAGTGTTGCAGATAAAGCTAACACAAGGGGTATGCGTCCGAGACTACTCAAAACATGAAGGACTCATTTGGCTCGTGCATTTTATGTCAAATCACAACTTGCAAGCATGAGCATCTGATTGACGGCGTCTGATTGAATTAGAGTGGCAGGCAGTTATCTCGGGATATGAAATTTAATGCAATCACATCAGGAAGTTGCTGAGAGATTTCCTATATAGAGATAGGTCTTCTACAAAAATAAAAGCTAGATAGTTAAAATTTAAAACACAGATAGCCAGTAGTTAAAACTTTTTCACCTCTGTCGTTTACAAGCAAGGAGTAGGAGGTTGACCACTATTTTCTACTGCTGATAAAGAGGTGTTGTCGAAGAGAAGCTTAAGAGAGATATCTTCTTCAACTCCTCCACCAAGTCGATCATAGCAAGCATTAAAAACAAACCAATGAGGACAAGACATTGAACTCTACTGTTTGACTTCTTCCTTTTTACTTTGCATTTCTATCCACTATTTCATTCAATTGAACTAAGATTGTTTGTATCAATACTTATTATCTTGAATTCAATCTTATTTTTACCATTCTTCACTTCTCCATCTGTCCATTTTCAAAGTTGTTTATTTTGTGAACTTTCCGGCTCGATGAATGCATGAAATTTGCTGTTTGAATCTTCTTGTCTAGTAGATTGAAATAAAATAGTGGTTAAGTCACTCGAGAGAGTAATTTAACTACTGAACGTATCAAGTCAGGGCATGAAGTAATTTTAGAGATAGAATGTTAATGTCTTTTGTCTGTTCTAACGTATGCACCCTAGAGATAAGATTATGTATGCCATTTGCACCGAGAGAAGTTGAACATCGCATGAACTAAGGAACAGATTTCCAACGTATAGCAAATACACTTAGATTGTAAACAAACATTTGTACCATCTCTATTCCATCATCATTGTGCTCATATAGGTTTGTTGTTCCTACTAGAAAATCAATGCATACCATGTACATTTAAAACCATTTATCCATGAATCCCTTTTTCCCTCTCAGAACTCCTATTTCCCTCTTGCAAGCATGCCATTAGCTTAGTATAAATAACCAACGCCTCTCAATTAATTAGGAAACCTCTACATTATATCCGAGAAAAAACCCTGCGTTAGTATACTCTAGAATCCCTACATTCGACACTGGACTTACCAAGAAACTTAGGTTAGATTTATACTTGGGTCTAGCTTAAGAGAACTTGTATACACTAACAAGGTTTGCACGCATTAAATCTATCACCAATGCATCACATTATTTTCATACCAAGAGATAGATCAATCTGGCATTCATCTTTATTTTGATTGAAAGTATAATCGTGTAATAGAAGCAATCAGAATCAATAAGCACTCTAATTACAGTTAATTTGAGTTCTAAAAGCATGCAAACAACATTAATTATAGAATAGGATTTCAAGAAGTTATACCTTTGATGAAACTTCCAAATCTGAGTTGCTCTCCACATAAATGAGCTTCAAATCAGCAGTAGACCACCAAGAATGTCTTCTCTACTATTCTCAGCCTTGGTGGTTTGAGTGGTGGAACTCATATTTGAGGTGAATGGTGAAGGGAATAAGAGGGTCTTTGAGAGAGGCAAAATTTTTACAGAAAAAAAACTCAATTTTCAGAAAAAATTCATTGTGATTTAAAAATTTTCAGTTCTTTTATGCATCCAATGCATACAATATTGATATTGACACTTCAATTGAAAATTTTTAGTGGGTTAGGTGTTTGTGTTTGGTTTAAACACTTCAAATTTTTCAAAAGTTGGAAAATCCCACTAATAATTAATTTTCATATTTAATGAATGCAAAATTAATTAAATTCAAAATTCAAAATTTCAATTTCTGAAATTTGAATAAAAAAATGAAAATTAATTTGATTTTAATTAATTTAAACAAATTTAATTATTAAATAATAATTTAATATCAAATATTAAATTAATCAAATACCTAATTTTAAACATGAATCCTATTCATGTAATTAATATTTAAATCAATATTTAAATATTATAAACTCACAAATTTTTGTTTAATTTTGATAAATTAAATGTAAATTATATGAAATATAATTATAGAAATCCTAATTTGAAATTGAACGATTCAAATTCAAACCCTAATTTTCAATTTGAACACTTCAAATTGAAATTCTAAACCCAATTTGAACATTTCAAATTAAAATTTAATTTGAATACTTCAAATTGAAATCATTTCAGATTTACTCAATTTACTAATCCAAAGTGTTCATGTTTTACGAGCTAGTAGAGGGATCTTATGGACCTACAGATCATGAGCTTCAACGATTTGAATTTAATTGGTTAAAACTCTTCAGACTGAATTAATCAATATTTGTTAATTACCGAGTCACACCACTATAGTCCAATAGTTACACTTTCCTCACTGTAGATATATTTGTGTCCACTTGATTTAACCATAATCAGTAAGTCGACCATTCATCGGTTATTCGTAATAACGGCTAGGTCAAATGTTGTTTTACCCTTAAAATTACATCTTGCTCCTTAAGTTCCACAGATCCTCTAATGAACAATTGGTTTGTGATTCAATCACAAAATCGGATCCCTCTCGAGCCAATGAGATGGTGTGGTCTCTTGTTCAATACTTGGATTCAGCACTTAAGAGAACGACCTTCCTCCTATCCCTAAATCGGGTAGGTATGAATTTCATCTTGCACCCTATGTCCCTAGCTATCTACCCGGTCTTACCCCTGAAATGGGAGGCTTAATGAGCCAACACTGTTGAGCGAACCCTCACCTATGAAAATCTAAGGAAAATCCTGAATGAATAGGAGTTCATAGTTAGCTTAATATTAAGATCGAGTTACCTAAGTTATCTAAGCGAAATAGTCAGTCTTAAACAGTAAACAATGTTATAAAGTAAAAGTGACTTATTTCTTGGTCCGATCTTATACAAACTCATTCCATAGGACGACTTTTCTCCTCATGTCAATACATGAATGAATCAGGATCACTTCGTTTGTAGCACTTTACAACAAATTGTAACAACTATAGAGTGGGCCGCATTCGATAGTGTTACCAGAATAAGGCACCAGCTATTTACTCGAACTTGATCCATCTTTATGTCTCCACATAAAGTTCAAGTATTCATATAATAGCTATGGATCTTAGTTTATTAGATTTAGTCTTTACAAATGCAATTTACAAAATTCAATAACAATGTTATTGAACAAAATTCAAATAGAATATGTTTAACTTTACAAACTACGAGTTTTAAGACATTCAACCCAACACATTCATAATAATTATCCATCACCATTTACATTCATCATCATAAGCATCATTAAGAATAAAAAATTCAGCGAACAATCTTACATCATTCCCAATGATTAAGATATCATCGACATGTAACACGAGGAATGCTATAGATGTGTTGACAACTTTCCTATAGACACAAGATTTGTCAATATTCTGTTTAAAGCCATAAAATTTGATCACAGTATCAAACCTTATATTCTAGGATCTAGATGTTTATTCTAAGTTGTAAATGGATCATTTAAGCTTGCAAACTTTTTGCTTTTGATCTTGTTCTACAAACCCCTCTGGTTGAGACATATAGATACTCTTGTCATGTTAGCCATTCAGAAAAGCTGTCTTGACATCCACTTGTCAAATCTCATAATCATAAAAATTGGCAATGGATTAGAGTATTCTAATAGACTTTAGCATTGCAACAGGGGAGAAGGTTTCTTCATAGTTCACCCCCTCTCTTAGGGTATAACCCTTTGTTACAAGTCTAACTTTAAAGGTTTGTACCTTTCCAGTCGCATCTCATTTTCTCTCGTAGATTCACTTGCAACCAATAGATGTTACTCCATCTGGTTGATCTACAAGTTCCTAGACCGAATTGAAGTACATTGACTTCATCTAGAGGTCCATTACTTTGATTCACTGATCTCTGTCAACATCATTCATTGCCTGTTTGTAGGTTAATGGATCTTCGACACCATTATCAAGTATGATGGCCTGTGTTTTTGTTAAACTCATGTAACAGTCAGGCTGTTGCACAACCTTCCCATTACGTCGAGGTATTCTCAACTCTTGAGATAGATGCGACTGATCAAAAGTACTGGCTTCATCAACAACTCTTGTTGAGGGACCAACCTCATCAACTACTTCTGTTGATTATCTGTAACTTCTTTGTAAACTTCATGTAATACTAGCTTACTGCGAGGTTGATGATCTCTTATGTGGTTTTCTTTGAGAATGTTATATGATTATATTTGATTACTATATGATATACTAATTGTCAATGATACTAATTGTTGTCTGATTACTGTTTGGTTGTTATTTGATATTGATTATTATCTAACTGCTATCTTATATTGATTTGTCATTTAATATTGGTTGTCAATGATACAAATTGCTATATGAAATGATTATCAAACTGTCAATGATACTAATTGTTACCTGATTATTATCTGATTACAACAATCAAATAGCAATCAGTGATATCGATTACTATTTGATTGGTATCTAATTGCTACTTGATACTGAGTACTTTGTAATTTCTATCTGATTATCATGCAATTTTTATTTGATGTTTGAAGCCATAACTAAAATAATTGATAAATAATTATTTGACATAGTTTGATATGAGATTTGATAACTGAGGATTTGGAGAATTTGAAAGAATTGAAATTTAGAAGTTTAGAATCAATTGGGAAATTTTTATTTATTGGTTTGAATATGAAATTTGAAATTTGAAACAATATATATATGAGAAGAAAAAGAATTCTACATTTGTAAGAAAGGAAATAACATAAAAACTCTATTCAACATTATGATGTTGGTCACCACAACTCAATTTAATAAAAACAAATCTCAAGAAAAAACAGAAAAATAAATATCAAAGTGTCTTCAACCACAAAACTCTACAAAATCAAAGAAAAAGATATTGAAAAGAGGAAAAAGCTTGTAATTTCACCAATAATCAACAAGGCAAAATCATTATGACTGAGAATCCACTTTTAAATAAGTTATAAAAATTAGGGCATTTAAAAAACTTTGATAAATCTTTAATTTTTTGGTTATGACGATACCAATTAATAATCAAGAGGAAGAATCTATTAAATCAAATAAAAAAAATAAATCGTATTGGAGAAAAAAAAAAAAGAAAAAAGAGAGGAACGTGAAATATGGACCATTTTGGAGTAAATAATAAATTAAGTTCCATATTTGAAAATCTTACCATATTTGAAAATAAAAAAATATAGGTGACATGCTTGCTTTATAGTATTTTTAAATTGCCATTCATTACAAATTCCTTTTTAAATTTCCATATCAACATTAAATATAATAATATTTTATTTTGTTACTGTAGCAAAGGAAGGATGGGAATTTTTAAATATATTTCTAAAAAAACTTAAGAATCAAAAAGATATTTTTCATATATATATATTGAACCAAAAAAAAGTTATCGCCATGATATTTAGATGATAGCTATATATATAAATATATATCATAAAGTTAATTATAAATACATAATGGGTATATAAAAGGACAGTAAATTAGCTATATTCTACAAAAGCTTGTAAGATTCGAATATTTTTAATTGAAATGAAGGACGTAACGGAGTACTCTCAACAGATCGTCACTGTATCACTTCAATTAATTTGTTCATGAATCTTATCGTTCTTGTGTTAATTAAGATGCTACTGCAATTTGAGTTCCTCTTGCTTCCATTGTCGTCATGAAACTTACACGTCGCTTCTGCATTTTGAACGAATTCGTTTTTAAAAATTGTATGTAATACAAATAAAAAGAAAACACAATAGTTTTTAACCATCTTAATTTTCACATCATTCCAAGTGTGTCAAAACATAGTAAGGGAAAAATAATCAAACCCTACAAAATATGGCATATACCTTGTTATAAAAAAAATTACAGAAAAACCCAAATAACTAAAGTTTAATTGTATCAACTATATATCATGGAGGAAAATTCTATGAAAAAGATAGAATTAAAATGGGCACATTATGATAAGATTGAAATGGCTAAATGGGTTTGGCAGACAAAGCAATAATAAAGCAAAAATTGACTAGAGATGGTGAGACTCAATTTTGCATCCTCTATTTAAATATAGTAAACAATAATATCATTATTAGTGATTGAAAATTTTGGAGAAGTAGCACTAAATGTAGTTCTCTAACTATATCTCAAACAAATCTTTAACATAAATTAATGAATAATGAGGCATCTAACTATCATCTAAGGTTAATTTTTAATTTTGTGTCTATTTAGCTCTTAATCACTAGAAACTGTCTAATAATTTTTTTTTATCGAATGAGACCTTTAAATTCTTAATTTTGTATATGATAAGTCCATGAATGTTAAAAGATGTTTAATAGATCATTCTATTATGATCCCCACCCTACATCGTTGTTGGTAAATCTAAAAAAAAAAAAAAAAAAAAAAATCTACCTTTACGAGAAATTTTCACATATAGAAAAAATGTCAAAATATTTACAGAAATAGTGAAAAAATATTTTGATAGACACTTATATATTTCTATCCGTATTTATCACATAGTATCAATGATAGACTTCTATTAGTTTATATCATGATTAAATTTTATTATTTTATATAAATAAGATCTCTTATTTTTCTATTTTTGAAAATCTCTCAGGATATATTATGAAAGATATATATATATATATATATATATATATATATATATATATATATAATTATATACGAAAGAAAAGTTTGTATCAATGATTCGTGAGTAGAATATTCTATATGAAAGAGATGGAAACAATGATGGCTTCACCGTAAGAAACGATATTGAAATTAAAAGTGGGATAATTAAAATCATATTAAGAATAGACTTGAAATTTTAATATAGTAAATGAATTATTAGGAAAAAAAAACCTTTTTAAGTCATTCAATAGTTTTCTTTTGATTTTTGAGATTGCAAAAAGTTGCCCAATTTTGAGTTTTGAGTTCGATTTTCATTTGATTTTTCAATTTCAACATTTTTTTTAATATTCAATTTTATTCGTAAATAAGTTTCAAATGTTATAATTTTGAGTTTTATTTTCATTTTGTCCATGAATTTCAAGATTTAACAATTTTACCTCTCAATTTTACTAATCCCTCACCTTTTATCTTTAGTATTGATTTTTAATTAATTAATTTAAAATAATTAATTTTTAATTAATTTTAATCTTGACAATGAAAATTAATTTGATTTATAATTAAGAGTTGTTTTCAAATATAGGAAAATGAACTAAAATATTTACAAATAATAGCAAAATATCACAGTCTATCTATGATAGATCGCGATAGATTACTATCTGTATCTATCATGATAACATATAGTAGTCTATCGTTGTCTATCGCAGTCCATCACAGATAGAATGTGATATTTTGCTATTCGTTGTAAATATTTTTAACAGTTTTATCATTTAAATAATTTTCCTTATAATTAATTTAATTCTTTTAGGTTAATTAATAGAACATAAAGGAATTAAAATCTCCCAAGTAAAAATGTAAAATTTTGACACATATGATCAAATAAATACTCAATTCAAGATTCGAGTAAAAATGTAACATTTTAACCTAGGACTGAATAGAAATTATACATAAACTTCAAGAGTAAAAGTGTGAAAATTTGAATTTAAGAAGCAAACAATATTCATATTCGATGACAAAAAAAAAAAAAAAAAAAGAAAATTAATGAACCATACTATTTTATTAATTTTGAAAAATAAGAATAATATGGAAGTTGATATATCACAATTTTAGGGAAGAAAATTCTATGAAAGTTGGGCACACTAAGAAAAGGTTGTGATTAATGGGTTAGAAGACAAAGCACTAATTAAAACAAAAATTGACAAATTCGATAGTGAGAGTCAACTTAATGCCCTAATTTGATTAAATTTCGTAAATCAAATCATTATCATTATCATTATCGTGCGTAGATTTTACAATTTATTTTATTTTATTTTTATGAAGAATAAAGGGTTGTTTTGAAATATAGAAAAAAAATCAAAATATTTTTAAAAAAATAGTAAAATTTTAGAACATCAATGATAGACGTTGATACACTTTTCTACCAGTGTCTATCAGTGATATTGATAAACACTAATAGAAGTCAATCCATGTCTATTAGCGTCTATCATTGATAGTTAAAAAATTTTGTTTCATCTCATAAATATTTTCAACAATTTTACCATTTGAAATAAGTTACCAAGAAAAAATACCTCACTTACTTCCGTTTTTAAAATAATTGTTGGTAATTGTACATTATTTAAAAATTAATATAAATTAACTAATTTAAGATTTAATAAATTTCAACTTTAAACTTATCTTAGTAACCGTGTGAGGTAAATAAATATTAAATTACTTTATTTTAGATATAATAACTAAAATATATCTATTATTAAAATTTATATTTTTATAATTTATATTTTTTAATAATTGCTCATAATATTTATTTTATTTTTTTCTAGATTAATTATTAAGTAGTAAGGAAAGTAGCTTTAATTTAAAAAATTCAATAAAGGTGTGATATACATTCAACTTATTAATAATTAGGAGATATTGAAGGATAAAATAAAAAATTTATAAAACAAAATTATAATATCTAATTCTACGGGAATGAAGATACTTAGAACGGAGGGATTTTAGGATGTCGGATGTCTTTAAATGATTGACTATTTTAAAATTATCGTAATATAAACAAATTAATTTAAATGTTGATGAAGTAATAATTTAAGATTACACAAAACAAATGATCCTAAAAACTAATTAGAGATGATTTTATCAGAAAAAGTGCTTATAAATTAATTGATAAAAAAAAAATGAAAATTCTAGGAAGCAGAAATCAAACAAAAATTGACTCATTGGATGGTGAGTGAGTCAACTTGATGTCCTCACTATTTTAATTTACATCTTTAATTTAATTAATTTATAGTTGCACCAACTTTTTCTTTTTTAAAAGTGTAACTACTTGATAACCAAAAACCCAATTAAATATTAATTACATTTTAAAACCACTATCAATGAGTATAGTTTTATCTTTAAATATATTTTTGTTTTCATTTAATGTTATATGTTCGATTAATTAAATTCTTAATTTTTAATATAATTGGCACACATGAGTTCTTCCATTTTTTTTTTTTTTTTTTTACCATCTATCTATTTTGACGTTGGTAATATATTTGGTCTTATTTTTCAACATTTTTAATCATTGTACTTCAAAAATAAAAGGGAAAGTTCAAATATTTTCTTGTAATTCAAGAAGTAATAGTGTATTTTTAATCTATTTTATATTGATGGATTTAGATTTATTTTAGTTCTTTCAACTTCCATATGAACTTTCAAACTTTTTTTTTTTCTCAATTCCATTAATTTTTCATTAATTATTTGATAAAAGCTTAAAACCCACTTTTGAATATACTATTCTATGACTTTCTAGCTTTATCTACTATATAGGCATAATGGATAAGAGTTCTTTATTTTTAATTTTTTATTCTTTACTTTTGGTTTAATCTCCTGTCTTTTGAAAAAAAAAATTATAAACAAATTTTGAAAACATCAAAACTTTTTTTTTTTTTAATAAATTCAAGTTTTAGACATTAAAAAACTTGAAATTATTATGAATATTGTAAATTATTGCAATAATGAAAAGAAGTTAAAAAAGGACATACGCACCTCACGTGGCTTGATGATATCCTTCTTCTCCTCGTCTTTGTGATCATTTTCACAAACATTTTCTCTTGTTTTGTACAATCCCATAATCCTTTCTGCTGCCTCTGCCTCATCTTTGCACTCCTTCAACAATCTTTCCACTTCGGCCTTCGGCAGCCGGACCTTCACCCGTGTCGCCGCTCCCGATCCCGATCCCGATCCATCACTCTCTCCTCCACCCTCCTCCGCCAACACACTCTTCGGTTTCATGATAGTTAGGTCTGATGCTGACCGTCGTGCCAACATCAAGCTCTCTAGCCTATCCTTCGCACTCATGTTGATCGCCGACCGTACTCGCCGTGGTGCCTATGTTAAAAAAATAAAATCATAATGATATAATGTTAAATTTACAAGGTATCGAAAACAGAAAAATATCTATACTTCATGTTACTAATAACTATTTTTTGGGTCTCAGAGCTAATGATCGATTCTATAAAAGGGAGTGTTATGAATCTAAATGAAAAACGTTAAGATCCTATTTAGAAAATATTTAGTTCTTGAAAATTATAACCATTTTCGAACTCTTAGTTTCTTACAATGTTTCACATATTTCTTAAGTAAAAAAGTTGAATTTTTAGTCAAATATAAAAAAGCAAAAACAAATTTTTAAAAATTATTTTTTGAGTTTTTATAAAAGTTGGTCTAGTTTTTTTAAAACATTGGTAAAAAGTAGATTAGAAAGCATGAAATTTAGAGGTAAAAATAGTATTTATAGGCATAATTTTTCAGACAAAAAATCAAATGGTTAACAATGGAGTCTAAATTACTGTAACCTATTAGCTTAAGCTATTGAATTCCACACCTGTTCTTTTGAAACTTTAGGCAGCTCGACGAGGAAATAAAGTCTCTTCGTGCTGAGCTTCTGGTGGAGCTCCAATGGCTTTGCTCGAACACCGTAGTGCTTCACGGCCTCAGATTCGAGTAAAACAAAGCCGGGATAATCCTTAACAACGTCTCCGGCTTGAACCGGGGTATTTAGTTTCATCGTCTCGCCGGAGATGTTCATGACCTTCACCGTCTTCTTGACTCCAAAGGTGTTTCCCATGGCGGCCAAAAGGGAAAAGAGTTTGAAAAAGAGAGAGACAGAAGAAGAGAAGATGGTGGGTGGGCGCCTATAAGAGAGAATATCAATCTTAGTCTAAAGGTCTTATTATAGGGAAAAGATTTTGTTTGGTGGATTAAAAAGTTTATTATTTATTTATTTATTATTATTATTATTTTTTTTTTTGGTCAAACAAAGAAGGCAAAGTTTGAACATTTAAATAAAATCATACTTGACAATGCAGAAAAGTACGTAAACTGTCCCTTTCGAGCCAAGCATGGGGTTAAAAAAATTTCTCCACATTTATTTATTTTTTTATTTTTACGGTCTACTCAGTTCTCTAACTGTAGTAAATTTTTTGAAAAAATTCTCTTTTTTATTTCTGAGTTTGTGTATTTGATCCCTGAATTTTCAATATATATTTTTTATTCCTTGAATTTTTAGAATAGATGCATTTAGTCTTTGAGTTTTTAAAATGTAACTCTTTAATCTCCAAATTTTTAACTATGGATTTAAAAGCTCCCTGAACTATTTTCTATTTTCACTTTATTTAATCATATGAAATTTTGAGTTACAAAAATATGTTTAAAAAATAATTCTAGAGAGAAGAAGTAATTTTTAATTAAAATAATAAAAAAAATTAATGCATGGACTTCATAAACATATTTTAAAAGAATCTGGGATCTAAAAAAATATATTTTGAAAACTTAGAAACCAAATGAACATCATTAAAAAAAAAAACTTAGAAATTAAAAATGTATGCTTTGAAAATAGGGATCAAATGGCCATATTCTTTTTAAATAGATATTATAAAGTTTTTTAGATGGTAAAAAAATAGATGCAACAATGGTCTTTTTTCCTATATCAGACAATAAACCTATAACATAGGTTTGATTTTTTACTTTTGTTTGGCTTTTTTTTTTCAAGTTAATTAGAGTATTATAAATTTTGCCTATAAGTCTTTAGAATTAATGAATCTTTTCTACTAATTTTTTTTAATTTGTGTCTTCTTTTAAAAAAAAAAAAAAAAAAAAAAAAAAATGATGCTAGCTTCCTTGCTATTTCTTTAGTATTTTTTTTTTAAAAAAATTATTAAAAACACATTTGAATTCTTGTCTAACAAATATAAAAGCAAGTGGTTTAAAACTATTTTTTTAAGTTTCCAAATTGTTACTTAGATTTTATTTGGAAACTTATTTTTTGAAAGGTAGATAGAAAAAGAAAAATAGCGACTAAAAAACTATATATATACAAAATGAAACTACCTTGAATTTATGAACCCGTATATATATTTAATTTCTCACCATTTCAAGTAGTTTCACTCACATCCAATAATTTATAATTTTACATCTAATAAGATTTTTTTTTAAGTTTCAGTCATTGCGAAGATAGAGGATCAAACTTTTTTTAATTGAGTTTAATAATATAATTAGAGGACTCAAACCTCCGACCTATTTTTTGAAAGTACATGTTTCATGCTAACTCATGTTAACAGCTACGCTCGAATTGATACGTCTGGTAATAGTTTACTCTCATTAACCCCATCAATTCTATTTGTGTAACATACCAATTACATAAATTAAAAACATGTTTTGCTACACTGCAACTTTTTTTTCTTCAGTACAACAATTACAGGAATGAGAGTTTGAACCTCTAACCTCAATAGAGGATCTCCATTTCAATTACTGTTGAACTAACTCGCAACTATTATGAATTCGACAAATAAAAATAAGCTAAACAGTAGAGAATCGATACAGATTATTAACAGTGTGTTAGCTACATTTACAAGTAAATTGAGAAAGTAGTTTATTATTAGAGAGAATAATTAGATTACAGATTAGAAGCGCTTTTAGGGTTAGAAAATTTATATAACGCATTCTCTAAATTCTAGAGTCAAAATTGTAAATAACGTAAAATATGACAAATACGAAACACCGGTCCCTAACACTTATAATTAAATCACATGTAAACCGTATATAATTTCCAAATGCAAACAAAAACAAAGTCCAAGGACCAAGATTTCTCAAGAGATTGACAAGAAAAAATAGAGATTATTTAAAATGATGTTTTATGAATTTTCCAACCTTTTTAAATTTGAAGAAGAGAAGAAGGTAAGGCCCGTGATGTATGGGGTAAGGCTATGATTTGATTTGATTTGATTTTGATATTATTTTTTGTATTTATATAATTATATAGTCTTAGTATATTAGGATGTTTTTGTTTAATACAAAATGGGGATAGGTGAAGGTGCGTTAATCACGGGCTTGGATCCAAGCATTGTTTTCTTCAAACTCAACATATCCCTTCCTCTAATCTTTTGACTTATTTCTAACATTCCTAACCTCTTCGATGTTGACTCGACTCGAGCATAGTTTCAAATTGGTTAAGTTGGTCGACTCGAGAATATAAATTACCTTCGAATGATCAAGTACGAGTTCTTAAACCTAATTTATATTCTTATACATTATTTACAAGTTTGATCTTAGGGTTTAGAGAAATGCATCATATATCGATAAAATGCCCTTGTCCAACGGCTTTGGTGTGAGTCCCATCTGCAACATTTTCTATTTTTTTTAAATGAAATTGAAGGTAAATATTAAATATTTTTTGAAAATAATATTTTTTTATAATTCGATTCTAAATCAACAATGATATATTTATTTTTCTAAATGACATAACTTTAATCAAAGAGTGTGTCTTTTTTTTAAAAGAACAAACTCCATATCAAGAGATATAACTATTTGAATTGCTATAAATAGTTGACGATTATTTCCTAAAAATCTAAATCTCTTTTATGTAAAATTATCTATAATGTTTGAATTGCTATAAATAGTTGACGATTATTTCCTAAAAATCTAAATCTCTTTTATGTAAAATTATTCACACATTATAGAGAACAAATTTGTCACAAGTGTTGTAAATTCATTGGGTTAAAATTTATTTTTTCCAATAATGTTTCGTTTTTCTCCTGTAATTTTCTTTTACAAAAATGAAATTATTTTCATGTATTTTGTTAATATATTTATTTTTGTTACTTTTCTTCATTCTATTTGTGATTAACTAGTACATTTAAAATATAGACAATATTTTATAAATATGAAAATTAAAAAAAAAAGTTTAATGAAAAAATATAGCAAAAAAGTTTGATGATATATATAATATAAAACTAAGTCATCAAAACTTATTTTTATTTTAAGATAAAACAAAATTATTAAACATACTTTTAATTTTTCAACTTTTAGAGAACAGAAAATTAAAAACAAATACCAAATATGTTTTTGGTTTTTTGTTTTTTCAAAATAGAAAACTAAAAATATTTAAGAAACAACATGTATGGTTTTAGCTATTTAGAAACAAGGGATCTTTTTAAATATAAAAAAATATTTTAAAGTATTTATACTTTATAGCAAAAAATTTCAAAAATAAATATTTTTTCAATTTTTTTACTATGATAAATATTTTTGAGATTTTTCTATTTATAAGAATTTCTTTAGAAAATCAAGACCCAAAAACACATTTTAAAAAACTAAAAATTAAATAGTTATTTTGTGTAAGCTTCAAAAGTGAGCTTAATTTAATTCTCTTCCTCAAATTGTTTTGGTTGTGAGTAACGTAAATAAGTTACCAGTAATTAATATTTCTATTATAAATGATATATTTGTATTGTAATGCTATTAATTTATATATTTTATAAAAACATGTTTGATGTTGGATGGTCGTTTTATTTATTTTCATTTATTTCTAGATTGGTCGTTCTACTTTTTTTTTATTATTATTATTTATTCTTGGTCGCTCTATTTTTAAAATATGATACATTTTAATATTCACCATATTATTATATCTAAACATCTTTAAAAAGGAAGACAATTGACAGAACAAGACGAGGATTTTAAGGACAATGAAAAACAGTTATTAGTTCCAACTAAAAGAACATTTTACAAACTTTTAGTGATGTTGTCGGATATTTAACCTTAAATTAATTAATTGTTTTATAATATTCTATTTGTTGTAGTTTTTAAAATAATTGTTGAATTGTATTTTTAGAAAAATTATTTATATCATATAGAGCATATTGGTGTTTGATAAATTTTAATTTAAATCTAAAAAATCGATAACGGTGTTTGGTAAGTTTAACTCAGAATTTTTTGTGACTTAGGTTTAATGACCAAATTAAATATATTGTTTAACTATTTATATAATGATTTTAAGTAAAATAAATAGCCATTAGTTGTTTATTTAGCATGTTTAGCATATAATACATATATATTTATAGAAAAATTGACGCTAAATTGTAAATTTAGTCCTTATGATCCGAAGAGAAATTAAAATTTAGTTCTTATGATTTATATAAAAAATTTTAATCTCTATGTTTTGATAAAATTCTCATAAATAATTCATAATTGAGAATACTTACGAAAATTTGATCAAACGATGTGGACTATTTATAAAGTTTTGTGGAATCACAAAATTAAATTAAAACTTTGAAAATCATAGGACTAAATTCTTTCTCTAAATTTATATGGAAGAAATAGAAGAAAAAGGGAAATGATAATCGGAAGAAGAGAGGGTTTTTTTTTTTTTAAGTAAAGATAAAATTAAAATACTTAAAATAGTTGCTGATGCAAAAATAAATCGTTAAAATAGGGAAAATATAGTTGTTTAGTAAGGCTTTCGGGAATCTAAAATCAGACAAAAAAGTATTTTTGCATAATGTATTTTTTTAAAAAAAATATAGGAAAAATTACAAAAAAAAAAAAATTCATCCTTAAATACGATAGCAGTTGTAATTACACCCTTAAAAACTTTTGATTTTAGAAATTCAAATTTATATGAGTATTAAAATTAGGTCAAATTGGACCTTGAAAATATTGGACCTTGAAAAATTACAAAAAATCAATCCTTAAATAACATACACCTAAAATATTGGATTTTTTTTTTTCAAATTACTTTTACTTTCCAACACAATTCCAAACAAAATCTAAATAGATCTTGTTTCATAATGAATTTGTTTTGAATTTACGTTTGTTTTCTCTAATTTTAAAAAGAAATATTTTTATATTTAAAAAATAAACTTACTTAAAAGAAAGGATTTAACGAAAATATATTTGTATTTTATATTTTTAGATATATATTTGTCTGTTTAATACCAGATTTGAAATTTAGATTCTAATTTAAACCATTATTTTAGGTTAAAAATTGTGTATAGTTATTATTTTTTAAATTTATAATATATTATATAATACATATTTTAATTCAAAAAATGAATTAAATTTATGAAATGAATATAAAATTTCTAAAAGTTTTTAAACCTTTTTTAATACAGTTTTGTATTTACGTAAAAAAATGTTATTTTTAAAATTTAATTAAACCATTTAATCACATAATTCAAAATATAATCTAAATTGTCTTGTCTGCTATATATATTTGTTGAACTAAATGATTTTGATAACATAAAACAAAATCTGTAATATCATTTTGGAAATGGCACACACTATTTCATATTAATATCTCTTTGTCGACAATAACACTTCTAGTTAAAGGAAATTTTCCACATGGTGTAATTTTAAAATAAAATAAAGAAAAGAAAAAGTGAAAAGATTATGTGTATAATAATTTTCCTAATTCAAAAGTTTTGGCTATAACTTTGTAATATATGATAATCAAAAGTGTATTTTCTTTTTTCTTTTTTTTTTTAAAAAAAAAAGAAAATCTAAAATGTTTTATTAGGGTTAATATGAATATTAAAAGTAGTCTAAATTCCAAAATGACCTTCCGCTCATCAATTTAGAAGCTTTTTGGGTTCTTAATTTCATACACTGGCTTGGGAAACAAGTTTGAGGCAACTTCTTCCTCTCTTCCTAATTAGAAGTGCTTTTAGGAGACTCCTAAGGGTTCTTGTTGTAACGTTCGAGGCCCGTGACTTGGACGAAAATTCAAAATTTGAATTCGACATCTGATTTTTTTCGACATCCTTTTGCATCCACTACAACGTAGTTATATATCCTTATTTATCTTGAATGCTTCTAGAAGTGAAAGTTGTCCCAACAAACGTCTTTTCAAAAAATTCCCAAGAAATGATCACCTAACTTAGGATTGCTCAAAACTAAGCACACTTAATCGTGCAAAGTTCTTCTATGATTGAGTTACCAAAAAGGAAGTTGCACCTTGTTAATATAGGTATAGACTTTCAATTTTAAGTATTTCTTAACCATACTTTCATGTTCTCAAAGTTCCTCTCTTTTGGATGTGATCTCAGTTCATTCGTGTCCCCTTCCTATACTTGGGGCATTTACGGCTGTAGCTTTTAAAATAATGGTTAACAATTGTGCTTTTAGAAAAGTCAGCTGTGAAAGAAAGTAGAATAAAGTTTGGTAAATTTTAATTTTAAATTAAAAAATTAGTCACGGTATTTAGTAAATTAATATTAAAACAAAATTAGGTTTATTATTTCAACTAGTTTTATATGGACATTTAATTTATAGTTGTATATGATTTAAATTTCAACTAATTTTATTTAATCTAGTTATTTGATAATTTTTTTTAAACAAATAAATTAAAATTTGAAAATAGACCTAACAAATTATATTAATTTGGAAAGGACATTATTATAATATATTTATATAAAAGATTAAAAAGTTATTATTGAATTAACGGTAAGAACGAACTTAAGTAAATATGAGTCTATTCAATTAATTTAAGTTTATACTCTCCACTTTAAAAAGTTAAAGGAATTAATTTTATGATTGTAATACACTTTTGGCCTCCGTATTTTTTCGACTTGCTTAATTTATGTCACAAAACTTTCAAATGTTTAATTTTATACTTTTAATAAATCCTAAATTCAATCTCAATTACTAGTTTCTTATTTAAAAATTTTGGAAACATTTACATATATTAATTTTATGGAAATTATTACTATTATTTAATCAATTTCAATAAAAACATTAAATTTAAGATTAATTACTCAGTAGTGGAATAAAAGAGCGTATATTTTTTTTCAGTCATGGGCTACTTGTATTAATTAAAAGCATATTGATCTTCACGAAATCTTAAAAGGTGTGGTATGGGCACCTTCTTCAAAGTTTATTTATTTATTTATTTTTAATAAGACTATTTTAATTATTTTAAAAAGTATCATTTTTTTAATCATGGGCTGTGTTATTAGTAAAAAGGAAATTATTTTAAATAGAAATTATTGAAAATATTTTAAAATATAACAAAATGTCACTATCTATCCATAATATATATTGATAGATACTAACAATGATAGAAGATAGTAGTATATTGATGTCTATCAATAATAGATAATGATATTTTGTTATATTTGTAAATATTTCGATTTATTTTACTATATTTAAAAATATTTTGATCCATTTTACTATATTCGAAAACAACTCTTAATAAAATTTATTTTTAGTAAAATTATAAAGATCTCTACATATGGATTTTCACTTAAATTGGTGGGCAAATAGCAAAAATTGACATGTAGCTAAAAATTATAATATTTATTTAAGTTTAGGATATAATTTGACCAAATGAAAAAAAAAATTAGGATTCAAATTGATATAAGATTTCTTAGGCAGATTATTGTTGTTATATATATATATATATTTGTTAACATTGTTATTATTATTATTTATTTATTTATTTATTTATTATTATTATTATTGGGATTACCTTGACCGCTAACATTTTTCCTGCCCTTGACTTTTTTTTTCCTTTTTCATTTCATTTTAGGAATTGAGGGTAATTTGGTCTTTCCGTCCAAAATAATGTCATTATTCAATGAATTTTGAAGAATAATTAATTTTTTAAAAAAACAAAAAACCTATGTTATTTTATATAATATTATGATTTGCTGTTGGTTAGCTGTTTGACTAACCATTTGAATTATATTTGTCAATAATTCGAACCTTGAAAAATAATTTTCAAACTTTCTTTTTCTTTTATGTTGTTTCTATTTTTTTGGGTGTTTACATATTTAAACAAAAAAAATAATAATTTTGTGTTCAAGTCATGCCCAAATTTAAAAGATTTTTGCATCTTATTAATTATTATTCTTAAGAATGTTTTTTTTATAGAGTATTTGGTTTTGGATTTAATGTCAATTTTATAACATATTGTATAGCATATTAGTCATAAAATGTAATCAAATACTGACTATTAGTTTTCTAGAAAGAATATTAATTCCAATCTTTCAAAAAAAAAAAACATTTAAAACAATATTCATTTTTATCATATATATATATGTATGTATATAGTCATTGATTAGAATCTCATTCTTCACTATAATAAAAGTTTGGGCAAATATCAATTTATACTCATAAATTTTTGGATATATCAATTTAAAAACTTTGGGGGTTGTATCAATTTAAACCCTGAATTTTAGGGTGTGTAATTATGCGTAACGATCCTTGTCAGAATATTCGAAAGGTCGGGTCGTTACACTCCTGCTCCGACACCCACCTCTGACGAAAACTTCGATGACCAATTTTGATGACTACTTTCACGCGACCAACTCTGAAAACCAATTGCAGGATCCGACAACTACCCTCGATGCAAACTTCGACAACCACCTTTGGATGATCAACTCCAACGATAAGTTTCTAGCTTCAACAACCACCTTCGATGACTAACTCCAACGACCACCTTCGGACAACCAACTCCGACGACCAATTCTGAGCTCCGACAATCACCTATGATGACAACTTTGACAACCAACTCTGACAACCACCTCCAATTACAAATTGACTCATTGTTGGCCTATATATATATATATAAACATCCTATTATTTGGAACATATAAATAAATCCTTCATGAAAATTCGATTTTTTGTGCATGTTCAAATCATACGATGATTGTTAAAGTATGTTGTAGGATTGTTGATTATATAAATAATAGTATTTTGTCTACTTTAAGTGCAATATTTATATGTAGAAATTTGTAAAATATATTTTTATTTAATTGAATTCACATGTGTTTTAGAATTTGGAAAAGTACCTATGTAGTTGAATGGTGAAATAAGAAGTTAAAGAAAAAAGAAACAAAAATAGAAACAAAACAAAAATAAGAAAAAACAAAAAAAAATCATAGAATAAAGATTTGTTTTCTAGAGCATTTACTAGCAAGAATTAGTGAAACTGGAGACTTGTTTTTTGATAATCCTCCAAATTTGGAGGAATTGAAAGTGAAATGGTTGAATTAATGTGGTAATATTACATTGGCTGCTACGATGATGGGAGAGATTAAACAAAAAAAATTATGATAAACGAAAAATACAAAGAAACAATAAAAAGAAGAAGAAAAATAATAAGAAGATGATGATGATGAAATTCATGGAGAAAAATTAAGAATAAAAAATTTTGATTTCTCTTTGGTTTCCCATTTTATTTAACTATATTCCGACAATAAATCTTGTTAGTTAATTGTTGTTTATTAAAAAATAATATTAATAAGAGAAAGAAAGAAAAACTTTAAAAAATAAAAGAAAAAATTGTAATAATATTTTATTAAATAAATGGTAGAATTATTGAACAAAAAAGTTTCAAAACACAAATAGTAATCATAAATGTAGATTATGAAGAGTTTAAAAGACTGCATCAGATACCCTTGACATATGATCTCAACTTTGCACTTCAAATACAGACATATAAAGTCAGACAAAACAATTCTGTATCTTAAATACAGACATATAAACTCCAGACATCATATCACAACTCAACACCCCAAACCGTCATTTAGCAAATAATTCTGTAGTAGATGACATTTCAAACCTTGGATTCTAAACATGTCATACATCCTTTCTTTCTAGATATTTTCTTGTTTTCATACATATTTCTCTTCTAATCAAATTGTCTACATATTTTTCTCACTGACATCTCTTTGCATACATTTTAATTTTTTTTCCCAATTTATATTTTTCTCTACATAAGTAAATGATAATTATGGGGGAAGATTGGATCTCCACCTTCTTAAATCAGAATGCATGTTAATACTACTAAACTAAGCTCACTTTGACTTGTACATGAAAAATTATTTGAAGAGGATCGAACTATTGAATTTATCATAGAGAATTCAGTCAATTTAGATAACATTCTCATTTGTTGTTTTTTTTTTTTTTTTAAAAAAAAAGGTACTTTCCTTTTAATTTTTACGGTATGTTTTTCAACATTCTCACAAGAATATTTAATTTCTTAGTCAAATTTTAAAAATAGAAACAATATTTACTATTATCAAGGTCCCTTTTTGTTAATGATTTCATTTTTTTGATATTTTGTTATTGAGATTTATCCTTTTCAAATTTTCAATTTGATTTTCATTTTGTTAAAAAAAATCAAGCTTCCAGTTAAATTCTAAAAATAAAAACATAATTTTGATAATTACCTTTTTTTGGAAAAAAAAAATTAGTTTGATTTAAAAAAAAAATGAGTAGAAAGAAATAACATAATATAGAAATTCATAAGTAGAATGAATGTATATGAGCTTAATTCTAAAAATTAAAAGAAAGAATTATCGAGCGCGCCCTAAAATTTTGATCTAGATTTTGAAAATATTTTAAATTAAAAAGTAAATAACAAAATAAAAAATACACAGTAGAAGCAGTACGGTTTGCAAGCTTTTTTTAATAAAAAAATAATTATCAAACAGAAACAATAATGATTATATTTCAAACTTAGCTACATTGAATGATCGAATAAACTTATTATTATTATTATTTTATAATATATAGAGGAAAATCGAACTACTTTCTTCGAGATTAGTAATATAAACATTATTCCATTTGAATAAACTTAGATCTAACATTGAATGATTATCTACCCACTTTAATTTTCTCACTAGAAAAAAAAAAAAAAAAAAAAAAAAAAAAAAGAAGGAAAAATGAGCAAAAGAACATGCATTGCCTTTACATTATAATTAAGAATAAAATGCCAAAATGAGGAAGAAACTAGAAGTATCTATATGAATGGCTCCAAGCTAAGAAGAACAAAAGAGAAAATAAAGTAAGAAATAATTGGAAAACTAGTAAGAAAAATGGGGCTAACTTTTAACCTAAACAATATAAAAATAGAATATTATGAAAACTAACTTGGAGAAAAACTTGGTGCATTCACATTTGGAGCAATGACAAATTACATATGCTCGTCTCATGGACTTTGTGTTTTTTTTTTTTCCTAAGACTATTTTCCCCCTTTTTAATTGGATTTAGTCTTAAACTTTTATTTTTACTTTATTTGGATGGATCTCCAACTTTTTTTTTTCTTCTTCTTCTTTTTTTTTTTCTTTTTTTTAGGATTTGATTGGATCTAATTTTCAAAATAACTAATTTTTTTCTTTATAATTCATCGATATGATTTTGGATAGGTGTACTATTATTAATAGGGTTGGCAATGGGGCCAGGACGGGGGCGGACTCCCCATCCCTGTCCCCTCGAGTTATTTTCCCCCATCCCCACCCCCGTCCTTGTCAATTGAAGGGGGGAAGGGGAAGGGACGGGAACGAGGATTCCCTATTGAGGAAATGGGTCTCTACACAGACCCATCCCCGTTTTATATATACATACTAAAAAAATAAAAAAAGTTAATTGGGGATGGGGACTCGACCTCACGAGGATTTTTACCAACCCTAATTATTATATATTGATAAAATATTAAATTTAAGTGTGTTTGGGACACTTGATTCAATTTTGAAGTATGAAGTTAATATGTTGGAGTTAAAAAAGTATGTGTTTTTTTTAGTGCAAAATTATTTAGTCTGGAGTTGGGAAACGTTAGAAGGAGGGATAGAGAAAGAGCGGAGGATAGAGTTCCTTAATAAGTGTGCAAACTTCAATAATAAATATTGCTGAAGTTAGTGGAGTTGAGTTTTTTAACATAAGTCGACGTGCTAAACATCTCCTTAAAATATCTCATCGATTTAAATTAGTTTAGAGTTTCATGACAATTTAGTACGGTATTCTATGTTTGAATAATGTAATATTACAATCCATAGTGGCCACCTACCTAGAATTTAATATCCTACGAGTTTTCTTGACGTCCAGATATTGTAGGGTTAGACAGGTTATATCGCAAGATTAGTCGAGGTGCGCGTAAGTTGGCCTGGATACTCACGAATATAAAAAAAATAAATGAATAAATAAAATAATGTAATATTATATTCTCTCCAATTAACTTCTATAGCAACTTGTTAAGCATCATGCATATTTTCTAACAGAGAATGCGTTAACATGTTGATAAAATAAAAAAGGTGTTCTTCCTAATCTTTATCTAGAGCCAAATTATAGGCATGTTCATATCTCTTTTACACGTTGATACATGCTTTAGTATACCCTTAATGAAGATATAGCTAATCTTACTTAACTTATTATATTTCTAAACCCTATGACTTCATCAATGGTGGAGTATGTCACACAAAGATGTATAACCATTAAAAACTTTCACCCACAATAATTTCACCTCTTTATACAGTTAAAATACCGCTTTTATCTCCATATTTTGAAATTTGTTCAATTTTAGTCTATGTACTTTCAGTTATCCAACTTTAGTATTTGTACTCTCAATAAATCTTAAATTTAATCCATCAAGTTAACTTTCTCGAAATTGGTTAAATAATAATTTTCATACAAAGAAACATCATATGTGAATATATTTTTAAAATTAATAGAAAATAGTGTGATTGCAATGGGTAGCATTTCTAAGAATAATAACCAAGTGTATAATATTATTTTTAAAAAAATTGTAAATATTGACAAGTCTATCAACGATAGACATCGACGTCTATTGTTGATAGACTCTTACCAGTAATATGGTCTATCACTAATAGACTCCTACTAATAATATAGTTTATCACTGATAGACTATTTAAATTTGGCCATATTTGCAATTTCTTTTATATTATGTTATATCTGCTAATACTTTGGGTCTAATGTTTATATTTGTAACTGTCCCTAGAAAATAATCAAAATAATCAAAATAATTAAAAATAATCAATAGTAAATCAGCAATAAGACTAAATTTAATATTTAGTTAAAGTAGAAAGATTAAAATTGAAGAAACTTAATGGTAATTTAAGCTTATATATTATATTGAATACTAATAAAGAGGAAAGTGTAGTGCATGTGCATCATCTTCATTTGTGTGTTATCATAAGTTAGGTGTATGAATTTTTCAAATAAACGTGCTCCATTGGGCCAACCCTCTTCCTCACATTTTCCTCAACTTTTCTTCAAGTTCTATCTTGGCAGCACAAAAGTGCTTTTTCTCTCTAAAAAAATTTTAAAAAAAATAATTATTATTATTTGATTCTCTTTCTCTTCCATTGGAACAAAAAGAATAAATTTTTGTTTCTTTTTCAAATCTCACCACCTATTATACTTCTAATTCAAAGTTCATAACAAGGGTTGATTTCATTTTGTCAAAATATTTATTTTTTTTTTTTTTTTTTTTTTTGTTATTTTTCATGTTTTCTCACAACATATAACAATAGCATTTGAGAAAAGGACAAATTTTGTTTTGGTGTATTTGAAAATGACTTTGTGGAATGTGGTTGTTTAGGAAAAACTTCCCATTAAAATATATTTTAGATGTTCTTTTCTTTGAGGTCCACCATGGGATTAAGTTATAATTTGTTATAATAAAATAAAGGTTTAAATATTGCTTTAGTGAATAAAGACAAACTTATATCATGTATTGAGATATTACTAAAGTATATTATCAAAATACTAACTAAAAAGAACATTTGCAAACCTATTGCTTACGTATAAGTTACTAGGCAACCGTGAGTTGATATATAGATGAATGAGTGATTTTGTTATGATTATAATTAATCAATTTCTAATTACAACTCGTTTGATAAGATTTCATTTGGTAACTATTTAGTTTTTGGTTTTTAGTTATGAAAATTAAGTCTATTTTCTTTCAATTTCTTACTATAGTTGACATCTTTCTTAAGTAAAATAGTTGAATTCTTAGCCAAATTCCAAAAACAAAACAAATTTTTAAGGGATAGTTGCAAATATAGTAATCAACCCAACAATATTAGCAAATATAATACAATACAAAAGAATTTGCAGCTATAGCAAACCTTAAGATCCATACTCTCAATTTTTATCAGCGATAAAGTTTATTGGTGATAAGAGTCTATCATTGATAGATTTTGCTATTGATATAATAATATGTTGTGTTTTATGTCATAAAACTCGTGGTATGTAAACAATGGAGCTTATTCTGAAAATTCAATAAAGGTGTTATTGAATAGATCTATTGCTTGAATAGAAATCCAATAAACTTAAAAGTCCCTTGACTATTGGATGAGTACTTAAATTTTATGTGGAGACATAAAGGTGGATCAGGTTCGAGTAAATAGTCAAAATGATCTATAGTACATGGATAAGTTGGGTACCTTATTCTGGTAACACTATTGGATATGGCCTGCACTGTAGTTGTTACATGGAGTTGTAAAGTGCTACAAACGATGTGTTCCTAATTCATTCATGTTGGACATGAGGAGTGGGGGTGTCCTTGTGCAAAAGAGTTTGTACAAGATCAGACCACGAAATGAGTCACTCTTACTTTATAACGTTGTTTACTATTTAAAACTGACTATTTCAAAGCAATGACTTAGGTAACTTGACCTTAATCCTGAGTTAACTATGAACTCCTGTTTATTCGAGATTGCCCTTAGATTTGTATAGGTGAGGTTTGGCTCAACAGTGCCGACTCAATATGACTGCCATTTCAGGGGTAAGACTGGATAGATAGCTGAGGAAATAGGGGCAAGAGAGAATTCATTCCTACCCGTTTTAGGGATAGTAAAGAGGTTATTCCCTTAAGTGTTGATTCTGGTCTTGAACAAGGGATCCTGCCTTCTCATTTGGCATGAGAGGGACTCGGTTTTGTGATTGGATCACAAAATAATTGTTCATTAGAGAATCAATGGGGACTCAAGAGGTAATTTCGAGGGTAAAACAGAGATTTGACCCAGCCATTATTACGAATAACCCGTGAAGGGTTAACTTACTAATCATGGTTGTATCGAGTGGACGTAATATATCTATAGTGAGGGGAGTTCAACTATGGGCTTTAGGGGAGTGACCCATTAGTTAACGAATGGGGGTTAGATCGGTCTAATGAGTTTACCGATTAATCTCGAATTGTTGGAGCCCATAATCTGTAGGTCCACGAGGTCCCCCTACTAGCTCGAAAATGGATTAGCTCTAGAGTAGCGTGATAAGTTAATTTAAAACATTCAAATTAGAATCAAATGGAATTGGAGAAAATATATTTAAATATGATTTAAATATATGAAGATAAATTTGTAAAAATTAATTTAATATTGGATGTAAAATTAATTAGAATTATTTAAATTGTTTAAATAATTATTTATTAATTTTATTAGAAAATTAATTTATGAAGTTAATTTGTAAAATTAATAAATTTTGATTTTAGAAATAAAATATAATTTTAAAATCAAAATAGATTTTGGAAATTGAAAAACTACACAAAATTGAAAATGGGTTTTTCATGTTCATCTTCAACTTGCTCACGTAGAACCCATCACCTCTTCTTTGATTTACTCCAAGCATGAACTGCATCCTATGCAACACTTCTCTTTGCATGATAGTCTGTAATATATTGAAGAGATTGGAGTGAAGAAAGGGATGATGAACTGATTGAATTTTTGCTAAAAAAAAAATAGGATGAAGAATGTGTTCTTCAATGGGTTGGTTCAGTGAGCTTTCTCCATATTCCCTTTGATTCCAGCTTATTTTGAGTCCCACAACTCAATCTAGAGCACCAAGAGGATAGTAGGAAAGATCTTATAGTGGTCTACACAAGGATTTGGAGGATTTTGCAGCTGAAAAATGGAGATTTCAATAGTTCGGCCAAGGTATGTTCTTGAAACCCATTATACTCTATTTTTAGCATGTTTCTTTTCAACCAAAATTAATCAATTTTAATGCTTATGGATCCTGAACTCTTCCGCTGCGTGATGGTGTCGATCCAACAATTGGTATCAGAGCATCTTATAAGCATTCAATTCAGATTAATTCTGGTTTGGTGGGTGTTTTGTATGAAAATATGAAACTGCTGTAATAATATGGTTTTCTGAGTTTTGGCCTTTAATTTCTCATTGATTTCCCGTTTAAATTTGTAATTGGTTCTTGTTTGACTAATTTCGGTTAAATCAAGTCGACACAAATATATCTACAGTGAGAAGAGTGCAACTATCGAGTTATAGTGGTGTGACTCGGCAGTTAACGAATATTGATTAATTTGGTCTAAAGAGTTTTAGCCAATTAATCTCAAATCAATTGAGCTCATGATCTGTAGGTCCATAATGTCCCTCTACTAAACATGAACACCTTGAATTAGTAAATTGACTAAATTTGGAATGATATCAATTTGAATTTCAATATGAAATGTTCAAATTGAATTTAGGGTTTGAATTTAAATAGTTCAAATTCAAATTAGAGTTTGTATAATTATATTCGATATAATTAATTAACGTTCAATTTATCAAAATTGGAGAGTTTATAATATTTAAATATCGATTTAAATATTAATTACATGAATAAAATTTATGTTTAAATATTAGATGTGTGATTAATTTAATATTTGATATTAAATTCTTATTTAATTAATTAATGTTTAACTAATTAAAATCAAATTAATTTTCATTTATTATTCAATTTGAGAAATTGAATTTTTAAAATTTTGAATTAGTTAAATAAGTTTTAGTTAATTTGGAATTAATTAAAACAAGAATTTAAAATAGAAATTATATTGATAGTGGAAAAGTCCAATTTTTCCAAATTAGATGTGTTTTCACATTATACAAACACCTAGCCACAACCTGCAAGTGAGAATTGAAGTGGCATTGACCAATGCCTCAGTGCTTGCATGAAGATGATACATAAAACTCTAAAAAAATTGCTGGAGAGAGTTACTGAAAAATTAGTTTTCAGCAGAGAAAATGTTCTTCACCTGAAACCCATTCCATTCCCTTCACAAATTCACTTTAATCTTGAGTTCCACCACTCAATTCAAGGCTGAGAATAGTAGAAAAAATCTCTTGGTGGTTCACTGAATATTTGGAGTTGAGAAATCATGAGGAGCAGCTTGGATCGGAGAGGAATTCTTCAAAGGTATCTGTTTCTTGAAACCATCTTATTGTTGGGAATGGTGTCCTCAATCTCCTTGTAATCTCGTACTTTGTAAATTTTGTATAAACATATTGTTGTTAATAAAATAAGTATTATTTTATAAGCATATACTCAATCCAATAAACTAAGATCTAAGGTTATTTCATGTAATTTAAACAAATATGTAGACATACAAGTGGATCTTGTTTAAATAATAAACTAAACAGTCTATAGTAGATGGATAAGACTGGGTACCTTATCTTGGTGACACTACGGATAATACCCCCTTTTTAGGTGTTATAAATATTGTTGCTATAAATGATCTGATCTTGATCATTCATGTGGAGATATGCGAGCAGAAGTATTCTATACAAAGAGTTTGTATAAGACCGGACCACGAAATGATTAGTCTCTTTATATAATGTCGTTAATAATATAGACTTACATTTCACTGGGATGACCGTAAGTGACATGATCTGAATCCTAAGTGAGTTGTGAACTCCTACTCATGAAGGCAGCCCTTTTATTTGTATGGGTGAGAGTGACCAGATTGTCAACTCAACAAGTCTACCATTTTGGGGATTCGTCCGACTAGGGAGCTAGGAACACAGCTACACAAGATGGAATTCACTTCTTCCTCGATGAAGGGGCAAGTAGATAAATTGCTTCTTTAAGAGTTGATTTCGAGTCTTGAACATAGTGGCCACACCCTCTCCTGACCCGAGTGGGACTTGGTCATAGTGGGACTATGACGTATTATTCATTAGAGGGATCAGTGGTACTTAAGGAGTTAGATGTAACTACGGGGGTAAAACGGTATTTTGGCCTAGCTGTACTTATGAGCATTTTGTGAAGGGTCATCGCACTGTTGATTGGTTATATGCAATGGACACATAAATTTATCTGTAGTGCGAAGAGTGCAACTATCGGTCTTTAGTGGAATGACCAACAGTTAACGAATGTTAGGTAATTTAATTAAAGAGTTTATTTAATTATCCGAGTACCGTTGGAGCTTCAATCTACAGGTCCATAGGGTCCCAATTGTAGCTCAACAGAGACTTAATCTTTGGATTAGTTTGAAGTGTTCAAATTAATTGAGGGAATTAATTATATATGATATAATTAATTATAATGTATTTGATACATTATGTATGAGAGGAATTTGAATATGATTCAAATACCAATTATATGAATGAGATTCATGTTATTAAACATAAATATGATTTTTATATTGAGAGGAATAAAATATTTGGATATGATCCAAATATCATATGGATGAGATTCATATAAGTGGATTTAATATAAATATGATTTATATTAAATGCCATGTATAGTTGAGAGAGAATAAAATCTATAGTTTATGTTGTATTTGATACAATATAAAACTATAGGCTATATGTTATATTTGATATAACATATAGTATATATATATAATAAAGTAGTTATTATATATATATATATATATTACTTTATTAATTTATTTGAAATTAATAAAAAAGGAAGGAATTATAACTCTCTCCCCACATTCTCTCAAGAAAACTAACGTGTAATTAAAGAAGTTGAAGGGATCATCTTCTTCCTCAATTTCTCACACAAAGAAGAAGTGTTCTCTCCAAGAGAAAATTTTTCTGTAGAAACATCCTTCTCATCCTCTCCATCTCCTTCCTTCTTCCAAGGATTCAAGCAAAGTCCACAACTCCTACTTGAATCCTTTAATCCCAAAGAGAATACAGAGGGTTCTCGAGTGGTGGTGTTCGTGCGTGACGAAGGAGATCCGTGAGAAAGGAGTTTCGATCGTTGCTTGTACGAGGGATTCCTTGAAGAGAGAGTTCTTCAAAGGTAAGGGTTTCTGAAACCCTTTGTATTTGTTTTTAAAGTATGCTGTAATTTAATTTTGAATGCATATCTATTTGTTGTTTTACTATAAAATTTTATGTTCAATAAAAATGGAATTTGGAACAATCTTTGCTTCCGCTCAAAGGATTTTTTTCGAAAATTTCGTTTAATTGGTGTCAGAGCCAGGTTGTAGGTTTCTGATTCCAAATTTCATTCTTGTATTGAATTGGTTTACAGTAATGGTGGGTTTTATAATCTGCATTGAGTTTATGTGATAAATGTTTGTGGATGTATTGTTGATGGATGTTTCGGGATAGAAATCTCAGTTTTAGTCTTTCTTTAAATTTACAAAGTTGGTTTGTAAAGGGCCCCTGCATTTTTTGGCATTAAACATTGTAAACGAGTCTGTAAATTTGTTAGTTTTGAGTCACTCGTGAAGCTTCAAAGACGGGTTGTAGATTGGAGTTTCGATGGAGAAGACGAAACAGAGGTTACCATATCGTGTAGCTAAAGCTAAACGATCGGATAGCTTTTGTTATGTGATCGTGTAGAGTTTGCTACACGATCATGTAGCATTTGCTAAACGATCGCATAGTTAATGCTACGCGATCGTGTAGGTTTTGCTACATGATCGTGTTGCATTGGCGACATGATCGCATAGGCACTCGCTTGCTAAACAATCATGCGGTATTGCTTACTTGACGCATGCTTGCTTGTTACACGATCGCGTAAACTTTCATGTTCATCGTATAGTCATTAGCTACGCGATCGCATAAAAAGTTGCTTACTCGATGCTTGGTGCATTTGTTACACGATCAACTACAAGGTGTTCTTTGTGGAGTGGTTCGATGCGAGTAGTTCAAGACCCTATTCATTTGTTTCAAATTGGTTGACTCAGTCCTTGTAATAGTTAGCCTTTTAATTCCTTGCTTGGAGAGTTTCTATCCCGATCAATCAACTTTTAGTATAAATATACATGTGATGTATGCTTTTATTATATATCATAATGTATGCCATATAGTTTTAAAATCCACCATAAGTTATGCATTTATTTTCATGCATTATTTTGTATTATAAATGTTATAATATACTAGTATGCATGATTTAAATTACATAAAGTATGTTCATGCATCATATAATATAAGAGTTATAGTACATGTATGCATGCATTATAGCATATCCATGCATCAGTTATATTATAAGTGATATAATATAAGGTTGAATGGTTGTATGGAATGTATGCTATACATGATTCATTACTTAGTTATATAAATGTTATATATTAGTAATGAATGAACATTGTATGATGCATGGCATTATTTAGGTAATCTTATAAACGTTATAATTTTATAACGTATGTCATGCTTGCAATGTCAATTTTAATTTGTTTCATTTACTTTATAAGAGTTATGAATAAATGAAATTAGAAATTAAAATCAATAACCAAGAGTTGCATTCAAACTTAGGTAAAATCATTTTCTAAAATAGTTTTAAAATATGATTGAGATAGACCTAAGTTCACAAATTTCTAATGAGATTATAAATTAGATTGATCTTTTAAATCGATTTAATAGGATTAAATTGATTTCAATAAAAGATTAAATTTGTAGTAAATATATCAATAAGGGACCTCTTGTCTAAGGTGGGTTCTGGCTAGGCTGGGGTATTAAAGTTAAAGGAAACAAAACATCCTTACCTGGGAATCTATCTGGAAAGGTGAACTAGATAAATTTGCTACAAGCATGCAATTGTTGATTAACATTTGTTAAAGTGTTTAACGAATATTAATCAAAATTGTTTAACTTTCCAAAATAAGTGTTACTTTTGGGCAAACTTAAACAATCACTTAGTAAAAATGATTAGCCGTATTTTTCCTAAGTAAAATTAAACCCTAGGTTATTAAAATACTCATTGAGAGGAAAAGATTTATATGATATGTCATTTTCCACTCACTTTTCTCCCTTAATATTCACATCGTGAGACTCATGCTTGGCTTTGAGGTGCCGTAGGAGCGTCCCCCTTCGGATGGTATTTGCATGGGTCAATATCAAGGTGAATAGAGAGAGTATTTATAGTAAGTGAGAGAATGATGTATGTTAACATGTCCTACAGTCTCTTTCATTGGTTTGCACCATGAGATCTTTTTGCACATCCTCGAGGTGCCCTGGGAGCGTCCCCTTTTGGATGGTTTGTGCAGTTGGTCAATATCAAGGTGAACTCCAGAAATGGATAGGGTCGTTTTAGTTTTCGCCCAAACTGGGTTTTCCCTTCGGTTGTCTCAGTGGGGTGGAACTCTAGGATCTAAAATGAAGGGTCACACTTACGGGAAATTATTAAATAAGTTAATGATTTCTTGATCAAATAAATGATGACTGATCATTATAGAATAAGAGTTATTCTGGTGTAATGATTAGTTGAGAGTGTCTCAATTCAGTGAAGGGAGAAACTGACTACTCTTCGGTGACTTTTGTCCTAAATCACTGAAGCATCATTGCAAAGTTAGATGTGAAATGGGGTTCATTTAAATTTTGTTAAAATAACTGGATTTTTTAAGAGTTTTGCTAAAATCTAATGTAGATCAATATGTTTATTTTCTCAGCAATATGTCAAATAGTGATTTTCCGTTAGTTGCCTTTTCTAGTTTGGTCGATTTTAATTACATGACTTGGAAAGAATCCATTAAAATATTTTTCATGGTAAACGACCTCGAAGTTGTCATGAATGAGGATTGTCCTCAAGTCCCAATCCTTGATGCATCACGAAATGTTTGTAATGCATATGAGGTGTGGATGAAGGCTAATTCGCGAGCCTGACTTCACATTTTGGCAAGCATACCTGATGCATTGGCCAAAAAGTTTGAGAACATGGTCATTGGACATGAGATCATAGAATCAATGCTAAAATTGTTTGAACGTAAGTTCTCACTACTGAAGCAAAATGAGATTGATGACAATAAAACCAGTAGTGTCAGTTACCAAGATAATCTTCAATCCATATTGAATCTCAATGGATTAATAGAGAAAGCAATCGTTGCTAACTCTAATGAAGTTCATCGACGAGGATTATCTTCTGAAATGAAACTTGGAGTTTATGATTTGTGTTCTGAAACTGATCTCACTACTCTCCAAAAAAGGAAAAACTTCAAAGACAATAAATATGATTTATTTGTCTTAGAGATATGCTTAGTAGAGAATGATGATTCTGCCTGGATAATTGTTGCAGGAGCTACTAACCATGTGTGTTCTTTCCATCAAGGATTTAGTTCTTGGAAACAGTTGGAAGCTGGAGAGATGACTCTTAGAGTCGGTACTGGTGTGGTCATTTCAGCTGTTGTTATAGGCAGTCTTAAGTTATTTTTGGACAAGAAACAATATATGTTATTAGATAACGTATATATAGTTCCTTATATCAAGAGGAACCTAATTTCTGTTTCTTGTCTGATTGAACAAAATTACATATCCTTCTCTGAGAATAAAGTGTTTATTTTTAAGAATAAAATGGAATTAGTTTTGGTTCAATGGAAACTAACTTGTATGTACTAAGGCCGTTAGTCATAAAAGATATGCTCAATATTGAAATGTTCAAAACAGCAACAACTGTAAAATAAAGACCGAAATTTCTCCTAAAGAAAATGCTCATCTTTGACATCTAAAGTTAGTCACATCAATCTCAATAGAAATGAGAAGTTGGTGAAAAGTGGATTTCTAAATGATTTAGAAGAAAAATTTTACCAGTATGTAAGTCCTACCTTGAAGGAAAAATGACCAAACAACCTTTTACTAGAAAAGGTTATAGAGCCAAAGAAACTTTGGAGCTTATACATTCAAACCTTTGTAGTCCGATGAATACAAGATCATGAGGTGGGCATGAATATTTCATCTCTTTCATAGATGATTATTCTAGATTTGGGTATCTATACCTAATGCAACATAAGTCCGAAGCTCTTGAAAAGTTCAAGAAGTACAAGACTGAAGTTGAAAACTTGTTAGGTAAAAAGATAAAAACACTACGATCTGATCGTGGTGGAGAGAATATGGACTTAAAATTCCAAAACTATATGATAGAACATGGAATCACGTACCAACTCTCGGCCCCAAGTATAACTCAGAAAAATGGTGTATCAGAAAGGAGAAACAAAACCTTGTTGGACATGGTTCGGTCTATGATGAGTTATGCTCATCTTCCTGACTCATTTTGGGGATATGCAGTAGAGACTGCAACTTATATTTTGAACAATGTTCCCTCAAAAAGTGTTTTTGAAACACCTTTTGAGTTATGGAGAGGTCGTAAAGGTAGTTTACGCCACTTCAAGATTTGGGGATGTCCAACTCATGTGCTTATGGAAAACCCCAAAAAGTTATAACCTCATTCAAAAGTGTGCCTATTTGTAGGTTACCCCAAGAAAACGAGAGGTGGATACTTCTATGATCCAAGTGAAAATAAAGTGTTTGTGTCGACAAACACTACCTTCTTGAAAGAAGACCATATGAAGGATCATAAACCACGAAGTAAACTTGTTTTAAGTGAGATTTCTAATGAGACTACTGAGACTTCAATAAGAGTTGTTAAACAGGCTAATAGATCAACAAGGGTTGTTGATGTCAGTTCTTCTAGTCATCCATCTCAAGAGTTGAGATTGTCTCGACGTAGTGGGAGGGTTATGAATCCACCTATACGCTACGTGGGTTTAATAGAATCCCAAAACATTATATCTGATGATGGAGTTGAGGATCCATTGTCTTATAAGCAAGCAATGGAAGGTGTTGACAAGGATGAGTGGATTAAAGCCATGAATCAAGAAATGGAGTCCATGTACTTCAATTCTGCCTGAAAGCTTGTAGATCAGCCTGATGGGGTAAAACCTATAGGTTGTAAATGAATCTACAAGAGGAAAAGAGGAATATATGGAAAGGTACAGACCTTTAAAGCTAGACTTGTGGCAAAGGGTTACCCAGGTTGAGGGAGTGGACTATGAATAAACTTTCTCACCTGTTGTCATATTAAAGTCTATCAAGATTCTCTAGTCCATAGCCACATATTATGATTATGAGATATGGCAAATGGACATCAAGACTGCTTTTTTGACCAGTAATCTTGAAGAGACCATCTACGTGATTCAACCAAAAGGATTCATTGAACAAGATCAAGAGCAAAAGGTTTGTAAGCTTAATCGATCCATTTATGGACTGAAACAAGCATTTCGATCTTGGAATATAAGATTTGATACTGCGATCAAATCTTATAATCATCAACAGCTTAGTAGCTTTCCTCGTACTGTATGTGGATGATATCCTACTCACTGGGAATGATGTAGGTTTTTTTACTGATGTTAAGAAATGGCTAGCTGCCCAATTCCAAATGAAAGATTTGGGAGAGACACAGTTTGTTCTAGGGATCCAGATGATAAGGGATCTTAAGAACAAAAGGTTGGCCTTATCTCATGCATCGTATATTGACAAAATGCTTATCAGAATTCGATGCACAATTCTAAGAAGGGTTTATTACCTTAGGCATGGAAGTGTATTATCTAAGGAACAGTGTCCTGAGACTCCTAGAGAGGTTGAGGAAATGAGACGAATTCCCTATACATCGACTATTGGTAACCTTATGTATGCAATGTTATGTATTATACCTGACATTTGCTATGCAGTAGGGATTGCCAGTCGATATCAGTTCAATCCATGATTAGATCACTGGACAATGGTCAAAACGATCTTCAAGTATCTTCAAAGAACAAGGGACTACATGCTCGTGTATGGAGATAAGGATTTTATCCTTATAGGATACACAGACTCTGACTTTCAGACTGATCGAGATTCTAGAAAATCCACATCAAGATCAATGTTTACTATGAATAGAGTAGCTATAGTATGGCGAAGCATCAAGCAAGGATGCATAGCAGACTCCATTATGGAAGTCGAATACGTAGTTGCTTGTGAAGCTGTTAAAGAGGTTGTTTGGCTTAAGAAGTTCCTTACCGATTTGGATGTTGTTCCAAATATGTCTTTGCTCATCACACTTTATTGTGATAACAGTGGTGTTGTGGCAAATTCTAAGGAACCTAAGAGCCACCAAAGAGGCAAGCACATAGAACAGAAATATCATTTGATTCGGGAGAGCGTGCATCGAGGTGACGTGATTTTCACGAAGATTGCTTTGGAGCACAACGTTGCTAATTCTTTTACAAAGGCTCTCATGGCTAAAGTGTTCGAAGGTCATCTAGAAAGTCTGGGTCTACGGGATATGCGGCACATTGTCTAAGGCAAGTGGGAGATGTTACTAGGTATAGTGTATACCCTAGTTTATTGTATTTTTGTACTTTATTTGTATTGTACATTAGTCTCCCTAAGATTTAGGACAAGTGGGAGATTTTTGTGAATGGTGTTCTAAATCTTTTTGTAATCTCGTAGTTTGTAAACTTTGTATAAACATATTGTTGTTAATAAAATAAGTGTTATTTTATAAGCATATACTCAATCCAATAAACTAAGATCAGAGGTTATTTCATGTAATTTAAACAAGTATGTAGAGACATACAAGTGGATCTTGTTTAAATAATAATCTAAACGTATATAGTAGATGGATAAGGCTAGGTACCTTATCCGGGTGACACTGCGGATACGACCCACTTTGTAGGTGTTATAAATGTTATAAAGTGCTACAAATGATCTGATCCTAATCATTATTTGGAGGCATGTGAGCAGAGGTATCCTATACAAAAAGTTTGTATAAGATCGGACCACGAAATGATTAGTTTCTTTATATAATGACGTAATAATAGAGACTTACATTTCACTAGGATGACCATAGGTGACATGACCTGAATCCTGAGTGAGTTGTGAACTCATGCTCATGAAGGCGGTCCTTTGATTTGTATAAGTGAGAGTGACCAGATTGCCAACTCAACAAGCCTACCATTTTAGGGATTCGTCCAACTAGGGAGCTGGGAACACAGCTACACAAGATGGAACTCACTCCTTCATCGATGAAAGGACAAGTAGTTAAATTGCTTCCTTAAGGGTTGATTCCGGGTCTTGAACATAGTGACCACACCCTCTCCTGACCCGAGAGGGACTTGATCATAGTGAGACTATGACTTATTGTTCATTAGAAGGATCAATAGTACTTGATATGATATAATTTGAAGTGTAGCTCAACAATGATTTAATCTTTAGATTAATTTGAAGTGTTCAAATTAATTGAGGGAATTAATTATATATGATATAATTAATTATAATGTATTTGATACATTATATATGAGAAGAATTTGAATATGATTCAAATACCAATTATATGAATGAGATTCATATAATTAAATATAAATATGATTTATATTGAAAGGAATAAAATATTTGGATATGATCCAAATATCATATGGATGAGATTCATATAAGTGGATTTAATATAAATGTGATTTATATTAAATGCCATATTTAGTTGAGAGAGAATAAAATCTATAGTTTATGTTGTATTTGATGCAATATGCAACCATAGTCTATATGTTATATTTGATATAACATATAGTGTATATATATATAATAAAGCAGTTATTAAATATATATTTTTTATTTTATTAATTTATTTGAAATTAATAAATAAATAAATAAATTAGGAAGGAGTTATAACTCCCTCCCCACATTCTCTAAAGAAAACTAACGTGTAATTAAAGAAGTTGAAGGGATCATCTTCTTCCTCAATTTCTCACACAGAGAAGACGTGTTCTCTCCAAGAGAAAAGTTCTCTGTAGAAACATCTTTCTCATCCTCTCCATCTCCTTCCCTCTTCCAAGGATTCAAGCAAAGCCCATAACTCCTGCTTGAAACCTTTAATCCCAAAGAAAATACAGAGGGTTCTCCAGTGGTAGTGTTCGTGCATGAAGAAGGAGATCCGCGAGGAAGGAGTTCCGTTCATGGCTTGTACGAGGGATTCCTTGAAGAAAGAGTTCTTCAAAGGTAAGAGTTTCTGAAACCATTTGTATTTGTTTTTAAAGCATGCTGTAATTTAATTTTGAATGCATATCTATTTGTTGTTTTACTTAAAACTTTATGTTCAATAAAAATGGAATTTGGAACGTTGCTTCCACTCAAAGGAATTTTTCCAAAAATTTCCTTCACTTATTACCCTATGAACATGTTTATTTTAATATCAAAATTAAGGAATTATAATGTTTAATGATCCTATTTTCTTCCACTGCTTGTTTCCGTATTCCAACAATGGCTTCATCATCTTCTTCCTCTTTTGTGATTACAGAACAGTGTTGTAAGTTCTGAATGATCCTCCTCCTCTCTTCTCTCTCAAAATCCCTCTCTTCCAAAATAGTCAGAGCCCACAAAACTCCTGGATTCTCATCTAGAGAATAGAAAGGTGGCTTTCGTGGTGGTGTTCATTCCGTACGAGGGATTTTCATTGAAGATCGGTCTTCAAAGGTAAAGGTTTCTAAATCTAAATTTCTTCTGTAAAATTCTCTTTGTATGCTATAAATTAATTTAATGCATACTGTTTCTATTTCTTCACTGTAAATTTTTTATTCTATAAATTTTGGGATTTAGGTCTGATCCCCGTTTCTGCTCATGAACCTTAACTGGTTCCTTCAAAACATGGACCTTCTCCAGTCGTAATGAATGAAGAAGAGAACTGACAACAGGTAAATATGTTGAACTTTTCTGTGCTTAGCAAACATCCATCAAAATAAGAAAAGAAAAGAAAAATGAGTATAAAATGGACTAAGAAAAGTATTTTTTTTTTCCAACTTCCATATTGGTCCAAATTTTTTTTTTCCAACTTCCATATTGGTCCAAACTCTTGTTACGAAATAAATTGGATGTAATGCATATTGAAAAAAAAAATATTTGCGACAACTTGGTAGGCACATTGTTAAATATTGAGGGAAAAATTATGTGCCTTGCTAAGTTTGAATGTTGGAGGAGAGTGATTGAATTGCATTTATTCATCAAGACTAGATTTGGGTAGTTTGGTTATAGAATTGTTTTGTAGGACTCATTAAAGTGATATGTATTTATTCATGAAGGTTAGATTGGCCAAGTTTGGTTCCTAAGCTTGTAGTTCTTGTGTTTTTGTTGGGGGGAGGGAGAGGGGTTTGAAATCATTATGGACTGTAAATGAAATTTAAAACGATTGGATTGACTAAGTGTGTAGGGTGTAGGCATCTCTAATCTAATTGTGTCACTAACTTCTCCCTAATTGAACGTTGTTTTAAAATGTGTGTAAGTTTAAAGTATATCTTCATAGTTTTTAATAAGTTTTTTTTGGTATTTTTATGTTAAATTTTAATGTTGGGTTGAGAGAGATTCATACGTTTAATCTTAATAATAATGTGCACTAATATCTCAATTTAATTAAATTATAGGTAAATTTGATGCTTTGGAGGAGATTTTTTGAACTCACGAGCTCACAACATGGTCTTCACACTTTCTCTTATATGTTCCTTAAGATATATTTTTGTGGACCACTATACCTATATGTAAACATTATTATCTAGTATACCTCTCTTTTTTTTGTAGCAAAGAATACTATGAACGACTTTGTTTAATTTCAATGTATGTGAAAACTTTAGATTTCCTTAATAAATTGCTGATTTTGGTTCAATTTTAGATTATGCAAATCAAAATTAAAAAAAAAATAAAAGCAATTATAGGAATATTAAAAAGAAAAAATGCCCAATCTCCCAACAAAAGCGTCGAGGGGGCATATCTCCCGGCAGGGTACACTGTCCTCGAGAGATTGCATGGGGACATCTATTTGGTCATTCAAACTCCCGACAACGTTAAAACCGTCGAGAGAGACGAGAGAACTGCCAACGTGTCGTTGACCCCATTGGGAGATAAATACACCCAACGATGTATATACCTCATTGAGAGTTTACACAAACTCCTGACGAGTAGGTGTTTCGTGTTGAGAGTATGACTCTCGACACCTATTTTCCGACTATTCTCTCGACGAGATCATGGACGTTGGGAGATGATCTCCCGACGTGTTTTCAGCTATATCCAAACGATTTTAGGTGTCGAAAAAAGACTATATTTTTGTAGTGTTACTCTTTTGTTTTATTTTCTATTTATTTATTGTTGTATTGTATTATACAAATACTAGTAACTTAGATATCATATTTTATAAAAATAAATTTTTTTAAAATGTTTCACCAATTTAAAAATGTGTTGGATTTTAAGTTACATTTTTATCCGTCCATTTGGTCAATGTTAGGATGTATCAATAACACTGAAATTGCACAAAATATGTGAGATCATACTAAAAAATCATATCATTGATTAAGTAAAAAAAAAACTCCATTTTCAGAGGTGTACAAAAAAACTAATTCTCTAACTCCATAATATTCCACAAAAACGTATATCTAGGCCATCAACATGATGACACAAAAAATATTGTCAACTTAGATACATGATTCCAAAAAAAAAAAATGATGTTATGTTATCACATTCTAAACCAATTTAAAAAGAAAGGTTGATCAAACATGTTTCTCTAGGAGTTTGTAATACTAAGATGAGTTATTATATTATATGAATTGAATTAAAATGTGTAAATCATGGTAAAAGATTCATCAAGGGATATCTTATTAATTTTATTCTTTAGTTCAATTTTATGAACGACTTTTTTCCATATATATGTAGTTTTCTTGCGGAACAAGTTATATATTAGGGCATGTTTGATTTGACTAGAAAAAATTATTTTTCAAAAAGTTATTTGTATTTAAATAATTTTTGTAAAAATTGTTTAGAATAAAAATAATCGTGTACTTTATTACATTTTCTCAAAAGTGCTTTTACACACAAGTTTGTTTGGACTATACACTTAAGAGTGTTCCTATTTATGTCAAACGATAAAAGAATACTATCAAAGAGTATGAACTATTCATCAGAGTTATCGTGTGAGTAAGTCTTGGGGTTGGTTGCCATAGATAGTAAACAAAGATAGTAGTCGGAGGTGGCGTCTCCAAAATTAAGCATCGGAGGTAGTCTCTGTTGGAGTTGGTTATCGACGAATGGAGTTATTGTAAACATTGAAGGGTGAGAGAGTTGATTATTTTAACTATTGAGTTACAGCAAGTGCTGCCATAGCAAAATAAGATGGTCAAAATAACTCTTACCCTCCATTTTCTTAACACGTTCTAAATTCTGAGACCATTATTATAATCTACCCAACCAATTCCAAATTGGTGTCCTAAATATCCCTAGGAGTTTTTTAGGATTGAGGAGTCAATGTGTGCACTATGTAATCATGGATGCAGAGAGTTGATAAAAAAAGGTTAAGGTGTCTCTCATCATTTCTCCTACTTTGTAGCATCAAGCTCACTAAAGACTTTAATCACCTGCAAAATTTGTCAATGGACAACACATAACACATACTGGTAAGTAGCTCACGCCTTTAAGAGTCATGAAATAGCATACAAGACAAACATCATGCTAATCACAAATCCTCAAAAAAAAAAAAAAAAAAAGACTATCTAAGATTTAAAAAAGTATCATATATGTCATACATAATTTAAGTATCCTAACCATTGTAGAATTGTATCAACCGCTGCGGAAGCTCAAGGATCATTTAAGCACTCAAATTTACTAATTTTGGCAAAATATAAAGCATGCTTTTGCAGAAAAAAATGGATTTTAAGACATACCTCTTGTAGAACTTCTTCAAAGCTCCTTCACCAACTGCTATCTTCTCCAAATCTTGTTGTAGACCATCTCAAGATCTTCTCCACTATTCTCTTGGTGCTCTAGATTGAGTTGTGGGACTCAAAACAAGTTTGAATCAAGGGTAGAAGGAGAAAAGCTCACTACAGAAAAACAGCTGAAGAACCCTTTCTTCAAACCAGTTTTTCTCTCCAAATCTTTATAGATTGCATGCCCGATTTTCACTTCAATCTTCTTATTATATTGCAAATCAACATGCAAAGAAAAGAGCTGCATAAGTTGCAGCTCATGCTTGGAAAAGACAAGGCCAAGATATTGTTTCATGTGTGAGCTACTTAGGTCATAGATAATGGAAAAACCCTTTTTTCTATTTAAGTGTTTTGTTTTCCAATTTTCCAATTTTATCTAAAAATCAAAATTTTATTTTATAAAATCTATTTTGATTTTAAAAATGAAAATTCATTTAATTTCATAAATTAATTATTAAATAAAACTTAATTAATTTAATATCAAATATTAAATTAATTTTAATACATATCCATCTTTATATATTTAAATCATATTTAAATATATAAATTCTCTTATTTCGTTTAATTCTAAAATTAAACATATAATTATATCTCATATAATTACTAATTTCCTTAATTCTAATTTGAACGTTTCAAATTAATTTATCACGCTATTCTAGAGCTAGTCCGTTACGAGCTAGTAGGGGATCTCGCGAACCTACAGATCATGGGCTCCAACGATCTGAGATTAATTGGCTAAACTCATTAGACCAAACTAATCCCCATTTGTTAAATAATGGGTCGCTCCACTAAAGCCCATAGTTGCACTCCCTTGATATATTATGTCCACATAATTTAACCATAATCAGCAAGTCAACCCTTCACAGGTTGTTTGTAATAACGGCTGGATCAAATATCTATTTTACCCCTGAGATTACATCTTATTCCTAAAGTCCCACTGATCCTCTAATGAACAACTAGTTTGTGATCCAATCACTAAAACAAACTCTCTCAACCCAATGAGAGGGTGGGGCCTCTTGTTCAATACCTAGATTCAGTACTTGAGAGAACAACCTTTCTTCTATACCTAAATTGGATAGGCGTGAACTCCGTCTTGCACCCTATGTCCCCAGCTATTTATCTGGTCTTACCCTTTAAATAGGAGTCTTATTGAGCCGGCATTGTTGAGCCAACCCTCAACTATACAAATCTAAGGGCAATCCCGAATAAACAGGATTTCATAGTTAGCTCAGGATTAAGATCGAGTTACCTATGTCATCTAGGTGAAATAGTCAATCTTAAACAGTAAACAGCGTTATAAAGTAAGAGTGACTTATTTCTTGGTCCTGATCTTATGAAAACTCATTGCATAGGACGTCCCCACTCCTCATGTCATAACATGTACAAATTAGGATCACATCGTATGTAGCACTTTACAACTCTTTGTAACAACTACAGAGGTCGCATCATATGGTGTTACTAGAATAAGGTACCCAACCTCATTCATGTACCATAGATCATTTTGACTATTTACTCGAACCCGATCTACTCTTATGTCTCCACATAAAGTTCAAGTATTCATATAATAGTCATGGGTCTTATTTTATTGGATTTAGACTTTCATACAATTTATGAGATCAATAACAAGTATATTAATAATAGAAAATATTTATTATTTTACAAACTGCGAATTTTTAAGATATAAAACCCAACAATAACATCATGCATAATGCTTAGGTTGTGCATAACCATCCTTTAACTCAAACTCTATTAAGTTGTTTCAAAAATATAGTCAAGTCTTCATGATCCTTTTTAACTCTCCTCAAGCTCCTAACAAACTATTATCAAACATTTTCATATTCTCAATCTTTACTCTTTTGAGATGCATCAACCCATATATATTTATACCCAATGCCTCAACTTCTCTATAGAACTTGACATTTGACCTTCAACTATTTATGCCCAAAGCTTTGAATTGTACATTAATCTTTGACCATTTATACCTAAAGGCTCGATGTCTTGGTAATGGATTGACCGTGGACCATTTTTACACTAGATCTCAAGATTTTTTGTCGAATAAATCTCTTTTTTTTCATAGATTAGTCTAACAATGAGTTTCTTCCCCAATCCTTTTGTTCATAAGAATTTTTTTAAATCTCAAGATCACCTTGAGACAAAACTATGCTGAACAACTCAAAAAGCCAAGGATCATTAAAAAGAAAGGGAAAGAAAAAGTATCATTCCCAACTATGTATCAAATTCCTTGCTTGAGCAAATCTCTCCCTAAAAGGCTCCTTTGAAGATAAGATGGAGTGGAACCTAGGCCAACTTCCAAAATACAACCTTCTTTAAAGATGAAAAAATGACAGAATTATGTTGAAATATGTAAATTATAAATAAATACCACAAAAGTATAGGATTTAGAAGTGTCTTAGGCCTTCTTTAGACTCAACGAATTCCAGAGAATTCTTTTAGATAAAGATAATCCAAGAAATATCTAGAATATTTATTGAATCCTAGAAGAACCAAGAGAGATCTTTTACTTAGTCTCATCTCATGCCTGTGAATAGGAGATGTGGTCTCTCTTTTGTACCAATTTCTTTAATACACCACAAATTACGTTTCTATCCCTTCTAATGGGAGCCTTTTTATGAAACTATTCCTTCTTGTCAATTTGTTTTCTTTTCTTATAAAATATTAGGTTATGAGAAATTGTTAGTCATTAGGATCTTGATCACTCAATTACAAAAACAACCATTTGGATTATATTTATTAAAATTCATCCTTTGTTAATGAAGAAAATAGTATATTTTTGGTCTATGAAGTTTGACTTAAATTGCATTTGGGCTTCTAAACTTTTAAAATCGGCGTTTTAGCCAATACGATTTTCAATAATCTCATCTTTTGTCTCTATTATTAACGCTTTCGGTCTTTCTGTTATCTAGGGTAGGGTTGACTAGATGATTTTTTAGGGTTTTTTAAATTGCTTATGTGGCCAAAAAGAACATAATGTTCATTATTTTTTAAAAAAAAATAAAAGATTAAAAATAAAGAATTAAAAAAAAGGTTTAGTGAACCCTACCTAACATAAAGTTAACAGAGTGGCCAAATATGTTAGTAGTAGAGATTAAAGGCATGTTTGGATTGATTTGAGAAAAAACTGTTTTTTATTAAAATACACTTGAAATCTTATTTTACTTCAATTTCTTTCAAGATGACTTATTTTTTAAATTAAACAATTAAAAATGCATTCCAAACGCACTCTAAAAAAAATTATCCTAAATTTCGAAGATTAAGACCCCGTTTGGTAAATATTTAGTTTTGAGAAGAAAAAGAAGATTGAAATTGATCATCTATCAAACGGAGTCTAAAATATCGAGTTTGAAATCACTTCAACAAAAAGCCTGTCAAATCCATTGAGTGTACTCATGTATTAGTATGCTTTGGCTTTTACAAATAATTTTTTCATTAGATTGGAAAAAGAAAAAGGAAAGTACAACTCTTCATTCTCAAGGGTGGATGCCCTCTCTCTTTTGGACCTAATTCCTTGGTTCTTTGTACACAATCTAAGAGATGAAGGGTAAAAAAGAAGAAAAGAATGAGAGGGATTCCTTCAAATTTATCTGCAATTGCAATCCCTTTATTCATGAACAAATGCTTTTTCACGGACAAAAGAATACAATGATCCATTAACAAAATCAAGACGACCATTGATCAGGAACTGTGAGAAAATAAGCAGTCATTGCCTTGCGAAACCGTTTCTTGTATTGTTTCGGAGAAATGATAGTCGGAGAAGCATTTTTTGGGCCTCCGAGTATCCCTGACGCTTTCACCCACGTCTCCAACTGCTTGTCCCATGTATACTGCCTCATGAAATCGATGATGCCTAAAACGAGCTCCTTACGCTCCTCGTCAACACCGACCAAAAGCGAGTAGTCCATAACGTCTATCGACTGAAGAAGGTCAAGAATTAGTAAATTTTCTCCCATATTTGGAATAAAGTAGTAAATACAAATCAAACATCCATCCAATTTCATGTTGTATATCCAAACCAATTAATCAAATACACCAGGCCCTAAGGTAATGCAATTAAAGACAAGGATAAGAATTTAACATGCAAAAGCTTACCGCCAAAAAAGAAGTATCATTCCAGATAGCTCGTTCAAGGTTTCTTTTGGCCTTGCTTCCAAGAAATATGGGTTTCGTCCGCAGTGCTTCTAAAAGGTTCAGATCGAGTAGAACCTTGTTAGCCCCCGACGTGTCCGGGTTGTAACGAGATCGTGAAGATCCCTTGAGGTCGTACACCTTTGAGATATTTCTCATGAAAAAAAGATTCTCCATCACCATCAAATCCATTTTCATTTCTTTCCCACCTTTCAGGTGTTTAACAGTGACCTGCCATTACATAGTTGTGAGAAAACAAAATGTAAATATTTGTCCCATAGTCATTGGTAAATCATAAATGTATGTGCATAAATTCACAAGAGCAAAATATATATATGCGTATATTTCGTATCGTACTCTCGAGATGTGTCAACTTCGGTCTCTAAGCTTCCAAAACATCTAATTCTAGTCCCTTGAACTTTTTCAAAAAAATAATAATAATTTTGGTTCTTCCCTTAGTTGTTTGTTTAACATTGTTTTGTTTAACATAGAAAAATGTGACACCGCACCAACAAAGGCGATTTGGTGAATGTTGAAGCCACATAGGTTGGCCAAGGGTATTAAATAGGTGCATTATTAGGTGGTAAAGCAATAACAAAAACCAAAATGGTTATTTTTAGAAGTTGATATACGAAAACAAATTTCTTAAGAGTTTGAAGACCAAAATCGTTATTTTCTAAAGAACAGGGACTAAAATAGGCACCAAGAAATTAATACTCCCAAAAGTTAAAAAAGAAACCAAAATAGGCTTCAAACCTAGATATCTTTACCTGATAGATCCCAAGAATTTTTGCAAGGCAAGTTGGACTTCCAGAAGCTAGAGCATGTGACAAGTACTTGAAATATTCAGGAGCAAACTCCTCAAAAGAATCAAGCTCGGTCCTTGTGACTTGTTTGATTATGAATCTTTCATCCAATGACTTGGCAAAATAAACATTACTTTTTCCACCCTGTGCGCTCCATCGACAACAGCGACTCAAAGACCTCACAAAATCCACTCCCTTGGGGCAGCACTTCTTTCTAAGCAAGTCAAACTGCTTTGCAAAGTAGCAAGTGACAGAGAACTTGACTTTACCCCCAGATATTGAAGATTCATCTACAAACGAAAGCCTCAGATGGGGAGATTTTTTGGGATCTGAAAACAGGGTCCTCATGGTTGAAGAATCTTCAGAGCCATAGTTTCCATAGTGGATATAGTCCAAGTCCAGAGCACCAAAAGACTGCCAAGCTGAAAGAGTTGAAGGACGAGAATCTTCAATATTGATTCTAGGAACACTCCGGCCTCCCTCGTTGAGGGTAAACTTATCAGCAACCCAATCATCGTATTCTCTAGAGTTTAAGGCATATGCAATTATGCTAGTAGGTTCATTGTCATAAACAGCAATAACTATATCATTACTGCCAGTCTGAGGAAGAAGCAGGCGAACGCCTTCAGGGACATGAGATGCCGAGATAAAAGATGGAGTTGAACTGAGTAATAAATTTAACTTCTGTGTTTCCAATGGCAACACTTGAGAGTGAGCTCTAGTTAAATTAGAAACAGGATCCCTCAGCATAGTACTGTAATCTGCAGAAGCATGAAAAGATCTAATTGTTGACAATGTAGATGGATGCAATCCTTTCCTGATTCTTTCTTGCATTCTTATTGCAGAATCAAATGAATGAACTCTCACAGGTGACATCAATACCCTTCTCATTTGGGGATTATCGTTGTGACTCATCTGCTTCACTGCCCCATCTAGAGGTTCTTCTGCTTGCAATGCAGAAACAGCCGATGGTTTCTTCACAGATTGCTCAGTTCCAGACCATGCACAATCGATTCTCTCAGAAAGAGTGGATTCATAAGAAGGAATGCTTTCAAAGGCCATGGAGATAGTCAGTTCCCCATCTGTGTGTGTTTCCTCTCTGCAGGCTTGATGTGAGATTGATGTAGAGCGTTCAAATGCCGTACAGTCTTCCTTCTGATCTGAATGTATATCATCATTTCCAGCAAACTCATGAACCAAAGAAGATTCATTATGGCCAGACTCAAGTTTCCCATCACTGTGAGCAGAATCACTTCTCAAATCTCTCATTACAGGAGAGGACACATCAGTTTTGGGATTTAAAATCTTTTTGAGGAGGGAATCTAATGAATAAAGCCGGTGATCCCAATAGTGTGTATGCATTAATAGGGAACGCCTCAAACGATTCAGTTCCAGAATGTCAACAGAAATCATCCCCATTAGCGAAGGTTTCATCATGAATGGTTGCAGCAAAACCTATTAAATTAGCACATAATTCAAATGCCATATTAATTACATCTTCTCATGAATAACATAGTACCTGGTACCATATACAAATGTGCAAGGACAATTAAAATGTTTATCATATTTGAATTGTTCTCTCCTCTCAGCACTTACGATGTAATCACTCCGTTCCTTTTGAAGCAGTTCTTTCAGTTGCATGATGTGGCTTTGCACATCACTTGAGTCCAATGATTCTTGCGTTGACAACTTGCTTCTCTGTTCCATCCTATCAACAACATCAGAAATCTCGGCATACAAGCTTTCCATTTTACCAATGATCTGCATGCAAAGCCAAAAGTTGAGTAAACAAAAGCAAAATTTTGAAATCACGCAAATCACATTTCCAATTCTCAAAACCACCTCTGAAGCTTCTTTTGAAATCCATTCCTGCTGAACATGGCTGTTGAACTCAAGTACAGAGGGAGGCAAGTAAACAGAGAGAATATCAATGGTCGAATATCGGAAGAATGCGACCATGCTCCCATACCTGTGTTCAGAAACTTCTTATTCAGTGACAAGCAACAGCCAATAACAATTGTAAAACCAATGCTAAGTTCAGAACCCCAACACACCCATAGAAACGGAGGCAGTCTCTCTGTAATGAATGACCGCAAGTTGCAACTCGATTTGCAGTAGCATGGTTTGAGAAACTAAGCTCCAAAAATTTTCCAAAAGATAGCCCCCAGGCAGCATCAGACATAACAACTCTAGGAGTTGCTGGGGGGACTCCATCTATTTGGGCACACTTGAGGCAACGGTGCCACATCCATATCTTACCATCTTCTTCCCCAGGAAGCTTTATAGAGGGTAAGCGTCTAACATTAATTGTAAGATTACCCTGCTGATGGGTGTAACACCGAACATGGGCCTCAGCGGACTCCTTACAGGATTGACAACTTGATGTCTGCAATGAGAACCCAAAGTAAATAAAATGCAACCTCAAAATTATACAATTATCCACGGGATAAATAATATAAAAGAACTTTTATGTTTCAATTAGATATATAGAATTAGGAAATAAATAAACCTGGTCAAAGAGATCATCACGTAGGTATCTCCCTAAAGGCTTGTCAAAACGGCCATAAAACTTTATGCGCAAAAGGCGAGAACGCTCACATACAGTTCCTTTAAGTACACAATGGCTTGAAAAGGATACCAAAATGCTCTGGTGAGTATCTGCTGCTGAAAAGTATTCACTAGAGAGATCATTTTCATCAAAACTTTCAGACTTCCGCAACTCTGGAAGCCCACCAGACTTTCCCTTTCTCCATTTCAAGGTTTCTGGCAATTCAGATTCCGAAAGACTTCGGACAGCAAAAGGAACTTTTATTCCATCCTTTAATTCCTCACAAGGAATGAGAGAAGGCTTTAGATCAACATCCGACGGTATATCATCATTGAATATGTCAGGAAGTGTATCGACAATGCTAGAATCTTCAAATCCAGAAGAAAGTGGAAAGCTATTGTTACCAAGGTGAGAATCCGTAGAGTATACTTTAGATTCTTCAAGGTCAGAATTAAGAGCAGAAAATTTGTCTCCGGTGGAGACATCAACCAGACAATTTGATGCCTCAAAAGCATTGGGATTTTCTGATGAGGAATTATCGTCAACAGAAATAGAGCGCATTGGCATCTTAGGCAGAGAAGCACCTTCGTCCACAAGAAAGGAAGTCTCAAGAGATAAGTGATATGCTGCAAATACTGCATATTGAACAACATGTTTAACTTTTTTAAGTTCTTCACGACACATGCCTTTCAGCAAAACCTATGAGAAGAAATATGACAAGATTAGAAGCAGTACGGAAGTTCTATAAAATCACATTTTCTAGACCCACAGGATCTGTACCATGATTCCAGAGATCAAGTTGTGACTTCCAATCTATTTTCAGAAGAAATTTAGGCTGTTTGAAAGCTACACTCAAAAACTAGTTATTGTGCACTGGAAAAACCCTAAAAACATTAGTATGATTTCGAAAAAAAGATCAAGAATGATCTGTTTACATAACAAACAAAATTCAAATACATTGTTTCCATATGTTAAAATGTTACTAATTAACAATTAATCAACAACATTTCTTTAACAAAACAAGAACTTCTAAATGATAATTGAGAAGATAAAATATAGTAAAAAAAACTTAGTTTAGAAATATTACAATAAGAGACCCAAAAAGATTCATCAACAACATTTTTAAGTATAAACTAATTTTATTGCATTACATTATTCAGTTAGTATAAGTAAAAAGATATTAATTGAAGACAGAAAAGTTGAATGGATCTTTCAAAGCCATACTAAATTAAAACCCAAAACGGGTTTTGTACAGTAGCCTAGAAAGCATTCTGAAAAAGTAACCTGGAAAATAATTTTGAAAAAGTAGCCACAAAAAAACAGTTAATTTTCTAGCTAGAGTTACCGTGCAACCCAAGCGCTTTGGACATCCTTCAAAGAACATCAAGGTCTTGGATAGTTTTTTATTTTGATTTGCATCCACGTGCTCCTCAGTCACTCTCTCTAACCGGAAAAGTTCACAATGTCCCAGACGTGCCGTGGAAATATGATCAATTGATGGAGTAAGGGAAGCACCCGTACAACGGGCTATACGCTCTAGTAAAGGCCTTTTAACATTCAGCACCAGAGATATTTCCTTTGCCAGCAGATAATCCTGTGCACACGAAGATACACTTTTTTCTACCAGCAGAACATTGGGGCGAAGAGACTCTATTTTTGAAATAATCGTCTTCAAATGATCATTTTCCTGCACCAATAGGATAGGAATATTAAAAGTCAAGGAACAATAAAACCCAAAAAAATAAAATTATAATTGTAATAAATAATAAGACAAACTAAACTAGTCTCGGCATTTTGTATGCATAGAAAACTTAATAAGTGTAAAAAGAAGATAAATTAAATGCTGATTTTCTTAAAACTAAAGACAAGTACCTGATGTAATAATGTATTAAAAGAAGCTAACTGGTTAGCAACTTGGTGATATTCAAGGGATCCCCCTAAAAGAAGTAACCTTGGATTTTTGAATTGTGAGGTCATGCGTTTGTGCTTTATGTTTTTTGTACAAACAACTCCCTTTACGAGTGTGCTGCAGAAGACAAACAACTTCAAGACATTAGTCAAACTAAAATATATGATATATACATGAAGGACGTTGAGGCGATATGCACAAAGAGATATTCCAAGCTGTAGTGATAGCCATACGTTATACCTTTCATGAGGGCGTCCTGATGCTACACATTTTACTTTCACATAATCCCCAGGATCCATACTGCCTCCTCTACTAGTATCCGGTCTCACAAAATTTGCAGCTTGCCAGGCTATTGTGGTAATAACATCAAGCCAGTCCTCAACAAAATCTCCTCCAGATTTGATATCCTCCCCCTGTAATAGTTGCGCAACAAGAGCCCTAAAGTGACCCTGAACCATAGCTTTCAGAGGTTCCTTATTCTCCTCATGCAAATTTTGCTTGGCTGGAAATATGCTAGAAAGGCTACTGCTCCTAGAGAACATAGCACCGGAATCCCCAATATTGTCATCTTCGTCATCATAGGCAAAGAAATTATTCTCCAACTCATCACTTTCATCATCGGGAGGTGGGGGGAACCATATAAGACCATTGTTTTCAAAATCTAATGGCCTTTCTACCTTTCCATCTTGGTTCTGAATAGTTGGCAGGTCACCGGAGAGTGCATGTTTGTTATCTTGACCTTCAGTCAGTCTCTCGGACCTATTTAAAATGGTCTCAACCTCTTGAGGCAGCAGATTCACCCTTTGACCTGGATCTATAGTCTGTACAACATAATCAGCTTTACTAAAAGTATAATCATTCCTTGAGGGGCTGTCAGAAGGACTTGATTCCCCGAAATGAGAACTAAAAAACTCGTTTCTAGTACTAATACTACTTGACTCTATGTCTGAACTGTCACGAAAATAATCACTTGATGGGCTAAAAAAATGTCTCCCAGAATCTTCTGCATCATCTTCGTCACTCCTGCATTAGTTAAAAAAAAAAATGAGATAAGTGTATTGAATCATTTCACGTCACTCCCCTGCATTAGTATTAGACATTGAAGAATTGGAACAAAGGGAGAGGCAGCTACATTCCACATCTAATTTGATTTCTTGATTTAAAGTGGAAGTGTATTATATTTTGATCCCACAAGCATCATCCAACATCAGAAAGTTGAATACTACCAACGAAACTATATACCGAATGAAAGAGTTTTCAATTTAAAAGTAGATTTTATAATTTCTAACATACAACTTCAGAGGCCGTCAAAAAAAAACTACCAACAAAACTATAAACCAAACTTATGCACCGTGACGATTGAACATAATAAGAAATAATTCACATACAAGCACTTTTTGTACTTAATTTTAAACAAAAACTACAAGATTAATAAAAGTTACAGCAGGTACTAGAATATCAAAAATTATTGAGACAAACAGGCAATTGCATTCAAATCAAATGTTTACCAGTTAGGCGAGTGGCGAACAGTAATAGGAAATGGATGAGCATTAAACGAGCTCGAAATCCTATGTGATGCTGCATAGGGAGAATAACCACAATCTTGTGACTCAAGATAACGACTCAGGCGATCATCGGGAAGTGATTCAGTCTTCATAGGAGACTTGTCTGCACCATCATAACTAGGAGAAGGAGGTTCTGGGCTATATCTGGGAGAGACGGAAGGATATACTTTCTCAATATGTCTCCTCCCAACTTCACGCCGTAGATTAGCATCAGAACAAAACTTGCACAATTTGATTATCTTCACAACCTCATTACCCACCTTCATACCATCTGATTGAACAACATAAGATTCATAACCCCGAATACATTTTCCACAAGATGATTGATTACAACTCTGGCACAGGTATCTCAGAGACATCTTGGAAAAGCTTGTATCACACTCACAACACATTTTGCAACTATTATTAGGCAGCACAAAATCCTCAGATAAACACACTGGTGAGTCAGGTCTCCAGGAAATCCAAGACCTAAACTTCTCAATCAGATTTGATAATGAACTATCAGGTATTCCCATAAACAGTCAATCATCCAAGAAGAACTAAAACCTCGATGACTCTTCAAAATTGAAACAGTATAACACCACTCCTCTTTCAAGTTCAACACATGGATTTTTTTTTTTTCCCTTTTTCACATATAGAAATAAAATGGAAAAAGAAAATCTACCCCTTGAAAACAAAATACCCACAAAAGTTCCAATTAAAAAAAGAAGAAACGGAATAATACCCACAATAAAAATGATGGGGTGCTTTGGGATGTATTTGTATGAGTCTCAAGACTTTATACTATGTATTTCTTCCCCTCTCTTTGTTTCTTTCAAAATGGGGGCCAAAAGCCAAAGAAGAAGAAAAATAAAAAATAAACAAATCCTCCAAGAAGTATATCAAAAGAAGGATATAGAAAGCTATAAAAAAACCTGAAATACACCAAAATCTAGCCGTATATACATCAAAATCCTATCACAACAATAACCCCCAAGACCAAAGAACCCAATAAAGACCAGTATCAGCACCTACAACAACACCAACAAGAAGAGAACAGAAAAGGAAACCCTAAAAGCTAACTGATGCCAGAATCCTCAAGAATGAATCCGGCAACCGATTTAAGCATCCCAAGGACAGAATCCAGTAAAACCCGATCATAAGTAAGAAAAGGGCGGAGATCAATGAAGAAAGTTAGCTTGATTTGATATACGAACAGAAACCCAAGTCAAAATTAAGCAACCCCAGAAGAAAAAACACCAAAAGAAGACCGAAGACCAGATTGAAGTAAGATGAAACAGAACTAGAAGAAGAAACAGCAGCTTTTGAAGAAGAAGAAGAAGATTGATTTTAAATGCTTGGTAAAATGAGAATCAAAAGGAGGTATAGAAAGAGTACGGAGAAGGTTCCTTTTCCACCGGAAACAGTAGCTCGCATCTCGAAGCTCAAAATTTCTTCTTTGTTAATCCAACAACCATAAATTCTACAGTTCGTCTTTCCCATCTGAAGAAACCACTTTCTTCTTCAATCCCCCATTCTTCTTCTTTCATTTCCTTTCTGATTGATTTTCACTTCTTCGGTTCTTTCTTTGCTGGTTTCTTTGATTCTTCTCTGTCTGTACTCTCTCTCTTTGCTGCTCTCTGCCTTTTTTTTCTTTTTTTTTCTTTTTTCATAAATATTATTCAACATGAAATCTGCCTATCCGGCTAATGCCCATATAATAAAAAGATATAAAACCAAACCGGACTGAACCAAATTAAACCAAACCCAATACTTTTCTTTCTCTCTCTAACTCATCTTTCTCTCTCTCATCTTATTTCTTTCCTAATTTAAATTTATTTTTTTGGTCCTTAAGAAAGGAATTTTTCTCTAAACTTTTATATCTTTTTCAATTTTAGTTCATGGTTCCAAAATGTTTATTTATATTTTGACCTTTTATTAAATGGATAAATGTAACCTTTGAATTTCTTTGCTTTCTAAATTTTAAAAAAAATATATTTAATAAGTTTCAAAAAAAATTTATTTTTTGTTTGGTAGGTCTCTAAAATTTTTATTGTGTATATAATAAGTCGTCGATCTTTTTATAGTTTTCAAAATTTATTAACCTATTTGATCCTATATTGTAGGAGTGTTCATCAAATGATTTACAACTCGAACATAAGACTACCTAACTCAAATTGTAAGATTTGGGCTAAAATTTTTCTATTTTTATTGGATTGGGTCGGGTCTCGAATTGAATCGATTTTTTTAGGTTGACCAATCCAACCTCAATATATATATATATATATATATATATATATATATATATATATATATAATATATATATAATGATAAGTTTTAATTTTAGGATTTAGCTTTAAGTTGATTATTTAATGTTTTTTTCTTTTAGAGTCGTAATGATGTTTGTCTTTATTTAAAGTGTGTGATAAATATAATTGATATTTTTTTTAAGATAGTATAACTGAGATTTGTATTTAACATTTCAATTTTATGAAAATTTAGTTATTATTCTTGTAGATAAATTTAAGTGTTTTTAAGTTAATAAAAATAATACAATAATTCATCAATCCAACCCAACTCGAAATTTTAAGTGATAGAATGTTGGATTGGAGACTATGGGATCTTTCGCGTAGCCAACACGACCATCCCAAAATTTTGTGTTGGTCTGAAAAACCTCTGTATTGAAAGTTTGAAGGCCTATTAGATATAAGATTCAGATTTATATCTACTGTGTCATTTAGGGGCTATCTGAGGGTCCAACATGAGATGGTATATCCTCACATCTTATATCATCTCAGTGTTTGGACTCATTATCATATCTCATCGATTTTAATTACTTGTAGGCCCATTTTTGGAACGTGTTTTGTATGTCACCGTCATTTTCCTTCCGTGTATCGTATATCATCTCAATGCTTGAATATACTCAATCGTTCGTACTCGATCAAAATTCCCCAGACGTCAGAACTCTCCATATCTTACATCATCTTAGCGCCCCAAACAGTAGAAGTTTTGAATATGTCAGAACCTATTAAATAAAAATTTAAATGGATAATTTAAAATTTTAAATAAAAATGGAATAAATATGAAAACTCCATCACGACAATGAGATTTAATTATTTGAGTGTTATCAAGCTGATTAATTAAGAAATATAAAATATAAGGGTTTATGATGTGTGTTTTTATATTATTATTATTATTATTGCCCTTTTTTGTTAATATTTTAATTTAGGATTTTGGAGTTCAAATCCATGCTGTTGATTGGTCAGCAACTCAGCGTCAAAAAGATGAGAAAGCACAGTCAGCTCTAATTCATCGTCAATTTTGTTTAATTACTCTAAAAAAGTATATAAACTAGATTATATTTTTTTAATTAAAATATCAATTTGGATGGTTTTTTAAAAAAATAAATCAATTTGACCTCTATACTTTAGAATTTATTCAATTTTAATTATTATACTTTTACATGTTCAATTTTAATCTATGCATTTTCAATAAATCTTCAATTTAGTCTATACTACTATTTTATCGTTTATTTTTCAAAAAAAAGATTATTTATTAGTATCTTTACTCTAAAATTTTTAAAATATACTTATATATTTTTATTTCTTTAAATGAAATTTATTATTCTCATTTAATCAATTCCAATACAAATTAATTTTGATGGACTATTTATGAAAAGTAATCAAATTAAGATAATATATGATTAAAATGGAAGGAAAAAGAATGCAAGGACCATTTGGGGTCTTTTAAAAGAAAATTACTTTTCTTGGCTTTTTGGGGCCCACATTTGGTGGGTGCATGTGTGATACACGCGCCTTTGACGACATCTAGAACATGGTATTATAGTGGATTGGGGGCTAACGGGTCAAATTTTACACCCACAATTATCATTGTTCCTTTCAACTTTTGTGTCTTTCTTTCTTTCTATATTTTACATTAAATTTTTTTAACTTGATCTTTGAACTTTTTAGATTCCATAAATTACAATTAAAAAAACTTATTTTTTCTTTTCCGTTGGCACTTAGATTTCGCATGCGTTCATCGTCATCACAGGCCCTTTGTGAGCTTGTCCGCTTCTCTTAGTCTAGTCTTGCTTTTTGAGCTGACCTACATAAGTGTTTCTCACGTTAGTATGATATCAAACTTGCCACAATTTGATGTTTAAGTCAGTACAAGAAATGTATAGGTTAACTAGTCATGAAATAAGTAAGATTGGAGCATTCGTTTGGAGATTACTTACTTTTCCCTTCCACATCACCAAATGCGGTTATTTATAGTGTCATTCCTCTGATAATCTATGGTTACATATAGATTTGATGATGTTAGGGTTGTTTTCAACACTTGAGGTTGCAGATGCCAAACTGAACATTGCTCGATTATTTCTCAGTTGGTATATAGTTACTAGCTCGATTGGTCAACCCAAACCTCGAGGCTTTGACTTTTCTCTTTTGGGAAGTGCATTCCTCTATGTCTCATGCAGGTTCTCTTTGGGCTTGGACCTACTCGTAGATTTTGGATCTTGCCTTGGACAACCCTCAATATTTTTTTAATTTTAAAGATATATTTATTCTTATAAGAGTTGCAATAATACTCCGATCTTTCTCAAAATATTTCGAAATGATCCTTTGAATAGAAAGTCTTAGAACATCAAATAAAAATTGAGATCCAAACACAATGTGTTGGTGATCTACGACGTAAATTATTATTGAAACATCATCACACTCCTCTACATCATCACTGTGACCATTTAAAGTCTCAACTTTTATCCAAAATTCTAACAAATTTCTGCTTATAAATATTTATAAAAAATCAAGAGTAATATAACAACTTTTGAAATAATGTAAGTTTAATTTGTTAAACAACATGAAATTTAATAATACTTTTATATCTGAGCCTTTTAGATTTTATACGATTTTGACTCATAGACTTTACAAAATATTTATCTAATTTATGATGAACCTTTAAGTTTAGTTTATTTTGGTATTCAATATTTCAAGATTTTTAATCTTCGACTTTGAAATTCAAGCTATGCTTGATAATCATTTTGTTCACAAATTTTGTACTATAGTTATCACCTTTTATGTTAAATAAATAAATAAATTCTTAGTCAATTTTAAAAAACGTAAAAAAAAAAATGTTCAAAATTGGGCTTTTCTTTAAACACTTATAGAACAGTGGATTACAAAATAAAATTAAAAAAAAAAGTAGAAATAATGTTTTTTCTTTTAAGTTTATAAACAAAAAATAGACATTTTTTAAAATATAAGTTAAAATGGGTATTTTAAAAAAACAATAAATGTTATCTTAAAAAAAAATAATAATAAATGTTATTTTTGTCCTAAGACTATTATAATTATCCTATTTTGATCCTAAATTTTTCAAACAATACATTTTAATTCTTTGAACTTTATATAATTTATTTTTAAAAAAAACATAACAAAAAAATTATCCAATCTATTCATACAAATATTTCAAACCATATCTTTAGACAATAATAATATTTTAGAACAATCTCAAATTTGAAATTTGAATAAATAATAATGAACGACTTAATTAATAAGATATTTTAATTTCTACGACATCATAAACTATAGATATCAAGATATACATAAGTAAAAAAAAAGTATATAGAGCAATTTATTATATTTTATTCGTTCACTTATATTAAATCATGATCAAAATCATTTTCAATCAATATATTTTTTCCTATATATATACCATTTATTTAAAAATAATATTATTGTCACAGATGAAAATAATAATTATTAAAATATTCTTTCTCTATTTGCCACATGGATTCTGTGTCACCATTTTTTTTTTTTGTAGTGGAATGAGTTAGAGTAATATAAAACTGAATAAAGTCTATATTAATTAATATTTGTTTAGGATAAAATGGTATATATTAATTAATATTGTTATTACAAGTTATCCAAAAGTCAATATTTTTTAGCAAACTCATTAAAACCTTAAAATATTTTCTTTATTTATTTAAAAAGTTGTATACTTTTTATTTTTAGCTATTCTAAAATATCCCAATGTCAAATTGAAGCAAAAGATTTCTCTTTTTTATGGAATGAATTGTAACAAAGAAGCAACAATTAATAATATAATTAAATTTGGGGGTTTTGTTTATAATTATTTTGCTTTTTGGGCCCAATAAATGTGATGTTTAATTTTGAGAAAATGGATTTGAATTAAATGTGGTAATGCACTACTTGGATTTGGTATGAAATTTTCCTAGCCTTTTTAATTCCCTCATACGACGTCGTTTTCATGCCTTGTTTCTTAATTATATTTCCTATTTAACAAATATAAATATCTTGGGATGATTTGTTGGTTTTTTTTTTTTTTTTTTTTTTTCCTGTTTTTTCTGGGGAGTATTTGATTTGTTGGTTTCTTTCTTGAAAAGAAAGCAAAGACAAAAGTTTCATTCAATTTTTTATTGGCTTATGAGCTCAATTATAAAGTTGAATTTTTGTGTTTATGGAAATAATGGTTTCAATTTTAGAATTCCAAAATTGTTTCTTATGAATTAATTATAAAAATGTTTTTTTAGTAATTACAAAAATTAATTGTCAAAATGAATATAATTCAATTGACATAAAGTTGGTAGGTTTTTTCTCTCATCCAACATGTTATAAAAAGATTAACTTTCCAACATGTTATAAAAAGATTACAAAAGTTAATTTGGGAGATTGTAGATTAAATTATAGGATTACGAATATATGATATTAGTTTTTAATAGAATGTTTTTTTTTTTTGTTTTTACCTTTGTTTATCAATTAGTATTGATAATTAAATACTCGTTACGCACAAAAAGTTTATTTGGAGAAAAATATAAGTTTCGTAAAATAAATTATGTTTAAATCCACTAAAGTCACGTCTAAATCACAAGTTCATTCACTCCCTTTTCAAAATGATTATTTATTACCTTTTCGATTATCTTAAAGGCGGATGCAATTTTTAATTAAAATTAAAATTTAATTTATCATTTAAAATTAATATTAATTTTATACATATATTTTAAATAATTATTTAATAATTATAAATTATATAAAAAATAATATTAGATTATTTTAGTTATTATATCTAAAACAAGATAATACTTTTATAAAATACAAAATTACCAATAATTATTATAAAAGTTACAATAATCACAAACGAATTCGAATTCTTAGTTTAGATCTCAATAGTTAGTTTTTGTTTTTTTTTTCTTCAAATAAGTTTAAAGACTATTTTTAGTTTTTTTTTTTTTTTTAAAAAAATTATATGTTGGATAATTTTTTTGTTTTCTATTTAAAAACAAAAAGTTCATAAATAGTTATTTACATCAATTATATATACTTTTGCTTTAATAAAATTAATTATGTAATAATTATGAGATTTAATTTTTATTTTGTAAGGACTATTTTATAGTTGCATATATTGGAGTAAAATTATTAGAGGGACTTTTCTGAAAGAAAAAAAATAGAGAGAAAAGAAGGCAAGTATTTTAATTAATTAATAGATTTGTGATTTAATGTTTTAATAATGAAATATCTAAATCAGTTCTTCAAAGAATTCAACTTTCGTAAGTTCACAAATTTACAATTCATAGGAAAAATAGTTGATTGTTGCAACTTGGAAACTTCATTATTGCAACAATTATTTTAACAAATTATAGCTTTTTTGCTTAATTAATTTTATCTCTTACCTTTTTTTAAAGAAAATAATATTATTGTGTCAATTATTGTAGCTATAAATAAATATGATTTTTACTTTTTTTTTTTTTTTTTTTTTTTTTGCAGAGTTGCAAGTTGAAGTAAAGTATAATTTCTATACCATTTGAAGATCTTTATTTTTATATTTTTGTGTGTGTATATATATATATTGATAAAATTATTTACATGTAGAAAAGGGTTGGCTAATTCTTAGAGCTAAAGATACCAAGTTAAATGATAAGAAAATTATATTCAAGCAAAGGGATTTGGTTTGGTGGAGTTCTATGTTTCTTTCATTTTTTTTCTAACTAGATAATATCCAAATGATAAAATTTTTAGCGCTTTTATTTGGTTCTACTTTAAATTATAATTTTGTTAGCACTTTTATTTGGTTATATATATATATATAGTTGTAAACTTGAGAAGCTCAATGGAAAGACAGATACCAATAAAATATAATATTACAACAGATATAATATAATATATAAATAAATAAAATACAAAAACATATGAAATTAGAAAATTCTTCAAAATTTCTACTTTCTCCAACTTTCTTTGAGATTTCACCAATGTATGTGTGTTTTTCAAACTCCACAAAATGTCTCTATTTATAGGCAAAATGACAAGTAGAATGCAGTTTATTTGGACACTAAGTGTGAGTATTTACAAAACACAAGACAACATACATGCGGTGTAGAGGGAGTGACATTTGGCTTTTGACACTAAGAATGAATATCTATTTTACACATAATTTGTGGTATTTATAATACTCTCCCTTATATATCATATATATATATATATATATATGAAATATGTCTCATTAAAACTTTGCTAGGAAAAATTCCATTGAGGAAAAAAATCCTAGTGAAGAAAAAATAATACATATTTCATATAATCTAATACTTTAAAAAGAATATAGTATATTTACTCCTATCATGAAAACATCATTTGAGATATCTAAGTCACCGTATTCTAATTTCGTGCACCAATTTCTCAAAGGTTGCGATTTGTAATGATTTTGTAAATAAGTCTGCCACGTTATCCTTCGAACAAATTTGTTGTACAGTGATGTCACAATTTTCTTCAAGATCACGACTGTAAAAAAGTTTTGGTTAAATATGCTTTGTTATATTTTCTTTAATATATCATTCTTTGATTTAGGATATGCATGCTATGTTGTCTTCATATAATATCATTGAAAGATTTTTACTAGAAGACAAACTACATGTTCCACAAATGTGCTGAGTCATTGACACATTCTCGACTAGCCATGTGAATTGCAAGAATTTCAACATGATTTGAAGAAGTAGCCGTTATGGTCTATTTCACTAACCGCCACGATACAACAATTCCTCCCTATGTGAATAGATAACATGTTTGAGATCTAATTTTGTGTGGATCAAATAAATATCCATAATATGCATGACTAACTAGATCAAAATTTGGTTTATTTGAATAAAACAAACACACATCGATCGTTCCTCGAAGATAACAAAATATATGCTTAATTTTGTTCTAATGTCTTTTTGTTGGAGAAGAACTATATCTTGCTAATAAATTTACTGAAAATGCAAATATGAACTTGTTTTATTAACAAGATACATAAGTGCACCAATTGCATAAGATATGGTACCTCAGGACTAAGAAATTCTTCATTATCATCTCAAGGTTGAAATATATCTTTATTCACATCTAATGAATGAACTTCCATTGGAATGTTCAATGGATGTGCTTTGTCCATATAAAATCTTTTTAAAACTTTTCCTGTATAAGTTAACTGATGAACAAATATCCTATCTGCTAAATGCTCAATTTGCAAACCAAGACAAAATTTTGTTTTTTTCAAGATCTTTCATCTCAAATTATTTCTTAAGACATTCTATTGTATTTGAAAGATCTTCAGGAATTCTAATTATATTTAAGTCGTCAATAAATACAATTACATTAACAAATTCTGACTATGATTTCTTTATAAAAATACATGAACATATTGATTTTTTTTTTTTTTTTTTTTATATCTTTCTTTCAACAAATATCCACTTAGGCGATTATACCACATACGTCATTGTTTCAATCCATATAGCGATCTCTGTAACTTTATTGAATACAATTCTTGAGAATTTGATTTATATGTTTTAGGTACATTAAATTCTTCTAAGATTCTCATATAAGTATCATTATCAAGAGATCCATATAAATATGTTGTGACTGCATCCATAAGATGCATATTCGAACTTTCATACATAGTTGAAATCTTCCTCTACCACGGTCACGACCTCGACTACGACCACGATCACGACCTCGACCATGATTATTAATATTCACAACATTCACTTCAGGGGATGGTGTTGTTCAGTTGGTCAAGATTCGTGGTTCTTCATCAATAACTCTTATTTTGTTCGGCCACGAGAAGACATGAAATTAGTTCATAATATTGTTTAAAACCTTTCTCTCGATATTTCTGCTATAGAAGCATATTCGAGACATGAAATATAGAAAATATCTTCTCTAACATATCAACATCAATAATTTTCTCTCCACATAACAAAAATTTCAAATTGATTTTAAATAATGCAGAATTGTAATCACTTACTGATTTAAAATCTTATAACCTCAAATGGATCCACTCATAACGAGCTTTAGGAAGAATAACTGTTTTTTGATGATCATACCTCTCTTTCAATTTTTCCATAAGATACGAGGATATTTTATTATAAGATACTCCATTTTCAATGCCCTATGGAGATGATGACAAAAGAAAATCATAGTTTTTGTTTTGTCTTAACTGGATATTGTATTTTCTTCTTTAATTGTTTCCCCTAAGTTCATAACATTTAGGTGTTTCGGCATCGAAAACCCATGACAAATAATTATTGCCATTAATGTCAAGGGTTGTGAATTCTAATTTCGTAAGGTTTGTCATGGGAACGCTATCACAAAACATTGTATTTATATTAGAAATTTAATAGATATTAAATATACAAAATAACATTAAATTTATTAATTATAATACACAGAAAAAAATTGACCTACTTTTAGGACCTACCTTCAGCTAGAGAAATGATAGGAGCTCGTGCTAATAAAGTGTTGTGAACTTGAGAAGCACTACGAGAACACAGATATCAATGAAAAATAAATAAAATATAATATATAAATGAATAAAATAAATAAAATACAAGAAAAATATGAAATTAGAGAATTCTCCAAAATTTTCCACTTTCTCCAACTTTTTTTGAGATTTCACCACATAAAGTTAAAGTGTTCATGTTATAGTCATGGATTTGTTTACAATATTTATGAATTGTGGGTTTAGGACATTCCAAACAATCTCCCACTTGGACTAATACTCCAATGAGACAAACATATAAATATATAATGTTGACAATGTTGAGAAATAAAGAGAGAAAATACAATAAACTAGGGCATCTAAAATACTCTTTGACATTCTCCCACTTGCCCTAGATTATAATGCTTGTAGTCCTAGTCCAACCAGGTGGCCCTTAAACACTTTAGCCGAGAAGGCCTTTGTAAAAGGATCAGCAAGGTTGTCTTCTGAGGTTATCTGCGTGACTATCACGTCTCTTCGGTGTACGATCTCTTTGATGAGATGATACTTTATTTCGATGTGTTTTCCATGTTTGTGACTTCTTGGTTCTTTGGAATTAGCAACTGCATCACTATTGTCATAATACAGAGTAATGGATAGGTGAATATTTGGAACCATTTCCAAATCTGTCAGGAACTTGCGCAGCCACACTGCTTCTTTACTGCTTCGCATGCAGTTACGTATTTTGCTTCCATTCATGGAGTTGGCTATGAAGGAGCTCTTATCAAAGAGAACCAGTGAGCGAAAGTAAGATCTTTCCAAGTCCATTGTAAAAGGAATTAAACGTATTCAGAAACATACAGAATAGTTATGCATCTTAGAACAAATTACAACATGTTTTAGTAATTTAAAAACAAAAGGAACAAGAGACATACCTGCTTTAGTAATTTAAAAACAAAAAGAACGAGAGACATACATTTGAAGAACTTTTCTTCTGTGAATCTCTCGCTCTCATGAAGATTGGATAGTAACCCCTTGCTCTCTTTCAGATCACCTACCCAATCGTCTGGTAATCACAAATAGTCTTTTCCACGAACAAACACCCTTAGACATCACCACACGACAAACTTGGTATTCTCGAAGTGAGAATGTAACAACCCTACCCCTAGGACTTAAGTTAGGCCGTTACTAAAATAAATGCATGTATAGAATTTGAAACGACGCTCAGTTATGTTGAAATAAATGCTACATAAACAAGAGAAGTTCAAAAGACATTTATTAAATGTAATTGTTAAAACAATATTAGGGTACCCGTAATTTGTAAAGACTATTAAAAGTATATATAAAAGAAATAATCTGTAATAATAAGTTTGAAACAGTAAAACTAAACATTAAGGGAAGAATAAGGACTCTAAATTTCATGATGCGGAAGCGTAAAAACTAGTCCCAGTGGCACGATCACGAATTCAGCTGCGCCATCACCGGTGCATCTCTACCCTTACCTGAAACATCAACATAAGAAAGAATGAGTATGAAATACTCAGTAAGTAACCCCACTACTGAGGTCAGGCTAGGTGTCTATGTCCTCTAGATGCCTACCCCTAGTGGAACATATAAACTATTCTAGTCCTCATGGAATACATATATACATGAAAAACTTATTTCTATCCTAAGGTAATTGAATATGTCCACTACCTCTAGTAAGTCCCGTAGGACCCAAAACCTCTGGTGAATCCCGAAGGAAACACAATCTCTTACATATGCATGGTTATGCATACACCTCTTTCGTATATACATAACCCACTTAATGTGTACCTCTTTCGTACACATAGTTACGTATACACCTTTTTCATATACACATAACCCATTAAAGGTGTACCTCTTTCGTACACCTAGTTAAGTATACACCTCTTTCGTATACACCTAACCTACTAAGTATGTACCTCTTTCGTACATCTAATTATGTATAACCTCTTTCGTATACACATAATCCACTAAGTATGTACCTCTTTCGTACACCCTAGATCCACTTTATAAATGTAGGGATGTGTACCTCTTTCGTACACATGGTTAGGCATACACCTCTTTCGTATACACATAACCCACCGAGTATGTACCTCTTTCGTACACCCCAGTACCCTCTAGGTATGTATCACTTTCATACACACCAGCCCTAGTACATCTCTTTCATGTACTAGGTCCTTGGACGTGCATTACTTTCATGCAGTCACATAGTCTGGAAGGGAAAAAAAATGGTATCTAACTTCCTATTACATATAACATTCACCTAATCATAAATTCTCTAAAATCTCCTCATCAAGGTCATATTAATTAACCTCAACATACGTAATTAATCTAGTGTTAATGGATCTGCTCTAGTACATCACTTTCATGCACTAAGCTATGTAAACAATCAAGTATTTGAGATTTCATAATATATAGTACTGTCTACACATTCTCATAATAATTCGCATAACTATATGAATCAGCAAATGTCGAATCCTAATCTAACTTTAAGACATTCCAGTAGGAGTGCCACTTAACTTACATTAAGGGTCATGCTCAATCATCCTTTTAATATAACTCATAAAATTCTAAATCATGCTCATACATTAAAATGCTTCAGACATATTATCACATGCTCATGTATCTTTTCTAAACAGTCCATTAAATCTCAGAATAGTCAAAAGTATCCTTATAACTAGTCTTAAAATCCTAAAAAATAAATCATAAATTTATCGCCCGACACAAAGGCAATTCCAGTAGTAAGATTACTTACCTCTAATCGGAAACTCTAGAAACTAGCAAGCTTAGCCTCTTCCTTGCCCAATGAAACCTTTCACCAAAAATTCGCCGACTAGGCCTTTAGTTGGCTGGACAACAACTTCAATAATCTGAAACCTCGTACCAACATCCAAAATACGACGAGTATCAATAAATTAGAGTCGCAAATTTAATTAGTGCTCAATAGTCCTCAAGAAAACCCAATCAAATCAATAACCCAAACACCCATAGCAACTTAAAGTAATTTCCCTAATCACAGAAACACATCCTTCAAATTCAAAGCAAAAACATCGATTTTTAAATCTTTAAGCTTAATTCCAAAACACCCAATTTACATCAACCTTTGAGTTTTCCAAATAAATTTCAAACATCCATTTACTCACCCGAATAAACCCACTAACTGTACCTCAACCAATCAATCTATCCAAAACCAATGACCAAGACAATAACGGCTGTGAAAATGGACTGGACCTGCACAGAACTGTCGGCGCGATGCAACTCCGACCGAGCGGACTAACTACAGCTGACCTGGGACTTGCGGCAATGGCTTGTCGAACAGAGGTGGCTGGCCTTCGAACCCGTGCTCGATGCGAAGAACAGCGGATGTTCGCGATTGGAATTGACAATGGTGCGGCGAAAGGGTTGCACCACGAACGCGACTGACCAGAGACGCTGGACGGCGAACGACACTAGAGGGTCGACGAGCGACTGCTTCAGACTGCAAACACTGAGCGACCGAAGCGTTCCGCAAGCGACTAGGATAGCGGAACTGACGTCTGACTGGAGGTGCGTATGGTTGGCGCAGACTCAAAGGCGGCTGCTGGTTTCGACGACTAGGGTTTTCACGAAAAAATGGGGGGTGGACGGTGAGGTTGAAGAAGAAGGGTTTAATTTATTTTATATATAAATAATAATAATAATAATAATAATAATAATAATAATAAAAATAAAACTTAAAAACTAAAAAGGAAATAAAATAAACTCTATTTTATTTCTTTCTTTATTCCCATTTATTTTATTACTTCCTTTCTTTCCAAAAAGTGAAAATAAAACCTGTCATTAATTTCTAAACTGAACACTTTTGTAAGATCAAAATTAATTTCTCGTACTTATACTTGAACTCCAAAATTCCAAAAATGCCCCCCAATAACAAAATTACAGAAATTATATAAAAAGTGAAAATTCGGGGTGTTATAGAGAATCCAAGAGGTGTGGGCTTTGTTGAATTTGGTAGAGGGATGGAGGAAGGCATCGACCGAATTATACGACCAAGCAAGTGTGAGAATAATCTATCTATTGCATAGACCAAGATGCTTGATAGTTTAGTAAAACTCAAAGGTACACGATTGTTTAGTAAAACACGCTTAATCATTTAGCAAGTGTCAGATCGTTTACACGATCGTTTAGTAAATCACTAGATCGTTTACACGATCGTTTAGTAAAAGGCGCTTTACGCGATCATTTAGTATTTCACTTAGAAGGCTATCGTGTAGTCTCTCGTGAGTTAAACAATTAGTAATGCACACAATGAAGCGATTTCTTGTTAAATGAAAACTCTTTTTATTTTATCCTTTAGTTATTTAAAACTGAAAATAACCTCCCACATTTACGGTTAATGGAGAAAATAACCAACCACAATTATCTCATAATTGTTTAATTATAAATAAATACAATAAGTAACTTATCATACTTTATTTATAACCTATAGTTTTAATATCACATCATATGTAATATTTAAACCATAGTTCCTTTCCTCTTTACTTGATATAAATCATATTTATATCAAATTCCTCTAATTTATGTATCTCATACATCGTGTCAATTATATCACATATAATTGAACCAGTTTAATTATATCATATATAATCAAACTCCCTCTTGTTAATTCGAAAACTTCAAACTAACCAAAAACCGATTCTCAACTTGAATCCATTGAGCTACCAAGGGGACTTTATGGACCTGTAGTTTAAAGCTCCACCGGTACGTGAATAGCTGACTAAACTCTTTAATCATGAAATCCACCATCCGTTAATTGTCGAACACTCCACTAAAGATCGACAGCTGCACACTTCTCACTTTAGATATATTTCTATGTCCATTGGATATAACTAATCAATAGTATGATAACCCTTCATAGATCGCTCGTAAGTACAGTTGGGCCAATTTACTATTTTGCCCCTATAGTTACATCTAATTCCTTAAGTACCACTGATTCCTCTAATAAATAATACATCATAGTCCTACTATGAGTGAACACCTCTCAGACCATGAGAAAGTGTGTGGCGCCACATCGTTCAAGCCCCAAAATCAGCCCTTAAAGGAGTGATCTATCTACTTACTCCTGCTTCAGGGAAGAAGTGAGTTCCATTTTATGTAGCTGAGTTCCCAGCTCCCCAATCAGACGAATCCCCAAAGTGATAGGTTTGAGTCAGGAATCTGGCCACTCGCACCCATGCAAATCAAATGACCGTCCTCATAGGCAGGAGTTCTCAACTCACTCAGGATTAAGGTTATGTTACCTATGGTCATTCTAGTGAAATGAAAGTCTCTGTCATGAACGTCGTTATATAATGAGACTAAACATTTTGTGGTCCGGTCTTATACAAACTCCTTTGTATAGGACACTCCCGCTCGCATGTCTCCCCATGAATAATCAGGATCAAATCATCTATAGCACTTTACAACACTTGTGATATCTACAAAGTGGGCTGTATTTGTAGTGTTACCAGGATAAGGCTTCCCTCCTTTATCCATATACTACAGACCATTTAGATTATCACTTAAGGCATGATCTACTTGTATGTCTCCACAATGCTTAAGTCACAACGATAACCAAGGATCTTAGTTTATTGGTTTATGGTTAATGCAAATAAAAAATATCATATTTCATAGAAAATGGTGAAGAAAATATCTCATATTATTACATCACAATCGTTTGTTCATACAGGTGTTTACAAACTACAGAACCCTAAAGAGATTTAAGGCATCAACCCCAACAAGCTATACAATTTTGTTTAATGCTTCTCCATACTGTAGCTCCTTCGTTAAGAGTGAAAACTGATCTTGAAGTAGATTTCCTAGAATCTACGTCAGTCTGAAAATAAGAATCAGTGTATCATGTAAGGATCAAATCCTTAGGTCCATACATAAGTGTATAGCCCCTCGTTCTCTTGAGATACTTGAGGATGTTTTTTACAGCTGTCCAATGTCTGTTTCCTGGGTTATATTGAAACCTGTTGACGATTCCAACTACAAAGCATATATCAGGACGTGTACACAACATAATGTACATCAGACTCCCAACTGTCGATGCATATGGAATTCTTTTTATTTCCTTAATTTCTCGAGGTGTCTTAGGACACTGTTCCTTCGACAAATGAATTCCATGTCTAAAAGGTAACATACCCTTTTTGAAATTTTGCATATTATATCTCAACAACATTTTGTCAATATAAGATGTCTGAGATAGTGCTAGGGTTATGCTCTTTCAATTTCGAAAAATTTGAATCCCATGAACATATTGAGCATTTCTCAAATCTTTCATTTGGAACTGTGATACTAACCATCTCTTTACGTCAATTAGGAAACTTGTCTCATTCCCAATGAGCAAGAGATCATCAACATAAAGTACCAAGAATGCTACAGTTTTGTTGACTATTTTCTTGTATACACAAGGTTCGTCAATATTATGTTTAAAGCCATAAGATTTGATCGCAGTGTCAAATCTTATATTCCAGGATCTAGAAGCTTGCTTCAATCCATAAATGGATCTCTTAAGCTTACAAACCTTTGGTTCTTGACCCTGTTTAATGAACCCTTATGGTTGAGACATAAAAATACTTTCATCAAGATGGCCATTCAAGAAAGTTGTCTTAACATCCATTTGCCATATTTCATACTCATAATATGCGACAATGGATAAGAGTATTCTTATGGTTTTTATCATGGCAATAGGAGAGAATGTTTCTTCATAGTTAACTCCCTCCATTTGGGTAAAACCTTTTTACCATGAGTCTGGCTTTATAAGTTTGCACCTTACCAGTTTTGTCTCTTTTTCTCTTTTAAATCCATTTACAACCTATAAGTTTAACCCCATATGGTTGATCTACAAGTTCCCAAACAGAATTGAAGTATGTTGACTCCATTTTTACGTCCATGACTTTTATCCATTGTTCCCTATCAACATTTTCCATTGCCTGTTTAAAAGTCAATGGATCCTCTAGCCCATCATCAAGTATGATGTCTTGAGTTTCTGTTAAACCCATGTAGCGTTTAGGTTGATTAACAATTCTCCCACTATGTTGAGGCATTCTAAACTCTTGAGAAGGATGTGATGGGGCAACAACTGTTGTTGATGGACCAGCTTGATCAACAACTTTTGTTGATTTATCTGTAGTATCTTTAGTCATTTCTTTCAATATTAGTTTACTGCAAGGTTGATGATTTCTAATATGATATTCTTCCAAGAATGTAGCATTTGTCGATACAAATACTTTATCTTCTTGGGGATCATAGAAGTATCCACCTTTTGTTTCCTTAGAATATCCTATAAAGAGGCATAATTTTGAACGTCGTTCTAATTTCTTAGGGTTCTGTATCAACACGTGTGCTGGACATTCCCAGATTTGGTAGTGACGTAAACTATTTTTACGTCCTCTCTACAACTCATATAGTATTTCTGAAACACTTTTTGAGGGAACCATGTTTAGAATATATACCGCAGTCTGTATTACATACCTCCAAAAGGATTGAGGTAACTGAGCATAACTCATCATTGAACGAACCATATCTAACAAAGTTCGATTTCTCCTTTCCGCAACACCATTTTGCTATGGTGTTCTAGGTGCTGTGAGTTGTGATTGAATTCCATGATCTACTAAATAGTTCTGGAATTATAAATCCATATACTCACCACCTCAATCTGATTGAAGTGTTTTAATTCTTTTACCTAATAAGTTTTCAGCTTTCGGCTTAAATTCTCTGAACTTTTCGAGAGCTTCTGACTTGTAACTCATTAAGTAAATATAGTCATATCTTGAACAGTCATCGACAAAATTGATGAAATATTCATATCCACCTCGAGCTTTTACATTCATCGGATCATAAAGGTTTGGATGTATAAGCTTTAGGAGTTCTTTGGTATGAATACCTTTTCCAAAAAAAAAAAAAGATCTTTTAGTTATTTTTCCTTCAAGACATAATTCACATGGAGATAAAGAACTGCCTTCTAATTGATTTAGATGACCGTTTTTAACTAATCTCTCAATCCTGTTGAGATTTATGTGACCAAGTCTGAGATGTTAAATATAGGCATTAGGAGAATTTTTTCATTTTTTATTTTGAATTTCTACTGTTTTAAACATCTCTATATTTAAAATGGCTTTTGTTTTAGTTGGTTTTAATATATACAAGTTATTTTCAAGTCTAGCAGAACAAATATGAACACCTCTTGAAAAAATGAACACTTCAATAACTTCAAAAGATACTTTATACATATTTTCCAACATACTCATGGAGATCAAGTTTCTTTTCATCTTTGGTACATAATATACATTTTTTAACAAGATAAAAGATTCTCCAAAAAACAACTTGATATCTCTCACTACTTCAGCTGAAATGATATCTCATGTTCCCATCTTGAAAGTCATTTCGTATTTTGAGAGTTGATTCGAAGAACTAGTTTCCTATGGAAAAGTGCAAACATGGTTAGCGACGCTCGAATCTAATATCCAGGTCAAGTGAGAATTTCGCACTAAACATGTTTCAATTACAAGAAAATCTGATTTACCTTGATTTGCCTTTTTCGCTTTTTTCTCAGCCAAATACTTCGGACAATTTCGTTTCCAGTGCCCATCTTCTCCACAATGGAAACATTTTCCTTTGGGAGCTTTATTTTTCTTTGCAGTAGGTTGTTTATTCCCTTTTCCCTTTTTCTTCATCTATACACTTTTGTCTTTAGATGATGAAGGGACAGACTTCTTTTTGTCAGAGGGTTTCGTTCCCGACGATGAACCCTTCAAAAATTTCTTTTTTCGTGAAACAACATTTGCATTACGACATTAGTACGTAAGGTTAGGTAGCTCTTCGGAAGAGACTCTAATATCATACTAACTTACTAACTTGACAATGTGCAAGATGGAACTATAAGACCCTATTCATTTTTTAAGCTTGTGTTGTTTCGAATCCTATGTTACAACCCTCCATAGGGATCGTCGCGGTTAACAACTAGTTAGTGCCGCATAAAAATGACAGCAGGCGCAACATATGAATCTCACGGTTCAAACTAATGGAGAAGACCGTAGAATATGTTGGCACATTTTCTTCACCTACTTACTATAAACTACTTCCCCTATTCACCTTATTATTGACCCATGCAAACACTTTTCGTATGAATATGGATCTCACGGTATGAACTCTTGAGGACGTGAGGGCTGAAAATGATATATCGAATATATTGTTAATTTCCCACTGAAGTGTTCTAAATGTTTGGGTAATCTTTACTTAGGTTTATTACGGCTAATTTTAAACAACCCAAGTCTATATGATTTTATTCAAGTATAACGTTTATATTTGGACTTCAACCTACGATGTTTAGGTGTTTAAACAAATTTTAAACCTCACACCGCTCATGCAAGCTCATAAAACCGATTAACAATGCTCATCATTTCGGCCATAGTCCCTAGGTAGGAGGTATTACGTAGACCGTCAACATAAATACCCCCAACCTTAGATAGGATTATGAACCGATTGAGTTTGTAACCAAATTTTATAAGATAACGACCTATTTTAACTATTAAAACATGTTGTTAACCTAAGTAAGCATGTTGTTTATCTTTATTATGAATTTTAATGTCTAATTCAATTTTCTAACAACTTACAAAATTTTAGACATGCTAAGCATCCACATACATCAAAGGCATCACCATTTAATATAACCTTTATATTAAAACATTTGAAACCCTATACATGCATACTATATATTATAACACTTTATAACATACTTTCAATATATGTAACATGCTTTCTATGGTGGGATTTTAATTCTACATAACATACTTTATGCACATACAAGATTTATTTAATTATAACATACATCATTTGTATAAATAAATAAAAACAAACTGATATGGTTTTAGTTTTGGCATTTTCAAGCAGTCAAAGGTCTAACTATTACAAAATTCAGTAAAAACTGGCTTAAAAAACCTTTTGGACCGCTCGAACTAGACCCAAACCTTTCAAACCAGACCTTCAATGTTAAAAATTGGGCTAAACCGGGCAAAACCCACCGAGTACCATCAAGCAATGGATACCATCAAGCATACCATCAAGCATCGAGTATGACATCAAGCATCATCGAACATCGAGTATTTCAAAAAATACCATTGAGTAAACGCCTCGAGTACCATTGAGTATTCCATCGAGCATCGAGTATGTGGCAGTGGTTTGAATTTCCAGTTCCTGTTGCTCGACCTTCTTCACTTATTTCTTCAATTACATCCTAATTGTAACTCTAATGACTCCAAACAAATTACAGACACTTAAACATACATTAAGGCCCATCAAACAATAGCCAATTACAAGAGTTACAATATAATTGAAGAGATTTTAATGCCAAAACTCAGAAAGACCATATCAGTTCACCATTTCATATAGCTTATAAAAACACCCATCAAACTCAAAATAAACGATAATTGAGTGCTTAAATCATGCTCTGATACCAATTGATGGAGTAAACTAACATGCAGTGGAGAAAATCAGAATCAATAAGCACTTTAATTATACTTAATTTGAGTTTATAATATGCTTTAGAAAAACTATTTCACAAGAGGGTTTGCTGAACACAATACTTCTGATGAATCTTCTTCAAAACCAGCTGAGCTCCATGAAAAGATGCTTCAATCTTCAAGTAGATCACCACAAAGATCTTCTCTATTATTTTCTTGCAAGGATTGTGTGGTGGAAACACTAAATTGAGCTAGTTTTGATAGAACTGAAGAGGGTTTGCTGAGGGTTTCAAATTCTGTAGAATTTTTTTAGAAATTCTGAATACATGACCAATCATTCAGCCTAACACTCTAATTTATAAAGCTTTCATCATGCAATCTCAAAGCTTGCATGAAGGTCAGCTCCTTCTTCATGAATATCATGGAGATTGAGTGGAATTGGATTAATAAGATGGTTGCACATTTAGTGGAGATTTCCAACTTTTTCAAATTATATTTTCAAAATTGATTTCTAAAATAAATTTATTTATTTGTTTATTAGTTTTATAAAAATCAATTTAATCAATTAATTTTAGATAAAACTAATTAATTAAACCTTTTAATTAATCTTGTTAATTTAATATCTGATATTAAATTAATAAAATACCAATTTCACTACAATAAATTTAATTTCATGTAATCAATATTTAAGTCATAATTTATACATTAATCGATTCTCCAATTTCGTTTAATTTAGATAAAATTAAACATTTCAATTGTATGGAATACAATTAATAGAAACCCTAATTGAATTTGAACATTTCAAACTCTAGACCCTAATTTCAAATCTCATCAAGATTACTCAATTTACTAATCCAAATAACAAGCTAGTAGAGGGACCTTATGGACCTACAGATCATGAACACCAATGATTTACAATTAATTGGTTAAACTCTTTAAACCGAGTTATTCACTATTCGTTAACTACCAAAACATTCCACTATAGCTTGATAGTTGCATTCTCCTCACTTTAGATATATTTCTGTCCATTTTAACCATAATCGGTTAGTTAATCCTTTACAGGTCGTTCGTATTTACAACTGGGTCAAAGATTACCGTTTTACCCTTGTAAATACATCTTGCTCCTTAAGCTCCCACTGATCCTCCATTGAACAATTGATTTATAGTCCAACTTATAAACCATAACCCTCTCTTTCATGAGAGGATGGGGCCCCGTTATTGAAGACTAGACATCAACGCTTAAGAGAACAACCTATCTGCTAACCCTAAGTCGGGTAGGAGTGAATTTCATATTGCAAAGCTATGTGCCCAGCCATCTATCCGGTCTTATCCCCCAAATGGGAGAATTATTGAGCAATGCTGAAGGACTACTCTCACCTATGCAGATCAAAGGATAAATCCGAATAAACAGGAATTCATAGTTAGCTCAGGATTAAGATCGAGTTACCCTAGGTCATTGAGTTTGAAATAGTTAGTTTTAACAATAATCTGTTGTTATAAAGAAAAGTGACTATTTTGAGGTCCGATCTTATGCAAACTCATTACCTAGGATGCCCCCACTCACATGTCTACACATGAATGATTTTTGGATCATATCATTTGTATCAGTATACAAAATGGGCTGCATCTAATAGTATCACCAGAATGAGATACACGGTCTCATCCATATACTTATAGACCATTTTTGGCTACATACTCCTCCTTTATGTTGCCATATAAAGTTAAAGTATTCATGTTATATCCATGGATTTGTTTATTGGATTTTCATAAAAGAATGAAATATCAATAATAATTTATTGAATAAAATACTCAACAATATTTTTATTGACAAATAAAATATGTTAACAACATTTACGACTTGCAAGTTTAGGACATTCCCAACACATTTGTGTATAACCAATTACTGGTGCATACAAACTTCTATGTTATTAAATTACCTATATGTTATTCTCGGCTTTTTTGTGGGATTATGTTATCGAAATGCCTTGCAATTCTTGGATGACACAATGCTCCTGGTCCTGCCCCTATGCTTATAAACTATAGTTATAAGTTGTTTCAGGGTGCTCATATCCTGACATTATCTATAGCATTCATCCCCTGTTGCTAAGGATATCCATGTGTCAGCTAATCTAATTGTTCCTAATCAGGGTGGTTGATTGATTCCGACTCAGCTAGGTACTTGCATTCTATAAATCCTGACTTCATAATCTTGAGCTTTGAATAGTCTCATTAGTAGTTGTGTGGATAAAAAGTAAAGGAATCGGATCCCGTAGCAAACACAATTTATTGCTTTTTTTTATTTTGAAATTGGGAAGATAAAAATATAGAATTATAAAACAAAATAGTTAGGTTAAGCATAAAATCAAGAATAGAAGAATGCCTTTGAAGATTGTTATCATCGAATTCTTAACATATGGTTCTTCTCTGTACAATTATAGAACACCTCTAAATGGCCTTCCCAACTATATCTTTAGCAAGGATTGGATTGTAGAATCCTTCCTTTGAATTGAAAGGGAGTAATTGGGTGAGACATTTCTTCTCTGTATATTGAGAAAAAAAAAAAAAAAAAAAACTAGAGAGAGAGCAATGAGGGTGTTTTTTTGTTTTTTGTAAAAAACTTCTAACACTGTGCAGAACAACACACTACCATTTTTTAGACAAGATTAAGGTGGGAGTTGAGAATATAGCTATACAAGATAGAATTCACTCATTTCTGACTTTAAGGTAAAGTAGAGATGTTTCCTTAAGTGTTAACTCCAAGTCTTGAACAATGGGGCCCTTCCTCTCATTGGCTCGAGAGGGATTTTGTCTGTGGTAGGATCATAAATAAGTTGTTTATTAGAGGATCAATGAGACTTAAGGAGCAAAATGCAATTACAGGGATAAAACGGTAATGTGAGAGATGTGCATTTGAATATGATTCACATATTAATTAATATGAATTAGATTCATATTAAAACTATAGATTAAAGTTAATATGAATGAGATTCATATTAAAACTATAAGTTATGTGAGAGATGTGCATTTAAATATGATTCAAATATAAGTTTAATTGAGATATATAATTAAATTAATTAATTAATTTTTCTAATTTATTTAAATTAAGTAAAAAGGAATTAACTCTTTTGTATTACAGGGGAGTGAAGGAATGGAGAGAGTGAGAGCTAACTCCCATATTTCCCTTTATTAATTGTAACACGTAAAATTTCTCCTACAAGATATCTCTCTCTCTATTAACTTCTCTGCATTTTTCACAATATACAGAGAATTCCCAAATTCCCAATTTTTTCAAAAAGTTCCCACAAATTTTTCCTTGCCAAAAGAATAACAGGGAAGCCCTTTTGGTGGTGTCTTCCTCGTGAGTGAAGGGTTTGTGAAATCAATTCAATATTTGGAGAAGTTTGAGAAAGATCTTCAAAGGTAACCATTCAATTCAATATTTGGAGACGTTTGAGAAAGATCTTCAAAGGTAACCATTCTTCTTCTTGTGTTGAAATTTATACATGCTTAATCTACTTTTAGTTAGGTTTCTATGTTTTAATACTTGAATTAAATTGAAGGAAAGCCACATGTTTCTATTCAAGATTCGATCCCTTCACCATGAAGCATTCACCGTGTATGATTACTTAGCTTGATCTTGGTAATAGGATAACTTATTGAGTATTTTTATACTCACCCTTTCCTATGCTATGTTTTTTAGGTAAAGTAAGGACAAGTCGATAAATGCCAAGAAGAACCCGTGACTGTGCCATCGAGGCTAGTCAGAATACTTTCACACATATTCTTCACGTTTTTTTTCCATTATTAAGTAACTCTTGAGAAATTGGATCCAACAGTTTTGTTGAAAACAAGATCTTTAGATATAACTCTAAAAAAACCCAAAACAACATGGAATCAACCCAAGGAAAAGCTTTGAAAGGAATTAGCTTGATGATCAAAATCAAGAGTAAAGAAAACTCGTTTCTAAACTCATGATTCGAATTATTCCACAAGAGGTTTGATCAATAACACTTGAATGATTCTAGGCACGCAAGTTCTAGAAAACACACCAAAAATTGCAAAAAAAAAAAAAAAAAAAGTTAACTCACAACAAAGCTAAAAGAAATTCTCTTTTCACTTTCATAATCTATCCACAAATAAGGCAAAAAGGCCTTTTTATAGCTTTTAGACCGTAAACCAAACTAAAAGACATTTTTATGGAGTACACTAGTAACCAACATGAGTTACACTCTCCATAACTTTCCTAATAAAACAAGGTTTAATTTAAAATAAAAAATAAAATAAAAATAAAATTAAAAACATTGTAACATAAAAAGTTGTAACATCCATGGAGTAACTTAAGTTTGAGTTCTACTAATTGAAGAGATAGTTCATTAAATGCAAGTTAGGATGAATTTAATGCACTTCATCTTGAAGCTCAACTGCATATAACATGTAGAGAAGGACTCTAACATCTTCTATAGCATCCTTTGTTAAGTTCACTATAGCTTGCATATAAGTGATCATAGCTAGTTGTAGCTTCTAAGCTCTTGATCTTGTAATGGGACATTGAGGCATGATAATTGATGTGGCTTAGGTCATATCATCCTTTCCTTCTTGAGAAGGATTCACCCATGAAGCATAGTCGTCATCTACATCAAAAGGATTCAAATCAGCAACATTAAAGGTTGCATTAACACTATATTCACCCAGTAAATCAATTTTGTAAGCATTTTCATTGATGCACTCTAAAACTTGGAAAGGTCCATCGCCACGTGGTAAAAGCTTGGATTTTATTTGAGTTGAAATTTTTCCTTTCGAAAATGCACCCAAACCCAATCTCCCCGTTTGAAGACTAAAAGCTTCCATCCTTTATTTATTTTTTAAGCAACTTTTAAAATTTTCTTCTCAGTTTTGCTCTTTACTCTTGTACAGATTATGAACAAACTCAACCTTTGCATTCGCATCAAAACTCACAAAATCATTAGTTATGAAGCATAGATACTTCATATGAGGCAAATAATCTATACTTAGATATTGATAATTCTAGATACTTCTTGGATATGACTTTGACACGCTATTTGACGTATCTATTTTTACACTTACCTTTTTTTAAAAGAAAAAAAGATAAACAACTCATCTAATCTTTCCCATAGGCAGCCTATTTTAAAAGCCCACTCATTGAGATCAAAAACTAAGAGGAAAAGAAAAATAAAAGACCAAACCCTATAATCATCTAATCTTCATTTTCATATCTGAGTCCCCACAAAGCCACCAAAATATAATCCACTTGAATATCTTCAAAAATTCAACAAGGAAGTTCTTCGCTATCTTCATACTTCTCCCTCTAATCTTCTTCTTCTTCTTTAATCAATATGAGTCATTTTTGTATTGTATTTTATTGACTATTTTATTTCAACATCTTAGATGTTGCCTTTTGTATTGTGTTACAGTGTTTGTACTATATTTGTATTATTCTAAGTTTATCTAAATCCTAGGTTTTTTAAAGAAAAAAAAACGTATATTCAACGTATCAAAAATCCTAATTTTTTTTTTATAAATTAGTGTATTGTTGTATCCTATTATATCTGTATCCGTGTCTGGACTTTATAGCTCATTAGGAGGTGTAGGTAATAAATCCATAGGAGTGAAAGGATTAAAGCCATAAACAATTTCGAATGGAGTGCATTTAGTAGTGTTATGAACACTCTATTACATGCAATTCTATGAGAGGCAAACAATCATCCCAAGTCTTTAGATTCTTATTAATAATAGCCCTAAGCATAGTAGTCATAGTTCTATTAACAACCTTGGTTTGATCATCCGTTTGAGGATGATAAGTAGTTGAGTACACAAGCTTAGTTCCCAATTTACCCCAAAAAACACGTCAAAAGTGGCTAGAAAATTTAACATCACAATCATTAACTATGCTTTTAGGAATGCCATGCAACCTCACAACCTCCCAAAAGAATAAGTCAGCAATATGTTTTGCATTATTAGCTTTGTGCCAAGGAATAAAATGAGCCATTGTACTAAATCTATCAACCACATTAAAGATGCTATCTCTACTTTTTTTAGTTCGAGGTAAGCCTAAAACAAAATCCATTGATATATCGGTCCATGGACTAGTAGGAGCGGGTAAAGGAGAATACAAACCATGGGGTTGAAGCCTAGACTTAGCTTGTTTACATGTTATGCATCAAGCACACATATTATGAACATTATGTCTCATTTTAGGTCAATAAAAATATTTTGCAAGCATATCATAAGTTTTAGAAACTCCAAAATGTGCCATTAAACGTTCCTATAAACTTCTCTAATAAGTAACTCAGGAATGAAACAAAATGAGATGCAAAGTTTTTCTTTTCTAAACAAAAATCCATCAAACAACATGTAATCATCTACAACATTACAACAAGTCATTTTTTAAAATATTCAATAGAAGGAGAAAAAAACACATAATGATGATACAAAGTCTTTTATATGATCAAAACCTAACAACTTAGTATTTAAAGCATTGAGTAGAGTACACCTTCGTGAAAAAACATCGGCAACAATATTCTCTTTACCTTGATTGTACTTAATCACATAAGAAAATATTCTGATAAGCTTAGCCACTTGGCATGCCATCATTTGAGTTTATTTTGTCCTTTCAAATGCTTTAAACTCTCATGGTTTGTATGAATAACAAATTCTTTGACCAAAGAGTTGCCATGTTTGTAAGGTGATATGCACAAACACACATGTCAAATTGTAATATAATAATACGGTTATGAGATCAAGTATCGTCCTTTGAGAAATTGGTTTGATTCTTCTAGCTATTAAGAGATCCTTCCAATTTTATTTAGGGGACCAGACTATGATGAAAATTTAATTAATATAATCCTAAAAAGTGAATAAAAGATAACAACATGGTGAGAAAAAACAAAGATGCATCCTAAGATCATAATCTCATTGATGGATTAACCAGATTGATTGTTTATGCCTTAGATTGGTTTTATGCAAATTATAGATCTAAGAGTCTTTAATTCAAGTTTCCTCTTTCGAGCTCTACTCTATCTAACACCTAATTATCAAATCACTTTTATGCAATTGATTAATTAAGTGTAGCATTAAGATTCTCTATTTTTTTTTTTTTTTTTATCTTTATTAATCTTCTATCACTTTTGTGCATATTCGATTAACAATCTAACATGCTAAATATAACCTAATGTCACCTCTCTCAAGAAAAACACCAAGTAATTATCATCTAAACAATGACCAATTGTTTGAAGCAATAGACATAAACATGCTAAAATAATCTATGCAATTAATCAATTCCAGGAAACAATCAACATAGTCTAAAACAATCCAATAACAAAAACCATAAACCCTAGAACTATAAATCAATCACTCATGGGTACAACATAAATATAGACCATTCGTAGTGTATCCAAACTCAAAGAAACAGAGAAATA